>NC_133764.1:18365767-18974403 GCF_036562045.2 Rhinolophus sinicus
AAACGGAGTGGGTGGGAGAGGAGAAGCTCGCTGGAGGTTTCAGTGAGTCAGGTGGTCAATGCCGTGTCACTTCATGCAAGTGTTTGACCTCTTCGGCTTCCAGGTGGAAAAAAAACCTGAGTCACTATTTCACGGGGCACAAGTGGGTACACCAAGCCATCATCAAACTGGCTGTTCACTAAAGTCACTTTAATTGTCTTTGCAACAGGAATTTCGGCCGGCCCTCCGCTTCCTCCGCGCCCAGTAAACGCAGTATCAGGGGTAATTTCCAGTGTCCCCTTATCATCATCTAGCGCCTCTCCTTCCTCAATTCCTGGTAAACCATTTGCTTTTACTTTACCACGAAATCGGAGACTTCCTCAATACAGCAATAGTACCCGTGTTAAATTCTGTGAGGCAGCTGCAAAAATGCAAGTTCCGCACACAGGTTCTCTCGAGGAATGAGTTTACTGTGGAATCCTCGGGGCAATAGGGAAGTGTGACCAGGAGTCTCACAGCCTGGGAAGTTGTGATGCTGATTGCAGTTCTTCCCAGGCCCGGGTTTTCTCCGCATGGCCTGGCTGAAGCGTCCTGCTCCTCCTGCAGGAATCCACCCTCCCCTCCCCACCCGAGGGTGCCTGTGCTCTCATGGCTTCTTCTGCCCTGTGGCTCCCACCCGCCTCCTTCTCTCTGAGGGTCTTTTGGAGGTCTGCTCTGCGATCAACTGCTGCTCCTCTGTCTGTCTCCAGTTCAAACCTTCGGAGGCAGAGGGTCCACAGGCCACCTCTGAAGTCACTGGCTGCCCCAGGGAGACGTGTCCACCCTTGTCCAATCCACTGGGAAGGGTCACATGATACACAGCAGGGAGACAGGCCCAGGAAACCCCTGAGAAGTGGGTGGGCTGGGGCAGATGTCCTGATTCTTCTAGAAGGACTCTCTCCGAGTAGGAGTTAAGTATGAATGACAAAACAATTACTACGGAATTACAGACCAAACAAGGGCCTGGAACAAAGTTGCAATCACAAAGCCGCCCATGTTTCTGGGCATTTTCCCCACCTCCCCCAACCCAACGCATGCTTCGATTTTCCTTCTGGTCAAACTGAGAGTGTATGTTCCCCCTGACACATCCCTTGGTCAAAGCTCCACGCGATCATCGGACCGCCTAAACAGCAGCCCGAGAGGTGCCTGTCGCCGTTGTCTCTGTGTTACATGGAACCAGGAAACCAGATGGGGCAGGATATGCACATGTGTCAGGAGCCAAAGGCCAAGGTCACCTCCTACAGTAAGGCTCCAAGGAACCTTAGTTGAGAGAACAGAGGGCTGACGTGGCCCAACCAAAGCTGCACAGTCAAGTAGGGAAGGAGCCAAGAGGACGTGCTTAGATGTCGGGAAGGCATTTAGAACTTCTTCTTGAATCAGCATCCAACATCCTCAGAGGATGAAGTTGGGGGGAAACTGACCGAACACTTTTCTTCCTCCTCCATTTGGCCTCACCCTAACCTACCTGTAGCTGTGCCACCTGCCCTCTGCCCACATGCCTCATTCCAGTACACCCTATGAATTGCAGCTGCCAGTATCCGCATCTCTGAGCCTGAGGGCTTTTCCAGAACCGAGGAAGGCCCCTCTGCTCACAGCAGGTCTTGGGGTGTTAACCTTCCCTGGGAGCAGCATCAATCAAGGATGCTCTGAAATGGCAGGGCAAATAGCCAGTAGCCTTGCCTCTCAGGTAGGGCCGCTCTGAGGCCTGAGTTCTACACTGTTCCCTAAATTTCCCTGTGGGGTTGAACTCCTATTGCCCATCGTGATAGCTGACTTAAGAGCGAAACCTTGATGACTGCCTGCCTTTCCCCCATTCCCCTACGGATGCCCCCCACACATCCCAAGTGCACTCCCACCTGAACCCTTGACCCTTGAAGTATCACAACTCAGGACTTGCCCGGATAATTCTCAACCCAGAAAGCAGCATGGAAGGGCAGAGAAGGGAGGGTGTTCTGGGGAGCCTCGACAAGAAAATTCCTGGCTGGAACGCCCCTGAGAGCTGTTCAAGTCCTTACCCACTGTGCCAGCCCTGCCAGTAACGTGCCAGGCTTGCTCCAGCCAGCATGAGCTACACTCCGGGGACTCAATGAGAAAAACTGTCCATCTCCTGGTCCAGCCTAAGTCTGTCCACCTCAGGTGACCACCTGGGCATTTCCAGCAAAATTCCCTCTGCTTCTGTCATCTCCATGTCATTCCCAGGGAGAGCTGGGCTGCCAAGCTGCTGGAATTTGTGTGAATCACGCCCTCCAGTGGTCAGTCAACAAATGACGCAAGACTCAGGGGCTGAGCCTGTTTGAGACCTAATGTAATGAATGCCTTCAGGAAAATGTTTAGGAAGCCTCTTCTCGACACCTTCTTTTGACAGAAGCCTGCACAGCACATGTGACTTGCCATGGGACACACACACACGTGCCCTAGCATACTTTCCTTGTGGTTACTTGTGTCCCACCTTTATCATTTCTGTCACACCTGCAAGCCACCTACACTATTATTTGCTTAAATATTCTTTCCTCCATGTAACTGTCAAAATGCAGCTGTCCGCATAATTGTCAAAAACTGGAGACCACCCAAATGTCTTTTCAGTGGCTGACTCGTTAAATTGTGGTTTGACCTCTTCGGCTTCCAGGTGAAAAAAAACCCGAGTCTCTATTTCACGGGGCACAAGTGGGTACACCAAGCCATCATCAAACTGGCTGTTCACTAAAGTCACTTTAATTGTCTTTGCAACAGGAATTTCGGCCGGCCCTCCGCTTCCTCCGAGCCCAGTAAACGCAGTATCAGAGGTAATTTCCAGTGTCCCTTTATCATCATCTAGCGCCTCTCCTTCCTCAATTCCTGGTAAACCATTTGCTTTTACTTTACCATGAAATCGGAGACTTCCTCAATACAGCAATAGTACCCGTGTTAAATTCTGTGAAGCAGCTGCAAAAATGCAAGTTCCGCACACAGGTTCTCTCGAGGAATGAGTTTACTGTGGAATCCTCGGGGCAATAGGGAAGTGTGGCCAGGAGTCGCACAGCCTGGGAAGTTGTGATGCTGATTGCAGTTCTTTCCAGGCCTGGGTTTTCTCCGCATGGCCTGGCTGAAGCGTCCTGCTCCTCCTGCAGGAATCCACCCTCCCCTCCCCACCCGAGGGTGCCTGTGCTCTCATGGCTTCTTCTGCCCTGTGGCTCCCACCCGCCTCCTTCTCTCTGAGGGTCTTTTGGAGGTCTGCTCTGCGATCAACTGCTGCTCCTTTGTCTGTCTCCAGTTCAAACCCTCGGAGGCAGAGGGTCCACAGGCCACCTCTGAAGTCACTGGCTGTCCCAGGGAGACGTGTCCACCCTTGTCCAATCCACTGGGAAGGGTCATATGATACACAGCAGGGAGACAGGCCCAGGAAACCCCTGAGAAGTGGGTGGGCTGGGGCAGATGTCCTGATTCTTCTAGAGGGACTCTCTCTGAGTAGGAGTTAAGTATGAATGACAAAACAATTACTATGGAATTACAGACCAAACAAGGGCCTGGAACAAAGTTGCAATCACAAAGCCGCCCGTGTTTCTGAGCATTTAACTATTAAAATGTAAAAAACTGTTATTCCCGATACCACCCCAAACCACCTCTGAGTAGCATTAGGTACATTGACCCCGAGGGCAGGTGGCACGAAGTCCCTGACAGCCTGTGGCCCACCAGGATGACCACCTATCGTCGCCTTGCTAACTTTTTGACTCCCATTGGGACACCAGGGCTGCTGAGCTGGAGCTTCCTGGACAAGAGCTGGAATTCCCTGCGTCCAGAGAGATACGGCATCGCCACCGTGAACGCTCACGCATTTAGAAGTGATGGGGGTTGAGACTTTCCCTCTGAACTGAGCCCCCTGCTCTGTCCCCTCACCCCATTTAGTTCTGCCGTCCTTTAAGTGTCTCTTTTGCCTGAAGGATCTCAGCTTCCTTGAGCACCCTGCTCCTCAGCCCCTGAAGGCCCACGGCTCTTAGCATCTGGGCAGCACGGCTGAGCACTTTGGGGAGCTCTAGAGTCAGTGCAGAGCCCTTCGGGGGAGAGCTTCCTGGCTTCGGAGTTGGGAGGGTGCCAGACTGCATTTCTGGCTGTCCCGTTTTGACCCATGGGTCCTTGAGCCAGTGGGCCACCTCCTGGAGCCTCAGTGTCCTGACTGTAAAATGGGAACAATGACACTCTCATTGCAGGGTTGTCATAGGGTTGGATGTGCACAGAGTAAGTGCACAAATCCTCCATGCAGTCAATGCTTGAGCACCTCCTGTGTACCACAGTCATACAGCAGTAAGTGTGACAGAGTCCTCCTGCCCTCGTAGAGTTTAGGCTACAGCAAAGGGTGGTCCACCCTCCCTTGTTGTGCATATTCTGGTAGTGAGGAGGACAAAGGCTGTGTCTTTGGGATCACCCCTTTGCCCACCGTTATGCTGTGTCCTGCCTAATAGGCACCCCATAAACACATGGCATAGGAAGAACCTGTCTTTGGAGACTGACAGTTCTGGGTTCAAATCCCGGCTCTGCCCCTTACTCCCTGGATGACTCAGACAAGTCACTTTCCCTTTCTGAACTACAGATTCCTCCTCTGTAAATTAGAGATGACAGTAGCTCCCTCAAAGAGCTGGTGAGAGGAGTCCATGGGGGTTTCTGTGAAGCAGGAGCACGCAGCAGGCAGGGTCTCCTGTCCTCTTTCCTGCCCCCCACCCCCATGCCTGCCTTGGATTGCATGGAGCCGGCACCAGATGCTGGTACCTGGGGGAGAACTTTCAGTTCCAGGTCACCCTCAGTGCTTACCTTGCCCTCGGTTTCCCACCCCCTTCCTGCCACTTCTTTACCTTGCCCCTGGGTGTACTCACATGCATAAATGGGCACACAATGGGGCACACTAGTGGGGAATCATCTGCAAACCCAGTAAGGACCTTGCTCTCAGACGTGGGCCAAGGCTCAGCTCTGCCCCTGATGAGCTGAGTGACATCGGGCTGGTTGCTCAAACTTTCTGTCTCGGTTTCCTTACTTATGAAATCGGCATAATAACAGTACCTTCGCAGGGGGCTACAAGGGTATTGGCTGAGATGCTAAAAGCTCAGGGCCTGGCTATCATTATTGAGTAAGTGCTGAATCCCTGGTAACTGTAACTATTCTTGTCATAGAGAATTACTGGTATAGGAGGGTGGAGGAAGAAAAGACTCCAAGAAAGTCAGTGGGGTGTGGTGCAGGAGGCTTGATCCCCTGGGACTGCCCTGGCTCTGCCTCTCACAGGGGGTAGCAAGTTGGAAGGGGAGGGATGGGGACTCCAGCCTGTGAGTTGAAACTCTAGGGTTTTAGCCTCACCACCACCTGGCTGTGAGACCTTGGACAAGCCACTTCACTTTGCCGAGCCTCAATTTCTCCATCTATATAATGGGACTAGTAATTACCCTCACTTCACAGGCTGCTGTGTGGATTAAATGGTCAATACATATAGATGCCTTGCTTAGTGAGTGTTCTCTCTGAGCATTGTTTTTGTAGAAAGAACTTCAGAGTTGCTAACTCCCAAGGGTCAACTGGAGCTGAACCACCTCCACAACTTGGTGCAGGGAGAGATCAACTTTAGTGGATGAAACATCAGTCCCGGAATGATGAGACTAGTGCCGGTTGCTATCGGCTTGGTGCTCATGATGTGCTGGCAACAGAGGAAGGAGGGCATTTCTCCACAGCAGCCTCGGAAACTCCGTCCCCACCCTCCCAGGGCCCCGCCTGTCCTAAGTCTGCCCTTCAAGATAATCTTTGATTTCTCCTGGGCAGCATTCATTTGCTGCGTCCATCATCAGGAGAAGCCCAGGAATGTGGCCTGTTGGGGGAGCTGGGCCAACGGTGAGGCAGCTGTGCAGCCCAGAAAGCCACAGAGAGGGAGATCCATGACAACCCCCAGGAGAGAGCCAGCCCTGGACCTGCACCCGGAGCAACAGGGCCCACTGTGTGTCCTGGCTCAGAGGCTGCCTGCTGTGTGACCATGGCGAATCTCTTAACTTCTCTGTGTCTCACAGTCCTTACTGTTATTTTTATTGCCCTCCTCACTGTTCAGCGATTAAGAGAGTTTTGGGATATGGTGATAGTCACACACAGTATTGTGAATATATTAGAAACCACTGAAATGTATACTTTCAAATGGTTAAAATGGTGAATTTTATAGGAGTTTCAGTCCAATTAAAAAGAAATAAATGAATGTAATGTTACAGAGAGAGAAAGAGAATTGGGAATTTAAAAGCAAATGTTTGTGGTGGGGTCAGGAGGATGGGTAGTTTAGAAGATAGGTTGTACCGTATTTCCCCGAAAATAAGACGGGGTCTTATATTAATTTTTGCTCCAAAAGATGCATTAGGGCGTATTTTCAGGGGATGTCTTATTTTTTCATGCACAACAATCTACATTTATTCAAATACAGGCATGTCATCTTCTTCTGGAACATGTTCATAACGTACTAAATGTGTCCGTCTGGCTGACGATCTTAACTGTGGCTTATTTTCGGGCTAGGTCTTATTTTCAGGGAAACACGGTATTATCTGCTTGATCTTTGTCAAAAGGTAAATTATTATTCTCAGAAATTCTTGCTTGGCTGCCTTTTTGCTCCATAGTTCAAAGCATTTTATTATATCTCATTATTCACTTTATCTTGGCCACTGTTTGTCATATGAAAAGTTGGCCCCAGAGACAAGAGCTGGCTTCTCAAAGGTCACACAGCAGCAGCTCAGTAGAGAACCCAGGACCTTTCAACTTAATCTCAGCCATGTCTTCAAAGCCTGGTGCTCGGGTTGGACAGTAACTGCTGACCCAAACCCTGCCACAGGCCAAGGACGTCATGGTTGGCAGACGACATGTTACAGCAGGGCCCCGAGGTGATGTGGCAGCCTTGAAATTCAGACTGATAACGTTCCCAGAATGCAAAGGAACAGGGAAAGGAAGCAGTTACTGAGCTCTTACCCTGCGTCAGGCATTCCAGAGGCACTTTGACTGGCACCACTCCTCATTCATTCATCATTCCATTCACTTATTCAGCTAACGCTTTCCTGAGTGCCCACTCTGTGTCAATCAGTAGGTGTTGTGGATACAGGGTGGTAGGGACAGCACGGTCCCTACCCCTAAGCGTTCCTGATTCACTGGCGAGACAGTCAGGAGATCTGTCTGTCCCTGTCTGGCTTTGCTACAGATTCAGCTGAGACTCCAGGTACCTTGATTTCCACAGCTGTCCCGAGGGGGAGGAATCAAAGAAGACAGTGGACACACAGGTGGTTGTAAGCACCACAGGCTTTGGGGGTCATGAAGGGAGGCCCCTGAAGGAGGGAAGCTGACAACAAGATAATGAGGATATGGAGATATTTCCCAGGGACTGCATTTGGAAGAGGTCCTCTCCATTGGGGTGGGACCATCTAAGAGAGCGAGTCAGGGCACCAGCCTCAAGTGAAGGGCAGTGCCCACATGTCCTGGGATTTCACTGCCCACGCATCCAATGACCAACTGTCACATGTTTGACAAATCAACTGAATAACTACATTTTCTGAAGCAAATCCAACCAGGTGTTCTGATGCCAAGTAGATGGGATTCTAGAGGATTCCATGAATGACAAGTGATAGTACCTAACTTCATAGGGTTGTTGGAGGAGTTAAAGGAGTTAATACATGTATTTGCTGCAAGTATAGCCAGAATATATGGAAGCAGTTGCTGGAGATTGATTGAAGCAAACTCCTAATCATCCCTGAAAACCCTAGCTCTAGTGTCCTTTCCCCTGTGAACCTTCCCAGAGCAATGCAGATTCAGTTACTTTGATGCCATTCCTTTCTTTAGACTTTGCACTTCCTGGGCCCAGGGACTCTGCATCTTTCTTCCTTGTATTGGTTCTTCCTTGTATTGGTTTCCTTGAATGCACTGGCTGAAGCCTGAAGGAAGAATAGTTTTGGTATGTTGAAACTCATTGCAATCTAGTACTATTTGTTATTCATTCATTTAATTAACAAAGATCTTTGACCTCCTATTTATGTCTTTTTGTTACTTGGTTTGTCTATCTTAGACAAATTCAGTTCATTATAATGCTGCATTTAATTTGAAAAGACAGGAAGGAATTAAATGGATGGTGGCAGTGATGTGTTAGGATGGTGAGATTGAGGGTGGTTTTTTTCCATCCATTTTTTGACTCTTCCCCAAATGTAGTTGTTATTTTACGTTTCTAAGGGAACAATTCATACCAGATAGGAATACAGTATTTGAAGCACTGTAATAAAGAGAATTATAAGAAATTATCATTTTCCATATAAGAAGTTATAATTATGAGAAGTTATAATTTCTTTTATAACAAAGGAATTTTTTTCCCTGTAGAAAATAATTCTACCTGCCATTCTACCATAGCTTATGTAGAGCTGCACGGTGAGATGTGACAGCAACATCTAAGACGTCTCTCTGTGTCAATGGCTTCCCTTCCCTTCCAAAAACCTCAAGCTGAATATCCCAGGGACCTGTTTGGAACACTGGTATCATCCAGCATCACTGGTCTTCTGTAACCTGGGCGTTTTCCAGTGTGTTCCCCACTGTCAATATTCCCCCGCTTCCTGGACTCTTGCCGCAAACTGGAAAACTGAAAGGCTGGACAGGAATTAACCAGAGAGCTCCCTGCTGAGGGAAAAAAAAAAAAAAATTCCCCAGACGCTGAAAGTGAAGCAATATGGCTTAGCTAAATAAAACCTGGCTTCATGGTGACTCCTTTGTCATCATGCTAACGAAGTGCAGCCTTTGGACCTGGGACCAGGAAGAGGTGGATTTTCTGAGGATACACCAACCACACGGGGTGATGTCACAGCAGGATCAAATCACCCACAGGCCAGGCGTTGCTGTCATACATTAGCAAACTGTATACCCACCCGGGGACACCCCCTTTGGAAACAAAACAGAGACCTTTATGCAAAAACAGCTCCCTGGATGGCACAGCGTGGATATAAATAGTCCTTTGCTGCCAGGGTGATCATTCATAACTTTGCAGTGAGTTGAAGACTGAGGCTTTCTGGTCCCACAGAGCTCAGCATCACTGGTTTGCAATCTTTCAGCCACCCTTGATAAGGGGACAGGAGTTATAGGCGGTTCCGGAGGTCTCAAGGCTCAAGTCTTCCCCAAGTTTGTCTGTCCGTATCCTGTAGAGGCAGTGCAGCCAGCTGCAAGGTGAGTTGTCTTTATTTCTGGGGAAGCTGCTGTTGTGTGAGGGTTTTGCTTCTTCCTGTTTGGGAAGGCTCAGAAAACTTTGGGAATTTTCTGCCTACAGAGATAAACTGGTGGGAAGTCTAAGCAATGCCAACATGAGGTCTGGCCATTTGAACAGGCCGTCTTGTTCAGTTTTTTTCCCTGCAAAATTTGCTGTGGCTGCTACATTTCAAAGAAAAACTTTTTTGGAAAAATCAGATTGGACAGTGGGGAGTAATCTGCTAAGAATTTTTTTACATAGATTATCCTATTTAATCCTTATAACATGCACCTCTCTCCTCCCAAACAAAATTTTTAAGACAGATATTATTAAGCCCATTTTATGGATGAAGAAATTAGTCTCAGTGGAATAACTTAATCTAGGTCATGTAACCAGTAGAGGTAGGATTGCACCCAGGTTTGAGGGCCCTAAGATTCTTACAGGGGTCACATCACCACATTGCCTCCCAGTGCAAAAGGTTTCTCCAGTGAGAGAAGAAGCTGGTGTCAAACCCAGACCAGACCTAGGCCTCCACTTAGGTCTCCTTTTTTGGTTATTTTTAAAGGAAATCATCTCAAACATTGAGACATGAGTCCATTTTTTTCCCCCACAAATAATCATTTCTCTCCCAAGTGATAAAAAAGATAACATTGACAACACCTGCAAAATCTTCAAAGAATGGCAGCTCCACTTTGAGCGCTTTCCCCAATGACAGGCATAACACAACAGCTGCTAATTAGAGCTGCTGGGAAAGCTCTTGCAGGTCCAGGCAAAGGCAACCACATTTCAGTGATGCAGGCCCCTCCCCACCTCGCCTCGGGCCAGCCAGCGATGAAGCTTATTTGCCCGGGTCAGGTGGGCTGACAGGTCCCATCAAGGAAGTTCACAGGGTTATGTGCTATATCCCTGTTGAGCTACGGTCCAGTGTTTTTCCTTTAGATTGTTCAGTGGCTTTGTAGAATTAAAGTCTTATGTCCATAGGATTCCCAAAGCCAACCCCAAAATAGGAACAGAGGTCGTGAAGCATTGATTGACGAAGTGGCTGTTCGAGACTTATGTTAGTTTTGGTGTGCTCCTTTAGTAAACTGACCATATTGAGACGGCCCAGTTCTATAAACTCTTCGTCAGCCTTCCATCACCATCTCCTCGTTCTTTCTTCAGCCCCCCCGTGAAGAACCTGTGAGTTTAAGTCCAGAGAAGTGACCTGCTTTGGAAAGCCACAGAGATGGCCTGTCCCTGGAAGTTTCTGTTCAAGACCAGATCACACCGGTATGAGGTGACGAAGGAACTGGACATCAACAACAACGTGGGGAAAGCCATCCAGGTTCTCTCCAGGTAAGTTTCCCCTGCCACCGCCTCCTCTCTGCTTCCATATCCCACCCCACCCCACCCCCAAAGGCACCATACCTACCTCTGCCACCAACTCACAATTCCTCTCTCTGCTCCCGGCTTCTCACCGTACTGCTTGCTTCTTGGATGTCCTCATTAGCATTTGATGCAGCCACTGTGTGTGGTACACCTCATTGCACTTGACACTATGTGACAAAGGAAGGTGCATGGAGCACAGTCCTGGCCCTCCAGGAGCTTGGGATCTCTGGGGGAAGCATATGGGAAGGGAATATGGAATCCTGACTTGAGTATAGGAGGGGGTAGAGCTCCGTGGTTAGAAGTGGGGTGGCTGATATCTGCTCTGGTTCACCCGTGTGTAGGCCTTGCCAGTTGTTATTTTGGTAATCAACCTGGTGAAGGGCACTGGGGTGTTAGACACACTGTAGCTAAGCCCCTTGCTGTGCCGCACTCGCTGCGCTCACTGGCAAGTTTACGTCTCTGAGCCTCAGCTGTTCCCATCTGCAGCATGGGGACGCCATGGCTTGTTGAGGACGAAACGCGGGTGTGCGTGTAAAGCACATAGCAGTGTGCCCGTACATAGGGGGCGCTCAACCAATGTGAGGGTTTATTGTAGTTTACCGTGCACCCACTCTGTGCCAGGGCTCTACACTGGCACTTTGCATGTAGAGCCTATCAGCTGATCACCACAGTGACTCTGTGATGTGTGAGTATCGTCTCATTTTTCAGATGAGGAAATAGAAGCTCTGAAAGGAGAGTGACTTCCCTCAGGTCATAGGACTGGTATTTACAGCGTTGGAATTTGAAAACACACACACACACACACACACCACTTGCTTATAGGAGAAGTAAGCTTGAGGTAGAACTGAGAAAATCATCAGCCCACCAGTCAGTCAGTGGACAGGCTTCTGGAACCAGCTAGAAAAGATCATCACCTTGAACTGGAGGTTGAGACTTGCTCAAGTGAAAGACAAGTCAATCTGCAATAACAGGAAAGCATGAATCAAACCAAAGCCTCAGTCCACACTGGGCAGCCTCCCACTCCCACAGTGCAGAGATTTCCCATGTGCTACAGTGGGCAGGGCGCCCCCTGGAGGTAGGCAGCATGGCAACCCTGAGTGTACTTGGGAAGCAGCAGAAAAGCAGCAGGGTTAAGGGCGTGGGCTTGGGAATGAGCAGGTGACTTTGCCTCTTAATAGCCCTGTGGCTTTTGGCAAGTCCCCTAGCCTCTGAGCCTCAGTTTTTTCATCTGTGAGAAGGGGACTGTAATGCCTATTTTCTGAGGTGGTGGTAAGAACTGAATACATTTTCACATATAAACAACTTAGCACTGTACCTGGCAGACAGTAAGTGCTCAATAAATGGCATGTGATGCCGTTGTCACCACTGTTATTGCTGTTGGCACCTAGGACAAAGTTGAGCAACATTAAACAGAGTCCCCTCTAAGGGGGCTTAGGGTGGGCTTGGAAGAGTGGATAGAATGTGGGGACGTGAAGAGAAGTAGGGAAGGCATCCCAGGAAAGGGCAGCAGGGTGGGCAAACACTCAGAGACAGAAGCAAGCATGATTCTGCTTGGGCCTGGGGTGGGGGTGGGGGTCTGCAATAGAAGAGGTGAGGCCAGAGCACGGAGGGCTTGAATGCACAGTAGGGAATTGGGACTTGCTGTGGTTGGCAGTGGGGAGCTATTGTAAATTCGTAAGCAAGACAGTCCGGTATGATGTGTGGGTTGAATTAGACGAGAGAATATTTGAAACCAGGCAGCCTGGGTTATGGTGGCCGAGGTGGCCAAGAGCCCAAAGGATGAGAACACAGGGTTGGATCGCCTCCAGATGTCCTCCTGGCTCTTCAGACTGACAGTGGTTTTATCTAGGGAAGTCCTGAACCTCAGGAATCTGTTTTGACTCTTCTTGGTAACAAAGTCACCCATCCATTCCTTCTGTTCACCTCATGGCTGCAGCTCCTGCCAACCAGCCTCCCCAGCTGCAGCCCCCAATACCAGCTCTGACCTCTCTCACTCCAGCTTGACTTCTAGCAAGCCATGCTTTTGCTCCAGAGTCTGCAGTGGCTCCCTATTTCCTATCACCAGACTGAGGCTTGCCTGCAGGTTTCTGCGTGATCAGCCCTCCCAGACAGAGAGCCCGTCCCACCTGGCCAGCCCAGCCTTCCTCAGTTTCCCAGCACCTGTACACAGCACATTCCTCCCTCCAGTCATTCAGACCGAATCCATGCCCTATCTTTCAAGATCCTCCTTTCACCCCTATAGTGTAGCCTACAGCCTTTATCCCTGAATCCCATACCTTCTAATAACACTTATGTTTTGGGGCAGTCAGGAGACCTGAGCTCAGACCACAGGCGGGTCCCAAGCTGTAGGTTGACCTGAAGTCTTTTTAAGCTTTGGTGGGCTGGTGGAAGTGCTCAAGTCAGACATTAGAAGTGATGGAGAAAATATCACACATTATTTCATTTACCCCTCCCAACAATCCATGAGGAAGGAACTTTTGTTATCCTATGGTAGCGAGGAGGACACTGAAGCCTAGAAAGTTTAAGTAACTTTTAAGATCTCACATTTACCAACTGATGGCGCCAGGGGTCAAACCCGGCAGTTTGGCTTATAACCACTAAGCTGGGCTGCCACACTTTTGGTTCTGGGCATGTTCCAGTCCATTAAAAATTATTTGTGGAGGGCTATGACTCATCTGGCACTGTGCTGGGGGGTCGTGGAGATGTCAATGAATCCCTTCTGTTTGTTAATTAAGTAAACAGTAAACTGAGCTATTTATTATTTGCATACACAGCAGCTAAAAATAATAGTGTTTATAAAGTCCTTTTTACTGTATCAGTGAGTAATGAGGCAGAAAGTCTTATTATCCTTATTTTACAAGGTTGAGTGACTTACTCAAGGTCAGTAACTGGAAAGTGGTGGAGCTGAGGTTTGAACCAAGTTCAAACTCATGACCTCTACCCTCTATGGGCTCTCTTTGAGTCCCTACTATGTGCCGGACTGGGAAAGGGACAGAGAAAAGAGACCCAGTTCCTGCTGTCAGGGAAGGAATGGGGAAAATGGTGCCTTCCTCATTGGTTTGGGGAGGAGTATATGAAGAATGGGATATTAAAAGGCTCTGTAAATTGGGGTGGGACAGAGAGCTAGACAGGAGGTTACAGGAGAATGCAGGGGCACTAGGAGCTCTTCTGGGGTTACTGCGGGGGATGCCTGGCCTGGCTGTGATGTGGGGGAGGAGTAGGGTGGGAGAGAGCTTTTGGGAGGAGGTAGGCCCAGCTGTGCTGCAACCTACAGTGGGGGTGGGGGTGGTGTGGGGGGGTGGGGGGCGGGGGCGGGGGAGGAATGTAACTGGAAGAGGAAGCCGCAGTGCAAAGGGGATTTTATCCTGAAAGCGATGGGAACCAATTAATATATTTTGATTTTAAAAAGTAATTTTCAAATCCATTCAGGTGTAATAAGACCCAGAACCTATTATATACGACTACTGATTCTGTATTTTGTGTAAACAAATGATTAGGTAGTGAACATGGTGTGTGTGTGTGTGTGTGTGTGTGTGTGTGTGTGTGTGTGTGTGTTGTAGAGACAAAGGCAAATGTTGGGAACATCTAGGTGAAGCTATGTGGAATTTGGAACAAAGTCAAGTTGGGTTGCAGCTGGCTCAGAATAAATATGGACCTTCCCCTCTTTTATTCTGCTGTAATCTGGGCTGGGATTAAATACGCTGGGCTATGTCCAGGAGGGCTCCCTGTGCTCTGAAGTGAAGGGCTGCTGCCCTGTCTCTCTGGACCCTAGGACTTATCCTGCTCCCAGTGTAGGAGCAACGCACAGATGGAGCCAAGTCAGGAGGCCCTGCGCCTTCCAGGTAGCGAGGACCAGGAGCCTGGCAGAGACTTAAGGGGGCTCCTAGTCCAACTGCCCATCCCCGTGCCTCAGACTAAAACGCAGCCCCAGCCCTGCGCTTTCTTTGGCTTCTTGGCTGGAGTCACACTGAAGGTGCAGAAGAGAAACAGCGCTGCCCCGGGCAGCTCTGTGAGGTGAGAGAGCTGGAGCTGTGGCCCTGGGGCTACCGTGTGGCCTTGGGCTAGATTGTTCAACGTGCTGGGACCTCCCTTCCTTGTCAGTAAACTGGAAATAACAATACAGAATTGCCTTCTGGCAATTTAGACTCGATTTCGCAGGGGTAGATGGAGTCACAGACAGGAAAGTTTGCTTTGTACACCGTAAAGAGCCGTACAGTGGGAGTTACTGTTATGGTCATTATTGTCCTTTCATGGGGAACAACCAATCCCAGTCCAGCCGTGCTTGCCTCGGGGTCTTAGCCCAGAGAAAGTCCAGCGGTATCCGAAAGACAGACTTGCCTGTGTATGCCCGCTGTGGGCCACTGGGGATGGGGGACCTGGGACAACAACACTCTGGCCCCGGGCCAGGCGTGGGTGAAGCTGAGTCCAGGCAGCTTTTCCGACTCGCTCCGCCCCGGGGCGGGGGCTGAGGTCTCCCGCCGCTATAAAGCAGCCGACTCGGAGCACAGCTTGGCGCCCTCCGAGCTGCGCCCGCGCGGGGGCCATGCGTGAGGGGCTGGGCGCCGCGTGCGAGTCCGCCCGGCCCCGGCTTTGCCGGCTCCTCCGCAGAATCCTGCGGCCGCAGCCCTCCTGCGGCCCCCGCCGAGCCAGGTACTCCCGCCGGGCCGGGGTCTGCCCTGGGAGGGAGGCGGGCGGCTCCGCGCGGGGACCGGGCTCCAACCCGACGTGGCACTGACCCCCTCTGAGCCTCGGTCGTCCGAGAAAATATGAGGGTTGGAATTTTCGCTCTGTAGGATTCCGATGAAGATTTACTTAGTGTTTTTCTCGGTTAGAACGCATACGAGGTTGCAATTAAGTAGCCACGAAGACCCACGTGCACCCATGAGAGGGGGCTGTGCAGGCTGCAATAGGAATTGTCGATGTTTCAGCCCTTGGGAGCTTTCTAGAGTTTTCAGCACGGGGCTGCTACACCGTTTAGGACAGATATGGTTAAGGGAGCGCCAAGTTTCTTGTTTTACAGATAAGGTCCAATCCCCAGAGCGACTCCGTGCCCCACGCCCTTGGTGTATGGAGAGGTGGGCAGGTGGGGAGGAGTGGGAACTTCAGGGGAGTCAGGACCCCTGTCAGTCCCCAAACAAGCCACCGACTGCCGCTCTGACATAACTGTCGCCAGTGTCACTCAAGGGCTTGTAGATGGTCCTGGGTCTAGGCAAACACCACACTCCAGCATTCCTCTTGATGGCAGGTCCTTAAGGGACCTGTGTCCCCATGAAGGACCAAGCAGAACCAAGCACAGCTGTGGGTTTAGCCAAACGGCACCAGTGTCTGGGTAGACAATGCAATAATTTGGCAATAAGTATCCAGACCCTTAATATGCTCACCTGGCGCGGTCACCCTATCCCCCAGCACGTAACCCAAAGAACTCTGCTCACTGGGGGAGGATGGGAACAGTGCATAGCTTTGTTTATTCATTTTCAAATTAAAAAAATTTTTCCCAATTATGAAAGGAAGTCATGGTCACTGTAAAAAGTTGGAAAATGCAGACAAGTGCAAAGTAAAATTCAAATCACCCATGCTTTCATTGCGTAATGCTGGTCATTGTTAACATTTACTGGGTTTTTCTATGGAGAGAGAGAGAGAGAGAGAGAGAGAGAGAGAGAGAGAGAGAGAGAGAGAGAGAGACTCAGACCACGTGTACCATTTGAGGCCTTGTTTATAATAGTGGAGAAACTGGACACAACCTAAATAACCAGGCACAGGCAATGGGTTCACAGGCTCATTATGGTCCATCTGTACAGTGGCTTTTCAGGTAGCTTTTTACTATTTGGGGACAATCGTTATGTCAGGTGTACAAAGACATTGCTTCTCAATCTAATCGTTACTGTGCACCAGTAAGCTCCTCAAATTCCCCAGTTCTATGGCCAGAAGTAAATGAAAGGAAGCAACACCAAGCGGGTGGGGGGGTGGGGGGGTGGCTGAGGGATGATGGCAAAAAAATGGCAAGGGCGGTAAGCATTCTCACTGAGGACCCCAGTCACAAAATGTTTCCTATTTAAGCCTCCCCATGATGACTATTCAGCCATGGCTTACCTGTTCTGAATATCCAGATTACCCTCTATTGGCTTTTTTTCTGGTGGGCACAGCAGTCAGAGGGGTGATGAAAGCTGGTCACGTGGAGGCTGCTGTCCAGCGCTGCTGGATCACTTGAGTCAGATAGAAGTTGCTTTCTGATACATATGTGTGTTCTTAAAGGGACACGATCTCTTTATAGTTATAAATCATATAATGCTACTAGTATGTAATGTCTGTAGAAAAGTATACAATGTCAATATAAATATGTGGGCATTACTTTTTCCAATAATGAAAACAGTACATGCTCATTCATCATATTCCAACAATGCAGGTATGTATAAAGTGGAAAATGAGAGACCCTTCCCCTTGAACCCCCGCTTCCCTTTGGGTGTGTGCACATGTGCATGCACACCCCAGAAAATACTGCAAAGAACATGGAACACAACAAGCTGTACTGAAGTGCCCCTGGACGTGTGATTTGCCCCAGGAGGAGGCATGTGTGCGGTGTGACTCTTGGAAGGGTGCTCGTGCATATGCGACCAGAGGAATCACATGTCTTCTGTTCTCTGTAAGCATTTGCCAGGAGAGAGAACCTGAAATCCCAAACCAGAACCAATGGTTTCTGATTTCAGACTATGAGGATTTTTTCCTCTCCGAAGGACAGGCAAAGTTCTTTCAGTCTGTTGTTTTAAAATAAATATAATCAGTATGTTTTTTAGAAAAGAGTCTTTATCTTCCAGAAATACTTACTGAGATATTTTTGGATGACAGAGCATCTCAGACTTGCTTTAAACTGATGGCTGAGTTGGGAGAGTAGAGTTGAAACAAGACTGGCCATGGGTAGATAATTGTTGATTGGATTGAATTTGGGTGAAGAGCCCATGGAGGTTTATGACTCTATTATCGCTACTTGTGTATGGTTAACATTTTCCATAATAAGAATTTGGAATAAATAAATAAACCAAGACAAATCAAATGCTTTAAATAAAAAAGCTTAAACCCCCTCTCCTCCCACCCCCACCCCCCAAGATGAGTGGGTGCTCGGCACTGTTGCTGGCCTGGGAAGAGCTATTCTCTGTTCACCCACGTTTGTATTGGCTTTTGAGGGGGGCACCTTCCCAGAACTTCTGTGGGTTGTCCTTTGGACCACCATCTTTGGTTCAGCTCCCTTCATGTCTTTTTGGCTTTATAGAGGGAAGGCAAGGAAGAAGGGGACAAGGAGGGTGGTGATTGAGGAGACTGGGTCTGACTGACTGCCTCCCCCTCCATATACACACATCCTCCTTGACTGGAAACCATGAGCCATTCACTCCCACCCTCTGGACCTCAGTTTCCCGATCCATGAAAGGACAAGCTGGCAGGACGGACTCCGAGCCCCCTCTCTGCCCTCAGATACTCCATCTCATGATAGCTGTTTCCTTTCACAGGCCAGTGACACAGGATGACCCCAAGTGTCACAGTCTCGGCAAGCACCAGGATGAGTCCCCCCAGCCCCTCACGGGGATGGTAAAGGTCAGTGAGTCACAGGGGTGTGGGAAGCCCCGTCCTCCCTTGCCCAGGCAGATGCAGGCTGAGCGCCTGGTGGAAGCTGCGGTCTGGGCAGGGAGTGGAGACCCAGGGGGAACCGGTGGGGACAAGGAAGGGCTTTGAGAGAGCAGGATGATCCATGCTGATCAGGACTGGTGGCCTCCAAGGCCCTGGCACCTGGATGGCTTGGCTGTGTGGGCGGGCAGGCATGGACGAGGAGACCATTCATGGAGCCAGGGGTGGGACACTCCAAACTAAGCTCAGACTCAGCAGCTGAGCCATCGGTCCCAGCTCCCAGCCTTTATACCACTGGTTCCTTCTTCTTTAAGTGCTTTGGACCTTTCCAGAGAAGTAGGCAGAGAAGCGGGTGGGAGGTGGGAGCAAAGATGGTTTTTGCATTCTTAAACGCCCCTGTGGACGGCAGTGCCACGTTCTTCCGTGTCCTGATTTGTGTTCTCAGCAGTATTGGTTGTGACAGTCGTCTCTCTCGCATCTCACCTTAGTCCCTCCTGTTGCAATTCCTCTGAGGGAGCATTTGGCAGGGTCTTGGGTGAGGAGAGAAACCTGGCCAGTGCCCCAGGCACCTGGAGCTATTAGCAGGCACTGGCCCAGGTGGCCAGGCTGCTGGGAAGGGAGGAGGGACACAGACCGACACCCATAACTCCCGACCCCACCCAAAGCCAAAGCAGGGCCCAGGGATCCAGGAGAGACCGGTAGGGTCCTTGGGTTGGAGGCATTTGGAAATCCCTGTTTTTTTTCCCCTCTTAGAAGTCTCCAGACCCCTTGATTAAGTTGGATGCTCCTCCCCCATCGACCTGTCCACGGCATGTGAGGATCAAAAACTGGGGCAATGGGATGACTTTCCAAGACACACTTCACCACAAGGCCAAAGGGGTGAGAAGTCTGGGGCTTCGTGGAGAACCACCTTTGTCCCAAGCCAGTGAAGCCATCAGGGTCCTTAGCGGATCGCGTAGCTATCCCCCTGGGCAAAGCAATTAGTCATCAGCTTGGGGAAAGGGTGCTGGGCACAGAGACTTGTGTTCCTCATAAATAACAGCAGGAAATACATGATGCCAACCCCTTGTGAACCCCCCTTATGGATAAGGGATAATCCAGAGGTAAGCTAAACAGTTACAGGAACAAATCCATTCTTTCCTAGAGAGACAGATTTCAGCATAGTATCAGGCAGAACTGAACTGAACTAGATCAACAGGTAGTAGTGAGCTCTCTGTCACTAGAAGGATTCAAGTGCTTTTGGATAGGGAGGTTGGAGAGGGGTTCAAGCATCCAATGAGTAGTTGGACGAAGTGTCCTTTAAGGCTCCTTCCTACCTTCTAAGTTTCTCATTCTAACTTGAGAATGCACTCTAGCTGATGCATCTCAGTGGGAAAGAATGGAAAATTTCAAGACCATGAAAGCAGAATGATTTCCCACAGTTTCCAGAAACGACCACAGTTAACGTGTGGGTCTACCTCCTTCCAGTACTTTTTCTGCACCATCCTCTGACTTTGGGATCTGCACCTTCTCACTGGAATTAATTTTGGCTGAACACCAATAGTGTGTTCCCAGGAGCCACGTCAGCCTCTTTAAATGAGAAGGTAGTTGAGCTGTTTCCAGGGATTGAGCTGTTGTTGACTTTGCTCTGGGTCTGGGGCCAGCTGGGAATAGGACCAGAGAGTGAGCCTGGGCGGTGGGGAGCAACCACAGCTCACACCCACTGGGGTGCAGCCAGTAGAGGAAAGGAGATCTGGGTGAGGAGAAAGCCTGGTATACCCTCAGGATGAGGTGTCACAGGGGTGGAGAGGACTGGCAGGGAGCTGGAACAGCCAGAGTGGAAGGAAGGTGGCCAGGAGAGCCAGCCCTGGAAGAGGGTGGCATCAACAGCTGTCTGCGGGGCCATGCAGCCCGCCTCACCACCCACCTCTCTTTCCAGGATCTCGCTTGCAAATCCAAGTGTTGCCTGGGAGCCATCATGAACCCCAAAAGTTTGACCAGAGGACCCAGGGATAAGCCTACTCCCCCAGACGAGCTTCTACCTCAAGCTATCGAATTTGTCAACCAGTATTACAACTCCTTCAAAGAGTAAGGCTGGCTTCTTGCAGGATCCGCTGCCTCCCCTTCCTGGGAGCTCTCCTGTCTCCGGCCATTTCCCTCTGACCCCAGACTTTTTCCTTCCCAGGTTTGCAGTGGATCCAGGGCTAAAGCATAGTTCTTCAAGGAAAAAGACCCAGGACTAGGTTTTCATAATCCTAAGACAAAGAGGCAGGGCAATAGTGATTAAAAGTGTGGGTCGGGAGTGTAACTGAGTTTGAATCCTGGCTTCCCCAGTAACCAGTCCTGATCCTTGGGAAATCTGTTTACCCTCTCTATACCTCAACTGTAAAAGGGAGGGGGCGGTGGTGATGATACAACCTGGTTCATAAGATTGTTGTGAGGATTAAATAAGTTTAGATCAGTATCCTGCCACAAAGTCACCTTGATGTACACCATTTTTTATTATGAAATGTTTGTGACAGGTAGTACCTTTGAGACCACCTACCCAAGCCCTCCTCCGATAGATGTGAACAGGGAAGCCCAGGGACATACCTGAGGTCACCCCGTCCCAACTAGAATTCAGGCCACCAGACGTGGAGAAGGCAGGTTGTTCCAGAGCTGGAATTTCTCTTTGCACTGAACTGTGTTGGGTTCTCTATTCCTGGGTATCATAAAATATATGACTTTAAATTTAGGCCCCTTTAAAATTTTAAAATAAAAATGCACAAAGGGATTGTAAGACAGAATGGCCAAGGGCATGGATTTGCTGATTTGTGGGCTGGGGAGGGAGTGTGGCCCCACGTGGCACTTCACCGCATGAAGAGAGCCACAGAAGTGCATCTGGGACCCCCCATGGTGGAAAGAGTGGTTCCTGGTGATACCACATTCCCTCTCCTGTGACCCTACAATGTCTGAGCTGAGAGGGACCTTGAGTCTTTGGAAGAGGCCCTTATCTTCCAGGGCCAGTGATTCTCAAGCACGGCTGCACTAGAGAGTCGCCTGAGGACCTGGCAAGATATTAATGCCAGGATGCCCTGGGCCAAGGGCGTCAGGGTCTCAGGAAGGGGAGGCAGCAGACACTCATGTTCTTTAATCCTAACGTACAGTCGGATTGAGAACCCTGGTCACAGCAGGGGATTGCCTGGCATGTGTGCTGTGCAACTAGAACCTCTACAGAAATGCTTTGTGACTGGGAAGTTCAAGGTCCTTGGGCGGTCAGCTTACTTGTTGACTAATGAGCCTTTCAGGGTCCAGGAATTTTCTCGATGGGCTTCATTGGGCCACTATATCGATGCTAACGTTTACTGAGCACGAAGTATGTTCTGGGCCTTGTGTAAGTACCTTGTAAGGAATGCTCACCACCACTCTGTGAGATTGGTTCCATTATTGTTCCCCCATTTTACAGACAAGCAAACTGAATGCATGAAGGAGATAGAACTTGCTCACAGTCACACGTTCTGATGTTCCAGACCTGGAATTTGAACCCAGGCAGTTTGGCGCTGGAGCCCCTGCTTTTAACCTCAATGTTCTAGCGTCCAGCTCTTTGATCGTGAAGATTCCGACTCCATGCTGGACCCCAGAGGTCCCACTGGTGTTTGGAAGGCAGCTGGGTGGGTAGGAGC
Source organism: Rhinolophus sinicus (assembly GCF_036562045.2). Lineage (NCBI taxonomy): Eukaryota > Metazoa > Chordata > Mammalia > Chiroptera > Rhinolophidae > Rhinolophus > Rhinolophus sinicus. The sequence goes on from NC_133764.1 coordinate 18,387,599, forward strand.
CCGGGGAGGCTCCAAGGCTGCTCTCGGTGGCTGTTCAAACCCATTTGCTTCTCATTGAGGCAAGTTCCATTTATCACAGTCACAAGCCCATACCTGGGACCCCCAAGATGGGAGAGTCCATCCCCACAATTACAGGAGCAGCCAAAGGCAGGGACCGCTGGGTGGGTTCCGTCTTTCATGAAGGAAGGATGGTATAGTGAGAAATTATAACTTGCTCAATGTTCTGTTCAAATCCCATTTGCGGGAGCCAAAAGCCACTGTCTTTTTTTTTTCTCCAGAACGAATAGGTTTCATAGCATTTTTAGTGCCTCAGAAATGTGACTATATGAAAACCGTGGTAAAATATAAAACTCTAAAGGAATTGGGTGAAAATGTAAAAAAAGAATCCCTTTTTATGTAGTCACCTGGTAACACTACCAGGTACGCTCAAGGCATCAGTGTCCTGGGGATCGTGACTGTTTTCATGCTTGGATACAGCAGGGAGTGTTGCTAGAAGCTTTGGGGGCGGGGGGGGGGGGGCGGTTAGGGCTTCCTGTGGTGGGGCAACCTCAACCTTCACCCAGCAGGTCCTGAAGCCAGGAGTATCCTTGAAGATAAATAGCGCCAAGTGTTTTGTCTTTGAGCTTTTTTCTTTAATCAAGGAAGAGTTGTTGAGACACTCTTCATCCTCAGAAAGGCCATTTTGTTCTCAGTTGTCCACTCTCCTTAATCAGGAGTTCATTCCTTAAATATTTTTGTTTATTGCCATCTTAAACATCTTTGGTGCTGACTGGAAATCTCAAGGTTGCTGTGTGTGTGTGTGTGTGTGTGTGTGTGTGTGTGTGTGTGTGTGTGTGGTGTGTGTGTGTGAAAGCCTTTCTGACTGAATCCCTCCCTCCCTGGGGGATATTTTTGAAGTCTGGGAGAGGAGAGGAGAAGCCAGTGTAGAAGTCTCATATGGGATCGCCGACGGAGTAGTGCAGAAGTTGAGAAAAACCACGCTGCAGGGGGCCTGTGATGTGGGGCTGTGTTGGGGAGGGCTCCTCCCTGAGCGGGCCCTGGGGCCTTGCAGGCTGAGTCCTGAGACCCAGTCCCTACGCAGCCCTGTCCAGGAAAGCGTGGGCAGGTCCTCAGCATTTCTGGGCTTGCAATTCCCCGGAGGGTGGCAGGTGGAAGGTGGAAGGGTAAGAGCCTGTATTTGGCATCGGGCAACCTAAGTCTGAGTCATGACTTTGCTCTTTATCACACTTATGTTCTATGTGGGTACTTAACCTCCTAGGCCCTTGTGACATTGGACTATAAAATGGACACAAAAGCGCCTCCCTCCCAGACTCAGTGAGACCCTGACTGTGAATGGGCTTCACCCAGTACCTGGCTCCCAGCGAGTACTCTGTACACAGGAGCGGCTGGCGGAGGGATTGGCTCATATCTTAACCATGGGAGGGGGATGGCCGCTCCCCTGGCCGGGAGGCAGGCCGTGGCAGTGGTGTGATGGGTGTTCCTCTGGGTCTTGAGGATTGCACTCCCTGCTCGCCAAGCTAAGCTGGACATGATTAGAGAAAAACTGCCTAGAAAGAACAAGGGTGCTGAAGGGATTGGGTCCAGCTACGTAATGTGCAGGACCCAGTGTAAAAACAAAAACATGGGTTCCCTGTTCAAAAGTGATGACAAATCAAGATGGTGACAGCAGACCATGAAATCAAGTATGCGGCCCTTCTAAGCTCGGGGCCTGGGACACACACCCATGAAGCCGTCCTGGAGGGGACAGTCTCCATGAGAGACATCTTGCCCGCCTGGTGTCCTAGTTCATTTCCTGCTTCTGTGGATTGAATTAATCCCCATGTAAAGCCATCTCATTGTTGATCTTCCTGATGTCTTCCTGTCCCCCAGGGCAAAAATAGAGGAACATCTGGCCAGGGTGGAAGCGGTAACAAAGGAGATAGAAACAACAGGAACCTACCAGCTGACGGGAGATGAGCTCATCTTCGCCACCAAACAGGCCTGGCGCAACGCCCCCCGCTGCATTGGGAGGATCCAGTGGTCCAACCTACAGGTGGATTTCCTTAGCCCCACATGGAAGAGGAAGCTGGGGTGGGGCGGGCAGGCCCTGAGCAGATGGCCCCGAACAGCCGAGCAGAACTGTGCCCAAGGCTCCCCAGACTGAAGCCAGGGCCTTGGGTTCTCTCTTCACATTCCCGAACATGAGATGGGGGCCCTGTGAGAAGTCTAGCATGCGATTTCAGCACCAGCCTTTCTAGCTGATCTTTCTCTCGTGTGTTAAATTTGGGAGACTAAATGCCAACATCAAACCAAATTATTGTTATTGTTGAAACCCTGGTGCCGCGAATTCAAACCTAGACTGTTTGAATTCTTGGCTCCTAGAAGACATTTTCTTTCATCGTAGCCTCGGAGGCCATCTTTACAGTGGGGCATCATTTATTGCTGGATAATATCGAAGGCATTTGGGCAGAAAAATTGATGAGAAACGCCAGTAAAACTGACTGGCTCTAATAAAATGTGTTGGAGGCCTGGTGTGAATGTTGTAAAGAAATGAGGCTGCGGCAGTGGTTTTCCTGATTCATGATACTTGAAAGTCAGGTTTTCTTAGGATTTGGGTTTTGATAGGTTCTTCCAAGGGGTGTTTCCTGAGCTCCCTTAGGAGAGCAGGGGAAAGAATAGACGGGGCAGCCATGAGGTGGGAGATGTCATGCAGAGAGGAGAATGCAATTCTCTGCTTGGTGTTTGGGTGGTGGGCACCTGGGCCACACCCTTGGTCCCTCGTGACTTAGCTTCTGATCAGCCCAAGCCCTGTGCCCTCCCAGTCCTTGATGGGTGTGGTCTGGGGGGGGTGCTGTGTGCAGGTCTTCGATGCCCGGAGCTGTTCCACTGCCCAGGAGATGTTCGAGCATATCTGTAGACACCTGCGTTATGCCACCAACAACGGAAACATCAGGTGGGGGAACCTTTCCCAAGGCTGTGGTGGGACCCATTCTCCTCCCGTGTCTTAGCCAAAAGATACAGATGGGTTTAGGGGCAGCATCTCTGGCTCCAAGAGAAACCAGGGAGAAAGAGAAGAGAGACTCAGGCTTCTTTAGGGAGAGTGAGCAGAGCCTCCGTAAGCTTCGCGTCCCTTAGTAGCCTGTTTCCTTCGGACTGGGAACCATGTGCAGTGGATGGGGGGAATCTTGAAGAAGCAAGGTTAGGGCTCCCCACTTTTTAGAAGGGCTGAGAGGTTAGTTTTGCAGTAAATGGCTCCAGTGTGTTATTTTTCTTGTGGGAGCATCACTGCTCGTCAGTACCCATCTCCTGCCTTACCTTCCCCTGCCCCGAACCGAAGAGATCAAGGCTGATTCCGTAAGACTGAACAGCTCATGTGATCATTTATCCATTCTTCTGTTCAGCAGACACTCAGTGCCCACCCAATAGGGACCCAACAAAGGGCGAGGCATGGGGGTGGGGTGGCAGGGAAGCAGAGGTGACCGAGACTCTAAGATGCCACTCCAGCCTCCTGTGAACCTATGCCTTGCAGTAGGCAGTACCCAACTAGCTCAACTGCAGGGAGAGAAAGATGCAGCAAAGAAAGGGGGTGGGGCAGCTAACCCTGCCCAAGGGATGGGGAGGGCTACCTGAAGGGGCTGGTCCCTGTGCTGGTCTTGAAGGAAGGGTTGGAGCTGGAGGGAGAAGAAGGAGGGAGAGGGTCTGTCAGGAAGTGGGCCTGGTGACACAGAGGCCAGTGAGAGCTTGGCGTGTTGGGGACCTACAAGATTTGAGTTCAATTAGCTTGGGTGCAGAGGGCTGAGGATTGGGAAGACAGGAGTGGGAGGGGGATCAGTGGAGGATGGCTGGGAGCCCCCGACCAAGCCAGGTGGTAAACAGCACTGTCCTATTCTTGGGGAAGGTCGGCCATCACTGTGTTCCCCCAGCGGAGTGATGGGAAGCATGACTTCCGGGTCTGGAACTCTCAGCTTATCCGGTATGCCGGCTACCAGATGCCTGACGGCTCCATCAGAGGGGACCCTGCCTGTGTGGAGTTCACCCAGGTACCCGATCCAGCCTCAGTGGGTGACAGAGTGGAGCCCAGAGGGGTCAAGGTACCTGGGTCAAAAGCCTCACTGGGCCTGTCTTGCCCCCAGCTGTGCATTGACCTGGGCTGGAAGCCCAAGTACGGACGCTTCGATGTGATGCCTCTGGTCCTGCAGGCTGATGGCCACGACCCTGAGCTTTTCGAAATCCCACCTGACCTTGTGCTCGAGGTGACCATGGAACATCCCAAGTAAGCATGCTGCGGGTGCTAGGGCTGTGAGTTAACATGCGTGACCCCTCCTTTCCTAAGGGAGACCTCTGTCCTCAGGCCCCTCCCTGCACCTCCCCTAAAGCCCAGCCAGCCGCAGGTCATACTCAAAGGGCTGGCTTTCAAGGCCTGCCTTGTACAGCAACTCTGCACTTGTGTCTCGGGCCTCAGACGTATGAGAATATATTGATGGTGAGGGGGAGGCAGAGGCTTAGATGGTGCCCTAGGAGCTTGGGAAGCAGTGACCTCAGGAGAGGAACCCTTGAAAGGCTCTGAGATTCTCTCACTAAGCAGCCCAGGCCCCGTTTGCCTTCTTAGCTGTCCCTCTCCTGACTGTGGTGAAAGCACAGGGCTACAGTGACTTCTGGCTCCTCTGGTTCAGCCCTTGCCCCAGGCCGTCTCTCATAATTATAAAAATACCTCCGTGTATCATGACTTACTGTGCTGCAAGCATGGGCTGGGCTCTTCTTTTTGTCCCTTGAATATACTAAACTTTTGTCCCTTGAATATACCACCCCAGGGCCTTTGCATGTGTTGTTCCCTCACTCTTCCTTCAGAGTCCATTTCTTCTTGTCAGTGAAGCGTTCCTGAATGCCACCCCCTCTGAGAAGCCTCTCCTGAACACTCAATCTTGAGACACCTTCACCCTCTGTCTAACACATCACCTTGTTTTTACCTTCCTATTTATTGTTTACCTGTTTATAATCTAGAGTTTACACTGTAGACTGTAAGTGCCTTGAGAAGAGGGATCTTGCCTTTCTTGTTCATCCCCAACACCTAGCAGGGTGCCTGTCACCTACCGTGTTTCCCCAAAAATAAGACCTAACCAGAAAATAAGCCCTAACATGATTTTTCAGGATGACATGCCCTGAACATAAGCCCTAACGCGTCTTTTGGAGCAAAAATTAATATAAGACCTGGTCTTATTTTGGGGGGAAACACGGTAGTAGGTGCTCAATTATAAATATTTCTGGAGTAAAAGGATATACAAATCCCACAAATTTGATGCTATTATCTCTATGTTGTTGGTGGGGATACTGAGGCTACGAGAGGCTAAATAACATCCCAAGGTCACACAGCTGGTAAGCAGTAAGGCCGAACTTGAGCTCAGGCTTTGTGACAGGAGAGCTCAACCACTATGTTATGTTGGGTTCTCAGCAAGGCTTATCGTGTACTCGATGCTTAATACATGTTTGCGTGAAAGGATGAGTGAATCGTGCATAATTACTGACTGATACCTAATGCATCCAATTCACCTCTCCAGGTGGGATGAACTTAGAGGTCACTTGAAAAGGAGTTCTCTTGGTTCAATCTTTTTCTGTAGCTGTTTTAGGGGGAGTGAGGGGGGACAGACGTGAAGACCCCAATTGCCACTGGCTCTACCTCCCTGCCAGGTACGAGTGGTTCCGGGAGCTGGAGCTGAAGTGGTACGCCCTACCTGCCGTGTCGAACATGTTGCTCGAGGTGGGCGGCCTCGAGTTCCCAGGGTGCCCCTTCAATGGCTGGTACATGGGCACAGAGATCGGGGTCCGAGACTTCTGTGACGTCCAGCGCTACAACATCATGGAGGTAACGAGGACTGTCCAGCTGGGCCGGCTGGAGGTGTGGGCCTGTGGGTGGAATCCCAAGGACCGATTCACCCCCATTTTTCTGCCTCTGCAGGAAGTGGGCAGGAGAATGGGCCTGGATACGCACAAGTTGGCCTCACTCTGGAAAGACCAGGCTGTCATTGAGATCAATGTGGCTGTGCTCCACAGTTTCCAGGTACGTCGAGCGTTCGGTGAGTCCCAAGACTTTCTCATTAGAAGGTCATACGGTCCGGCCACTCATGTCACACTTGATTTTCCCCTTATCGCATTGTCCTCATGCATCACACAAGGATTGAACACCCAGTTTGTGCCAGGCACTGTGCTAGGTGCTGGGGCCTTGTGTCTCTTGTTCACTGCTCCACCTCTAGAGTCTAGAAGAGAGTCTGGCATATGGTAGATGCTAAAAAAAACATATGTATTGAATAAATGAACAAGAATCCACATCCACATGAGCACTGGTTCTCTTGCTTCCCCCTGGGCCTCACACACAGTAGGTCCCTCTGGTCCATCTACTGCTCTTATTTGTAGAAACGCACCCCTTCTTTTTGGGAAGGAGGCACGGGATGTGTGGAGACACCTACGTTAGAAACTGGGACCATCTCCACAAAGTTGGCCGATGTCCTGGAGGCCAGACGACTGGTAGAGGATCATTCATTCATTCAGCAAAGGTTTATTGAGCATTTTTCAGGCACTAGGCTGGACCAAGGAGATGAGTGGAGAACAAAATAGACAACAACTCTGTCCTTGTGGAGTGTAGTGAGCTGACATTAAACAATCACCCAGTAAATATTTACAATCAGACATTGTTCCTCAGGGCTGCTCACCCCAGAGGCAGGTCAAGCTTGTGCTTGATTGGGGGGGGGTGGCTCTGAGACGGGACAGGAAGCGCCCCTTGGGGCTGGCCCAGCTCCGGAAGGCCATGCCGGTCGTGGACCACACATCCTGGCTCCTGGGAGCTCCCAGCATCAGCCCTGATGTTGGCAGGATACAGAAAATCTGCTTGTCCTCAGCTGTCCCCTGACCATTGCTGATCATGTTCTTCTACTGCTTGAGAGTCTCCAGGACTTCCTCATTGCTGTCCTTCAGGTTGAACTTCAAAAGACTTGACCTTGTTTCCTCATCTGTAAAACAGAGATGATAATAGTATGAGGTCTGATAATTAAGTTCACGAACTTACCCTAGAAAAAGTGCTACCTATGTCATTGCTGAACATCACTATGGTCACCTGCGAAGTGCTCCCCTTGGGAAGCTGTGCACCAACACCAGTGCCTAATCCACCCTGCAAAGCAATTTTGAAACTTTTTCTGGAATGGCCATCAGAGCTGTTGTCTTATTACTCTTGATGTCCTGCATGTCATCAAAATGTCTTCCTTTCAATATTTCTTTTATCTTTGGGTAAAGAAAGAAGTCATCGGGGGCCAGATCAGGTGAGTAGGGAGGGTGTTCCAATACAGTTATTTGTTGACTGGCTAAAAACTCCCTCACAGACAGTGCCATGTTAGCTGGTGCATTGCCGTGATGCAAGAGCCATGAATTGTTGGTGAAAAGTTCAGGTCATTTAACTTTCTCACGCAGCCTTTTCAACACTTCCAAATAATAAACTTGATTAACTGTTTGTCCAGTTGGCACAAATTCATAATGAATAATCCCCTGATACTAAAAAGAGGTTAGCAACATAATTGCAACAAGTTCGTGAACTTAATTGTCAGACCTCCCTCATTAGGTTACTGTAAGAATTAAATGAAAATATGTGCAAAACATTTTGCTGCACTGCCTGGCTGATAGTGAACACTCAGGAAGCATAGTTTTGTTATTATTATTATTGTCATGTTACCATCATTATCACAGCGATCATCATTAGCTCCTGAGCTTAAAACTGGTCTGGCACCCAGGAGTTGCTAGATGTATATACGAGTGAATTTTAGAAGGTGTGGCTGTGTCTACTGGGCCCTCCATAAGTTGGTTCCTTTCCTGCCTCCTGGCCTTGAGTCACGCTGTGTCCTCCTCCAGGAATGCCCGTCCCCGGCCTAACCTGTACCCATATCTCAAGACTCACCTCCTCTTAGAAGCTGTCTGTGAAATTCCCCAGCTCTCCTCCAGGCTTCTTTCTGTACTAAGTCTTCTCCTCTGCCCTCTGTCAGCACCTGCACCCACCTCCATCGTAGCTTCTATCAGTGCATGTGGAACAAGTGACTTTCATCTGCCTCCTTAATTAGAATGTAATCAGATGCAGAGAAGGGGCCATGTCACTCACCTCTATAATGCCCATGCCTTACACAATGCCTGGCAAACAGAAATAATAACAGCTAACATTTATTGAGCATGTCCTATACTTTACTTGTATTAAAAACTGATTATATCCTTTCAACAACTTCATGTAGAAACTGTTATCATGTCCACTTTACAGATGAGAAAACTGAGGCTTACTGAGGTTCAGGAACTAATTGCTCAAGGTTACATGGCCAATAAGAAGCCAAGGTTTGAACCACTACATTAAACAAACGTTTCCTGACTGAATGAGGTTCCCCTGACATTGAAGGGTGTGGCTGCCCTTGTTGGGTCATTCTGGGAAGGCTCAGACCCCACAGCTTCCAATTTGAGGATGTAGGACATTGTGTTTCCATACAGAACGTTCCCCCAATGCTTCAGTCCTCTTCGGAGGGGACTAGTTCCTTCTTGGCCAAGAGCCACATCCTTGGGGAACTGACACCTGGAACTCTCTACCGGCAAATAGGCACTATGGTTTGCTATATCAGCATCCAGAGAGAGCCATTTGTCAGGAGTTTGGGGAGACTTGTGGGCATGGCCTGAGAAGCCAGACGCTGCCCCCAGGAAGCCAACAGAAGGCCACCAGGTGACCGTGGCTGACCATGGCAATGATGATGTTTTTGTCTCCTTCAGAGGTTCTGAAAGTGCTTTCTATTGGGTATTTATTTCATCAGCAAGGAGTGGGCCAGGAGAAACTGCTGTCTCATTTTATAGATGTCTGGTCTTTCCTAGATAGTTTATATGGGAGCCTGCAGCCAACAGACCAGTCTCCTTAGTCCCCTGTGCCTTGCCTCAACTCCCCTTCTCGCCTCCTGATTTAGAAGCAAAACGTGACCATCATGGATCACCACTCCGCTGCAGAGTCCTTCATGAAGTACATGCAGAATGAGTATCGGTCCCGAGGGGGCTGCCCGGCTGACTGGGTTTGGCTGGTCCCCCCCATTTCTGGAAGCATCACCTCCGTGTTCCACCAGGAGATGTTGAACTATGTTCTGTCCCCTTTCTACTACTACCAGGTAAGGGCAGTGCCTCCCTCTCCTCTCTGTCTTGGAAGCTCAGGGGTGGCGAGGGTATGTGTGTCTGCGCCTGTGTGCGTGTGCTTGCATGTGTGTGCATCTGTGTACCTGTGTGCATGCACGTGCGTCACTTGTGCAGGATGTGGAGGAGGGGCAGAGACACGGAGGCATATTTAATGCTTTCCAGGCTTCACTCAAAGTTACTGAGCAGCTTTTGTTCATTTCCACAGAGCCTGGCCCTGAAGGAAATCGCTTTGATTGTACCTTTAGTGGCCCGTTACTCTGTCAGGGTTTAAGCTCCTGGTGACCACCATTGCACATGCCTCCACGGGGGGGGGGGGGGGAGGCATAAACAGTCCTATAGCATCATGATGAAGAGCTTGGTTAGATTTGATAAGAGCTTCCTTACTCTAAAGGTGGTAAGTAGGGTACCTTGTTGCCCAGGACAGTTTGTACCTGTTGTCATAGCACCTCCTGTTCCTCTCAAAGGTGTCCCAGTTTGGACTGTACATTGTATAGTCTTCCCAGTGATAAGAAACTAAAATCAAAAGAGAAGCGGGGTCTCTTCCTTCCAGGGGGACACTAATGAGAATAAAATCAACTGACCGCGTGGTACATGGAACACAGATAGACACAGGCCTGCCCTGTGGGACTATTAGTGAGGTGGGGGGATGAGGACAGGGCCTGCTCGCCCCCCAACTCATGAAGGCCATGAGGGTCGTCTGTCTCCCCAGCATCGCTGAGCCCAAGCTGAGCCCGGGCCCACCTTCCTCTCACGTTGCTCTCTTTTCTGAAGGTAGAGGCCTGGAAAACCCACGTCTGGCAGGATGAGAAGCGGAGACCCCGGAGAAGAGAGATTCGATTCCAAGTCTTGGTTAAGTAAGTGGGGCGGCCACTGTTGACGTCCTTTCCTTCTAGTCAGCCTGCCCTCGAGGCCTTGAAGGGCAGGGAACCAAGAGAAAAGGTCATCCTAATGCAGTTTGGCTCCCGGAGGTCTGCACGTCAATCAATCCCAAGGGTTACCTGCCACCATTGTTCCACCCTCCTGTCTCCTCCGTTTTCCCAAAGGGGCTGAGTAGTGGGTTGAGAAGGAAGGAGATGCACAGTGAGACAGGGTTGATAGCGGGTGAGAAACGTGGGGTTTTTCCCCTCAACCTGCTCCGCTTTGAACCCTGTCCCCTTCCCATGCTCCTGGGCGCCATCTTCCTTGGAAGGCCGAGTCAGCACACACTGTCCGTTTGTCCCCACAGAGCCGTGCTTTTCGCCTCTATGCTGATGCGCAAGACCATGGCGATCCGAGCTAGAGCCACAATCCTCTTTGCGACAGAGACGGGAAAATCAGAAATGCTGGCACGGGACCTCGGGGCCTTGTTCAGCTGTGCCTTCAACCCCAAGGTAGCCGACCCAGCTGGACATGTGCCATTTTCTCTTCCTGTGTGAAGAGAAGTCTGGGAAAGTTAAAATGGTCACCCTGCGCCTGGGTGTCCCAGGACCTTGTAAATAAATATGTGATAGGAGGACAGATGTGTGTCCGGGGATTCCCAAACCCGCACAGTAAATAAGTTTCTAAGAGTGTTCCAGGGAACGCAGGTTGAGAAACACTCTCCTGATGACTCCCAGTCTCACTGTGCGTGAGCTGCTCTAGAGTTTTATTCCCGGTTACTGAATGATCGCGTTCCATCCAGGGGACAGTGCTAAAGGTGAAGGGGGCGATGGGTGAATAGTATGCAGACAAATAAAACCCCACAGGGTGACTAATTCAGTCCATCAGTGTTGGATTTTATCCTTCGTCACTGCAGGCCTCCCAAGCCTGGGTAGCACAGCGACGCAGTGACACCCTTCCCCCGAGATCAGCGTCAGGCAAAGCATTCGGGTTCCTCAGGCTCCAAAGGGGTCATTGTTATAACCTGCTCAGCCCATTTTTGTGAAAAATATGTCCACACAGCTGTGAAAAGCTGTGAAAGCGGTGAACGTGTTTTGATTTGGGACCTGCAGTCCACTGGAGACAAAGCCTCCAGGGCTCGCTGACGTGTTGTCTTGTTGGTGGGGCTTGAGGCGGGGAGGAGACTTGAGGACGTTGTTCATTTGACAGGGATTTGTTAAGCTCCCGCCTCCTCTGTGCCTCCTCTGTGCTGGGCACAGCGGGGACAGGAGGATGAAGGGTCCCTCAGCCTGGGTCCGGGAGGGAAGCGCAGGAGTCTGGGAGGGCGCAGAGGGCCCCACCCTGGAACCAGGGACTGATACCCACCCTCGGTGCCCTGCAGGTGGTCTGCATGGATGAGTACAGGCTGAGCAGCCTAGAAGAGGAGCAGCTTCTACTGGTGGTGACTAGCACGTTTGGGAACGGAGACTCCCCCGGCAACGGAGAGGTGTGCGGGCCAGGGCCCAGTGGTCTGGGGGGCGGTAGGGCCCAAGAAGACCAAGGAAAGGATCGGGGGAATTCAGCATGTCCTAAGGAGGTTTTCGGGACTGAGTGCTCAATCACTCTGGCTTGTCCTAACGTCAACCATTTTGCCTGTGTCCTTCATAATTCTTGCCATCTGCAGGTGCCACTTTTCCTATGATATACTTAAATATAGTTTGGTAAATTGACCTGCCTTTTTAAATTAAAAAAGTTATGGTTAAAGAAAACTTTATATCACACTCACAATTGGGAAGCCAGGGTTACTTTAGAGGATATGGGACCAGTTGTTGCTCTAACCAGGTTCCAAATGAGAAGAGAGGCTCAGTCACACCCCATTAGGAGACGCCCTGGCGATGCCCTGCTGTAGGCCAGGCCCAGCGCTACCAGGGCTGGGTGAGTTGGGACTGGGCTGTTCTGGATCCTCACTGAGGGTCAGGCCCACGTGACTTGCTAAGGCTGAACTTGTCCCTGAGACCCAGGCAGGTACATATAAACCAACTTTCATTTGTGGGTCTTGAACCTTCTCCTGTCAGATGTGGCCAGTTTTTCAATGGGTCATCAGAAGAAGAGAAAAGGCAGTGCTTTGATGAATCCTGTCCTGAGAACTCTATGGTTCTCTCTCTTTCTAGAAACTGAAGAGATCTCTGTTCATGCTGAAAGAGCTCACCAACAAGTTCAGGTAAGGCTGTTCCCCAGCCCCGCTTGTCCGAACCCGGCTTTATGGGCCCAGAGTCTGGAACTGGATATGAACCAGGGGGTCCTCTCTGGGATGTCCAGGCACAGAGAGAGCCTGTCCTCAGCGTGTGTCAAGGATCAAGCTAGGGAAACCAAGGCCCTCTTACGGGGCCGCAAGCCAAGCATAGGGTTGGTTATAAGAGTTGGTGACAGGCTTGCGAGCCAGGGAGGACCAGAAGGCGATGTGCCCTGGTGGGTCCTATGTCTGGCTGGAGTGGGAATGTGTGAGGCTGGTCTTAGGGGCTGTTGGTATTGGTGGGCGAGGCTTCCATGGGTTGGCTCACCCTAGGCTGTGTGTGTGTGTGTGTGTCCTCCTTGGGCAGGTATGCCGTGTTTGGCCTCGGGTCCAGCATGTACCCTCAGTTCTGCGCCTTTGCCCATGACATCGACCAGAAGATGTCCCACCTGGGAGCCTCTCAGCTCGCCCCAACAGGGGAAGGGGACGAGCTCAGTGGGCAGGAGGAGGCCTTCCGCAGCTGGGCCATGCAAACCTTCAAGGTCAGTTCACAGCTGGAGCACCGCCACAGCATGGACGGGGGCTCAGGGGCATTTGTGTCGGGCGTCCTGGGAGGCGTGACCCCTGCCTGGTCCTGTAGGCATGGCCCCAGGTGTGGGTTGGGGTTGCAGGCCTGAGGGGACATGTCATTGTCGCTTTCCCTCCGCCCCCCAGAAGAGCACCATTTTAAGTGTAGGTCCCCTGGGTGGGAGAAGGTGGCTAGGACACAGCTCTGCCCTCAAGGAGCTTTGGTTTAAGATCTTTCCCCCTCTGATTATCCAGGTCACCTCTTGTCTCCTAGCCACAGAGAGATGGGGACAGAGACCATCCAGTTGAGTTCTGTGGGCCTGTGTCAATTTGTCTTTGTCACCTGTAGCAAGCTGGCTTCCTCTGATTTAGCAAACTTCTCATTTAAGCGAAGTGTTTCACCCAACAGTGGTGCCTAGAAGCACCAGCTTGAGTCGCGGCAGACGTGGTGCCCAAGCCCAGGCCTGGGGTCCGTAGAAAAACGGAAGTACTCAAACCTGCCTCATGGTGTGACCATGCTGGTAAAACGAGATACTATCAGTATCGATATTCATCATAACACCAATAGCTACTGTGTGCCAAACCCGGGCACCTCTTTGAGTCTTCACAACAACCCACTAAGATAAGTGTGCTTAGTAATTATACAAAGCACTTAGCTCAGTTGTATGGACCTAAAGTAAGTGGTGATGGCGCTGCTGATGACGATGACAATTATTAACACCAATCCGCTCTGGCTTCTTCCAGGCAGCCTGTGACATGTTCAATGTCCGAGGCAAACACTGCATTCAGATCCCCAAACTCTACACCACCACTGTGACCTGGGACCCGCACCACTACAGGCTCGTGCAGGACTCACAACCTTTGGACCTCAACAAAGGTACCTTCTTCACCACATGGGGCTGCTTGCCCTTCCTGCCAGGGTCAGGGTCTTTGAGCTCTGAGCCTGTGGTCGAGGAGACCACTGGGACCCTCTGCACAGAGGCAGCTGGCCTAGAGCTGCCAGGCATCTCTCTCGCGTTGCCTCCAAGAGCCGGTTGGGGTGCCAGAGTCGAGGCCTTGCTTCGTCTCTGAGGGAGGCTGTTTCAGGAGAAAGCCCTGGGAGGGAGATGGAGAGAGATGGATCTGGCAGCAACTGAGGGCCTCCTGTGTGCCACGCACTGTCCTGGGCTCTTTGCCCACCCACTCTAAGTGAGCCCTGACACTCATCTTGCGAGAAAGGCACAGAGAAACTGAAGTTGAGGGAGTTGCCAGCATGTGGCCAGGTTGAGAGCTGAGCCCCAGCCTTCCAGCTCCGATGGCAGCCAGGGATTGTAGACAGCATTCTGCAGAGCCTGTTGCAGGCTGCAGTCTGTGGACTCTCCACAGCGCCCTCCGATGCTGTGCCTCTGTGCTCCCTCTTTTCTTGTACCATGAGCACTGTGGTCCTGCAGGTTTCTGCAGGTTTAGGATACCCCCAGCTTCACCTGTGCTCTCCTGCGGATCCCAAACCATGGGAATGTCCTAGAAATCCCCATATTTAAATGCAATGTAAAGGCATCTAAATTGCATTTCCCAGCCCCCAGCAGCAGGGCAATCAGCCTCTGTCAGACCAAAGGTCTTTATTTGTGATTCAGAAACACAGTGGGAAAAAAGAACAGAAGGAAACCCCTGCCACTGCCACAGCGGGACATCCCAAGGGCAGTGTCCGGTGTCTTTGACTCAGACACAGGGAGGCTGCCCCACCAGCGCTAAGAGCCACATGGCCATTTCACCGTCTCTCTGTCCCCCACAGCCCTCAGCAACATGCACGCTAAGAATGTGTTCACCTTGAAGCTCAAATCGCAGCAGAATCTACGGAGTCCGAAATCCAGGTGGGGTAGGGTACCGGGCTTCTTGGGTGATGGTCCACAGATTTTGATGAAGGAAAGACCAGAGCGAGTTAGCCTCTGAGAGAGATGTGTCTGCTGGCATCAGCAGTAGTGCCATCGATGAGGACCAGCCGATCGGGTCACCCTGTGGCCCCCGTGCCTTCGTGTCTGGTCTCCATTAACCATGGGCCAATTTTTCCAGCTTGGGAACTAGGACCTGCTTCATGTCCTGCCCTCTGTCACTTGACTCTTTCACCGAAAGGGGAGGGTAGGAGAAACTCAAACCAGTGGACTCTTTCTTAAGAACCCTTAGGAGAAGTTCTGGCAGGGAAGGACATTTCCCCACCAGGATAAGAGTGTTGTGGAATCTCTGTAGGTTTTGTTTCTCTGTGCTTCCTCCCCCATCCATTAGGAAACCTGGGCTTTGTTCTAATAAGAACCAGATTTGTGCTGAGGACAAGGGGAAATTTGTCCGAAAGCCCACATATCTCCCAGTGGGATGCTTTCTTTAGGAGGAGTCTGTGGTCAAGCCCTCGTGGGCTCGGGGGGCTGCACGGGTGGGTGGGTGGGGTACAGCCCACCTTCTCCCCACAGAGAAGCCACAGGCCAGGTCAGCTGCAGGTCTTCTTGGGCACCCAGCCTCAGGGGATGCCAGCGACCTGTGCTCATGGAACCAGGCAGGAAAATGAAAGGAGGGCACATTTCCTGGGGAAACGGGCCCACCCCTCGGAGCGCTCTGGAGGAAATCCTGGTGGCGTCACCACAGGCCTCTTTTTCCCTTGTCCAGCCGCACCACCCTCCTGGTGGAACTCTCCTGTGAGGGCAGCCAAGGTTTCAGCTACCTGCCCGGAGAGCACCTGGGGGTTTTCCCAAGCAACCAGCCGGCCCTGGTCCAAGGCATTTTGGAGCACGTGGTGGACAGCCCTGCACCCCACCAACTCCTGCGCCTGGAGACCCTCAGTGAGACTGGTGAGTCCTCTGCACGCAACCTCTGCTGAGGTGACCCCAGAATCCTCCTGCCAACCCCCCTTCAGGCTGATAGGCTGAGCCCAGGCCTGAACTGCAGGCAGCTAATCCTGTCCTTCCTGCTGGGTGGGTGGGCCACCCAAGCCTGTGCTAAAGGAGCCATGCAAATAGTTTTTCGGCTGCCTGCCGGCAGGCCAGCAAAAACGGACCCTTCTTTGGGACTATTTGCCCAATGCCAGAGGCTGGGGTAGTTTTTTTGCCTTCATTGTTTTGCTCATCTGGCCACTTTTTTGTTGATTGACGGACTCATTTATTTTTCCATCGACATTTTAACTGGTCACATCTATAAAACAGACAGGACCTGGGTTACAAAAATGAATGGGACTCAGTGTCTGCCCTCAAAGAGCTCACTACCTAGTTATTATTATTATAATAATAGCAGTAGCAGCTGGCATGTGTGGGTAATTACTATATGCCAGCATTTTATATGTACAATATACTCATATGTCATATGTCTCCTTAGTCCCCACAATAGCCACATATGTACAGCTTGCTAGGTGACATAATGGAAAAATGTGGAAACAGTTAAAAATGGTGAGGTTTGAAGGTTCAAGTCCCTGATCCATCACTTACTAGCAATGTGACCTTGGGCGTGTGAGTTAACTGCTCAAGGCTTTATTTCTTTGTCTCTAAAATAGAGATAATAGAGCCTTCCTTGTAGGCTTCTTGTGAAAGCAATTTCCTGGAACCAAATAAATGGAAGAATGGAGGGATGGCCATTTCCCACAGGCTAATGAACATTTGTCCAGAAGGTCGGAGAAGGGATTTAATAGACCCTGAGGATCTCCCGGATCCCCAAATTTATAACCTCCTAGCGTTTTCATGGCATTCTAATTTCATACTGCTTCCCCACGGAGGGTCTGATTTATCCCCACCTTCCCTGGGCCATGGGCAGGGGCAGGCCATCGGTGACCAGGAGAGTGTGGCTCTGCCTAACCAGCCTCACGGGGGGAAAAGACGCTGTCCTAGGGAGGGCCCAGGGCACCCCCTTTCTGTGCTAAGATGAGGCTCTCGGTCTCTGTGGTGAGCACAAAATGCGGTGACAAGCACTAGGAGAGGTAAACTAATGAAATCAACCTGAAATCGACCACCATGGGGGTCCCCCCCGCCCCCCAGCCATAGGACTAGCTTCCTGGCCTTAGCTTCCTCACTGAAAATGACACCTCTAAGCCTGTGTCCCCTTAAATAGAGTGGCCAAAATAGGAAAGCAGGGGTCAGAGAAGCAAAGTCTAGCATTGTCCCCCACGGTCCAGGAGAAGGTGAGAGAGCCTGAAACTTGGGGATGAGGAGGCAGAGAAGTCCTCGTGACCGTAGGGAGACAGACGTGGTTCATTAGGCCTTGAGTCTAGATGAAGTAACATCATAGTAATATTTTTACCTAACATTTATTGAGCACCTGTGCTAGACACTGTACCAACCATTATACCTGCACTGTTTCATTCAGTGAACACACAAACCCAGGGCGACAGGTTTTGTTATCACATCCATTTCACAGAGGCAGAACCCAAAGCCCAGAGAGTTCAGTCACCCAGCTAGTAAGCGGAGAACCAGAGTTTGAACCCACTTCTACTGGCCCCAGAGTCCATGCTGTGACCACCCTGTATGCTGTCCCTTGGGACTCCTAGAGATTTGCCACCTCACTTTGGGCAGATCGGCTGCTTTACCAACACCCCTTGGTACAGCACCCCAGGGAACTGCAGTCATGTGCTTTTCTCCAAATTAACAACTGGCCTCTGGAACCTATATCAGTCTTTGATGGATTTAGTCCCTGTGAGTCTGTAGTTCACCTGTGGATGTCCCGTTAAAGTTCGGGTCTGGGTGAGAGAGGGACTGGAGTCTAGAGCACAGTTTTGCAGGAATGTGTCACCGTGGGTGCCCTTGGGAGGGCTGTTGCTCAGCCTCCCCTGCAGCCTGTCTCTGGGAACCTCCTTCCTGCACATGAGTTGGGCACGTGAGCCCTGTTGTTCCTGGAGCCAGAAAATCAGTATCTTCTCTCCCCTGCAGCTGGAGGGTGGAGGGTACTGGCCTCAAGGGGCTCATCCCCCTAAATGGGGCCGTTTCCCCATCCTGACCCCTTCTTTCTCTATTCAGGCAGCTACTGGGTCACGGAGAAGCGCTTGCCCCCCTGCTCACTCAGCCAGGCCCTCACCTACTTTCTGGACATCACCACACCCCCAACCCAGCTGCTGCTCCAAAAGCTGGCCCTGCTGGCCACGGAAGAGGCTGAGAGACAGAGGCTGGAGACCTTGTGCCAGGTAAAGGTCAGGGCTGGTGGGTGAGGTAGTGGCAGGGTCCCAGAAGCAGGGGAAGCCAGAGCCCAGAGCTGGTCTTTCACCTCCACGGGGGATACACCCAACTTCCCAACGTGACACTTGTCAATGACATCCTCTCCCGTCCCATCTCTAGGACGCAGTTGTGTTGAGTGAACTGGATTTTTCTGAGTGTCTGAAGGGTGCAAACAAAGTGCAGTTCCTCAGAAGTTATCTAGAAAAAGAGCCACTATGTCTTGTCTGTCTTTCTGCTCCCAAAACCTGGAACAAACCTGGGATTTAGGAAGTGTTGGAGGATGGATGGATAAACGGACATGGTGACAGACGGGTAGTTGAATGAATAAATTCATAAGAGAATACCTTAACTCACTTGCAACTTTCTAGGTCCCAGTCTTTGCAAAAGGCATGGGATGTCATTATTACTGTTACCATTTTTGCTAATTATCATGATTGCAGCCACTTCCACTGCCATTCTCCTGTGGCCGCGCTGCACAGACTTGGCACACATTCTCATTAATTCTCACAACATCCCCACGAAGTAAGTGGTGGTCTCCTCATTCCAAAAAGGTTCAGTCATTGAGGCAAGATCCCGCAGCTCTAAAACAAGCATCCAGTCACAGCAGCCAGTCAAGATTTCAACCCAAGTCTGTATGATTCTAAAGCCCTGCCCCAAATTAGGTTATAATAAAGATTTGACTCCTACCCACAAGTTGCTGACAGTGAAGTCTAAGCACACAAGTTAAATAAATGCTACCTGCTGGCTTAAGTTCCTCCAGGACAGGAACTATTTGCTCACCAGCTTGGTAGTCTCAGCACCTTGGACAGCGCCTGGTACCTCAATGTGTTTGTTGAGGGAATGAATGAATGAATGAATGAATGAGTACTGGATTGCGACAGGCTCTTCTCTCGGTGTGGGGCAGGAGCCCTGAGTCACTCACACTGCCCTTGCCTTTCAGCCCTCGGAATACAACAAGTGGAAGTTCACCAACAGCCCCACATTCCTGGAAGTGCTAGAGGAGTTCCCGTCACTGCGGATACCTGCCAGCTTCCTGCTCTCCCAGCTCCCTATTTTGAAACCGCGATACTACTCCATCAGCTCCTCCCGGGACCACACACCCACAGAGGTCCACCTCACTGTGGCTGTGCTCACCTACCGCACCCGAGGTGAGGCTGGGGCACAGGCTTCGGAGCAGTCCAACTCTGCTACTTCCTGGGCAGCTGTTCAACATCTCTGAGCTTTGGTCTCCTCATCAGTTAAACACCCACCTTCCAGAGTTGCTATAGCAATAGGAGGCGTGTGGGAGCGAGTACTCTGAACCAGGCGCCGAGCTAGCGCCCTTTGTATATGTAGTATCGATAACCATGTGAGATGGGTACTGTGTGCACTTTACAGGCGAAGAAACGGAGGCACAAAGCGGTTCAGCCACTTGTTCAAAGTCACACTGTTAGCAAGTAGAGAACTGGGATTGAAACCCAGGTAGTCTGCTGAGTCCAAGTTCTTAATCAAGCTGCTCCACTCTACTGTCCCACTGCTGTTGGGACAATTTAATGAGATCGAATATGGAAAGTACCCAGTACTTGGTGGGAGCCCAGTGACTCTTAATCTTCCCAACAGTCCAGCCTGAACATGGGTGATTCTGCCTCGGTTGTTCATTCCTTCATTCACTCATTCAGCGGATTTATTTCATCCCACTCTATGCTTAACGCCATGGTGGGTGTGGTAATGCCCATGCCCCTGCCCTCATGGAACTTTTCATCTACAGGGGGCAATGAAGAGAGACCCATAGAAATAGACAATTGTCGTTACGTAGGTGCTGAGAAGGAATGTGCAGGGTGCTATGAGGGCAGAAGATTGGGGGATGGGCTGACACTGACAAGTCCAGTTGGGCTTGGCTCCTCTACTGGCATGCTTCTGCCTTGACCTCCATAACTCAGCAATGCTTGGGTTGGCAAAGTTGGCGAGCTGACCCACACCTCAGAGCCCTCTGTGTTCTAAGAGGCACAATCATGCAGTTTCTGAAAACTGGGCAGAGACTGTATTTGCTGTGCTAGAGAACATCACACAAGCCCAGTCTCAGTCCTGAAACTGGGAGAGGAGAGGGCAAGATGCCATCTAGAGGAAAAGCAAAGGGACTTCTCAAGTTGGTTGGAGGTCCTTTTACATGCTGGGCCACTGGGAAGGGAATGTACCCCAGAGAAAGCTGGGGTTTCCACAAGCCCAGGAGGGGCCACACACAGATTTCAGAGCAGACTGGAATGCTCAGGAGGGTGTCCATCACCCAGGGTTCCTACTAGCAAGGGCTATACTTGTGAGGACACTCTGGGTGCAGTGACTGGCCACCCAGGGTGCAACTGTGATTGGAGCAGAGTTGTGTGCTGGGAGGGTCCCTGGAGAAACTCTTAGAAGGAGTCAGGGAAGCTGACCTGTGACCTGATTCTACTGCTGAGTGACCTTGCACAAGTCACTGTCTCTCTCTGAGATTCAGTTTCTGCAGCGGCAAAAGGAGAGGCTTGCATACTCTCTAAGGCCCTTTCAACTTTCACCAGCTCTGGGTGTGTGGAGGGTGGATCTCAGAACCAGGAGAAAAACAGCTCCCACATTAAAGTCCATAGAGAGCCTGAGCGGACAGCTGGAGGACGTGGGTCGGTGTGGGAGGAACCACTGGGGCGGTTCACGTAGGGGTGAGGCAGGGGACGATGTTGGTCAGGTCTTTGCTATCCTTGCAGATGGCCAGGGTCCCCTGCACCATGGTGTCTGCAGCACGTGGCTCAGCAGCCTGAAGTCCCAGGACCCAGTGCCCTGCTTTGTACGAAGGTAAGCACTCCCAGACCACTGGCTCCTGGGAGTTGTGGGTTGAAAGGGCGGGACCTGGGGTTTAGGTGCCTCTCTGGGCCCCTAAAAAAGGCCCTGGGGGTCACACTGGGCCTCTCCATTCTGTGAGCTGGCCAGAGGGCATGGCCAAGTCTCTAGCGGGGATGGAGGTGACAGTGGGGATGGGGCCCAGAGTACAGTGAGGTTCAGGCTTTTTCAAAGGGAGCCCAAGGCGAGATGATGGTGTGTCTGGTCAGGGTATGAAGCAGCCTGCAGGATTTGGGAATCAAATCTTAGCTCATTGTCTTCTCGGCACCCCCCAACACTACCACGCCCAACCATACCTCCCCCCCCAGATCCCTAGGCCCTGTCTTGCATGTGCACCTAGCCCATGGTGTCTGAGAACTAGGGCATCTCTCCTTCTGTCCCTGTCCCCTTCAGTGCCAGTAGCTTCCAGCTCCCCGAGGACCGCTCCCATCCTTGCATCCTCATCGGGCCTGGCACGGGCATCGCTCCCTTCCGCAGTTTCTGGCAGCAGCGGCTCCATGACGCCGAGCACAAAGGTACTGCTGGAGGGTTCCCAGGCGAGGGGGGGCACCTGGTGACCAGCCCCTGCCTGGGAGTCCAACTGGAGCTGCAGGAGAATTGTGCCACTGCCCATACACGTTTCTTGGCCCCTAGCTGAAGTTTACCTCAGCCTGTATGGATAAGTGATCTAAACACCCTGGGCCTCCGATTCCTCAGCTGTAAAGTGGGGAAAGTATTAGATGGGATGGTTACTCACGGGGATGAAATGAGAATTCAAATTGGGCACTCAGCGGTTCAGGCCTTGATGCCCGCCCTCTGGTGGCCACTCTGGTAACTGCAGCCTGCTGGGTTTTGCAGGGCTCCAGGGCGGCCGCATGACCCTGCTGTTCGGGTGCCACCGCCCCGACGAGGACCACCTCTATCAAGAGGAAATGTTGGAGATGGTCCGGAAGGGGGTGCTGCATGAGGTGCACACAGCCTATTCTCGCCTGCCTGGCCAGACCAAGGTAAATGCAGCAAGTGCCCGTGCAATGGGCGGAGCATTAAAAGCACAGACTATGGTGGGCGCCCTGGCACCCCACCCGCCCCCTCACCTCTCTGAGCTTTCATCTCCTAGGCTCTAAAATGGAGGCAGTTATACCACTGTCTGAGGCAGGCTGTGCAGCTGTTACTTCTCTCTTCTGGGAAAAGAGAGAGGCCCTGAGCCGGTCAGGACTAAGTTGGGCCCACCTGCTCTGCTGCCCCATGAGCCTGGGGAGTCGGGACAGACTTGGCTCAGCTCTTACGAACCTGTCCCATCAGGGCTCCTCCCAGGAGAGTGCTCCATGCCCAGCGCTGGGGTCACCGAGTGTCTCCCCAATGGGCTCCTGGACTTCTGTGTCACGGAGGAGGCCAGGGCTCTGTGCCCTGCTCTGAGTTACAGTGGCGATCCCACAGACATTCTGCACTGAGAGGCTCTCTTTTCTGGGGTGTAGGCAGGTGGGCCTCAGAGCTCTGCATAGGGAAGTGGCTTGATTGATGCCTCTTGGAAGCATGGTGAATTCAGAGTAAATCCAGGAGTGCCACGGGAGCTCCCCGAGGACGGCGCTGTGGCCAGCCTTCCTCTCTCCAGCCTGAGGATAGTCTGGGGCCAACCAGGTGCCCCTCCTCATGCTGGGCCTGGTCCCTGTGCAAGGTCCTGGCTGGGGGGCTGCTCACCCTTCCGCACCCTGTGACCTGTCACCGCCTCCCCATGGTCAGCTGTCCTGACTGCAAGCTTCTCCCCAGCAGCAGGGGCCCAGACCCACCATTTCCTCTGGTTTCAGGTCTATGTTCAAGATATCCTGCGGCAGCAGCTGGCCGAGGAGGTGCTCTGCGTTCTCCACGAGGAGCAAGGCCACCTCTATGTCTGCGGGGACGTGCGCATGGCCCGGGATGTGGCCCGTACCCTGAAGCAGTTGGTGGCTGCCAAGCTGAGCCTGAGTGAGGAGCAGGTCGAGGACTATTTCTTCCAGCTTAAGGTATGGTCACTGGTGTGTGGGCTGGGGATGAAGGTCAAGGGCCAGGGAGCCAGGGCTGGAGGAGTCAGGCTCAGCACTGTCCTGAACCTCACAGGAATCCTGGAGGTCAGAACTGGGTGGGCTGTGAGAGGCCTGATTTTGTACATCTTGGTCGGGTTGCTCAGTTAAACAGAGGCAAACTGTAAGACTTGCAGAGCCTCTCACATGCTCCTGTGCATCGTGATACTTCAAGGCTGGGAGAAAGGACGCAGCAATCACCAAATCAGAGCCCCCATTTCTGGGAGCATCTTGTGCAAGCACTAGGCAGGCTGTACTGTCCATCATAAAGCCCAAGTGGTCCACACCGGGTGGGCACTGGAGGGAGGTAAAGAGTCTAAGTGAGAGTCAAGTATAATCTAAGTCTGACAGTTGGGAAGGCAAGTGGCTCACGAGTGTACATGTGAGAGGGAAGCTGAGGGATCCTCGGGCAGGACCTAATGAATGAGAGGTGGCTGAACCAGCAGAGCTGACACATTGGTCTCTGTTTTCCCTTAAAGAGCCAGAAGCGCTATCATGAAGATATCTTTGGTGCTGTATTTCCCTACGAGGTGAAAAAGGATGGGGCAGCAGGGCAGGCCAGCGATCCCAGAGCTCCAACAACCCACAGGAAAAGTTAAAGCTGCTGCCACAGAATTTCATGATGAAGCCAATTCTCAATTACCTGAGGTCACAGGGTCTGGGGAGATGGAGGGAAATTAAATCCCCAAGCCTCACATCTTATTTCTCCATCTCCTTCCTCCTCGTACCCTTTACTTGACCTGCTACCAAGTAGCAGCCTGGACTGAGTGGGACCTCCTGTCTCCTTTGAGCCTCTTTCTCCCAATAACGGAGAACTGGGGCCTCCCTGGTCCCTTGGAGAGTAAATCTGCAATGCCAGGCCTGGCCAATGGGTGGGAAGGATGGACCTTTCTTCTGATTGCATCCCCTCAAGTGACCATCGTGAGGCGCTGTCATGCCACCCCATATCTGGTTCCCCTGTGTACTGCATTAAAAAAAAAAAAAGTGCTGCTGAGGGCCATTTAAGCCTTCCCTGTATGACTCCTTGATGGAGATAGTTACATGAAATGCATTTTATTTTAACCACATCATATGTGTGTGGGGGGCAGTGTTTGTAGGAAAAGCAGCCCTGGGCCAGCCCGGTGGCTCAGGTGGTTGGAGCTCCGTGCTCCTAATGCCGAAGGCTGCCGGTTCGATTCCCACTTGGGCCAGTGGGCTCTCAACCACAAGGTTGCCAGTTAGACTCCTCGACTTCTGCAAGGGATGGTGGGCTGCGCCCCCTGCAACTAGCAACAGCAACTGGACCTGGAGCTGAGCTGTGCCCTCCACATCTGTGATTGAAAGGACAATTAGACTTGGATGGAGCTGATGAATCCTGGGAAAAACACACTACTGTTCCCTAATAAAAAGTCCTGAAAATACACACTGTTCCCCAATAAAATCCTGTTCCCCTTCCCCAATAAAAAAATAAAAATAAAAATCTTAAAAAAAAAAAAAAAAGCAGCTCTAAGTTATATAGAGTTGAAGACTGGTGGTGGGTGCCGTGCCCAGAAAAATACCCCTCAAAGGGACATATCAACTTGGCCACACTGATTCTCTGAAATGGCCACCAGGTGTAGGGGCGGCATACGGAGTGCACATCTGAAAACTGTGGTGCGGATAAGGGGGCCACAGGCCTCCTGCGGGGCCTCAGCTGAAGTGAGGGGGGTGGGCAGGGCGGAGCGGCACGGGGGTGGAGCCGCACATGATCCCAGCTGTGTAGTGAAGGGCCTGACCACAGCCTGTCTTACAAAGCCATGTATTTTGCTCTGGGGCAGCCCGCTTCATGAGAGTTTGGCCAATAATGACTTGGCACCTGGATGACAAAGCAGGTGAGGTCGGGCTGCGTGTCAAGGACATGGCCATGAGTGAAGGACACACATCTTTCACAGGAAAGGCTTCTTCAGGGACTGAGCCACGTTTCTTTCTCCCAGTGAGTACAAGGAAGGAACTCAGCCAGGGGCTAAGTGGGGGTCTGGCAAAATCTGGCTCCCAGCTTGGGTTTGGCGTCTGTTTCATTGGCTCCCTGGCCCCTGTTCTCAGATGGCGTGGTGGAGGAAGAAGGAGGCATGGCAGCTTCCAGTGTCCCAGCAAAGCATCTAATAACATGGTCAAGAACGGGTCACCTGGACCAGCGCCTCTCACACTCTGAAATGCACATAGACTGCCTGGGACCGCGTTACCTTGCAGGCTCTGATTCAGGAGGTCTGCAGCAGGGCCCGAGCTTCTGCATTTTCAATAACTCCCCAGTGCTGTAGGCGCTGCTGGTCCAAGGACTATGCTTTGAGCCTGACCCTGGTTCCTGAGGCACTGGATTCTTGATGGCATTAGAAGGGTGTGTTGGCATCATATAGACACAGAGCTGGGCCCTCCCACACTGGCCCAGTGGCTGGCAGACCCCTCACACTGAGCCACTTTCCCCACCACACCCTAACCCTTAACTGGGGGATTCACAGTGGAACAACACAAACAAGCCTCTCTTCTAAGTCAGCTTCTCCTGACCCCACCTGCCACCTCCTCCCACTGGGACACAGGGTTCTGATGAGCTGGCCTTGCCATCTGACCTCCTGGCCCTGCCGCAGCCATCACAAGTTCTGGCCCAGCTCTTGGCCAGTCTCAGGAGCATGAGACTATTTCCTGGGTTCACTCTACTACCAAGTTTCCTGCGTTAGTAATTCCTGCCCAAGAGGCCTGAGGCACCCTGCTTCCTCCAGCACCCTTGTGGGGTTTGCGGGGGACCCACTGGGAGCAGGCACGGATGTCAGGGCTCCCCTGATCAAAGTGAGCCCATGCTCTGTCCTCAACCAGGACCTCCCCAATTCCAGAGGCCAAAATGTCTCCACACACAGTAAACGACAATCACCCCGTGCATATGTGCCAACAAGCATTTTTCTTTCTCTCTTTATTTGAAGGACACTGGAAAGTGGGGGAGCCCCCAGCTGAGGAAGTTTCTGTCAGTTGCTGGAGACCAACAAGTGTTAATCAGTCGCTTTCCTGGAGCGGGAGAAGGGTTGATGCAGGATGCAGGAGAGGTTAAAGGTTGGAGAAAGGAGATGGCCTCCCCTGTGAGTGACCAGCTGATGGCTTGGGCCTGAGATGGACTTGAATGGGGTATGGGAATGGGATTGAGAGGTAGACGGGGGGGAGGCCTGGGCTGGGAGCTTGGGAAGGCCCAGGACGCCCCTCCCTTCCTGCTTAGGAGACTGAATATGGGGCTTCAGCCTGCACAGACCGCCGCGGTCCATGGATAGTAGGATTTGGGCAGCTGGAGCCCCAGATGCTGCCCTGGCTGAGGAAAGTAGTCCCAGCCAGCTGCCTTCTCCACTGCAGACTAGCTACAGCCAGAAGGTAAAGCTGATGAGCAGATCCAGACAGCAACATGTCCCAGCCCCTGTCCCCAAGGCCACGGATCCTGCCTATGTCTGCACGTGGGTCAGCTGGATGTCACCCGCCACTTCCAGGTTGTTGATGGCAGGCAGATTCTTCAGGCGATGGCGGTATTCAAACAGGTGCTGAGCGTTCACGGACACCTTGAGGCAGTGGCCTTCACACATGATCCACACCTGGACAGACGAGTCAAGGCCACGTCATTTGCACTCCACTTGGAAAGTCCTCAAAACTAAATGCAGGCTGGTGTCTCCCTCCCTCCTTCCTGCCTTTCTCAAACATTAAGTACACTGCCCCCCCACCTGCATTCTAGCCACACTGAAGGATTCACTCTTCGTAAACATGCCGTGTACTCTCCTCCCCGTCTTTTTGCATATTCTGTTCCCTTAGCCCAGAATGCCCTTCCTCCTGCGTCCCTGATCTGCACACTTTGCCCACATGGATAACTGCAAATCACCCCTTGGAGTACACCCCCCTCCAGCAAACCTTACCTGCCTTACCCTACCTCCTGACCCCCTCCTATCGTGTTTCCCCGAAAATAAGACCTAGCCAGACAATCAGCTCTAATGCATCTTTTGGAGCAAAAATTAATATAAGACCCAGTATTATTATATTATATCATATTATATTATATTATATTTTATATTATATTATATTATAGAGCCAGTATTATAATATTATATTATATTATATTATATTGACTCGGTATTATATTATGTTATATTATATTATATTAATTATATTATATAAGACCCAGTCTTATGTTATATTATATTATATTAATTATATTATGTTATAGTATGGTATAGTATATAAGACCCGGTCTTATTAATTTTTGCTCCAGAAGATGCATTAGAGCTGATTGTCCGACTAGGTCTTATTTTCAGGGAAACACGGTAGTTGAGTCAGGTGCTTTCTCAAGCCATGTCCCCCACCCCACCCTCACTCTCCAACTGGACCCTGAGCCTCTAGGGGCAGGAATACTGGCCCGTGCCATCCATGCCCCCAGTACTCAGCACACAGGAGTGTGCCATGCCCGTGCTCCTGCAGTGGCAGCGTCCTAACATGTCTTTTCCGCCCCAAACATTCTCTGCAAGGGAGTCAGCATACCTGTTAAGGCATCGTCATCCCCATCGCAATAACTAACACCTGCATCACACTTACTGCGCCCCAGGCACCATCCATGCATGTCACAAACACGATGTTTCATTCTTACATCTCCATGAGACTGATATTGTTATTAGCCCCATTTTTAGACGAGAAACTGAGGCACAGAGCATCTACGTCACTTGCTCAAAGCCACACAGCTACTGGTACGTATAAATCCAAGCATATTGCTTTCTGGCTTGAAACACAACAACACACTGTATTAAAATCCAAACTCCTTTCCATGTCCCTTAAGACCTTACATCTGTCATTTCCAAACCTGGGTGAGGAGTATTAGGGCTTATTTTAAAATTCATGTGCCCACGCTCACCCCCTTATTGGGCTGGGGCGGAGCCAGGCATTGATTTTTTTTTAAGCTCTCCAGGTGAATTCAATATGTAGTCAGGGTTGAGAACATCTGCTGAGTGATCCAGGCCTTCAGCGGCACCACCCCACACCTCTCTGCCCCACTCTCCACCTGGGAATCCCTGGCCTCCCTGTTCCTAGACAGGCCACGCCCCTGATTCTCTCGCTTTTGCAATAATAGCTGCTTCCTCCGCTGCCTGCCGGGAATGCACCCCTCAAATCTTTGTGCAGTGGGCTCCTTCTATTATTGGGGTCTCCACTGGACTGTGGTCTCTGAGAGCTGTCCCCGTCTAAGGTAGCGTGGCCCCTGCCAGGCCTTCCTCTATGTCCTTATTCCGTTTTGCTTTCGGCATAGCTAACCTGTTGTGATCTGCATTTGTTCCCTGTTCTTCCCTCACCTAAACTATAAACTCCGTGGGAGCAAGGCCTCATCTGTCTGCTTCATGGCTATTCCCCCAGCACCAGGCTACTTCCTGCACAAAGTAGGCCTTGACAAAACAGCTGATAAATAACTGCTGAATGAATGAGTGAGTGAATAAATGAGTGACACCTCATTCTTGGGTTCGATCTGGCACTTATTGTCTGTGTGACCTCAGGCAAGGAACATACACTTGAGAGTTTGTTTTCTGTCTGTAAACAGCAGACACCACCACCTATCTTATGTGAGACAGTCATAGTAAAACCATAATAACAATAATTGATTGAACACATTCTCTTCTTCTGGGCCCAGCCCTCACCCCAGAGGCCTCAGCTCTCATCTTGTTCGAGGGACCCCCAGACACCTCCCACCCCCTGCTCCATTTGCCCCTCCGGAGCCCGTCTGAGCTCCAGGCTGTGGCACCTTACCGAAAAGCTCTGGCCTCGGGCGAAGGGCATCATTCCCGGCAGGCCCCGCTCCTCAGAACCCCAAGAGCTGTTGATCTGCGTGTTTCGGACCACGGCGTTCTCATCAAAACGGGGGTTCAGGTGGAAGGCGATGTCACTCCCAGAACGCAGGTTGATGTGGAACCTGGGGGTGGGCAGCTCACATGGACTTCCTGTGCCCACTGAGCTCTGGGCCCCTGCCCCTTCCCAGCCTGCCTAGAGCCAGGGGCATGGCCAGTGTGACCTTGGGGAACCTCTCCTCCCTGAGAGCCCAGGCTTACCTGTGAGCGCTGGGCATGACGATGCCCGAAATGATGATGTTCTTGGAGGGGTACAGCCCCCCCGGGATGGTGGTAAAGAAAGGCATCGGCTGTCGGGAAGAGAGGGGCATGTCAACCAGCGGCCGCCAGAGCAGCTGCCACTGGAGGGGGAGCTTTCTGCCAATTGCCATGAATTTGATCTGTCAACTGAGGTTGACAACCGTGCCTGTGTGTGAGTAACGTATTTTCAAGAAAGAACTCCATGATATCTTTACTTGGTTAGTGAATGTCAGAGGAAAACTGTCCAGCATTCCTCAAATTAATGGGCTTAAACTGTCATGAAAAGAACTTTAGCCAGACACAAAAGGCTACTTGGGCTGAGAAGGGAAGGCCATATAATATGCTCATGATGAAGGGACAATATTAAAGGTGAAAGCTCCTTTCAACAGTCTTCTAATGTACCTGGATGTTTGAAGAACTTCAGTTTACTAAATTTAGGACTGCTTTGAATTTTCTAAGCTGCCCTTCCCACTCTGCCCAGCACAAACAAAACCCCCACCCTCCCTGAGCAATCACTTACATAGACGGGGTTGGGGTACACCGTAGGTGGGATCACAGGAGTCTGTTGAAAAGAGACCGGGAAATTCAGTGCAGGAGTGAGCCCACACCCAGGCCCCAGACACTCTAGAGGGGACACTCCAGTGTGATGCTTCAGTACCTGGATTCTCCCATTCACCTTCCCTCTCCTGTCAGCCTTGGTGGAACTTCCTGCCATATTCCCAGACCCCATCATGGTCACCTGCTTTCGACCCCTCTACAGACAGCTATCCTGACTCCAGACCTCCTGTCTGACTTGTGTCAGCAGGCGGAAGAGAAGTAGCAGCTTACGCCTGCGATCAGCAGTGACGTCCTGAGGCCACATCCTCATGCAGGGCCTCAGATCCGGCTGCTGGGATCACTGCATTCCCCTCTCAGTGACAGAACGACCCGTTTTCCTGTTGGCCCCTAGGGTCCTGCTTCTTGGGCTGCTGTGCAAAGCCAGTCTGATCCAGAATCTCTGCTATCCCAAGGGAGGTTTAACTTGTATGTCTCCTGAGCAGAGAGGGCCCAGCCCCAAATGTCCCCATCCTCCTGCTTTCTTCCCTCCTCTGGGACTAGAGAATTCAGTCCTTGGTGAAGGGGGACATGGTGGGGCTGTGAGTTGACCAGAGCTTTCAGACTTACAGGGAACACCTGTCCAGGGACGCTCTGCACAGTGTGGATGACCGTTTGAGTCTGGAAGAAAGAAACTGGGTTTTAACCAGCACTCACCAGCGTAAAGACCATCACCTGCCACCCGAGGGCACCACTTCACATACACCCTCCAAGCAGGTAACCAGCCCAGTCACCCTGACCCGATTCCTCAAATCTGAAAGATAGAAGTGTTTTTTCCTCTTAAGGAGATGAGGGAGGAGCCAAGATTTCTTCTGGAGAAGAAATATGGCCTCATTTGTGGCCTGTGGCCCATCTTTCTTCTCAGGAGAATTTCTCTAGCGTAGCTTCACTTTGCAGGAGGAAAAAGTAAATGTGGGGTGTCCGTCTCCTGTGGTTGCCCACAGAATGGCAGAGGCTTGGGCAATTCGAGCTGTTTCCTAATTCATCAGAGCCAGCCAACCACCCCGGCCCCCAAACTCCACCAGCACCACCATCACAACCAGGCAGATGGTCAAGGCGTCTGGCCCGAGCTGTCCCACCCTCCCTCTGGTAGAGGCCTAATAGCTGGCCCTGCTTCCTCCTTTTAACCCACAGGAAGGACCAAAATGAAGAGGTTTCGAAGAGAGAAAGAGACTTACAATGGGAGCTGAATTGGCCGGCCCAAAACCTGGAGGCTGAAAGGGATGAGAAAATCAAAATGGTGGTTAACATTGGTGCCACATGGGGGTGAGATGATGGTGGAAACTGTCATAAGAAATGCCTTCCCAGACTCATGCTTACCTCCTTCCTGCTCCCAAGCAAGGCTTCCCGAGCCCATGGTGCCCAGATTCTCACCCACCATCCCGGGTATACCATGGTTATGAAATGGGGCTGGGGGCGGGGGGGCTGTCAGGGTTGAAGGAGGGGGAATATCCCCATTGGCTCCTCCAGAGAGAGAGGGCGGTGCGTCTGATACAGAACATATAGCTTACCTTAGCTCCCACAGACAAAAACCATTATTTCCAGTGCCATATTTCACCCAGACGGTGAAAACTAGTATTCATAATGCCTATACTGTGTGCCAAGTTCTGGCCTCAGTGCTTTATGGGGGAGGCATCCTTAGCTTCTGCTTTGCTAAGTGAGGCAACCAAGCTCAGGAAGGTTAAACAATGTGCCCAAGCCTGCCCAGGTAGCAAGTGATAAAATCCAAAATGGTACCAGTTCTGTCTGGTTGTATCCAGCACACCCTGACCTCCCCAGGCCAGGTCCAAAGTTGGGCTGCCCTGCAAAGGCTCTCTGGAGCTCCACCAGTCCTGAAGTCAGTGTGGCAGGAAGCAGGTGCCCTGGCTGTACTGTGATGGGCCACAGGAAGGCTGGACAGAGAGACACCCCTTGCCCCCACCCCCCACTGCTCGAGCAGCCACAGGAAGGGCCAGACCCTCTTCCCTTACTGTCCTAGACCCTGTCCCCACCCAGCAGACTTCTTGTCCTGGCTGGTCTCCCCATCTACTGGCTGTACAAACCACATTCCTCATTCCTTTATCGAGTCCCTGCTGCATTCCAGGCACTGGGCAAAGTGCTGGGGATACACAAAGGAACAAGTCATAATTCCAGGCTCATGGGTGTCGGGAAGGAGGGCATGGAGTAACGAGGACAGACATGAATATACAGTTATAACAGGACATGGTGACTGGCATGGTACAGAGCTGTGCAGAGTCCATGGGGATGGGTTGGGGGTAGGGACATCCAGCAATTTACCAGGCAGGGAAGA
This sequence comes from Rhinolophus sinicus, assembly GCF_036562045.2. Lineage (NCBI taxonomy): Eukaryota > Metazoa > Chordata > Mammalia > Chiroptera > Rhinolophidae > Rhinolophus > Rhinolophus sinicus. The sequence continues at coordinate 18,419,428 of NC_133764.1, forward strand.
CGCTCCTGAGGAGCGACATTTAAGCAGATTGTTGAAGGGCAATTAGGGATTGGCTGGGGTGAGGTGGCAAAGAGTCTTTGACACCAGAACAACACGTGCAAAAGCGTGGTGGCCAGAGAGAACCTTGAGTGAGCAGTAGAGGCTGCATGAGCTTCATGAGTGAGGTGCGAGGCGCGAGGTGAGCTGAGCTGGGCAAGACCGGAGAGGATTCTCTATGTCCTGTGGGGTAATCTGAGTTTTATTTAGAAGGGCTTGGGGCCTTTAGGATTTTTAAGCAGGGAGAGGATGTGATCGGATTTGCTTATGGGAAGGTCACTGTGGTAGTGCGTGGTTGGGTGTAAGGGGGGGTGAAGGGTCAGGTGGCCTGGACCAAGGCAGTGGCTTTGGGAAGGACAGGTGTTGATACCCTGGATAGATATTCAGGAGGGGAGGGAAGAATCAAGACAGCTCCCAGGTCCTGGCTCTGGGTGCCTGGTGGATGGAGGAGAGAGGGAAACCTGGGTGGGCGTGATGGCGCCTGTGGACCCTGGCCGGAAGTAGCCTTTCGGACCCTCTGTCCTTCCTGCTCAGCCTCCCAGATTTTCCATGTGTAACTCACTTTTGGTTTGCGCCCCTTGGGCTTGGGTGGGAAACGGGCAGCCTGGGAGTACTGCACCCCGGAGAAGACAGGCTGGACTAGGGCTGCACGGGTGTTCTGTTAAAACAAAAGTTACCATGGAGTGAAGAGAAGCATTAACAGAGGCAAGGAAGAGTGAAAAGGCAGGGGCCAGCGCAAGAAGGGGAAAGCCAGGCAGGAAGGGAGAGAGTTGGGTAGGGAGGGAACGTGAGAGGAGGACCAAAGAGAGAGGAGCTCGTGTTTGCTGAGGGCTGACTGGGTGCTCTTCTCCTCTGAGGGAGCGCACGCAAATGCCCAAAGCTGTAACAACAGCTCTAATCCAGCCACCTAGGACTCTGGGGGAATGTGGGCCCACGATAGTCCAATCCCCCCAGTTTTCACAAAAACCCAGAAATTCAGATTTCCATGATATCACTTGACTTTTTTAAAAAAAAATTGTGGTAAAATATGCATAAAATGTATCTCCGTAACTATTTTAAGTGCACAGTTGAGTGTCATGAAGTCCATTCACACTGTTGTGCAGCCATCACTACCACTCAACTCCAGAACGCAAAACTTCTGACCTTTTAGATGCTGGCAACACAGTAGAAAATTTTAAAACACAGAGAGGGTCCGATAAACCCTGGTGTGGGTCCATGTGGGCCATTGTGTGACCTCTGGCAGCTATTGTGTCACCGAACTCACACAATGACCCATGGGGTGGCAGTGACTATGCCCCTTCCACAGATGAGGAAATTGAGGCTTGGAGAGGCAAAGTCACTTGCCTAAGATCCCACAGCTGATGACAATGACAGAGCTGGAATCTGAGCTAGACTCAGTTTGATTCCCAAGCCTGGGTTCTTTCTGGAACCACATGGCCTCCTAACCAGGGTGGAAATAGAGAGTGACAGAAAAGAGTGGCCTAGGAGTCTGAGAGACTGAAGCAGGTGTTCTGGACAGAGACAGTGACACAAGAAGGACAAGACAGGGAGCCAGAGATGTGTCCCCAGAGTCACCAGGGTAGGAGATCGGCTGGTACCTTTGGGCCCACCCGACAGGGACTAGCCATAGACTGGGAGAGGTGTCAGGTGGACGTTCTGACCTGGAAGCTGATGTAGGACAGCCCCACATTGCCGGCGACGGCGATGGTGTCCACGCGGTGGAAGGGCACGCGGTGTGAGTACTGCATGAAGAAGCTGCCGTTCACTGTCACCTGCCAAGATGAGTGCACATTCCAGGGCAGGGGTCCAGGCCAGGGCAGGGAGCGCACCTGAGCCGCGAGGACCTCTGCTTCTAGTTTTCATATCCATCCCCTGCAGGTCAGGGCACCAGTCCTCAGAGCTGAGCCCGTTACAGGAATAGGTGTGTGATCCAAAATATATCCTGATGGCTCAGTTGGTTAGAGCGCAAGCTCTGAACAACAGGGTTGCCGGTTGGATTCCCACATGGGCGAGTGAGCTGTGCCCTCCACAACTAGACTGAAGGACAATGACTTGGAGCTGATGGGCCCTGGAGAAACACACTGTTCCCCAATATTCCCCGATAAAATTCATTAAAAAAACACACAAAACACTAAAATATATCCAAACCCAATCTGCACTTGGCTCTAGTTGTTGGCTTCTTAGTTCTCATGGTTGTTTGTTTATGGTAGTAGGTTTGTCTTTCTAGTCTTAGCTCACCTCAGGTGTTATTTAAATATGCACATTTAAATATGCATAAAATCCTCAGGGGAGAAGAGGAGAAGGGACCTGGGGTTGCACATTGAGGGAATGGGAACATCCACTTTCACAGAAGCACTGACAGGGACAGCCATCTCCCCAAGCCCAACAGGCACTACTCTGTTTGCAAAAGGAATTTACAACGCCATGCAAAGCTAAGCTATTCATAAAATTTGGATAAGGGCTGCAATAATGTCCTCACAAAACAAATATTATCAGGGACCTATGGAGGAATGGCTACAGCAGAGGACTGGAACTTGGACCTTGAGGCCAAATATCCTCCTGGTGACTTAATCTAGTTCTTATTTCCTGATAGGAGAAGGAACAGATGCACCTGTAAATGCAGGTGAAGCTGTGTAAGGAAATGGTAGCCATCAATAAGCCCTTATGAGGAAATGGTAGGTTATTTGTATAATGGCATTGATCCGGTGATTGTTGAAGGGCTATTCACCATGCCCGCCTGATAGCACTGCGGGTCAGGCAGCGGGAGGGAGGCCAGGACAGTTCCTGCTCACCTTGAATTCGGAGCTCTGCACCAGGAAGCAGAGCTCAAACGGACTCCCCCTCTGGAAGGGCATTTGCATCTTCCTCTCCTCAGGCCCCCAGCTTCCATTCTGCTTTGTGTTGCACACCACATACCCTCCCTCTTCAAACCGAGGGTTGAAGTGGAAGGCAATGTCATAGTCACTGCAGCCGGTCTGAAAGTTCACAGAAAACCTAGTACAAGGGAAATCAGAAGGTGTTCTGTAGCCCGGTTTATTGCCAATGGTGGGAACAGGAGAGTCTCGCGCCTTTGATTTACGTCTGTCTGTCTGGGAACTTGCGGACAACCTGTATGGCAGGCTGGCCCCCATCCTTACTTTGTTGCTATGTTTTCGGTTTACCTAACTTGCATGTAGTGTGTTTTTGTGTAATGGTTGCATTTTGCCCTTTCCAGCGTGACTTTCCAAAAGTAAGTAGAAAATGGAGCAAGAAAAATGTTGACACTAGCAACAAGTCTTGGAAACTGATTACAAACTTGTATCGGAGATGGCAATCAAGGAATATGCCTAGAAACGAGAACCTTTCACACCAAGTGGGCACTCGTTGGAGGCCAGCCCATGTCTGCTCAACTGGGAAGGAAGAGAGCAAATTGAAAGAACATGTGAAACTGATGGAATATACCACGAAGACGGTGTCCAAAAGGGGAGGCAGAGAATAAATATTAACTCTCTGGGTGTGAGAACTTTCCGTGTGTTTGTCTGTTCCTCATTGGTGTGTGTCCCACACGTGAGATGTGCAGTGGTGGCCCTGAAGTCAGCAGGCCTGGACCCAGGCCCCACCTCTGCCCTGTTTGTCATTTGGGATGACCCTGAATCACATTACCCTCAAGTCGCTGCACCCAGGAATGGTGGCGACTTCCTTCCTTTGGGGATGGTTAATGAGGCTGCGTCCAGGAAACTCCCAGGCAAGTTAGTGTTCCTTCCTGTCTCTCTCCTCAAGGAAGCCCCTCACCATCGAAAACTTCCTTCGGGTCTAGCTATAGCTCAAAGGTGAGGAATTAAAACGAAAGGAGCTTCCAAGGAACCTAATTCACAAAAGGGGCGCAATAAATGTTTATTCTGCCTTTCCCCAGACACAGCTCACTCCGGTCCTAAAAATAGTCCCTGTCTGAGGTTCTCTCCACTGAGCTGTCACGGTCCACTCCAGCCTTCCCTGAACTCAGCATGAGTATGCGTGGATCATGGCCTGCTTCTCAGACTCACTCTGGTATCCCCAGCTCACTCACAGCGCTCAGGGAAGGCCGCCTGCTTTCATGTGTTCTGCGTTCACCCAAGACCAGGCATTCCACCAAGCCCTGAGATGCCCCTTAATAGACATCCTATAAAATTCCTGCAGAGCCCATTTGATTTCTCTGTGGAGGAGGACAAGTTCTGGGCGCCATCCTCAACACCAGGTCACTCTGTGGACCCTTAGCCAGCAGGGCCCATAGGGACCCGCGGTGGCCCCAAGCCCAGCCTGACCTCCCTCTGGGTACGCTAAAAGGAAAGGTGTCTCCCAGTGACTCTGGAAACAGAAAAGTCCTCTTTAAATGGAGACTATTGTTTCTGAAATATCTCAGGATGTGTTTTCCACTTTGTGGTCCTCCAGCTCCATTCCTGTGGTCCTTTGAAAATTCTTGCCCCAGGGAAGGATGAGGGCAAAAGCTTCCACGGGAAGAGGTAGGGACAGTTTCTATCAAACAGGATGGGAGTAGAAAGCCCTCCTGGTACTGGGAGGAAGGGTAGACATAGGGAGGGAGGGAGAGCAAAGGGGATGGAGGTTCAGAGGTCCCAGGTTCTCCTGCTAGCAGGGTTTAGGGGGATCTGGGGGGCCCTGCTTTCATTGGAGTCTCCTGGGGGCACTTGGGGCCCTCAGAGATGTCCCAGGTATCCACCTGGCAGGGAAGGCAATGGTGGAGGAAGTCATCTAGAATGTAGATACCAAGATGAGGTTGAGCTGGGCTTGGGAGTGGTATGAACGGATCCAGAAGGTTCCCAGGCCCCATGCAAGGTGATGAGAGGACTACTGGGAGCAAAAGACATCCGGGATTGAGACTCAGAGACTTCCAAGAGAAGGCCACATATCCAGAGGGTCTTCTGTGGACACCATGGACTGCAGCAGGCAGCTGCCATGTACATAGACCCCACCCAAACAGGGAGAGAGCCCCACACCTCCGCACCACCTGGACGGCAGCAGAGGTCAGCCAGGGTTGTGTGAGCATCAGAGGGCCCTTCAGCCTCTGAGAAGATCTTCCCTGTTCCCAAACACCCGCCCTCCCCCCACTTTGGGAAGGAGGAGGGGGTGGGAAACTGTGCTAAGAAGATGTATGTATTTTGAATCGACTTAGTATTTTCCAGAAAAGACCTTGAAACAGAAAGAGACCAAATTTTGAGTTGATAGCAAGTTTAAATATTTCCACGTCAGCCAAAGGAGAGCTCTGAAGTAGATGATGGCAATTATGGGAAATAAAGGAAGTGATATTTTTGTCATTCTGGGTCTTGGTGTGCAAAGTTGAATTCTAGAACATGATGATCTGCCTCGGGGCTGGCCTTAGGCCGTGATCTCCTGCTCTCCCTATGTCTTTGGGGAGTCTACGTTCATGGTCCCAGATGCTATAGGCAGATGGCAGTGGTGCCATGAGTGTTGGCAGCGGCTAGGCCCTACTCATCTGGAATCCTCTGAACCAGGTACAGGCAGCTCAGGTGAACCAACCTGAGCTGACAGGAAGCATGATTTGCTAAGGGGTGAGGCTGGAGAGAAACAAGAGTTCCAGGTACCTGGTATCACAGGAGAAAATAACAGTCCCACTGATATTGATCTGAAGTCCATCTCGGAGGCCCCCTTGGATGGTCCCAAAGAAGGGGACAACCTGCAGGGAGAAGACGGTGGTCAGTCGGTGTGCCTGCCTCCTTCTGTCTGTTCCCTTCCGCACTTGCTAGTGGTGGCCCTGGGTGTGTCCTGCACCGTGCTAGGGGTTTGGGTGCAGCTGTGACTAGGACAGGGGGAGTCTCAGCCTCATGATTTCCTAGGCTTTTAAGGAAGCTGGCCTGAACTGAAGTAGTTACACAGACATTCTGAGACTGTGATCATGAGACCGCAGAGCTCTGAGAGATTGTAATGGGGAACTGGCCTCCCAGAAGAGTTTGAGAAGAAGTGACCGTTTCCAAGAAGGGAAGGAACCAGGGTAGTGATGGAGACTGCTGGACCTCAGGCCAAGTTCCCAGTAAAGACTCCAGGGCTCTGGTCGGAGACTCAGGAGGCCTAAGGGACGAAAGAGGACACCCACCTACTCCAGAGGATAAACCTTCTGCTAAGCTGAGAGGGCCAAGAAGAAGGCATCCTTCCCTCTCTCCTGCCCACCCCACCATAGAATAGTGGTGGCCATGACCTTTGCCCTCCCAGCCACCTGGGTAGCACCTCTTCCTAGATGCTTTCTGCAGCCACAGGGCAGCCGCCTCCTCTACTCCTGCTCCTGGGCTCCCCATTCCTTCTGCCAGGCCCCCAGCAGCCTCCAAATTCCTAATGTGGTATCTCCACTCCTCCTAGTTCCCATCAGCACCCACTTTGTCAAATTCTCTTTCTGGGGCTACTCGGAAGGAGCAATGGTTATGGTGAGGCTTGCATCAACTTTAGAGCCAGGCATACTCCAAGTTTGAATCCTAATTTTGCTGCTCATTACCTGAGTGGCCTTGGGGAACTTATTTAACCTCTCTTTGCCTCAAGTTTCCTCATCTATAAAATAGGGATAATTCCACTGTATGTTTAAGATCAATGATTTAGTGAGAAAAATTCTGTGGAAAACACTGGTACATAGTAGGTACCTCTCTACCACCCAGCCTTTCCTCTGGGTATCTCAGAGCAAAATTCCCAAATTCCAAAACTGTCCTCCAGAATGTCTAGTACCTAATGTGGTTCTATAAGCTGCATTAATGTAGGCGACAGTTCTATCTCCTAGTCAATTTTCCCATTTTTCAAGTTGCTAATATACTCTCTAACTTCTTCTTTAATTAATACCCTAGAAAAATGAAATGCTTACAGGATCCGAACAGGAGATGTGTCTGAGTGAGGCAGGGGCGATAGGGAGTGGCAGAGACTACGGCAAAGTAGACATCATCTCTCTCATTTAAAGGGGCAGCGTCCTCTCACATCTAACCAGGATGAATTAATCCCTCTGCTGGGTCAGAACTTGCTTTCAGCTCCTGGCCATGCCAGGAGGCTGAGGACTTTTTCCTCTGCTTCCTACCTGGAAGTCTGGACAGCAGAACCAGGCTCTCCAGGCCTGAGAGTAGACCGCCTGCTTCTGGAGACCCAGAGTCACCAGAGGGCACCCGGCGCCAGCTGGCAGAGAGGACTCATTGCAGGAGCCAGTGTGGGCTTCTAGCCAAAGGGCGTTACTGTCCTAGAGGTTCTGAGTCCCTTCTGGCAGCCAGTGTCCTGGTCTGTTATCTAGTTATCTTCGTAACAATCCTGGTCATTATTAGTGCCACTTCTACAGATGAGGAAACTGAGGCACAGAAAGGTTTGGTAACTTGCTCAAAGGTGGGCACAGCTGAGCAGTAGTAGAGTGGGGTTTGAACTTTAGCCTCCATGCTTTTACCTGCCACACAGCCTGCTTCTCATGATGAAGCACAGAACACCCTCGCTTCTGGTTCACTGAGTGCTTTCCCGGGCCAAACATCGTGTCCTGTCCTGCTTGTGGTTGCAGCCTCCATCCTGGCCTTCTGAGGAGGCTGGGCCAGATGAGGTTGGCGGGGCATGGGCAAGGAATGGGGTGAGAGGTCCCCGAGGCAGGCCCTCAGCAAAACAGCTGGGCCGTGTGATCTTCCCGGCACACTTTAGCAGAAGCTATAAGGTTAATTCTGATTGCTGGAAGTCAATAGGTCACCCTGGAGAGGGAGCCCATGTGGGCTGGATGGAGGTGCTCCTGGCACCTGTGGAGGTTGTACCCATTCTCTTTCCTGTCTAGACTCCAAGGCCTGTTTTGATTCTCTGTTGCCCTTGCAGGATTTTCCTTCTGATTTGAAAATTTTGGCTTTTGAGTCCAAGGATTGGAAAGTGAAACCAGTTACCAGGGTAATAAAATGTCAGGTCCTGGAAGGAGCTCTGGGATTCCCCCGTCTGAGAGAGAATGAGCCCAGGGTGACATGTTCTGACCCTGAAGCCCCCATGGAGGCTCCAACCGGGCCTGGCCCAGCTTTCTCCAGCCCCACTGCGAACTGCCTCACAGTGGGCTGAGGGGCCCCAGCAACTGCTGGGAGGAAGCAGGCCAAGCCCGAGGCCCCTGCAGAGGCGGGCTTGAATGGGAAGCCCTGGAAGCTTCCCCCCTTAGCACGCTGGTGCTGCCCACCCACCCTCCCGCTGGCCCCAACAGGAAGGGCTCAGTCAGCCCGTCGCCAGCCCCTCAGAAAGCTCTTTGCCAAGGCCGGGAGAGGCTTCTATTCCAGGGCCAGGCCTGGCACACAATGGCTACAAGGGCCTCCTGGGCCGGGGGGCTGCCTCTTGCCTGCCTTCCCCCATTACTGCTCTTTCCGTGGGTACTTCCCTCTCCTGGGGGTAAATCAAGGCACCTTCCTACCCTGCCACTTACCGCCTGGGGACATTTGGCAAGTAGCCCCAACGTCTCTGAGCCTCAGTTTTTCCATGTATGATGTGGGTATAATAAGGCTCAGAGGGTTTAAACGAGGCCACCTGCAGACAGGGCCCACACACATGGCAAAAAGACAGCCCTTGGCATCGCACACTGCAGGGACAGCCCCACTCCTCTCTCACTCCCCAGAGGGTCCCTCTGCAGACACCCTTGACCTGCCGCTGCCATGTTAACTCACCCTGCAGGGAGCAGACACCTCCTTAGGTGGCCTTCCCTGCTGCCCCGATTCCTAATCATGCTAAACATTTCAAAAACAACTACAGTGTGCCAGTACTGTTCAAACACCTTAGATATGCTACCTCACTTAATCCTTACCCCAACCCTGGGAGGTAGCTTGACGATTATCCCATTTTACAGATGTGGAAACTGAGACCCAGAGAGGTAAAAGCAACTTGCCTGAGGTCATCTAGCTAGTAAATGGCTGACCCTAGGGAGGTCATCTTCAAAGTAAGTGCCCCATGCTGGGCTGTTATTCTGCACCAGAAGCCAGGTTTACTTCCCCTTTCATACAAACAAACCACCAATCTTCTAAGTACGTGTTACTTGTGCCCGGCTGCCCCTCAGCACCTAGGACAAGGCAGGCACCCAGAGGGAGCTCAGTCAACATTTGTCACATGCACGAATCCTGGTGAGTATCCTCCCCTCTGGTCCTAAGAGGCACGGGCGAGACCGACCTGGGGTAGAAGTTGTGTCAGGATTGTTCCATCTGGCATTTCTGCCCTTCTGTGTTCTCTTTGGGATGCCCCCCCTTACTCCCCCGCCACTAGGTGTGATTTCCTCCTAGAACCAGAACTGCTTCGCTGGCTGAGGCAGCTCAGTTCAGGCAGCACTGCCATTGCCCTGGAACTCACCGGGTTCACGAAGGGAGTCTGGGGGCTGCTGAAGGCCATCTCTCCACCAGCTCTGTGGTCACCGCTGCTTTTCACACAGGGTCGGCAGTCCTCTGCGCTGGGGAGGAGTTCACAAAGAAATAGAAACCAAAGCAATTTGGCAGTTATTCAATGGGGAGGAGCCAGGAGCAAGAGGAAGTAGGTCTAGAGAGAGAGAGAAAGGTAGGATGCTGGGGTGTGGAGGCGCTGGGAGAGAAGGGGTGACTGTGAATTCTGGGCCAGGAAAGTAAACACTTTTCACCCCAGAGAACTTTCTCTCCTCTCTCCTCCTGTGCTCCACCCCGAGACTGAATCATGTTTGGTCCATATATAGGTTCAAAGATCCTGACCACACTGATCTTAAGTGTGTGGCTGTGTCGCCTCAGCACGCCCGGTCGTGGTGTCCAGAAAACAACGGGGCTGTTTGGCAGGGCCTGTGTGGCTAGGCATTGCCTGAGCATGGTGGGTGGGAGTGGAAGGTCTGGTTATACCCATTTTACACTCAGAGAAACTGAGACCCAAAGAGTCTGAGGGACATGCCCAAGGTCACATAGCTTACTGGTGGCAGCCTGACCTCTATGAGGATACTTAGGTTCTCAAAAAGGTATTTCTCTCCTTTAAAATTCTATTCCTCGTATAAAAATATCATCACGTAGAAAGAAGTATCTCACAAATAGAAAACCTCAGAATGGAGGTTATGATCTCCTTGGATATGGTGGAGCCCTGGCAACTTCTGATCCCCTGCTCTATGAATTTCTCTCGTCTCTTCTCCCTCTCTACTCCTCTCTCCCTATTTTCTTTTTTTTTCTGGACTTTAGAACGGCAAGCGAGATGTCTTGGTCATAATGAAACATTCCAAGTGACATCGAAATCAGGGGAACATGTTAAATAAACTTCGTTTAATTAGCTTCAACACCTGGTTAAGGGAAATGATTGAAAAGAGACTTAACAGGATAGGCTGGGTCGGGGAAGTGGGAGGGTAGGATGGGAGCAGTGACAATAACCTTACCTGAAGTCAAGCTGGTCCCTGCAATGTGTTGGAGAGAAAGCCAAGTGTGCTAGCTGTCAGGCCCGGATGAGCCAGTAAGGGTCACATGGGCACTGAGTGGGCAGAAGGTGCCCCAGAGCCATCAGATGTCTGTACCTCTCTTCCTTCTTACAGCTTATTAAGATGCACCAACATTTGCAAAGACTGACTTCTTTGAGAGGCTCCCATTCAACTGAGGCTTCGAGTTCCCTGGCCTCACCTCCATGCCCACTGTATTGCTGGATCAACTAGAATTTGACCGGTTAAACCCACAGTTAGAGCCGAAAGAAGGGAAAGGAAGGAAAATCCTTTGTAATCCTTTCCAACCCCAGGAATAGGTTCATCATTGATTGGGATATGGGACAAGTGACACTCTCATTCCTTGCAAGTTGGAGTATGAAACAATACAACTTTGGGAAACAACTCAAGAGAGGTGAAAACATATGCATATGTTCATGACAGCTTTACTCACCCCAGCTCCAAACTGGACACAGCCCACAGGAGAAAGGAGAAAGGAGAAACAAATGATGGTATTCACACAATGGAATGCCCCTCGGCAATAAAGGAAGTATGATATAGGAAATATCAGTGAATCTCACAGTGAAGGAATGACCCGAGGCGGGTGTGGCTGGGAGGGCACGCAGGAGTCTTCTGGGTTCTGGAACTGAATCTGGATTTTGGTCACACAGCGGTTTTACCTATGTAAAAACATCCAGCAAACAAGGATCCGTGCATTTTACTCTACATAAACACTAGCTCAATAAAGTACTGTTAAAAAAAGCCAAAAAAGCTCTCAGAGTCTAGAGTCCCATCAAGACACAGGGACAGCTAGAATTCCAGCAAACAAGCATGAACGCATCACGGAATGTCTTGGAGGTGAGTCAGCCCTTCGAAAAGAGCCCCAGGGCCCTCTGCTCCCGCCCTGTGCCCTTGCAGGGTGGGGCGTTCTCAGACTAATTAAGACAGTAAGAAGGTGTCCTCCAAATGCAGTGCCAGGGCACTGCTGACTAGGCAGCTTGGCATCACTGCGCAGCCACCAGGACCCATTCCCAGGGCCCTGCTGTGGCCTCTAAGGAGGCGAGGGGCCGCCCTCAGCCCAGCTCCTATGCAGAGTTTTGTTAGTCAAAGTCCCAGACACGGGTCTGAGGCTGTCTTCTCTACCCTGGAGACCGAAGGATCTGTTCAAAATGTGAGTCTGCCACCTCACACCCTTTGGGATTGCCACTATCAAGAAACCAGAAGATGAAGAGTGTTGATGAGGAATGTGGGTGAACAGCCCTTGGGCACTTGGTGGGCCCGTAAAATGGGGAGGCGGCTATGGAAAATGTAGTGTAAGGGCCTCATGATAGCTTTTTTTTTTTACTGTAATACCATGTTTCCCCCAAAAAAAGACCTAACCAGAAAATAGGCCCTAGCATGATTTTTCAGGATGACATCCCCTGAACATACGCCTTCATGCGTCTTTTAGAACAAAGATTAATATAAGACCCAGTCTTATTTTCAGGAAAACGCGGTATAAGTGCCTGATGTTAAGCGTTTGATTGCAAGGCCTCCATTTCAAGGATATCCATCTCAAATAAACAGAATGCCCGCCGTGTAATAGCTTCTAGCTGAACAATTAGATAAGCACCCAGACCATCCCCACCCATTAAGTTCCCCTTTTTAAAGGCCTTGGGTAACCTAGATAACTGACCAAATGAGTAATCCCACTTTTCCCTTCCTGTGATCTAATTCCCACTTAGCCACCCGACCTTTGGACTCCAATAAATGCAGAACCCTAGGTCCCGGATCTCTCTACCTGCAACTTTGCTGTGTGGCCCCAGGACTAGTGAGTAGTAAACCTTGTGTTTTCAAAGTTCCGTGATGATTTTGTTGCTGAAATGCATCTTGCAGTCACCATAAGAACCACAAGGGCTGGTCCAGCCACAGCATTGGCTCCAGTTGGGGAAATATCTATAGGAACTCCCCACAAGTAGTACAGGGCCAGAAGAGTGCCCCCGGCATTTCTAGCCAATAGCATCAATATCCATAGGCTGAGACCTATGCAACAAAACAGTATGGCGGTTCCTCAAAAAACTAAATGTAGGATTACTATATGATCCAGCAATTCCACTCGTATACCTGAAAAATTTGAAGAGACATTTGTACACCCATGTTCATAGCAGCATTATTCACAATAACGAAGAGATGGAAGTGGCCCATATGTCCATCGATAGATGAATGGACAAAGTGTATATACATATAGAATGGAATATTATTCCTCCCTAAAAAGGAATGAAATTCTGACACATGCTACAGTGTGGATGAACTCTGAGGACATTAGGTTAAATGAAATAAGCCAGTCACAAAAAGACAAATATTGTATGATTCCAGTTATATGAGGTATCTAGAGTAGGCAAATTTATAGAAAATAAAGTAGAATGGTGGTTGCCAGGGGCTGGGGTGGGGGGGGAGTGGGAAATGGGGAGTTGTTGTTTAATGAGAATAGAATTAAGTTTTGTAAAATGAAAAAAGTTCTGTGGATGGATGGTGGTCATGTGTGGAGAGCAAAAAATTGTATTTATTTATTTACTTATTTATTTTTTATTTTATTTTTTTAGGAAAAAAATTTTACTCTACCTTTCTAGGTTCTTCTAGCTGGTTTAATAATAAAATTGGTGCGAGACAGATTAACAGGAGAAAAGCCAAATTTAATTTTGTATGTATGAGGGCTCCATAGAATGTGAGGCCCATAGGCAGTCAGGCAATTGAGGCTTATATGCCTGAACTAAGCTAAGGCGAAGGGAGTAAGAGTCTGGGACTTTGAAGGGAAGGAAGACAATTCACAGGGAGATGAGAAGAGCAAATGTTTGGCTAATAATTTCCATGCCATGCAAAGAAGTCTTTTTAATGTAAACAGAACCTGTTTGGTAATAGCTCTCCTCCTGGTACAGGCTCCCTATCTAAATTCTTTAAAGCAGGTAAGGGAAAGATTAAAAGAAAAACTTCTGGGCCAGCCCGGTGGCTCAGGTGGTTGGAGCACCATGCTGCTAACGCTGATGTCGCTAGTTCGATTCCCACATGGGCCAGTGAGCTGCACCTTCTACAGCTAAGATTGTGACCAACAGCTCTCCCTGGAGTTAGGCTACCATGTGCTGCCGTGTGATGCCGTGTGATGCCATGAGCGGCGTGAGTAGCCAGCTGGCAGGCAGCCAGCGAGAGCTGCTGTGAGCGGCCACCTGGCAACCAACTGCTTCAGCCGGGGGGAGTGCAAGGCTCATAACACCAGCATGGGCCAGGGAGCTGTGTCCTACACAACTAGACTGAGAAACAACAGCTTGAACAGGAGCAGGGGGCTGTGGGGGGAGGCGGAAAAAGGGGGAAAAAAGAACTTCCTAAATTTTCTGTGTCTTAAAAATTACCGCTCATTTATGCTAAACAGACACATTTTGGGGTGGCAAATTTTGTTTCCCTACAGTCTCACCTTTGAAAGTTCAGAAGTTGAGTTAGTAGATTGTTCCATCTCAGTGAACCAGTGTCTTGGTCCTGACAATAGGTCAGTTTAGTTAAACTCATTTCAGGAGGCAGTTATGTGGGTAGACTCCCTATGGTACAAACAATCAGGTGTTTACTAAAACATTTCTACGGAAACAAAAGGAAAACAAAGGGTAACGATTGGAGAAGACTATAAACCCAGCCTCAGTCCAGAGGGCAGCCAGTCAAGAAAATTTCTAGATGTTTGGCTGGAAGCATATTTTAGATGGAGTAAGGGCAGGCAATGGCAATCTGACAGATTTTCTGAGTTTGCAGTTTGAATGCCTCTGGTGAGCATTCTGAGGGACATATACAGTAACAGACACAGAGATTGTCCATTCATGAGCTGTTGTGATGATTTCTCTGAAGTTTCTATCCAGTTGTCCAACTGTAGCTTCCGTGGCTTTTGGAAAAGGGCAGTTTTAGTTCTCACGGATTCCAAGTCAGAAGAGTGGAAGGAAAAATTGGAAACGTTAGTTTGGTGAGCTGTAGTCAAGTATTGGAGGAAACTAGAAGAATTCAGGATCTAGTCCAGTTTACAGGTAGAAAACAAAACTTCAAGGACAAGTAATAGGACTAGAAGCTGATATCCACAAAGGCGTACTCGAGTTTGGCTTTGAAACAACTTTTCTCTCTACAGTCATTCCCCACTTCTATCAGACATAATCAAAGTTAAGACTAATTTGTTGGCAAAATAAATCTAGTCTCTTTAAATATCGCCTGGTTATTTAAGTAAATGCAGCAAGAACAATGCTTAACCATGTATAATCTTTTAATCTGCTTTGCCGGGACTTTTTATAAAGCATCTCAGACTGGACTTTTTAAAAGCTTCTCAAGGTCAGGACTTGCCATCACACTTCGCTTGCAATACCTACAGATTTGGGTGAATTCTTCTCTTGTTGAGGTTCCCAAAATATCTTGAGGTTCCTGGGTCTGCCAGTAAATGACCATCGTTACTCACCTGGTTAAGCTGTTGGTAACCCTGTAAGCAAGGTACCCGCCAGGCTGATTTTTCCAAGGGGATTTACTGGCTACAGAAAATCAACCTTAATTCCCAAAAGCTGTCTGGTCATACGTGAGTCGAAGCTTATTCTCAAATATGACAGTTCAAGTCAAAGTTTTGGTAATATAACCAATGTCCAATTGTATCCTGTTATAAGGAGAACAGATTCTTAATTTTCTCCTGTTAATCTGCTTTATGCCATTTTAATTATTTGACCAGACATAAGAACCAAGAGCCCTAAAGCAAGTATGCCCAGCACTGGGGATAGTGATATCCAGACTCAGATAAGCCATGAATCTCTCCCAGAGCCTGGGATTGGGCAGTTTGGGGGGAAAGCCGGACATCTGCATTTTCAACAAACACCCCACACGGATCTGGGTTTTGTGGGACTCAAATTACACATTTGGGAGGCATCTTTAAGGAAAAGAATGCCTTACTTTACTGAAATGAATGATCATATAAATATGTTGCTGGGGCCTTGCCCAAGGTCCACGCACGTGAGGGGCCCTGTAGCCTGAGCCCCCATAGGCCTGCCTGGGAGCCCACCTCCGAGTCAAGAGGGTTCTGAGGTGAAAAAGTGAAACTCCCTTGAAGCACAGACTAGCATTTCATTTACAAGCATTTACGGAGCACCTGCTGGGTGCCGGCCCTGAGCTTGGCTGTGGGGACCACAGACCAAGAGGACATTGTCCTTTCTCTCTAAAGATTCATAAATCATTAAGATTGGTGGTAATGCAAATTACTAAATGCACTAATGTGCTATGAAGCCAGTGTCTTCAGTTTTCAGTGGGGCATAGCAGCTGGGTGAAGCCAGAGAAATTACTCTGTAAGCCTCCGTTTCCTCATCTGTGAGATGGGGCTAATCCCAGGCCTTATTACATAAGGGTATTGTGAGAATGAAACGAACTAACGCTTGTAAAGCATGTAAGTCGATGCCTGGCAGAGAGTGAGCACTCCATAAATGATGTCTGTGTTTTCACATATCTCACCTGTGGGCGGTGAGGCCAGAATAGCGTTCAGAGAAGAGGTGGCCCCCCGGCTGAGTCTTGAAGGATCGGTGGTGTCCCTTCCATGGGTGGCAGGGATAAGGAGGGGAAGAGCACGCAGCTCCGTGGAATCAAGGGCACTCAACATCACTGTTTACTCACACTTCCTCATTGGGGAACCCACGTGAGCAAACATTAAATACCAGATGTGCAAAGGATTAGTGTCGGGTCAGTAATTGATTTCCTGGCCCTATAGTACTTTCCTACTTGTTTGGCAGCATATTATTTTCTGCTTCATCTGATGAAGATTCGATACATTTTCCATAGAGGAAACTAGAAAGATCGTCCCGTCTTTCCAGTGGCCTGCTTTTTCTCCACTGCCCACATACTTTGGGAACCAGGCAATGGAGGACACATGCCATTGTGACACACCTCTGGCCATGCATCTGTGTATCTGGACCCAGGTGAGTTGGCACAATGGGCAGGAAGAATGTTGCAGAAGCCATTCCTAAGCTGGGATAGCTGGGAATAATTTAATTACTCATGAAAGTGGCTGTGAACCACATAAACGTATCCCACTAAACTTAAAATAAATATATGCCAAACTCAACTCCCCCTTAGCCAAATTCCCCAAGTGCATATGGCGTCTCCAATGCGATCTGACTCAAGAGGAAACTGTAGTGTTAATCAGTTCATTTAACACATCTTAACTTCCGCAAATGTTACAAACACCCGTGACCATGCAAATCCATTGCCCACGTAGTGAAGGGCCTTGATGTTCAAGTTTCTCAGCGAACCCCACTCTGGGTTCAGTTCCTGAACCAGCAGAAAGATGGATGATGGATGGGCTGCAGCCAGACGGAAATGAAACCTGGTTCAGCTGGAACCTCCAGACCCCAGTCCATGCCCTCCCTCTCGGCTGCTCTCCCTTCTCTCTAGTGCTGGTGTCTACACCCTCCCTTTCCCAGAAAAACAGTTGAATCCAGTAAGAGATACTCTGAATTCTGATGGTTTCACTTCCTTCTTATCAGGCTGAGACTTGCTGGGATGAATACTTCATGAATCTAAGAAGCAGAGAAGTGCTCGTGGTCACACATGGAATGAGCAGCAGAACGAAGATAAAAACCAGGTCCGCCCGGCTCCCAGCTCGGCCTGCAACACCACAGCCAGCGCCCCTCCTCTCTCTTCGTGGGAGTTGAAGAGATGGCGGGAGCAACAAGCAAGCAGCTACTGACCTGCTGAACTGACAGCACCAGGCCTGAGTCATCTAGTCCACATTCTGGTTACCTGCTGCTGCATAAAATTTTATGAACATGTAGTAGCTTCAAACAAAGACGTTTATCTGGCTCACAAATCTGAACTTGGGCAGAACTCCGGGGGAGAGCTTATCTCTGCCCCAGAGAGTGGGATCCATTTTGTAACGATAATCTTGCCTCAGCAGTCACACCCTGCCATTGCCACCATGTTCTACCTTTCGAGGCAATCCAAAAGTCCCCCAGGTTCAAGGGGTGGGAAGAGACCTCACCTTTTGATGGGGAGCAGCAAGATCTTGGAAGATCATGTGGGACCTGAAATATATGGAAGATTCAATGACTGCCACCGTCAGTAAACAAGTGCTGGGCCCCTCCTGGGCACTGGGGTACAGAGAGGACTTGGGCACAGCCCTGCCTGGAGTAGCTCATATTCCAACGGGTAAGACAGATATGCAGCTAATAGTTGGATGGGCATAGAGGAGGGAGTACCCAGAGGTTGTTTTTAAGTTAATACTTGTATAGTATTGATTATGTGATACACACGATTCTGAGAGCCTTACCCTTTAATCCTCCCTCAGCTTTATGAAGTAAGTGTTATTAATTATGTCAATTCTACATGAAAAGAAATGAAGGTACAGAGAGGTGAAGATACCTACCCAAGGTTATACAGCTAGAAAGCACCAGAGCCGAGACTCAGCCCACCTGCGCTGCTAAGCACTGCACCACCCTGCCTCACTTCTTAGACACCTTCTCATGGGGCTTCCTTTCATGGGCCCCAACATCTGTCACAGGGAATGTAGCTCTGTGCTCTGTGCCCCCAGGGGTGAAAAGGGCTCTGCCAAAACCAATCTCCTGGTTTCCTTTTTGAACAATATTTTCTGTCCCTGGGGAGTGGGAGGTTCAGCTTTGGGTCCTGTCAACACCGTCTCATCCAGGGCCCATTCCAGAGGGGTGGCAGGGAATGAGGGCAGAGGTGGCTGCTCTTCCGAACAGGAAAGAATAATGAATCCATTTTCTTTTGTATCCGGGGACTTCCTGTGGAGAGCGTAACGTAGAATGAAATGGTATTTTCCACGAAGTGGCAGATTATCTTATCGGGGAGGCCACATGTTGAAGCAAGAGCTCACACAGAGTCAGCCAGATGTGGCTCCAAGTCCAAGCTGTTCCTTCACTTGCTGGATGGATGACCCTGAGCAGGGTACTTCACCTCTGATAGCCACTTTCTCCTTCTGTAAATGGAGGTAATACTTGTCTCATGTAATTTGCCTGATATGAAATGAGAGAATATATATAGAGCACCTTTCATGGTCCTGCTACATAGTAGATACTCAGTGATGTTTTCTTGCTTTGCTCTGGCCTCCTGGAGTGGGCCCAGAGTTAGATCATGTACCCAAGCAATCTGACCAACACATAACAGTGTGGGGCTTTCACCTCCCTTGTTTCTAGACACTCTACTTCTAGTAATGCAGCCTAAGATGATTCTATTATTTTTGGCAGCCATATCTGTCAGTGGTTCTCAACGACTAAAACCCTACAGTTCTTTCCATATGTAGCAGCTGCCCCTCAGCCACTCCTTGCAGCCATCATAATGGGCCCAGCTACAGACAGTGATGCTTGTGGTGTTCCAGAAATACGGCAAATCCCAGGCCACTTCCTCCGTGACTCAGGCCTTCCTTCCACACTGACATGGGAGGCTTGCCCAATCCACCCAACAAAGGAGAGATCAGGTAAGATTCAGAACCCAGGGCCCCTGCACCTTTCCCCTGATCCCCTCAGTTCCCAAGGGGTGTTGGCCCAGCCGTGTGCTCAAGGGAAAAGATAGCAGGCACTCAGTTCCTACTTGGTGATGGTGAGACGGATGAGCCTATGTGTGGATACTCTCCAATGTGGCTCTGCCTCCCAGGCTAGAACTTTACTTAACTGACTTTTTTTTTTTTTTTTTTGTAGGTGGATTAGGCGTGGGAGGTGGAAACCTTCATCACATTGGAATCTACAGAGTATCATGGGCCACTCCTACATACAAACATTGAAGACAATCTGCATCTGGAGGCCACTCGGACTGGAGAGAAGGAAGTCCCTGGGGTCACTACGTAGCTCCCCTTCCAGAGACCAGGACTGGTGAAGGGTGCAGGTATGTGAGGGGTGCAGATCCTGGCTGGCTGGGGGCAGCCATCAGGCTTTGAGCACCCACTATATGCTCAGTGCTTTGCATACTTCTTTTTATCTTGTCTTCACAACAACTAGGGGGGCAGCAAGAGCCCACTTTCTTTATCAACAAAGAAACCTGGGTTCCGGCGTGTGGGGGAGCTCATGTTGGGTCACGCAGCCAATAAGTGAGAGGGCAGCCCGAGTGGGCCAGAACCTGCAAGCTGGCGGCCTACAGGCCAGTTCCGGTCTGCAAACTTGTTTCGTTTGTCCTACATACTGTTTAAAAAAATTGTAAGCCGACTTTTGGAAGTTGAGAGATTTTACATAAAAATCTAGTCCTCTCACTTCTGTTAAAAAACAAAAACCAAAATGACAGAAAAACAAAAAGGAAGATCTGTCTACACGGGCCTCTCAGACCCACAAGGCAACAATTCTCCAGAGCAGAGTACCAGCTGCCTCATAACACCAGCATGGGCCAGGGAGCTGTGTCCTACACAACTAGACTGACAAATAACGGCTTGAACCAGAGTGGGCGGGAGGCAAAAGAAGTGGGGGGGACAAAAAAAGAAATGATAAACAGAAAGGCTCTAAATTTGTTACCAAAAAAGATAGGAGAGAAAAAAAATTATTTTGTGGAAATGAAGGCTATTCCCATGCACTTAACAAGTAAGTACCTGTTCCATCTCACTCATGCCAGATACCTCCTGGCCCCACGGGCCTTTGATTTTGCAATCTCTGAGCTAGACCAAAGCCACTGGAGGCTTGAGAAGAAGCAGGCAAGCCTGGCCTTTTTCCTGGTTGTGCAGGCATAGAAAGTGCCAAGTGTCTGAAAGGACAGTGGGGCCCTCCCTCTTTCTATCCGAAACAGCAAGAAAAAGGAGAACAAAAGATTGACTCTGGGGGACACCAAACTTGCCTTGTTTTCTAGAGACTTCTCACAGTGAAACCAAAACCCGGGTGCGCTGTGGCACAGACCTGCACCCATTTCTAGTAACACAGAGGGTGGTTTTTTGGAGAGAACGCCCGTGAGAGAGCCGCAGCTGCCACACGGGAAAAACAATGGATCCTTTCACAGACCTTTGTCTCCTTGAACCTCTGTCTCTTGAGGGACTAGTGTGGTGTTGGGTGCTCATCTTGCTCACGGGTTCTGTCTCAGCATGGCTTCTCAATTTGGAACCGTCCCTGGCTACCCAGCATCCCCGCTGGTTCGCATCCCCTTTTATTCTCCCAGGGTCTCAGTTTGGATGGTCTGGTCACCCTGCTTGCAACCAACCCTTGTCTTTCATTTGTATTTGTAACTCAGAACAACTTCTGACAATTTATTCCTTATTCTGGACCCTTAAGGAGTAAACCAAGAGCAGAAACAGCTGTGGTTTATAAGCACTGTCTGGGGGACTGTTCCATGGGAATACATCCTCTGCTCCATCTCTAAATGGGATGGCCACTGGGAAGGGCTGATTTCCCTGGAAACTCCCTCAACCCTCTTCTGTGCACTTGCAAGCTGCAAAATATAGTAGGGGAAGGCCAAGAGCTACCATGCTGCCCATCTGTCTCCCACATTTTCCGTATAGTGTGGGACCCAAACTTCCTCTGACCTTCTCACCTTCAGGAGTCAATGTCTTTGCTCAGTGTTGGGAAAGCAGGGGCTCTATTTTCCATTTCTCTCCATCCCCTTCCCTGTGCTTCTCCTTCTAGGGGCTCCTTGGCATCCCATGCTCCCCCTCACCCACCAGGTTCCGACTCTTGTAAGACATACTCCCACCCTCTTTGAGATCCCAGGTACTCTCCCCAGGGGAGCCACTATAATGGGTTGCAAAGAGTGTGGACAGGGGACATAGACCAAGTTTGAATCTTGGTCCTGTCATTTAATTTTAGTGTGATCATGGATAATTTCCTTAATTTCTCCAAGCTTCATTTCCTCCCCTATAAAATGAGGCAAGTGAATGTGAACCTTATAAGTTGTCGTAGGAATTACACGGGCTAACGCATGGAAAGGATTAGCACCGAGCTCAGCACGTACTACCCCTTGGTAAATGCTAGGTAGCACTGTCATACTTACTCCTGGCCTGGATGGATCTTTGCCCCCAGGTCTGCTCACCTCCCCCATAATATAGTTCTGAATCCTTTGGTCCGGAGGGATGCCCCCGGCACAGAGGGACCTCAGCAGGGCGGTCAGTGATGTCCACAGATGCACAAGTCCCATTGTACAGTCCAGGGAGCCATGGGTCCTCCATGTCCACATTGAACCACGTTAACCTCACTTTGCTACTTTCTTCAACCACTGCGCTCAACTCTGGGCTTCCGTCCTAGGAAAGGGGACTGTTTCAGTGTCACACCCACTTTCTGATGGTCTTGCTACTAATTACACAAAGATATCCTGTCCATGCTTTGAGATGTGCTTGCCTACAGACTAGATTCTATTTGCGTTCTTTTTAGTCGAGCAACAGGGGATGGAAAAGAGGGTTCACGTTCTTCTAGTTACAAAGTTTTCCTCCAAGCATACAACTTTAAATTTAATTCCCAAGGACCCAGGTGCACTGTCATTCACTGCCAGTTTGATCTTGGCAGCTGGTGGTCCCCTTTCTTCTTTCTTCTCCATGGACCAGCCTGCTGGCACCACCCCCACTCCCCAATATATCCTAGAGAAGTCCTCTCTCCTGGGCTAAAATCTGGAACCATCTACTTCTGCAGAGGCTGTGGACCTGCTTGAATGGAATGGTATATAGAGTTCTGATTTTGGGGGTAATTAGGGACTTTTGGATATGACACAAGGGGTCAAAGAGAGCCATTGTTTGCCAAATGCTCCCTCCTCCCACTGCTTTCTGAGAGTCAGGAAGTTTAGATTAGAGAAAGAACAAAGGGCTTCC
This sequence comes from Rhinolophus sinicus, assembly GCF_036562045.2. NCBI lineage: Eukaryota > Metazoa > Chordata > Mammalia > Chiroptera > Rhinolophidae > Rhinolophus > Rhinolophus sinicus. The sequence goes on from NC_133764.1 coordinate 18,441,576, forward strand.
CGCCAGGACCTCAGATTGCCCTAGTTAATCTGTAACCTAACCCACTTTCACTCAGCCAGATGTCAGTATTGAAAATTGTTAGGGAAAACATACCTAACATCATACTTATAAATTAGACCTCCCCACGAAACGTCTCCATAACTGGGGACCCTCAATTTGTTGGCTGGGTCTTCAAAAACGAAGTCACGAAACCACAGGCCCAGAATCACAAAACACAGAGTATGACGAGATGGTCACAGATTCACCTTAGTACATTCCCTGTAGTTTAAGGGAAAATATATACACATGTTTGCAAATGCTCAGTTTGTCCATAGTAACCCCGAAACATTTTAAGTCCCACAAAACAATTAGATTCAGCCATAAATTTTCTCCTCATCCAAGTTACATTGGCCAAATCAATCATTCACCCAAGCAGAGGCATGTGTCCAGTGAAAGTGGAACCAATAAAGGCCTATCTGCATTTCCAAAGTTGATTCAATTTCCTAGTTCCCACCCTTGCTCATTCATTTCTATAGCTGACATTTCTTGAAGGTGTGACGTCAGGCAATGCCTAAAAACTCACTAGCCTCTGCCATGCAAGTAATCTTGGCACGTGCACACAGAACCACACTTGACCTTCACAGCTAAACAAGCTAGCTCCTTGCGGGGAGGGGACCCAGTCCCCTACCTACCTGTCTGCCCCTCGGTCCGTTTCTTCTCAGCCTGCCTGGGTAGCGATGACAGCTTCGTTGGCTGAGTTTCACCTCCTACTTGGAAAGTGAGACCTGAGGCAGACACACCCACATAAGCCATCCCTGCCCTGTGCGATATTCTAAATCTCGCAGGTGGAAACTTCTAACACACTCAAAAGAGATATCGGTCACTGAAGTTTTTTTTAGAGAGCAAAAACTTTTCAAGCTCACATTCTGGTTCTATTAGGTTGGTGCAAAAGTAACTGGTGTTTAAAAGGTTAAAAGAAAATTGCAAAAACTGCAATTACTTTTGCACCAACCTAATAGTTGGGGGGCACCATCTCGTGGCTGTTTCATGCCAGCCTGCTGCACCTGCCAGCATCCTCTCTCTCTGCATAAGGTGTTCAGTTCATTGGGGGTGAGGGGAGGTTGGGGACCAGGCGTTAGACTGGGACCCCTGGGTGGACTTCACCCTGCCCTTTGCTCTTTATCCTGTAGCCTTCCCCTTGTCCCTCCCAGGCCCCACCAACTCTCACCTCTCCTGTCCTTCCCCACCACCTCTCTGTCCCAATTCTCTCCCCAGTCCCCCAACACCGTCCTCAGTACGTCCAGGACAGCCAGTGTGCGTCATCCCTCCCACGACACTTGGTAATCAGTGGATTACCTCCCTCTCTCCTGTCTGTTCACAACATAGCATAAGAAAGGCAGAGTCTTAGCACCTCCCAGCTCTCCCTCAACCAGGTCTCAAGTAGCATTTTGGATAAAATAGCTGAAAAATACACTTGCAAAGAAGACAGTACCCAAAGAGCCAACCTGAGCATGATCTAGTAGGTTCAAGGCAGTCACTGGTGGCCAGATGGCTCTCCTGCCCGTCGTGGCCTGGCCTGGCTTATTTGGGTCCAACTCTGCTTTTCCCCCCAAGCTGACAGAAACACCAAAACCTATCTCCTACCCGCTTGCCATTTTCATGTCTCTGTCGCTTGCAGTCTAGAGGAACAAAGAGAAGGTGGAGGGCAGCTGGATGGCTCAGTTGGTTAGAGCGTGGGCTCTCAACAACAGGGCTGCGGGTTCAAGTCCCACATAGGCCAGTGGGCTGCGCCCCTTGCAACTAAAGATTGAAAACGGAGACTGGACATGGAGCTGAGCTGCGCCCTCCACAACTAGATTGAAGGACAACGACTTGGAGCTGATGGGCCCTGGAGACACACATTGTTCCCCAATATTCCCCCCAAACACTTTATAAACAACAAAAAAAGATAAACTTCAAGAATGAAGTTTATATTAAAATGAACAAAGCAAAACAAAAACCCAAATCCCCCTCTTACACGTGGCCTAAGAACAGGGTTGCACTCTTAAAACTCATTGCTGGGCCCCCTCCCCAAAGTCCCCGATGCTGTATGGCCTGAGAATTTCTAACAAGTTTGGAAAGGTGGCACGCTGCTGGTCCGGAGACCCCACTTGGAGAACCACCAGCCTTCAAAAGAGGCCTGATATTCTAGTAGGTCGCACTTGTGGACTTTCCAGCCACTTTCATCTGGTGTCCAGTCCTACTGGTGGTGTCTAAATATTTTGAATATCTCACTTGCCTACAGGGGCCAGGTAATGAGCATACGTGGGCTGGATAAAATGCCTGGGCCTCTCAGTCTAGCTAGTCACCTCCCCACTTTTGATAGGTGTCCCTTCCTCTTTGTTCTAGGAAAAGACACCGCTCAAGGAAATGAAACCTAGACTCCAGTGACTGGGGGAGAGGGTAGCAGGAATTAAATAGGACAGAGACTGCCCAGCCCCAGGGGTAGGAAAAAATGATATATATATGACATATCATATGATACGTATGTCATATATATGATGTAGTTGTTTAATAAAGTCACCACAAACCCAAAACCATGTTTAAATGCAGCAGAAAGAGATGAGGAAGAAAAGCCTCCAAGTTTAACGCTGCTTATCTCAGGGAAGGATTAGGACAAAGGGTGTGGGTGTGTGTGGAGGGACAGCGTGAAGCTTAACATTTTCTCTGTCATTTCAGTCATGTTTGACATCTCAATGAACCTGTATGACTTTTCTAATATAAAAACATCTATTAAAGTAGAAATTTTGAAAAGATTCTAGGTATTCGGTCAGGCAAGTCTGGTTTCGAATCCTACCTCTGCCACTTACCGTGTGTGACCTTGGGCAAGTACTACAACCTCTCTGAAAGGAAGACAGTATCCAAAGAGCCAACCCGAGCAGGATCTAGTCACTGGCCTGCCCTCCAACTACAAAATGGGTTCAGTAGCACCTACCTACCACCTAGTTAGTATGAAGGTTAAAATCGGTATCCGCCTTATCATTAGCATAATGTCCAGAATTTTCTCAATACTTGCTTGCTATTACGATTACCAAAGAATACAATTTTAGTGTAGGTCCATTATAATGACCCAAAAAAGCAGCATGGCTCCAACTCAGGAGTTTCCTTCTTATTCACGTACCAGTGATGGGCAGAAATAGCAGGTTGGCAGGGCGGCCTCCTCCAGTCAGATACCTGGAGTGATGCGATGCTGCCCTCAACATGTGACTTTCTGAGTTGCCCTTGGAGGGTAAGGTGCGTGTGGGAAGTTTTTATAGGCCAGGCACTCACTTTCCATTGAGTACGACTCAGTCCCGTGTTCTCACTCAATTGCAAGGGAGGCTGGGAAATGGGTCTACCTGTGTCCAAGAACAGAAGCTAGTAGAGAAGACACATGGGCTTTGCCAAGAGCTAGTAGTCTCTGCCAGTGAGACGCACGTCAAGTGATATCGATATGAGTCACTTCACGTCCATCTCATGAACTCCCACTGCTTTGAATATGTTGTCAAGTCCATCGGCCCAGCCCTGTCTCCCAGGCTCCATTCCCGGCATCCATTTAGTCACGCAGACCTCACCTGGATGCTCCTTAAGCATGACCCCTCCCTTGCTCCTTGTCCAAAGGCTCGTCTTCTCAGTGAATGACTCCATGAGCCACAAAGACATTTGGGGAATTATCCTGGATGCGCTGGACGTCTCACATCCAATCAAAGCTGTTTATTATCCCTCCTGCCTCTAGTTTAGCCCCAATCCAGCTTCTATAGCTAACACATTCATCTTATTATGGCCCCCCCGACTCAAGCATTTTCAGTGGCTCCCCATTTTACAATTGAAATATCTGTGATTTCCCTAGGTGTTACCAGGCCTCTGAGCCATTGCATATGATGTTCCTGTAGGGTATGTCCTGTTGGTTATATGCACCAGGCATATCGCTCATCTTTCTAGTCAGTACCAAGGCCACCTCCTCCATGAAGCCTGCCAGGCAAGGGCACTATCTTCTTACCGGTGTGCCAGCACTTAGCACCATCTTTTGAACACAGTGGGTGTTCAGTCAATGTCTGACACATCAGTTCCCCAACGTCTGATGAGAGGGAGGTTCTGGAGTCCGAGTCTTGGACTAGACACCTACCAGCAGTGTCATTTTAGGTGAACCCCTGAACCTTTCCTCATGTCTGTTTCCTCAGCTGAGACATCTCAACAATTCCTACCTCATGGTGGTGTTGTGAGGATTAGATGAAGGTGAGATGATATATAGAAAGCACCTCCCTAGCTCACAGTAGGGGGTCCCACAAATTTGGTTACTCTGACTTTCAAAGCACCTCTCCCTATGTAACTGGCAAGGAGAGGCTCCTAGAAATAAGATTTGGATAAATGACCACCCCAAGGCTTCCTTCCACAAGGCAAAGGTACCTCCAGCTGAGGAGACACTGACAGGTCTGGGTTTGCTCACCAGCTGTGACTGCTGGGGGCTGGAGGACCTTCCTCTGCGCACCGTGACCCTTTGCTTCTGTTCCTTCTCTACTGTTCCATCTGTTTAGAAATATCTGGTCCATGCATAACCTCTTTCTTTGGAAGGTGCTCCCACAAGGGGTCCATTCCTGTTCTCCCATGCCGTCCATCTGAGCGGTTACCCACACTCATCTGGACGGACCCAAGCAGACACAGCCCTGGACACCTTGGTACAACTTTATTCAAACTCCAGACACCCAGGCTTGGACTGGCACAGAGGGTGTGTTCTTGCCAGTGGCAAAAAGTGATACAGCACATTCATTAATACTAACCATTTTAATTTAAATTAACAGCATTTCTGGAAGACAAACGCAGTTGGTAGAAAATATAAAAACTTTTACTGTACAAAGTTTACATCACATTCAAAAAAGCAAGTGTGTGCCTTGTGGCCACAGGGGACGCTGGGTTTGCACACACTGATGAAATCCTGGCGAATGTTGTAGAATCGCATAACCTCCCTATTCGGCTTCACATTTATGTCTCCACCCAGACCCCAAATCTTGGTCTGAGCCTGAGAACACCACAGGCTTCCAGGGCACGGCACTGCCCTCTGTGATCACACGGAGAAATGCCACGAGAAGGCAGAGGGATTCCAGCGCCATGCACACATCTGTGATTTGGTGACATGGAGAGGTGAACTCGGCTACACATTGCTCATGACTAACTGGGGACTTGCTAGGATTCAAACCTCAAGTTGGCTGGAGACCCAATGGCTGCGATGCTGGTGGCTAAAGGCAGCAGGGACACCAGCCCCAGGGATGTGGGAGGTGAGGTTGGGAACTGGGGGTCCCTGAAGGGCCAAAGCGTGGGCTCCACTATCAGACCCCAGTGGGGACCTCCGCAGCCCCCAGAGCTCTTGCCAAGCAGACCCTCTTAGCTTCTTTATCCCCTTCACAGTTGGCCATGAGGGCTGAATTCACAGTATGTGCCGTCCTTCATGTGTTTCCAAGGCAGACGGGAGAACGCATGAAGGATAAGCATGTCTTCCTAACCTCCTTCACAGTCACTTAAATAGGGAGAAGGGGACCACGTTGGGGATTTTCCTCAGGAGTTTCTCTTAATGACAGGCAGTGCAGAGGCTCAAGCCAGGAGCAGATGGCTGCCCAGGGCCTTGCAGAGGAAGGGGATATCCCAGTCCTTCAGCTCCACCCTTGGGGTTCCTGGACGATCCCAGTTCCTTAAGGGCAGGGATTGCGACTGCTCCCATCGTGGGTCCCCCCAGCACTTGCCCAAGTCAACAGTAGGTATGCAATGAAAGCTTCTCAAACTGACGCACGAGTGTGACGCTCATGAGAAAAAACAAAACCCAGGGGTCAGGGCTGGGGGGTGTTGAGCCCGACTTGCTCTGCAGCTGTCCAAACCCTGGGCTCACCCGCATGGCCATGGGTTTAGAAGGGAGAGGCTGAGAGGCCCAAGATGCACAAACTGGGACCATCTGGGAAGGCGAAAACCTGTGGGGAGGAGCTGAATTAGCTAAAGGAGGGAGTTACACACCATGTGGCTTTGGGTGGGGGTGATCACATAGAGGGCTAACAGGGGGAGCCCAAGGCATGATGGGGAGCAAGAGCACATGGAGCTGAACCCAACTGGTTTCCAGCTCCTCTGTCTTCCTCCCACACCCTGACTGGGAAGGGGGAAGGTGCTCGTATCTGGAGTGCTGACGGGCGGCGGGAGGCCAGGTACCTTGCACAGCCTCATAGCTGTGCTCTCCAAGCAGGGCTCAGCCAAAGGGGTGCCTGGCTGGGAGAAGGGAAGGCAGCCCACAGCTTCTAGGCAGAGCGGGCCATTTCATATGATGTTTTTGGCCAGACTCCAGGGAGGGCTCCGAAGACTGGGAGCTCTGCTAGGTGGGTCTAAATGAAAGGGTGAGGAGGACAGCATGCTGCCCCATCCTGGATCAGAGCACGGACACAGGTTCTGGGTCTGAATCCAACCACATCGCCGCTTGTGTCACCCTTGGTCATTTTTGGTTTTGGAGCCTGACGTAACTGACCATTGAAGGGTTTCTTCGCAATGTGGCACTTTTCTCTTTAGGCAACAGCTTCCAATGAAGACAGGCAAGATGCTCTCACATCATGGACTTTCCCAAACCAAGTCCCTCCTTCTGGTTCAAATGGTCACAAGTGACAAGCTTGACTTGCTGCTTGGGAAGGCTCTGAAGATTGGGGGGCTCGCTAGGTGGCTCTCAATGAAAGGGGGGAACATCTTAGCTAGGAACATGGCCAGTAGAGGAGCCAGGAGTGTGCTGAGCGGTTTCAACAGGACGAGGGGAGTGGAATAGGTGGGCAGCTCTGGAACCTTGGGATGACTGACCATGAGTTTCTAAGGGGCCAGATCACGCAGTGGCTGGGAGGGTGGGTTCAGGGACCCACTGCTGCTACTCCTTCCCACCACCTGCCTTGTTCTCACGGATCAAGCCTTCATTGTATACACAGCTGCTGGGTTGGGCCTTAGCTCTGGGGTCCAATGTCAGTCAGGGACTGAGATGTGTCTAAGCCAAGGCCCTGCGTCCCATCTCCTTGGTGCTTCCCTGGGGGCTTCATGAAAGAAACATCTCTACAGACAGCGGAAACCCTGGTTGGGAACCACTGGATCAGCTCAGATGTTATTTGGATTTTACCTGTCTCCACATTTCTAGCTGGTATGGGATGGATTACAGGGGTCAGAGGTGAACCCAAACTCTCTGGGAACTGCCGACCCTCAGAATCCAACTCAGTTCCTAGCCAGGGTTTCCTCTGCAAAAGGAGGAAGGGACAGTGTCCTTTGGATAGGACGAGGGGATACCCCTATAGAGGAAGATTCCCCACTGATAGGGTTTAGGGTCAAAGTAGAGGCCAGGTCCAACCTTACGGTCCCTGTCCTACCACAAGGAGAGCCACAGTCATCATGCTTTTCTTCCTTCTGGCCCAGAGGGGGCTCACTGCTTCCAGGGGCCTCCAGAGGCAACGGCCACTTCCGCCATCCTGGCCAACGGTGCCAGGGCGCCTCAGCAAAGCCCGTTTTTATTATTACCTACTGTAAAACATTGCATTCACTCCGCAGAAACACACGTGTAAACATTTGCTGCCTGTCACGACAGGCCTGGTTGTTGGTGATGTCATCTTAAGAAACGGCAGGTGCGGCTCCATCTCCGGGACCCGAGTGTTTTTTTGTGGCCGAACAGTCTGAATCGAGGACACACGCTCCTGGTTTGCAGCACTTAGGAGGGCGGCCGATGTGCTGATGAGTGTTGCTTTGTGTTGCGGTGGTTGTTTGGATGTTTTAGAAACACATTTAAGAAAGAAATCAACAGAAAAACTGCACGGCTCGCTACATCTTTGGATTACTGGACTCCAGGGCGCCCAAGCCAAACCTTTCAAACCGAGGTACAACTTTGCTGCTGTTAATGCTGCAAAGAGGAACAAAAATAAGGGTTATAGCCCTGCGGGTTTTCATCAGAATTAGGAACATTAGCTAAGCACTGGGCCGGTTCCAAAAGCTCAGCAGAGGACCCAGCCCACCAAGAAGTGAGAATGAGATTACACAGCCAACAGTCTTGGCAGGGCTGCTCCTGGTCATATCTGACCAGGAGGGAGGTAGGCGGTGGCCATGGCCTGTAAACCTCGGCCACACCCTCCTCCTGGAGGGCAGCGGCTTGTTCATCTCAGAATCCCCAGCACCCAGCATGGCTAGTAACTCCTGTGGGCTTGTGGGAACTGCTTTCTCCTTTGCAGCCCAGGAAAGCTCTCGCTCCAAGTAGAATTGGGAGAAGAGAAATCTAACCCCTAGTACTGACAGTGACAGCATGTGCTCCTTTTAGAAATGATCCTCAAACACTGGGATGCATCAGGCCCATCTGGGAAGCAGACTGAAATGTGAGTTCTCAGGGCCTGCCTCCAGAGACCCGGATTCAGGCCTTGGGAGGCCCAGAAATCTGCAGCTGGTAACCAGTGCAGTGACTCTGTACCCTCCCTGTCAGCCACACTCTTGACAAATGCTGACTTGGGATCTGGTACTTTCTGTCTGCACTGAGCTGATGTAAAGAGAGTAACGTGGTGGGGGGAGGGGACAGGAGCTTTTTCATTAGTGCAATTGTTTGGAGACAGGGCCCCTGCCTTTGCTTTAGGACGATATTCCTGAGTGTGCCAGAGGACACAGCTCTTCCAAGCTGGTGTCTTTCACAGCCACAGGACTTTTGGTGTCTACTACCACCAGTCCTCCAGAGGGGCCTGGCCCTGGGCAGCTCTGAAATCATCCCACTCCTTGTTGGAAAAGATCCCTGCGGGTTAACAGCCAAGCAAAACTCCCCTGTACTTTGGACCCGGCCATCGGGAGGCCAATGTACCAGCTGGCAGGGTGGGGGCAGGAAACAGATCTCACTGAGCTATTAGTAGGGAGACAGGACCAGCGAAACAAAAACGGTATCACCCCGCCAGAGGAAGAGCTGGAGAGAATGAAGCTGCATCCATGGAGGCAGTTCTGGGGGCGGGGATTTGTTAGGGGGCCCTCCGTGGAGAACTGTTACTCAGGCACACACAGGCCATGGAGAGGGAGGGGGTCAGTTTTAAAAACAAACAAAGCAATAGAAGAAGTCTCAGGAGAGAAGACTGGAGCAGCACAGATGGCGTCCCCTGGGTTAGTGCCCGCATCTCAGTTTGCGTTTGAGCAGAGGTCGCGTTGCCGAGTGATGATTAGGAAGAAAGCCCCGGGCGCATGCGAGGCAGCCAGGCCTACAACCTACGGGAGGAAAGAAAAGAGGGGAGAGCAGTGTAAGAACTAAGCCCCACAGAGGTGGGGGGAGTGGCCGAGGCCCGGCCAGGTCAGAGGGAAGGGGACCCTCTCTCCCTGCAGAGAAAGGGACTCCCCCGTTCCATTCCAGGCTTGGCAGCACAGCAAGCCTGGAAGGGAGTCTGGCACAAAGAACCATCCCCGAGCTCCCTCGGGGCCCAGTCCTGTCATGGGATTTTATACAGAGGTTGGCCAACGAGCCTACTACCCCTCCGCCTTTGACTCTCAAAACTGACTTCTAGGAGCTCAGTATTGTTGCTCACTGCATTCCCTTCTTTAAATTCTAGCCAGAGGGCACTTTGGGGACTCGGACAATGATCCCGGGTCTCTCCCACCTGGGGACAAGCCATCGTCTGCCACGGTGTGTGGACAGAGGCCCTGCCACATGCTGTGGGTCTTCTCTTAGCCCACAAGAAAAATACAAGCCTGCAGGGCTCTCGCTGGTGACCATTTCGGCGGCAAAAGCATCACTTTGGTTTATGAGGAAACAAACCACGCAAAGATGGGGCAGGAAGCAGGGTGTGCAGAGGGTCATTGCAAACAGGCAGAGGATGAGGGAAATAACAGAAAACACACTATTCCTCCAGAACTGGACAGGAGCTCTTAAAGTCAGCATGACCGTAACGTCCTTTCCCGTAGTAGCGGCTCCGCCAGCGACTGGGAGTGCCCCGTGACCATTTCGCCAGGTGTCAGAGGAGCGCAGTCCAGCAGGTGATGGAGCCGGGCACCCAGTGTGGACGGGTGGAGGAGCCGCAGGAATCAGGACGGCGGGGAGAGGGGGAGATGACAGAACAGGCCAGCGCATCAGCCACCCCCCGAAAATAAAAAAGCACCAAGACCGATGGAAAAGAAAAGAGAAAATGAGAATTAGAGGCTGAGTGTGTAGAAGTGAAAAAATCATGAACAGGAAGCTTTGACACAGACTCATTCAGCTATGCTGGCATTCTTTCTTTTAAGGGGCTAAACCTGATCGTGTTGAGCCAGAAACAACCCCCATCTGTAACTCTGTTTCCCACCTGTGAAATGAGAAGGTGGGTGTCTATGGTCTTTAGGGAATCTGGGATGATCTCCTGAATGTCAACACCTGCCTAGTGCAGGCTTCTCTTTTGTAGATGAGAAAAACCAGGGCATAGATTGTTACGAGTTGCCCGAGGTCTAACAAGCAAGATCCTTGAACTTCTCGCAAGTCCAGGAGAACCCAGCCTCCTGGTCTCTGCTGGGACAGCTCCCGTTCAAAATCTAGTGCCAATAACCCCTCTTCTGAAGACCCTTCCTCAGGCTCCTTAGGTGAGCAGAGAGGACCCTGTCTGTGCTCCGAGGCTGTGCTTTTTCACAGCACTTAGCATGTTGTGTTCATTCCCTCATTCACTCACCCATCAAATGTTTACTGAGCAACTGTTATGTTCCTGGGACGGTGCGAGGAGGTGGGAATAATACAGAGGTGACAAGACAGAGTCCCGCTGCACAGACTTATAGTGTATGTCTGCTTGTCTTTGTTCCCAATTAGGTAGTAATTCCTTGCTGGCCTTGGCCTTCTGTCTCCCCAGATGTGTAGCAGGTACTCAGCAATGGCTGGGTAAAACCCACACCTCTAATGCCAACTTTCTGTTACCCCTATTTGGATTGGACTCTGACCCATCTTAAGAACAAAATATCGAATCTAATATTGCATTATAAAATAAAGTATTCCCTAACCATAACTGCCATTCCTCCAGGCCAACCCTACAACTAGCCTAATCAACAAAATTTACCGTATTTCTTCAGTTTCTCCTACTTGCATCCTCTGGTCAGACAACCCATTGTGGGCCTCCCCTCACCTGCAGCTTGAAGCTGGTTTGGTTTGTTTTTAAGACAGCAGCTGGCAAACTGTGGGTAAGCCAAATCCGACCACAAAAAGGTTTTGGCTATTTCAGAGTTGTCTAGAAAAACAGACCATGTGACAGACAGCATACGACCCATGAGCCTAAAATATTTACTGCCTCTTTCGAGAATAAGAGGAGTGCTGCTGCCCCCACACACCTTGGCAGCAGGTGTGAGATCCGGGTGCAGCTCTGGGGCCTCAGTGATGCGAGAGCAGGTGCCTCAGACACATGCCTGGTAACTGGGGTCTTGGGGACCTGCTCGGATGTGGGGGCACATAGGCTCTTACCCCAACTCCATCAAGAGCAGTTCCACTTTACCTGTTTATACATTGGGGCTGTATGAGAGTTCTCTTTCAGAAAGTGCTCTTCGCCTTAAAAAAGGTGTAAAACCATTTATCTTGTCCAGAGTCCAGCCACAAAAATGGCCCATCATCTGTTTCTGTACCATCCATCAACTAAGAATGATTTCTGCCTTTCGAAATGGTTAGGGGGCAGCGGGAGAAAATAATCAAAAGAAATATATTTCATGACATGTAAGAATGACATGAAATGCACGTTTCAGCGTCCATGACTGAAGCACAGCCAGCCTGCTCCACACCAGGCAGCAGAGCTGAACTGTTAGGACAGACACTGGATGTGATGGTGTCATCGCTCCACCCTGATACTGGGGGCACTACAACCCCCAGGAACTGTAACTTGAATTTCTCTCTTAGCTCGCAAAGCCTAAAATATTTCCCATGTGGCCCTTTAAAGTTTACATACCCCCAATCTTGCCTGCCCCCACTTTTTAAAGCTCTGGAAACGGAGGCCTGCCACAGAGAAGGACTTCCCGATTCTCACCAAGGGTTCATGACAAGGCAGAGGCCCGTTTGTGAGTGTTCTGGCAGAAAGGGCCAGAGGGACAAAGGGAAAAGGGAACGAGACAGTACTGAGAAGAGATGACAGTGGTTGCCACTGCCGAGCGGAGACCACCCCAGCACTAAAGGGCGCAAAGGACTGTGTGATTAAACAGAAGCAGGGACGGGCTGCCAGCATCAAAGGACCACATAAACCCAGGCCATGTCGTCCCCATCACAGGTGGCTGATTTGGAGACTAGAAAGCTCTGTTTTGAGTCTGCACCATTTTAAGCACCAGCCACTCTGCTGATTTTGATGCTGCTCCATACCCACATTGCTCTGATTTCAAACTGGCCCCGTCTGGCCCTTTCCTAGGTAGAATCTTCTTGTCTGGGCCTGGCCTGGGCCCAATAAAACCATTGTTCTGATAACAGTGATATGGAGGTTTTCACTAAGGAGAACTAGAGACAGACGTTCATTTGTCAAAAAGTCTCTCGAATAAACGTGGTGAATGAGATCCTGGTATCATTTAGGTGAGGGGATGAGTCACCTCTGGCTAATCTGCTTGGAGTATTCCCCAAAGTCTTGGGCACGCCGGGCAGACAGTGCCCTCTGAGACCCTGGGTGAGGCTGCAAAGACCGGGATGCCAGGCCTGGCTCACCGAGGGGGTACTTACTCAGCAGACTTCCAGAAGTGCCCAGGGTGGGAGAGCCGTCGATTCAGCTTGGGCAGCTTCTCCAGCATTTCCATCAGCAGGGTGAAGCTGGGCCTCTCCTGTAGGTCGAAAGCCCAGCAGGCGGACAGGATCTCCTGCAAACAGAGCTAGCATTAGTGGGTGTGAGAGCTGGCTGGCAGGGAGGAGGGCACAGCTGGGGCTTTATGCACAGGGTCCCTTCAACGCTCGCAAGTACCCCCCAGCTGCGGTCACCTGAACATCCTGCCGACACTGGGGTGATTGACTGACCATTTCTCAAAACAACGGAAGCACCCAGTTTAAAATGAAGCGCGTGAGCCTATCTTCCCTCCTTCCTTCTCAGACCTCCCTGGAATAACAGTAACATAGCTGAATAACCAGCAATAGGAAAGACATCAGAAATGGAGTCACTGATTTTTAGGGTGGAAGGTGGGAGGCAGCACGTTGCCAGGTGACATGTAAGATGCTCAGAATGTGTGCAGGGGAGGCTGCAACGGAGGTGGGAGCCTCAGCATTACGAGAATGGAGGCCGGGAGTGACAGGAACTAAATACAGGGCAGCAGCTGAGAATAGGTAGAATGGTGGCCCCCAGAGTAGAGCCCTTCTCACTTTGGCATTTTGCTGCCTACTCTCCAGATCCACGGGTGTATACAGCATACCCCATCAGCCTTCTGATTCTGGAGAACTACCTGTGAGAAAATAGGCCTGCACATAGGATCAGGCAGAGTGCTCACATGACAGAGCAGGAAGTACACATCCACTTAAGATTCAGCAACTCAAATTTTTCTTTTTAAATATGACTGGAGCCCATGGGGTTGTCTGCCAGGTTAAGAAAACAAGAGACCGAAGATAAATGGACCAAAATACTGACAGGAGGAAACGGTGCGCAGGTGTGTGTGAAGAAGCTACTCTATCCATAAAACGAGACCTGGGTTCAATAAAAAACACATCAACAAAGGAAGGAAGTGCTTGTAATTAATAACGTAACTTCTGAAACAAAACAGTAGTAGGTAGAAGTACTAGAAAATACAATCAGGGAAGTTCCCCAGATTGTGGACACAATTTTAAGCAGGAATGGAAAATATGAACGAAGGTAAAAGACATGAAAACTCACTAAGAACGACCAAGTTCTGTCTAATGGAAGTTTCCATAAGAGAAAACAAAGAAACCATAGGGCAGGGAACTATGAAAGGCCATAATGAAAAAAAATGTCCCAGAAATTTTTGAGGGAAACAGGAATCTTCAGCTGCCAAGGCACAAGAAAGGGACCTCATTGAAAAAAGAAAAACAAACAACAGGTGACCTAAGCAGGTTTGAACAGCGCAGGTCAGTTATACGTGGAATTTTTCCCAATTGACCACAATTGAACTGACCCACACAGTTCAAAACCACATTGCTCAAAGGGCAACTCCGTGGTTAGGAATCTGTGTATGCAGAGGACTGACTGTAATTATATGAGGATTTCTGATTGCACAGGTGCTTGGCACCCCTAACCCCCAAGTTATTCAAGGGTCAAAGGTACTAAACATTTTCTCAAGCATATTTTTATGTAATTTCACCATAACAAAGATAAAGAGAAGATCCTAGATGTTTCCCGAGAGAATAAAACAGGGCATCTACAAAAGGTCGAGAATTAGGCCGATATCAGCTTTCTCAACAAGGCACTGGACACGTATTAGACAGCAGAGCAAGATCTTTATGTTCTGAGGGAAAACTGTTGTGAACTTAGAATCCTATTTCTGGTGTGAGGACCAAATAAGGACCATTTTAGGAATGCAAGGATTCCAAGATTATCTCCTATGAATCCACTGAGACGTAGTTTCTTTATGTTTCACTCTCATTTTGCTGGAGCGCAAATAAAGAAACAGGAAGACACAAGATACATACAATTGTGTACCTGACCCAGGAATGAATGAAAAGTAACAGGATGACAGGTCTGCAGCAGGCCTAAAATTCTTCTGATTCAAATTATGAGAAATCTCTGAAAAGAATGGAATAGATTCCATTCAATAGGCAGAATGTAGAAAGGGTTGCAAGACCTCAGGAATATAATGGTGTTGTTTCTTCTCTCAATATGAAAAAAAAGGCAATTAGAAACTAAAGGGAAAAAATCTAAAATTATGCAAGAAAGCCAAGATCCAACAAATTTGTGGTGAGCCTTTGCGTAATTGATGGAATGGAAAAGATGGACCCACAAAGAAGAAAATGTGATCCCGGTTAACTCCATAATTAGCAGCAGCTAAAGGCAATTACAGTCTATTATAATAGTGCACACACTGTTTATTGTTTTCTCACTTTTAGCCTCAGTCTTTAGACACAGCCTGGCATATTTAATTATGGCAACACGAAATCAATCTATACCATGAAAGAGTAAAGGCAAAGATGACGGAAGTTGAGGGAGCAAAGAGCTAATAGCATAAGAAGTTGGTCTTCTGGAGAGTGACCCGGGGTAAAGGACTGATGCTTTTCATGAAGAACCCTTCTGGCCTTTTGATGTCTTCCCATCCACGCTAACTCACTGTGGCTGCATCTGTACATAAAGCAATGCCTGGTGATGAACTTACAGCAATGGGGCTGGAGGGACAGAGAAAGATGTCCCTCAGAAGGAACTCCCTGCTTTTGACTATGATTCAAAATAATTGTTTTACTGCCATTTACCAACACCCACCCATCCTCCAACAGCAATGTGTTAAAAAAAGAGAAAAGACCGGACAGGAACGACAACTCCGTGATTCAGAAGCTGGCTGCTGGAACATAAATTGCTAAAACATAAGTGTTTGCTTTGTCCTTACTTCCTCATGCCCGTCCCTAATTTATTATTAAAAGGCTTCAAAGGACTCAAAACCCTGTATTATAAGAAGTCCCTCTAATCAGATCAGAACTCTGGCTGTGCACTGGAACTGCCTGAGGAGCTTTATTTCCAAAAAAATAAGAAAAAATAGAAAAATTAACCACGACCTTAGCCCCGACCCTGGCTGATGAAATTGTTTTCTCTGGCGGAAGCCATATTTTTAAAAAGCTCCTGGATGATTCTGACTCATGACCACCACTGAGCCCTGACTGCCTTGCCGCGCGGATGGCCCTGTGCTCTGCTCCAAGCCTTCAGCTCCTTGAAGACAGCACTCCATGTCTGTACGCAAGACTAAGTGTTCAGAAATGGAACTGAGTTTGTTGCCAGGAGGGCGATTTACTAAGATTGTTTTTTCTTTCAGATAAAACAGACGTACACGCATACTCTGGTTTATACCAAGAAGTCCTTAATACCTTTACTGTAAAAGGTAAAATTGGAAATAACCTAAATGCCCAGCAATAGAGAACTCGTACATTATGGTACATACAGCCATAGGTCAGAAGGCTAGATGGCCGTTAAAACAAGGACCTGTCAGTGATTTGAGATAATGAGCATATAATAAAATGCCATGTGGGGGGAAAAAAAAGAAAAAATATCACAATTTAAAAAATCAGCTGGGCCGGCCCGGTGGCGCAGGCGGTTAGAGCTCCATGCTCCTAACTCCGAAGGCTGCCGGTTTGATTCCCACATGGGCCAGTGGGCTCTCAACCACGAGGTTGCCAGTTCAATTCCTCGACTCCCGCAAGGGATGGTGGGCTGCGCCCCCTGCAACTAGCAACGGCAACTGGACCTGGAGCTGAGTTGCGCCCTCCACAACTAAGACTGAAAGGACAACTTGACTTGGGAAAGTCCCGGAAGTACACACTGTTCCCCAATAAAGTCCTGTTCCCCTTCCCCAATAATAAAAAAAAAAATCAGCTATATGTTATGATTTTGCTTTTGTTAAAGACATGTATTTTAAAAATATTCAAAAAAAAAAAGACTAGATGGCAGAGGCTACTTCAGCTGCTCCGTGAGTTGTCCAACCAGCAAGAGCCCAAACCCTACACGCTGAGCCCATCACAACCCTCCTAAGGAGCCCAAGGCCATGGCGAAGGTGGTTCTGGACCATGAAGCCAATAAGCACGAGCTCAAGAGCACTGGGGAGGCGCCCATCACTCCACCCCCCTTGCCCAACGCCCCAGATGAAGTGGTATGGGTTGGCCAAAGAAGAGCGTGGTGTCGGTGCTGCAGGCTAGCATTTCAGTGTCATTCTTGGAGGAGCAAACCTGTACAAATAGTCTGAACTTCAACCAGATGACCTGTACTACTGCAGAATAAAATACACCCACCAGATCAATGGCATAAATGAGCCTTCCGAAAATGCCCTAGCTGCTGGCTACCAGTCCAAGGAGGAAACTATTAAGATCTCTTAAGATGTGGGAGGAAGATAAGGTTGAATTCATTGCTCTTCCTGACCCGAGTTTGCAGGTGGTGACCCCGCCAAACTGTTCACGAGGTCAACACGAAACTCACAGTCTTTAGATCTTAACCTGGACAAGCGCCAGGTGTCTCCTCCAGACACCTCTCGGGTTATGCTGCCCGATACCTGCTGAAGTTACTTATTAACATCCAGCCTGGCACCTACTTGCTCTAGTCCTACCTGACTCATGGTTATCACTGACTGCACTGACAACACTGACCCCTGAGTTCCTTTATGTATCACAGTAGCAGGGTAAGGAAACTTGCAAACTGTAATGCAGAGAAACCATTCAAGGGAGACAGAAACCTGAGGTCAGCAACTGTATTATAACTCAGTATTTTGAAAACAAATTCACTGTGAAAACTTCCATTTGATCTTGAACAGCAGAGAAAAACATTATGGAGAAAGATTTGACACCGCAGCATAACCTCACCATTTGTATTTTGTGTGGTGATTATTTTTTTATTATCGTTTTTCATGTAACATACAGGGCTTTACTATCTTTTCATCTCATAATGCAATTAAAACCATTATCTTTATTTACTTCATCTTTTTCTTTTCTTTCTTTTTTCTTTTTTTTAAGAAAAAGTTTAACCATGAGGTAATAAAGGGCATAGGCCTTTTAGGCAGTAGCAGAGAGGCTGCCTGGCACACATCTGCCTCCAGGTCCCACTTCTCAGATCAGTGAACGAAGGGCTGCCATGTCAGATGCCCGGGCCCCGCCCTCTACACCTTCTTCCCTCTCCAGGAACAGGTGGCTACTCACAGTGACTTCCTTCCCCAGGCTGACGGAAGCCAGGACTCGCTTCATTCCTTCTCCGCTTCCAATCTGCCAGATCAAAGCCTCTGCAGCTTGGTTTTTAAGGGGCCAGTCTCTTGCTTGCAGCTCATACCAAACAGTCCTGTGGAGACCATCCACGCAGCGTGAGCTCCTGGATGGCTCAGCCTAGCTAGCACCCAGGGGCTCCTGTTGCTACAATGCCAGAAACCCAGCCAGAGGATCCAGAATCCTGCTCCAGCCTTCCTCACCCGCCAGGCTTCAGGGAATGCCGTGACGATGTCCTGGAGGCTCCTCGAGGATCTGTGGCCCTGTGCTCCCATTGTGGTGGAAAGTCTGAACAGAGATCCTGGTACAACTGTGAACCTCAGTGGGGCTGATGACTACATCCAGGGATGTTGGAAGGGTAACAAAAATGCCGGGCCCAGTACCTAGCACACCTAGTTACAGGTCAAGGGAGGAAGAGACCACTGTTGACCGAATGACACCCTGAGAGATTACAGGGTGAGGGCCTTACTCCGCTTCTCCAAGTCCCCTCGCCTTTCTCGGCTTATCCAGAGGCGGACCTTCTCTGTTAGACCTGCAATGTCCAGGGCAGGACCACTCGCCACGTGGGGCTTTTGAGCAACTGACATGTGGAGAGTGGAACGGAGGTCTGCTGTAGGTGTAAGATACACACCAGATTTTGAAAACTTTGTAGGGTAAACTATCTCCTTAATTTTTTATTTTGATTACATGTTGAAATGATAATATTTTGGATATACTGAGTTAAGTGAAACAGATTATTGAAACTGATTTCACCTGTTTTTCACTTTAATGTGGCTAAGAGAAAACTACATATTGGGCTCACACAATATTTCTCTATTTCTATTTTTTCTCTTGGTCAGCTTCATGGGGCACTAGAGGCTAGCTGGCAGGACGTCCCAGTTCTCTCAGAGGGACAGTTCTTAGTTCTGGCGAGTGGTCTCATGAGGCACTAGGTGAGACTGACACTAGAAATCACCTAACCTTGTCCTCTTGAAACAACCCTATTGGGGAGGTGCCGTTATTCTCCCATTTTACAGATGGAGGAAAGGGAAGGTCAAGGATGTGATCACTCACCCCACAAGCAGCGGGACTAGGACTCAAAGCACGCCTCCCCCTGCCCGCTATGTGCAGCAGGGCCCTCTGTGCGGGCCTCAGAGCCCCAGGCCTCCTCACCCAAACGCATAGACGTCGGCAGCTTTGGAGAACGGCAGCTGATCTTCATCCTTCCCAGGGGTCATCTCGCGCACGATCTCAGGGGCCAGGTAGCACAGCCAGTCGTGTGACAGCTTCAGCTGGTTCTCACGCCTGGAGACCAAGAAGGGCAAGGAGAGCAGGTCAAGGACAAAGCCGGTAGCAAAGAGGCCTGTCCGGCACACGTCTGCTCCAGGGCTAGCCCACTCCCCACGCCAGGCCCCCAGCAGCAGCAGAGGCACCGGTGCGTTTAGGCAACGGTACAGAAGAGTGACAACCAGGCTTTCCTAGGAAAGCAGGCCAAGGAGGGGTACTGGCAGGGAGCTGCATTTGCAGCTGCCTGATTCTCTACTCTGGGCGAGTGGAATACATCTCCATGCAGAAAATCAGATGTGCTGTGCATGTCACAGCCAGGCCTAGGGCTGGAGAGCCAGCCCTGCTGCTACTTTCCTCCCTGGGGGGTCTCCCAGATGCTTGGCGGGGAGTCTTTCTCTTCACCCCCACCCCTTTAAGACTTGGGGAAATAAAATCTGACACTCTTCCTCATATTGGAGACTTGAACCCTGGTCCTCTGCCTGATGGGGTAAATATGAGTGAGGGGGGCCCAGCCCCCATGAGGTCAACCTAAGAATCAAGTATATGAGGGACCTAAGCATCACCTGAATCTGATTCCGGACCAGGACCACAAGGACAGGACCAAAGCACACCTGGCCTTTCCTACAGGGAAGGCTGCTCCTCAGCAAGTGTCCAGACCTCAGCTGGACTCAGGCCCACCCAGCTCCACCCCCTTCCTCCCTGTTCCGTCGAGACACCACGGCCAGCTTACCGTCCCTCGCGGACCACGCCTGAGATCCCAAACAGCCCGAAGTCCGTGATGACCACTTTGCCATTGTCGTAGAAGACATTTTTGGATTTGAGATCCTTGTGCACGATGCCCTTGGCGTGTAGATACCCCATGCCCTAGAAGACGGTGAGCCTCACGTCAGTTAGCGGGAGGGAAGACGAGTGACGGTGACTTCGCGTCTGCCTGGGCCAGGCCCTGAGCTGGATGCCTTACCCAAAGCCCCTCATTTACTCTGTGCCATCTGATGCCGTGTAACTGTCTTCACTTTACAGATGAAGACACCAAGTTCAGAGAGAGGAAGTCACCGGCTCCAGGCCACACAGCAGTTAAACAGCATGGCTGAGACCCGGTTTCAGGCCAGTCTGTGCTCTTTTCATGCCACCATGCTTTCCAACATCCACCTTATACTTGGATAAGGTGTGAGGTGTGGAGAGGGTGATAGGCAGGGAGCTGGCAGGTCAGGAAGTATAGAAAGCATGACGATACTATCCACGTTAAGTCACAGACAAGTCGAGTGATCTGGGGTCTCTATGGGGCTTTGACCAGCTGGCCTGTATCCTCAGGCAGGGCAGGAACAGAGAGAAAGTCACACAGAGGGAGTTCCCAAGATCAGGAGGTCCCAATATCTGTGCTGTGACAGGAGTCCTCAACTAAGACTGAAACCTGCAGTCCGAGTTCTAGCTTAGCTTAGATACTAATTCGCTGTGTGGCCCTGGACGTTTGGTTTCTCTAAGCCTTTTCCTCATCTGTCAAGCAAAAGGGGGAGAGGTCAGTGATTTCTAACCAGCATTCTCTGTGGACTGAACACTAGTATGGGATGCGGGTGACCTGACACAGGCATGACCTCATCCAAGGTCAAAGCTGTCTTCTAACATCAAACCAGACTCCTGTGTATCCTGATGCCCTTGGGGATAGGGACAAGATGTCACAACTGAAATGCCAGTTCCTGACAGCTTAGAAAGAGCACATGTAAATCTACTTCCCAATCTTCCCCTCGAGGAAACGTCACACCTAAGAAATCTCGCTGGCTTTAAAGTTATTTGGGGTGAGGGGTAGAAAGGTAAATAAGCCACCGTTAGGAAGTAGAAAGAATGAGTGTGAGGCAGAACCAGACAGAACTCAACCGAGGCCAGAGCTCAGTCCGAGTGGGTCTGGAGAGTGGCAGAGAAGAATTTACACCAGACAGATGTTCTTCTGCAAGAGACGGGAGGATGTGGGGTCCCCTGTGGCCACTTCCCTCAGGCCTGCTGAGAGCTGTCATCCTGCCATGGAAGCAGGGAGTTCCAGGAAAGTGTGATTTGCTCTTTCCCAAAACGCCGTCCTGAATGCAAGACAATCCTTCTTAAACTATCTGCCCATTCCCCAAACCAAGCCAAGTGCACACGCCTTCCTCAGTGGACAAAGAGAGCCAAAGACCCCACCTTGTATAACCAGGGACCAGCTGTGTGACAGGACAAGTCACTGTACCTCTGTGGGCCCTATTTATAAAACAGGTGCCACTGCCTCAAGAGACCAGCTTAGGGCGACAGGATGTAACACCGGGGTCCGGAATACAAACTCTCCTCCCTGCTCCTAACTTCACAGTGTTTCCAGAGTGCCCCTCAAACTGAAAACCCTCTAACCAAAGGTCAGTCCCATTACCATATTCTGAACCTCAAGACATCAGAAATGAGTACAAAAGGAAGTGGCTTAAAATTTCCCAGCAGAAGGGAGGAGGGGCGGTTTTTCAGCAAGATAAGAAACAAAAAAGCCAGCAGAGGTGGCGTCTGGCTCCACAGCTCCAAAACCTTTGAGTAACTTTTCTCTTCTGCGCTGGAATCTTTCAGATGGCTCAGTGTTCTGACAATAAGGACAGAAAACCATCTGGGGGAGGAGGGCAGAGTGGGGAGCAGGGCCTAGCAAGTTTGGGGACAACATGAAGTAGGTATGACATTCTGCAGCTCTCTCTAACTTCTCTGACATGAGACAGACTCAGTGAAGGTATAAATTCGGTATTTTGGTTTGGGGGATTCAAAAGTTTAATCCATTAGCTTAGCCACGTGGAAAAGTCACACGGAAATCCTGGTTTGTCCATAAAAGTCATCGTGATTTTTATCTTTTCCTTTCAAAAGACATCCACACAAAATAGACAGAAGGCAGGAGAGAGGGAGAAAAAAGGAAAGATGGCAGAGCGAAGGCAGAAGAAGACAAAGGAGAAAGACAGGAAAGGGACACAAACATGGGATGAGAGCTGCTAAGAGAAGCTTTTCAACAAAAACAAGAAAAGAAAAAAAAGGAAAGGAAAGAGGAACCCTTACCCACAGTATTCTAGATTTTATCTGGGCCTGTTGCTAAATAGAGTAACAAATAAGCATTTCTTTCATTTTTATTTAACTACTTTAAAAAGGAGGAAGGAAAGACAAAAGGCTGTCTGAGTTGAGCCTGAGGGCCTGTCATGAAACTTGAACCCCTTCCCATCACAGACCAGCGCTGCTCTTTCCGCGGACTATCCTGTTAGCCTTGCATCAGTCCAACGAGGGAGATTATGTTGGTATCCCCACGTAACAGGGGCTGCCCAAAGTGTGTGACTACACAGCTGATATGACCAGGATTCAAACTCGGGCCATCTGCCTCTAAAGCCTCGTGTTCCTCCCTGACCCATTCAATTCCATCACTGCTGACCAAGTGTCCAGCTTGCGGCTCCAATTTGACAACACGTGGACGGAGGGAAGGCGATGGGGTCCCACTCTTAAGGCACCTGAGCTAAGGGGAGAGACAAAGCAGCCACCACCACCCTGACACAAGCAGACAGAGCAGGGGGACGCCCCTTTACCTTGATGATCTCCTGAGCAATCTGCCTGGTCTTGTTGATGTCCAGAGACGTCTTGGGGTCCCTCACAAATGAATGTAATGTCCGCCCCTTGCAGAAGCTGTCGAGAGTGGCGGGGTCAGGCAGAGGTCTGGGGCCAGTGCAGCCTGACCCCAGCCCTTGTGGAGCCCGGGGGGAGCCATGGGGAGAGCTGTGCCCGCCGGCCTCTGGAGGGCTCTCTCCAAACCCCGGACTGTGGGTGCCAGAACCCTTGTTCTTAACCAAGCCTGATGCCCATTCCTTCTGGGGCCTGGCCTGAAGGTACAAAAACATAGTCGCATGTACTCCGTTCCTGAGTCCCAGGGCCTGCCCACCGTAGAACAGGAAACCCAATTCACTTAGGCTCCTGGTGACCCAAAGCAGCCCACCCTTGGTGGGTTCAAGGTAGGAACACGCCCACTCAAATTCAGATGGGACGAATTGAACATTTTAGGGCTGTGAACGGGCAACACTGGGGCTCTGGGGCTCCTGGTAAGTTTCTGATCACAGGGATTTTATTACAATCAAGGAGTGTGCGAGGAGTAGAAGGGGCTGCCAGAGGCATCAGAGTGATTCTCGGATAAGGGGCTCGTGTTTTGGTGTCTCCATCTACATTGACCCCTAAAACCTGGGGTGAGGAAGGACCCAGAGAGAATGTGTGGTTCCTTCTCCTGTTCTAGGGAGAAAGTGACTTAAGCCACATGAGGGAGGAGCTAGGTTTTAGGGAAAGTTTCCAAGGAGATAAGATTCTGGGAGGCTCAGAGGCTTTGAGACTAGGGCAAAGGGTTTGGAATACTGGAGAATGGTTCCTTATCTGTATTCTAGTACCTTCAGCATATTCTAACAGATGTTACACTTTTTTTGTTAATGAATGTTTTGCTATGTTATTATATGTATTCCCTTTAAGCAGACTCGGATCTTTTATGGAACTAACTGGGTGGGCGAGAGA
This sequence comes from Rhinolophus sinicus, assembly GCF_036562045.2. NCBI lineage: Eukaryota > Metazoa > Chordata > Mammalia > Chiroptera > Rhinolophidae > Rhinolophus > Rhinolophus sinicus. The sequence goes on from NC_133764.1 coordinate 18,465,169, forward strand.
TGGAAGGATAGATGGATGGATGCATGGACAGTGCTGGGGGTGGGGGGTGAGATTTAGGGATTGTGAAGCTGGTCTAACTGCAGTAAGGCTCCCTAAAGCATCATGCTTGGGGGGCTGGAATTTTGTCCCCTTGGAGAGATGGCTTGGCGATCTCACACTGCTCAGGAGTTGTGGTGCGTGGTTCCTTACGCCTCTGGATAAACAAGCAAACCGGTAATTTTTACTTAGTAAACATAGTTTGCTTGTGGAAAGTTTTTTTCAAAGCACAGGATCAAGCTACAGGGAATGTCATCAGCATATTCACGAAGGTTCTCTTGGTTGATGGGATTAAAATGATTTTTAGTTTCTTCCTAAAACCTCCATGTATATTCCAAAATTTCTTCTCTAACCTCATGTGGTTTTTCTCTTGATTTAAGAAGTAAACACCCAACAACAACTTTTTCAATGCCATGGGCAAAAGTGTTTCCTTTTCATACCCCCTGGCGCTGGGGGGAAGGGACACTCATATACTGATGGTGGGAGAGGAAACTGGTGAATACTTTTCGGACTAGAGACAGTGTACATCAAAACATTACACATGCATCCTCTGACCCAGCCCAGCACACGTACTCACAGGTCACCGAGATATAGAAATGAGCATGTTCATGATGATAAAGTGTCCAGTAAGAGAGGCCTGGTTACATTAAGGAATGACCAGTGACCAGCTCGAGAGAGAACCCAGAACCTGGTTGTGAGAGACTCTCTTCCCAATTCCACTCCATTTTCAAGTTACATCATGTCGGTAGCTTGAAATTAACTGAGGTGGGAGTATGCAAACCACAGGAATGGACTGCCACCAACCAGAGCTTCCCTCCACACCACCAGGAGCTGGTTGTTAAACATTTACCAGCACGCCACTGGGTTCAATCACGTCATGGGAATACCGTGCAAGTGTTAGAAAGAATATGATGGACCTGCACAGCAGTGGAGACAGCAGGGTGTGAATCAGTATGATCTTTGCCGTGTATTTTTACAAAGGAATCGATAAACAGTCTGAAAACATGAATATACGAGGTCGGACAATTAAGTTCGTGAACTTGTTGCAATGCTATTGCTAACCTTTTTTGGTATCAGAGGGATTATTCATTATGAATTTGTGCCAACTGGACAAACAGTTAACCAAGGTTCCTATTTGGAAGTGCTGAAAGGGCTGCGTGAAAAAGTTAGACGCCCTGAACTTTTTGCCAACAATTCACAGCTCTTGCTTCACGACAGTGCACCAGCTCACACGGCACTGTCTGTGAGGGAATTTTTAGCCAGTAAACAAATAACTGTATCGGAATACCTCCCTACTCATCTGATCTGGCCCCCAATGACTTCTTTCTTTACCTGAAGATAAAGGAAATATTGAAAGGAAGACATTTTCATGACATTCAGGACATCAAGGGTAATACGACGACAGCTCTGATGGCCATTCCAGAAAAAGAGTTCCAAAATTGCTTTGAAGGGTGGACTAGGCGCTGGCATCAGTGCATAGCTTCCCAAGGGGAGTACTTCGAATGTGGCCATAGTGATATTCAGCAATGAGGTAGGTAGCACTTTTTCTAGGACAAGTTCATGAACTTGATTGTCTGACCTCGTATGTAAACTTCTTTATTTTAATGGAAGGCACGGTAAGGAACTGTTTACAGTATCCACATGTAGGGAGAGGCACCCAGTTGGGGTGGGAGCAGACTGGTTTTTACTTTGTACCTTTCTGGAACATTTGAAATTTTCTCTCCTTAGGTATCACTTTATTTATTTATTTATTTATTTATTGTTAATGTCAGTAGGGTTTTACGATGGGGGAATTTATACCCCATTTTTGGTTTCCTTCCTTGTACCTGTCTACGCTAAAACTTCCATGCCCTCCAAAAAAGGTGAAAGGGATTAAGAAGTACTAATTGCCAGTTCGAAAAAAAAACAACCAGTCATGGAATAAACTGTATAGCACAGAGACTATAGTCAATACTGTAATAACTAAGTATGGTGTCAGATGGGTACTAGACTTACCATGATCACTTCGTAAGGTGTACAAATATATACTATGTTGTATACATGAAACTAATATAATAATGGATGTCAACTATAATTGCAAAACAAATTTAAAAACAAAAATGTCCATGCCCTCCAGGGCATCCGCGTATTTAAGGGGACTCCCGGGGAAGGGGAGGCTGAGGCAGCCACCCCAGCAAGGCCAGGGGCTGGGTTACCTGGTGATGATGGCCAGGTGGGGGGGGTTCATGCAGGCCCCCATGAACAGCACCACGTTCTCATGCCGTGTCTGCCGATAGTTCATCACCTCTTTCTTGAACAGCTTCAGGTGGTCCTGGTTGTGGCCGTCCATCTCCAGCAGGCGGATGGCCACCTCCCCGTGCCAGCGGCCACGGTGCACCCGGCCCCAGCGGCCCTGCCCGATGGGCTCGCCCAGCTCCACCTGCTCAAAGGGGATGTCCCACTCCTGCAGGTACACACTGGTCTGGCTGGCCTTGCGAGAGATGGGGCCCCGCCAGGGCCGGCGGGAGCTTGGCAAGTCATCTATCTCGTCCTCGTCGTCTTCTGCCTCTGACTTGTCAGCCTCCGGCTCCTCGGCCTGGAAGGACAGGAGCAAGGAATAGAGGAGGGCAGCAGAGCTGGGCTCAGCCAACCTCCCTTCCCCAGAGCCCCAGCCAGGTAAGGGAGAAGGAGAGGCATGGGGTCAGGAGGCCAGGGTTCTAGGTGCGGCTCTGTACTGGCTGGCTGGGCCAGCAGGCGGGTCACTTAGTACCATGGGGCTTCAGTGTCCTCATCTCCAAACTATGGCCCTTCGCCCAGGTGGGCTCTGAGGTCCTTCTGCCCCCTAACGCTCCAAGATCTACCTATGAGTGACGCCTAATCACCAGGGAAGAGCGTTAACATCCTTTGGCAGGAATAATTTAATCACATTCATTCTTTCTGGGTATTCTTTTGTTTAAACAGTTTCTGGCTCTCCCCTAGGCAGGAGTCAGTCTGCGAACACTCTAAGCCACACTGCACTGCAGGGAGCCAGGCTCAGCTTACACTGTGGCTCAAGGGTCACGGCTATGCTTCTTGGCCCGGCTACAATCAGAATCACCAGGGGCACTTTGACAACAGATACCTGGCCCCACCGCAGACGGACAGACTGAAGCAGTCTCCCGGGCTGGGGCCCAGGCCTCTGGGCTGGGGGTGGGAACCATGGGAATTAAAGAGCTTATTTTAGCCTCCCAAATAGGAAAGCAAAAGGAAGCTGGCTTCATGGCATTCCCCATCAGTCTTCCCTGCTGTGCACATCTGCCCACATCTGCTGCAGCAGGCACCTGTGACGGCCCTTGCCGGGGCCCGGGGCCCACATACTGCCCAGCCCCCTCCATGCGCTGAGACGGGGAGAGGGAGAGGAGAGAGGGAGAGGAGTGGCTTACCTCCACTTCCTGGTCCCCCAACACGTCTGCTTTGGGTTGGTCGTCGAGCCTACGAGTAAAACAGGATTTGTCAAGGAGACCTTGAGCATGGGCTATTCTGCTCTCAGCTGGGCAGGGACTCCCCATGTGAGGTTGAGAAAGGGACGCCAGGCCTGGATCTGTATTTTGACCCACATAGCTGTGGGTAAGGCAGCCTGGATGTTGTGGAAACAGTCAGGAGGCCGAGGACCAGGCCCTAATTCCCTTTCCCTTCATCTGAGGTTGGTGGGAATGAAGGGTAGGCACAAACCACCAAGCCCTTTCAAATCTGACAACCACTATGGAGGTTCCAAGCACAAGCACAGGACTTGAAATTCTACTTGAGAATCGGTTCTGTTGCATCCTAGCTGTGTGACTTTATGCACTATCTTAACCTCTCTGAGCTACTTTCCCACCTGTACATTGAGGATGACACCTACTTCATGACCTACTTGGGAATGCGAGACAGGTGCTGGGCATAGCCTGACATGGAGAAAGGGCTCCATAAGCAGGAGCTCTTTTTAGTAGATTTCTCTAACTCTGAGTGCCCTTTGCCCCCTCCCCCTGGGTCACAAGACATCTCCAGGTTTACAGTTCCACCCAATGTTCACTGCACCGATCGGAGGCTGATAAAACCCTTCTGACTGAGTTCACAGACCCAGAGGGTGAATTAGCCCAAGGACTTTGCCATCTGGCTGGCCCAGGGACAAGGATGGCAATGTGTGGAGTGGGAGGTCAGAGATTTAAAGGCACGTGGGGTGGGAGATGGTCAGGGCTGTGGGTCCGGCTCTCGTAAGTCCCCATGGAGGAGGCAGGGGACACAGCATAGGATTGCCTACCGTGTATTGTCCGCTGCATCGGGGAATGGGGCTGCCTGCGGAAATGCTGAAATATCTGGAGGAAACAAAAAGCAAATACAAAGCATGAGATTATCTTCCCATTCCCACCAAAAGACACAGTGTTTTCATGCAGGGAAGTGGGTTCTCCCTGAGCAGCCCCCTCACAGGGCTACACGTGTGTTCTCCGGGCCATCTCCCCTCAGGCCAACTTGTGCTTTTTTCATAAAATAGAACACAGAAGCAGCCTCCACAGTAGTTGGTGTGTCCCAGAAGGGGACCCTAGGTGGGCGAGGAGGTTGAGACTTCTCAGTTAACACCATTTCCCTGTGGCCAAACTGCCTCATATAAGCAAGTAGTGAATACAAACTGGGCTACTATTTGCTGCACATGTGGGATAGACCCTCCTGCTCTGCTTGGAGGCAGGGGCTGGTGGTGAACCCCTGAAAGTAGTGAGACTCCTTCACTCAGGCCGAAGGCAGGACTCGCAGGTAGCTTGTTAGTGACACCTGGTTCCTGGTACAACTGCTAAGAATTTCTGGTGGGGGCCCCACCCCCTCAGCTTCCGGGTTTGGGGCACTGGTGGAGCAGGTCTCAGGTGACAGGAAGAAAGCAGTCCATCCATAGGGCAGCTAGGGCTGACCCAAACCTCGTGCTTTCCCAGTTTTCACTCTGAAAGCAGCACCTTCGTCACCCTAGGGTGGAACTAAGGTGTCACGGGCCAAACCCTCCATGGCTGCTGCTGCTGCCTGCCTCTGTCTTCTCTCTAGTCCCTCTAATCTCACACAGGGAAGCTGGCAGCCCCATGGCTGGGTGGGTCCCTTGCTCCCTCCACTGTTATCAGCAACTGGAGGTGGCAGTGGCTCAGGCTAATCAGTCGCCTCGCCCTGCCTTTTAGGACAAACAGCCTCCCCACCAGCCATCACACCTCCCTCGAGCGCCCTCTAGAGCTTTCTCCAAGGCCACCCTGAAGGTTCTCTGAACCACAGGTTCTCAACATCTCAGGTACCTCACAGACTTGAAGAATCTGACAGAGTCTGTGGACCTTCTTATCAGGGAAACGCACACATGCACCCAGCATCCTGTGCACGGTTGCTGAGGGATCCTGGACCCTGGAAGCTTCTGCCAAGGCCTCCTCCAGACATCACTGTATCATGTCCACAGACTGTCAGAGTGGCCTGACAGTCAGTTGGGTAGCCATCCAACACTGCTCAAATGTTTCCACAAAAGAAACAGACGTGTGTGTGCATGGTGGGGAGAGGTGGAAAATGGGAATGGCTGGGGGAGTGGGGGTTCAGGAAGACATTGCACCCCAGGTGGGAGGGCAAAGTGTCTCTGAAGCCTCATACTTTTCCTTAAATATTAAGAGCATACTTTGCATTCTGCTCCCAAAACGTGTCCATGTTTGTTTTAATAGAAATATATTGCCCTCCTCTCCCCCTAAAATATCTTCAGAGCAAGACAAACCGTGCTGGAGGTCTGAAGCCTGCAGACCTTCCCAAACTGGCTTCTCTTCTGGAAGAACCATGTTTTCCCAATGCTTTCGGGTACTCCCCTGCACACCATCCTAGAGCTAGTAACCACAGAGGCTCTTGGAGGGAAACCAACGCAAAAATGGGTATGAAATCAGGAAGCCAGGCCCCTGACCCCAGCCCATTCGCACATGCCTGCAAAAATCACATGGATGGTCCTGCAAGAACTGACAAATGCTCCACATCACTCCCCTAATAGAGCTAGGTTGGGGAATAGAAAAGCCTGGCATAAGCAAAATGCCATGACTGCAGGACAGGCCTCTTTAACCCAGTAAAAAAAAAAAAAAAATTAGTTACAGTCTTTCCCTAAAACACCCAGAACTTTCATATGGCTAAATTAAGAATTAAAGGTTGCAGATTACTTATAATGATTGTCACCTTCAGCTTGAGAAATAAATACTAATTATATAAACTCTTTAGGGGCAGGAATATGGTCAAATGCAAAGGCTGGCACATTGTAAGGTGTGCAAAGCAATTTTTGTGTAAGGGAATCAATGAGATTATCTTACTGAATTTAAAGTTTTTCGTTTGAACTTTCTGCCTTAAGGAGGCATTTCCAATGATGGCCAGCAGATGGCGTCGTGTGACAAAGGCTCTGGAAGGTGCACTCCCCTGAGTAAGTGAAGCCCAGACCTTTCTATACTACTAGCTTCCCCTTCTGCAAGATAGAGTAGCAGTTTTCTTGTTGTTGTACCAAAGATATCATGACAGATGCTCATAAGGCATCAGCAAAAAGTCCTCTCTGAACATTATGCAAATCGTATTTCTGCCACCTCCTGGCTGTGTGACCCTGGACAAGTTGCCTGTAGTCTCTGTGCAAAAGGATGGACAGGATAGATGCTAAGGATCCTCCTAGCCAGGCATTGCCCCTGTGAAGGGCTAGTCTCAAGGCTACTACTCACCCTGCTCCCTTGTCCAGCCTCAACAGACAGTCAGCTCTCAAAATAGGTGGGTGTGAGACTCAAGCACCTCCAAGGTGCCCAGGGAGAGGGCACCCAGGTGGGCTGGATAGAGGGGTCACAACAAGGGACAGTTAGTGGAACCATGCAAAGGACTCACCTGGGAAGATAAACTGCTGTCTATGATGAATGAAGTAGGCAGCTTTAAACAGAAGAGGAGGTGAGTCACACACAGAATAGCAAATGCAGTGAGAGGGGAAGGGACACAGGCATAGGCTTGGGAGGGAGGGGCTGGTTATCGGGCTGGGGCAGGCCTGCTCCACCTGCCCTGCCCCGTGCCAGGTGAGCCTGGCCAGGACAGGGTGATCAATGCAGGAAGGAGAAAAAGAGGCAGGAGAAAATGGGTGTTGGCTGGAGCCTACAGGAGGGGCCGGGCTTGCACTGGAGGACTGGGGTCCAGAGACCCAGTCTACAGCCACCGTGCTGCAGAGCCCTGGCCAATCCCATTCACGTTCGGGCCCACTTCTCTGTGCAATGTGTCTGAGCCCAGGAGGGTGGAACAGAGTGGGGAAAAACACGGTAATTCTGAAAACATTTAACCGTTCCGTGTATGGAAGAATGGCCTTTCCCTCTGCCCCACATTCACACCTGGAGGTGTTGAGGCTTCAGTGACTAGACCTCACCATCCAGGAAAAAAAACCTCTTTTGAGGATGATTGAAGGGCACATGCTGGGGATCTGGACTTGGACACAGCATACTTCTAACCCCAGATCTGCCACTTAGGCTCTGAGGCCTTGGGAAGGTGGTTAGCCTCTCCAGTTGTCGTATTTGTAAAAATGGGGGTATAAATAACCTTTGCCCCAGTTGATCCTTGAAGATAAGCTGAAATGCTCCCACACGGTAGAGAGAGGGTGGATGGTAGGAGACTTTTCCCCAGCTTACCCACCAGGCCAGCCCAGCCTGGGCAATGCCATGATCAGAGTGATAACAGATCTGGGAGAGAGGCAGGGCTCTGTGCAGGGGACATAGGGCCCAGGCAGGAACATCAGGGAAAGCTGAGAAGCTCTGGCTAACATCACAAAAAGGACTTTTTCTGTGGTTGTTGTTTTTCAAGCAGGCCCTTCCTTTTAGAAAAACCCAAACTAGAAGGTTTAGCAAAAGGCCCAGTTTCAGAGCATATTAATGACAGAACAGAATGGGAGAAGAGGCTAATCAAATAGGCCATCGCTCAAAAGCAGGGAGGGGAGGGGTATGATCAGGACAATGCATTAACGTTCAGAGATACCCAGCCACGTGCTTAGTAAGGCGCAGGGATAGCAAAAGAGAAAAAAGATTCCTACAAAATCTCTCACACCATCCCCAAAAGAAGTCCCTGGAACCCTGGTGAGACGGGCCCAATGAGGTTGCCCAGCCTCCTGCTGGCTGCGTGTGGCCCCAACTGGGGGTCCCCTGGCACAGGAAGAGCTGTACCTCAGTCCTCCTGGGCCTGGAGCTCCAGGCGCCAGTGACACGTAGGGCCTATCTGGACTCCACGGGCGGAAGCTGGCAGTGGTCCTGTAGCTAGGCTGGGAGCAAACTGGACCACCCCAGCCTCCCCTCTTTCCTCCAGGCTGCCAAACGAAATATACTGAAGGTCGAGACCTACTGCTAGGAGCTGCCAGGGAGGCCGAGGCTCAGTCCTCATATGGGCAAGGGGGCTTCGCTCTGCTCCCTGGGGAGGGGGGACACCCCAGGCCTGGCCGCGGAGGAGGGATCCTGGGCAGCTGCACCTGTAGTGGCGTCAGAGGTCAGCTCTGGTCAGGTCTGCTTCTGCATGCATGCCCCAGGGCGACTCTGTCCACACACTGAGGTCAACCGAATTCCAACTTCAGGTAGTCTCTTGTTTTATGGAAAAGGGAACAACCACTCCCATTTAAGTAGTGTGTCCAGATCACAGAGCAGGTGACAGAGCCCCGAATCCCCTCTCCCAGGCCTGCTGGGCCTGCCCCAGCTCCCTCTGTTGCCTGCAATGCTTCCTGGGAGCTCAGAAGCCTGAGTGAATAAGCAATGTCTAGGAGACGCCAGCAGGAGGGCAGCATGGGGATCATGTCAAGGATACAGGCTTCATATCAGATAGACTTGGCTTTGATCCTGGCTCTGCCAGTTACAGGCTGTGTAACTCAGGGCAAGCCACTTCCTCTCTGAACCTCAGTGTCCCTGTCTGTAAAATGGGTACAACAACAGCATCTACCTCAGAGCTGTTATCAAGTTTAAGCACGGTAATGAAATTGAGCTCGGTACAGCGCCTGGCTCCCAGCAAGTTCTCTCTCAGCGGTGGCAGTGTTTGACCTTGAGCCTGCTAGGGTGTGCTAAGAAGGGGCATCCAACTCCATCCCTGCGGGCCTGAAAAAAACCAGAGGTGTGGTACCTGGGAAGTTGAACCTGCTGTCCCGCTGGCCAGGTGAGGGGTTGGGGGGCGTGGTAGCACTGGATGGGTTGGACGATGTGGGGAAAGGGGCAGGCGAGGAGGGCGTGGAGGACGTGGTAGAAGACGGGTTGCTGCTGGAGTCCAGGTGGTTCATGGTTGGAGGGTGCTCCTGCAGGACCAGAGACAGAGGAAGTGGGCAGGGGCTGTCATTACCCTGCCCAGCCTGCCTCCCGTACCCCAGGTTGGGACCCTCCCTTCCCCACGTACAGATGAGATCAGCCCAGGGCATCCTGACATTCTACTGGTCTGATATTTGAGGGAAGGAGGGCACAGAGACCCTCACCTCAACACCCATCCCCTACCTGCTAATCCTTCTCGTTTCAGCTCAAACATACTTTCCTCCCAGAAGCCCTTCTAAGCCCTGGCTGGGACCATGCCCCTCTTTCTTAGCCTCCCATAGCTCCAAGTACTTTTCATCAGGGCACTCGAACTATGGTTTGTTAACTGCATCTTGAGTGGTTTTCTGAAGAATGTCTTTCCCACCATTGTGTGTCCTGTGAGGGCAAGCGCCATGCCTGCTCATACACACAGTGCCTGGCTCTGAGCCAGCACATAGTAGGGTTTTTTAATGAATTAAATTCAGCCGCTGAAGAGTACTTGTTTAGTATGTGGTACACAGCTGGTGCCTAATAAGTGCTCCCTCCACTCTTCTGCAGACCTGTTGGCTAGGACCACCCAGTGGTTTGGGTCCTCGCAAGCCCAAAGGACCACCTGAGAGAGGGTTACAGGGGGACCGATACTATGTGACGTGGGACCCTGGACCAGTGTTTCTCTGACCCAAACAACAACGGGTGGGGGAGGAATTCTTTGGTCATAAAAGTTCAGGCCACATTTGGTTAAATGCTAAGTGGAACAGGCTTCTATCATGCAGGCCCTAAAAGCTCTGGGATGCACAGTGGACTGTGAAACCTACCAAAGCTATGCAGTGGGTCTCACTGTCCTGGCACAGCCAACACCACCTGGTGTCAAGCTAAAGAGGGGGAAGCAGCGGCATCCACTGAGCCCTCACTGCCCCGGATCCCACTCCAAGGCCCCAGACCCTCTGGGCCAGGCAGCCAGGGCAGGGACAGTGGCTACGAGGCAGGTTGCATCCCAGCTCCTCCATTCAGCACCTGCATGACCCTGGACAAATCACCTCATCTTTCTGAGCACACTGTGTTGTCTATAAAGCAGGGGTGTCAGCTGCTGCCTTCAAGGGGTTGTTCATTTGCTCAGCGTTCACCACAAACATTTCCTCACTGCCTACTGTGTGCCAGGCACCCATGAGGCATCAGGGGCCCAGCGGGAGGACAACATGGCTCTGCCCTCCAGAGCACCCACACCGGGAGATGGACAGCAAACAGGTGACTACACAATGCAGCATCAGGTCAGAGGAATGCTGGGAAGGGAGTGGTGCGGCCAGGGGCCCCTGTCCAGGCAAGGCCTCCCTGAGGATTTCAGTGGTATAAACGCTGGGGAGAGGATTTCAGGCAGAGGGAACATAAGAGACATCAGGTCTGGAGCAGCTGGCCTCCTTTGTTTGACAGTAAGAGGTGGCCCTGGACTTTCCTCCTTTGTTTGACAATAAGATGCAGCCCCAGCTGCATCTTCAGGGTCCGCAGTGTTACCTGGCCACACCACTTGCCTCTCTTGTCTCTGCCCAAACCTCTACCCAGGTTGTCCCGACCCACTGGTCATGGAGCAGCCGGTCACACATCCCCTTAGTAGGGAGGCAATTATATGCTAAGCCCTGGCCTGGGGCTGGGACACAACACACTTGAAACACATAGCCACCCCCACAGAGGCCTGGGGGAGGCCACCCATTTCATGGTCACCAGGATGGGCGCCGTGCAGATATCACGCACACCTGTGTGTGAGAGCCCATGACAGGTCTGTAGACCCTCCTGGGGAACACAGGCCTTGGAGAATCTAGCTGCAGACAATGCCTGCCTGCGTTAGCAAAGAAGATTTACCCCAGGCTCTATAAAGAAACGCACTTTTATGTATTACTTTCGAAGGCATGTTTGCTGCACTGTGACTAAAGCCCAGGCTCAGGGGCTGGGCCTGCATCTCGCTCACAGGGGACCCAGTACCCAGTTTCCTCATCTGTAAAATGGAGGTAATGGCAGCCTGTGCCTTTTAGAACTATTGTGAGGGTCAAAGGAAACACCAACTGAAAAAGTTCCTGACTCAGTCAGTGAAATATGAGCTCAGAAAGGGGGCGGGGCTTATGGGCATGTAACTATGATTTGCACATATGTAAATGTGAAGTCTGCTAAATGGCTCAAGACAGGGTCCCTGAAGGCCACCCTCTGGCCATGGGTCTGGACTGTGCTGTCATGCTGGACTTCTACATTAGGGGTGCTTTACAGAGAGCATACAGGGTCGGGGGTTCTCCTGGCAGAAGCAACAGAAACCTCGGGCCATCATCCAACGTACCTTCTTTGTCAGTGCTTTGGGGAGGGTTCCAAAATGGGGTTCGGCTGCTCTGTCCACCGGGTTGTTGATATCCGAAGGGACAGATTCTGTCCTCCGAAGCCTAGATACTGTGTAAAAGGGGGTGGAGGGAACATCAGCAGGGAACAGATCAAAATAAAGATTCACCCCCAATCAGAAGGCAGAGGAGAGAAAAGGCAGAACACTCACTTGGAAGGAAGGATATTCTACAGGCGGGGGCTTCTTTTGTACACTTGTTATGACACTTCAACCTGGTGAAAAAGGCAGGGTCAGTGCACGGGGCCATACGAGGCTCCCGGGACACATGTGAGGCACACATCTATTTTTCTTCTCTAGAGAAAAGACCCTCCACCCATGTTCTGAAAGCTCCAGAGGAATCTGAACTTAAAAAAAAGATGAATTACAAGAAGAATGTCTGTATCACCCAAGTATCCCAGGGATGCAGGGGCAGCCCCTCCTGCTACATTCCAGCATGGGCCATGTGGTCAGAGGGTCAGCAGGGCTGGGCCAGGAATGGAAAGAGCTAGGTTCTCGTTTAGGTCCTGACTGTTGCACGGTGTCTCGGGTTCTCACTGATCAACTGGGCTGACACTTGGGGCCCTACCAACCTTACATTACAACTGCAGGAGAGCACAGGGCTCAGGGATCACCATCCCCACATGAAAGGCATTACTTGAAAGGGAGCTGGAGAGCCCCAATTTAAAGCCAAATGGCCAGGAGCCACAGCAGACCAAGTCTGATGAGAAAGCTCTGGCATCTCCCGGTGGTCAGAAGAGTCAACAGGAAAACACAATTTATCCAACCGACACGCATGAGACCCATCAGCTACAGTCTGTCGGGAACCCACATGCTTTTACACATACTAGCTCAGGTTCTTGGAGCAATACTGACAGACAAAGAGACTTGGAATCATGTTCCCAGATGTATACATGATAAAAATGGGGCTCAGGGAGGGCAAGGACCTTGCCCCAAGTCACAAAGCAATGCAGGGGCAACGTGGGAGGGAGCAAAGACTCCAGGTCCACCCTCTCTAAGGTGAGGGCAGCCAGACAGCAGGGGACAGACTCTGCTCCCACCACACTATTTCCCACCCTTGTCCTCCTCTCCTACCAGAAACCACAATGGTATGAAAAACAAAAGGTGGATTTGTAGTGAATCTACCTTCTTTCCTTCTCTAAGTACCATGAGCCATCTCTCCGTTTTTACCATTGCCTGTCCATTTCCCATCCCTTATGGGCTAAAAAGTAAGGCAAATTTCCGAACGCCTTACAGTTTCCAGAACAGTCTTCTCATTCCTCTCTGCCTTTGTACAAGATGCTCCCTTGGCCTGGAATTCACTTCCTTCCTTGGTCTACCTGGCAAACTTCTATTCATCCTTCACAGCCCACCTCACATATTCCCTTCTTCTGGGATTGCCTTGCTTGATGCTTCTTTAATCTCTCTAGAGAGGGCTGATCACTCCTTGATGTGCTAAATGGGAATATAATACCGTGTTTCCCCGAAAATAAGACCTAGCGGGACCATCAGCTCTAAGGCATCTTTTGGAGCAAAAATTAATACAAGACCCGGTATAATATTATATAATATACTATATTATATTATACCTGGTCTTATGTTATTATAAAATAAGACCGGGTCTTATTTTAATTTTTGCCTCAAAAGATGCATTAGAGCTGATGGTCTGGCTAGGTCTTATTTTGGGGAAAACACGGTAGGAGGTTTTATGGGAACCCTTTGAACTCTTGACTTGTCCTAAGGCCAAGAAGCAGTAGCAGGACTGTTACTAAACTTAAAGTAAGCTCCCTTCTCCCACCCACCTCACCCTCCGCTCATCACCTGCAATGTTTGCACTTCACTCCAAACATCATGTTTTTCTGGCACACGTGGCAGACCTGCGACAGCCAGGACTTGGTGGAGAACCTGCAGGGGGTGGACACACAAAACTGCTCACATGGGCCAGGAGACCAGGACCTGAACAAAGAAGGGCCCCCAAACAGCCCCCGGGAAACCGAGAGGCATGGTTCCAACCCAGAGTCCCAGGCACCCTCTTCCTGGGAGGGCAGGGACACCCAGGAACCACTGTCCCCGCTTTCCAACCACATTCAGATTTCCCAGGCACAAAATCATCATTGTCAAAATCCCAAAGTTGGTGTCACTGACTCCAGCTCTCTGGCAGGCAATTTTTGGCAACAGCAACCAAAATGACAAGTATGCAAACCTTCTGACCCAGCAATTCCCATCTTAGGAATTTATGCAACGGATACTCCCACGGGTGTCAACTGATGTATGGGCGAGGTTACGCCCTGCAGCAGCGTGTTTGTAGCAGAGAAAGACTGGAAATGACACTCTGGTTAGGTGTTGTCAGTGACGGACTACAGAAAGCATGGTCCATCCCTGCAACTGAGCACCACGCAGCTGGAAAATAAGGATGCTTTTTGTGCAAACATGGAATGATCTCCAAATTACACTGTCAGTGCACAGAGGTACAATGCCACATGATTCCATTTATATGAAGTTCAAGGACAAGAAACTCTGATCTATGATGACAGAAGTGAATAGTAACCTCTGCGTGGCAGCGCTAGCGACCGGGAAGAGCCAAAGATAACTTTCTGGGAGCTGGAACTCTCAGAATCTTCACTCGGGAGGTGTACAGGGGTGTAGACATATATAAAAATTCACTTGTGCACTTAGCTCTGTATAAATTATGCCTCGATTAAAAAAAAGGAAGTATAGAACAGTGTATATAATGTATGCAGTATTTGTATGAAAATAAAAAAAGGAAGCAGAAGAATCTACATATGTATTTGCTTGCATAAAAATATCTCTATACGGACACACAAGAAACTGCCAAGATCTGCCTACCGGGGAACTGAAGGACTGGGGACATGAGCCGGAGGGGACTTTTCTGTATAGATGCCCTGTTGTACCTCTTGAACTTTGAATATATGCATGTATTTCAATCCAAACCAAATCAAAATTAAAAAATTAAAAAAACAAGATAGACTGGAAGGAAGGGGGGGGGGTTGAGTGGGCATATCTTCCAGAGAAAAAGCCCCAGACTATTCCATAGGGTGCTGAGGCCTAAGGACAGAAAGAACTCACATTTTTGGAGGAAAGGATTTTTAAAAGCATAGTACGTCACGGTAACAGCAGAATGAATAGCAACAGTATTTGAGAAGTAGCTTGTAATGCATCTACAAGCATTAGCTCATTGGATTCTTGTAATCACCCCTGGGAGTTAGGCAGGTCCAGGATTCTTAGTACACAGGCAAGGAAGCCAGCTCAGAGAGGTTAGGCGACTTTCCTGAGCTCACACAGTTGGGATGCTTGCTGTGCAGCAGGAGCCAGACCCCAGGTCTCTGAACTGAGAGCTGCGTGGCTTCTCTGTATGAGACCACTGGAGCAGAGTGGAAGGCAAAGAGCATGGCTCCGGGGTTTCACCCTGCCAGGTTGGAATCCTACTGACTACTGGCTGTGGGATGCCTCGCAGCCTTCCGCAAACAGGGCCGACGGACACTCACCGCTCAGTGACTTGGGGAAGATCACACATGTGCCAAATGCTGTGTGATTGTGTAGTGCCTGGAATGCAGGGGAGGTGTAAAATGCTACTGTCTCCACCCAGCCAAGATGAGAGCTCCTGGGGGCTGGGACGAAGGCACCCACCTCCCTGGAGGGAGTGCATTTTAAGGTGTCCCAATCCTGCCTCCCTGGGACTCATACTCACAGGGCTTTAACCCTCTCTCATGTCAACACCAGGGGGAAGGGGAGCAGTTCAGTGGTATCCGAGATGCCCTCCACAAGGAAATCCTGAAAGTAGGTTGAAATGATGGGTCACGAGAAAGGGCAGGTGTGGTAATGAGGCGGGTGGGGGTGGGGTAAAAGCCTTCAGGGACCAGGGAACGGTCATGGGACAGTTTTTTCCCCCATGATTAGACCAAAAACCTTATACCTTCTTGCTGAGACAGGCCTGGATCATGGTTTTAAAAACCAAGAGGGTGTGACTGTGACGTCACCTAACCAAGGCCAGAGCCTGAGCAGGGTGGGCTGGGGCAACCCGGCAAAAGTAGGTAAGAGGGGTGCTGCTGCTTTGCTTGGAGAGCAGCCTCTGGAACAAGCTGCCCCAGGCGGAAGGAAGCAGCAGTCTGGGAAGGACTTGGGGGCAAGCTGTTGCAGCCTCAAACCAAGTGAAACCAAGTACAGCCGAGACAAACGTGAAACGGACAACCTGCTGATCCTGTGTCCCGTGGATGACGCCGGCCTCTCTCAGGCGAGGGCCACGGGTTAAGCACCAAGCGCTCCCCACTGCGGGACATGTGAAGCTGGGATGCACATCACCCCTTTTTCTCCTCATCACAGGACTCGAATAAAGTTCCTTTTGCAAAGGAAGAAACTGAGGCTTGGAGAGGTTACTGCTGACAGGCATGCAGCTCATGGGGGAGAAGAGTTCCCCATGTGAAAGGTCTTACTCTCAGCAGCTATCTCTAGGCCCTGGGAAGATCGCACTGGCACCTTGGGTATGGCTGAGGAAGGCCCTCGGACCTCCACTCAGGGCCTAACTGGGGTACTGGGACGCTTGCTCTCCCCGGCGGTCTCAGGTACACCCCAGCCCTGACATGGCTTCAAACAGAGGTGCCCTAGTGCCAGCCTGTCTTCCTAGCACTGTCTTCCTAGCAGTGCGACCTCAGGCAAATTACTCCACCCCCCCAGGGTGAGAATTCCAAGCTGGCCTCCCAAACAGGCTGAAGTGCAGCTCACACTCCAGGCCCTGGCTAGATGCAAAGCTCTTGCCACGCATGCCCTGTTGTGTTCACAACAGCACAGGCACCCAAGGCGCTGTCCTGCTGATTGTCTGGGTGACCAGACGCCAGCCAGACCTGTTGCTTGTAGCACATACCAGCTGCATGAGCGCTGAGGCCAACCCCCTGGATAGTCCACATCGTGGGCCCACATCAGCCCACACCAACACGTATGAGCGCCCGTCACGGCAAGTTGTTGGAAATCCAGATCCCCAACCTCAGGGATAGGGCTCGGGAGTCTGCAGTTTCAAACAAGCTCCATGGGTTCTGATGAGTGGCCAGTGGTAGGACCCACACAACATCAAGCTGGGTTCAGAAGAAGCTGTCGGCTCCTCTTCTAAGAGACTGTGACTCTGTTTCTCCTGGAACCTGTGTTTTCCCTCAGCAGACTGAGAAAGACAGCCAAGGAGGCACAGAGGAGGCCCCAGCAAGTCCCTATGGCTGCAGGTTACAGACAGGGACTCCACGTAGGTGCAGTGCTGTGTCCACAGAGGTGACAGAGACAGATCAGAGGCAAAGAGCACTGAGAAACAGGGATTAGGACAGACCCCACTACGACGACGAGTGACCCTCAGTGAGGGCTGCGGCACGTGTGGGTCCCAGCCCAGCTGTGCCCCCTCCTGACCCCACCTGGCCGGGCCTACCTGTGTGTCACCGAGAGCCCGATGTCCCTCCGTACCATCTGCGGGGATCCGTGTGGGAGATCTGCAGGGGAAGAGGCCAGGTCAGGCCAGCTGAGGAAGGCCTGTGGGCACAGCTTGTGCCGTGACCTTCTTTTTCAGAGCTCACAGGCCAGATGGGCACAGAGACTTACTGGACGGCAGAGAAATGTACCTTAACCTGCATCTATCCACAGGGACGGGACAGGCTAGACCTACGGGGCAGCATGGCTGCCCTCATGCTTGGCCTGCTCCTGTAATGAGTGCTACTGCCTGGCTTCAGCAGACAGTTCAGAAACTGTCGCTGTGTGGTTTCTAGTAACGGTGGAAGGCAGGCTTAAGAGGCAGAAGGCAAAGCAAAGGTGAGGGTAGAGTTCTCCACCCCCCACCCCCACCTCTTGCACTCTCTCATGGATGAACCCACAGATCACCAGTTTGTGAGGGGTTAATTCTGGACACTTCTTGTTAAGTGGGTGGAAGTTGTCCAACCCGTGGCAGAAGGTTTGAGGCTGGTTAGCCATGTAGTGCATCCAGCACCTTGAGAATTTTGCTGAGAGTGATCACTGCAAGTCTTGCCAGGTGGAGTGAGGACAAGGTGAGGCTTTACCACGCTCCCTCGTGGGCCAGTCCCACTTGCACTCCGTCTGAGCCTTTGGGGAAGTCACACTTTGGAGATGTCCCTTCTGCCTAGAGGGCGCCCTAGCTCTCCCTCTCCTAGTCCCGGGTTTCCCCCAAAAGAGCAGGCATCGCGTCGGCAGTGGAGGAACATCTGGTAGCAATCCCTCCATCCACTGGCAGCCCACACATCCAGTTCTCTCCCTCCCCTCCTCTGCCTGTGCAGCCCCTTCTCCCCACCCCGCTTCTGCCCACGCTCAGCACTGCCTCCCTCCTCCCAGGGGTTCTCAACTAAGCCCATGGATGGGCTCCAGGAGATCTGGGAACCCTCTGGACTGGGTAAGCAGAATGTTGTGTGCTTTTCCCTGGAAATGGGGTCTGGACTTTTATCCAATTATCACAGACCTGTGACCCAGAAAGGTCAGGAACATAGTGCTTGAGGGATCTGTGGCTGTCTCGTGTCCTCTGCGTCAGCAGCACCCCCCACATCCCCAGAAGCCCACTGCACCCTTCCTGGGACATGAGTGCTGGCACACCACTGGTGCTCAGTAAGTGCGAGTTCACTTAGGGACAAGTACCACATACCCAACCACAAGGAACAGGGCAGGTTGGAGGTACTGACTCCTCCTCCACACCAAGGAGAGCTTGATCAGGACCAAAAGGCCCTTTGCGGCCCCGCTGATGACTGGGAACCCACAATCATACCACCTGCAGCTCTCTGGTACGTGTGCCATGGGGCTGACTTGTTCCAACTCCCTCCTGGGGCCCACCCCACCCCAGTCAGCAGCCAAACCCATCAAAGCACTTGCGTCTAAAAGGGGTTAGGCTGCCACCCCAAGAGAATCAGACTGTGGAAAAATGAGAGTTCCGCCATCTGTCTCTGAGCACAGTCTGTAACTGAGTTGTTGTTTGCCACAGGCATCGCAGAGGAGGGAGGTGAGAGCCCATGAGCCAGGATATCACTGTCTCTGATTAGACAAAATACTGGCCCCGAAGGCCTCGTTCTGCCTTCCTGGCAAGCTGGGAAAGCAGCCTCACTGGGATGGCCCCTCATTATCACAGCAACTGGGAAGACGACAGGGCAACTGTCCTAGGGAGGAGGTGCTGGATTCTCCTCGGCTCTGTGAGGGCCCTGGAGTTTCCTCCTGTGCCCTGGGGAGAGGGAAGTGCAGCCTCCCTCCTTCCTCACCCTGGGTGTCCTTTCAGCAGTCACTGATCTTCTCTCATCTCTAAGACCCAATCGACAGCCTCATCATTCTACTTAGCCAGCTCAGGATAGATCGAAAATAAACTGCTATTTTGCTCAGGCAGACAGCAGACGTCTCTGCATTTCCACTGAGACAAGTAAAAGCATACTCCACAGGCACGCTGTTTCTCTTCGCTTAGACTCCGGAGAGAGAAGCCCCACAGCGTAGCCACATACAAGAACCTCCAGAGGTGGAGGGGTCGAAAAGGTGGTCAGGCCGTCCGAGCTTCCTCCTTCCCTCCCAAGGGGGCATTCGCCCCTCCAATCTCTGAGGGCCTCATTCAGAGCAGAGCTGCATTCCTGCCTCCAGGGATGTCCCTCTTCTGAAGAGAAGGGTCCCAAGAAGTCGGCTCGCATCGGTGGATGGCTAATGTCCACTACACCTCCTGGGAGTGTGGCGTTCCCACAGCAGCCCAACAGGTAAACCCTCCCTGCCAGAGGTCACCTATAGGGCAAGGTGCAAAGAGCGCCCACTATGGGGGACTGCCCACGAACTGTGACATTCCCAAGGTCTCTGCTTCACAAAGAGATGCTGCCGGCTGGGCTGAGGCCACCTTGTCATCTGAAGGCCACCTGTCCTAGAACTATTTCCTGAGGCAGTTCCCAGCACCTCTGCTTTTGGACTATGGAATGGCCGAGTGGACTAAGAGAGGGTCAAAGAAATCCACCCCCGATGGAGACAGCAACACAAACACGGCTCTTGGGTGGCAGAAGGGACGAAATTGAATCACTCTTACCAAACCTAGAAAAGACAAAACAGAGAGAAAACAGGATTAAGTCACCATACTGGCTCAGTGTGTTCCCCAGAATATCACCCCTATGGGAGGGAGCAGACCAAGTGCTGGGATGAGGACTTTGAGCCCCTAGGGCACGGGGCCAGGCTGGCTGAGTGTCTGTGGGGACATTTCCTCAATGGGAAGGGCTAAGAGTGCCGTCCCTGCCGCCTCAACCCCCACTGCCGAGAGGGCACTGTGCACTTTAATACATTCGCTTATCTGAACCTCGCCAACCACCCAGCAGCAATTACAGTACTCTCCATTTCACAGGGGAAGAAACACAGGCTCAGTCTCCCAAGGTCACATGTGTGTTAGTGGGAAACCCAACCCAGAGCCCCGGGAAGAGGGGTACTCAGGGTCCAGGCAGGAGAAGGGCTCAGTCTGCCACAGAGGAAGTGGTTGGGGCAGGAGGGCAGGGAGAACAGTTGTGAGACCAGAAAGGTGGCCCCCACACAGGATCAGGATGGGACAAGCCTTGAGCAGCATCTCTCTGGGGCTGCCGCTGCCGCAGGGATAACGAAAGCTGGGAAATGCAGGCCATTCAGTCTGCCCTCAAGGCTCACTGAGGGCAGCCAGGTGGCCTGAGCATCCATGGCACTGTTAGTTCTGGTGGCTCTGTGGGGACCCAATGCAGAATCCCAGGGTCTGAGGCCCAGCTCACCAGCCATGGGATCTGCCCAAGGCTCTATTCTCTGCCGGGAGCCAGGATGAGACCAGAGCCCTCCTAACACTCTTCTCAGGAGAAAATGAGACATAGCTGCATTGGGTTTTGCCCACTAGGGTGCCCTCTGATTCACATGCCCATGTGTCCACATGGTAGTTATCACTGCTCTCTGAGACAAAAGGATCCAGAGGGGCATAAAGGCTGCAGTCCCTTGGGGTGTGGGGTGGGGAGGGGAAGGGAGCACCCAGGCCCCAGAAGAACAGCATGATCGAGGGTGGCAGACTACATCACAGCATGTATTTCTCTCTTTGGGTGACATACTCAAAACCATTAGAGCTGTCCAGGATCCATCCCATAAGGGACCTAAGATGGCCTGTACTGGGGTGGGGGGCAACAAGCCCACCCAACCAGAAAAGCTGTTCCTATTTCGCGACAGAAGCCAGATGCCCCATCTCTCAGAAGTACAAGAAGGTAAGAGTTTCCCAAAGAAAACGCCCTCCTTCCCCTCTGCCCTGCTCACAAGGGTATATGACAAGGGCAATTTTTGTAATAGCAAAAATGACAATGACCTCAACGTCCATCAAGAGGGGAGGACTTAAACTGTACGATAACATGATAGGAATATGTTAAAAAGATGAGGTAGTTTGAATAATTATAACTATATACAAAACTGATAACTTGGTTGGCTCCAGAAAAGGGCAATGGTGACTGAAGAAAAATGGTGGGGATGAATTTTGTACTACGTGCCCCTGTAAAGATGAACTACATAAGCTACAAAGCTTTTGCATTTTGGACCATGTGACTGTTACTAATGATTTTAAATAATTTTTAAAAAGTAAATAAAAGAGTAACACATTTCTAGCATGTGCTGGCATGAAGTTCTCAGAGGTATCAAGGTAAGTTGAAAAAAATAGGTTATAGAATGGAGTTCATGGTTTTTTGATAATCATTAGAGGTCTTAGCCAGATAGTCTAGTTCTTCCTTTCTGGGTACATGGGGGAACTACGTTTCTTGGTTCCTTTGTTTGGGTAGCACCATGAATGGTGATTAGAAGTGTCAGGAAAGAATGTTTAACTGCTATTGTGTAACATCTAAAATTCTTTTTTTCCTCTGCCACAGTGGAATGTTCCAGACAGTGGCTGTACCATCAGCCTGGGGTCTGGAATGAGGTTGACCCATGATGGACAGGCAGCATTAGCAAGATAATAAATCTTCGTTGTTTTAAGACCCAGAGATCTGGGGGATATTTGTCACTGCAGCATAACCCAGTCTCTCCTGACTGATACATGGCATCATTTCACGTGTGTGTGTGTGTGTGCATGTACACACATACAAAAAAATCTAGTGGATCTACCCCAATCTATTAAGGTAGTTTCGGGAGTGCACTGAGTACCTGTCACCTTTTATCATGTATACTTCTATATTAATTGATTCTACGTCCTTTTTTAAATGGAGTCTATGTTCCCTTTACAATGAGAAAACTATAGTCAAAACTTTCAGTGGACAGCAAATTTAGCATCTGCCTGGCAGGAGCACTTACCGCATTGGGGAGACCTCGTCGATGCGGTTCCCCAGCTGAGACTCGTGGGACTTGCTCCGGGTGAGTGTGGGGAAGCTGGGCAGCAGCTGAAAGACCTTGCGGCTGGGTGGGGGCGGCGTCCGTGGCGGCTTCAGCTTGGTGTGCCGTCGCAGCTGGGGCGTCGTTGGAGGGGTGATGAAGCTATGCAGGGCACGGGGGGTCAGCCGGCCACTGGCATGCAGGGGCATATAGGTGTCCGTGAGACCCTCGTTGGGGCCAGGGGTTAAGGAGTCCGAGGTGGGCAGTGCTGATACGGAGACGGAGCGTGGGCCCTGGGCACTGCTGCCCATTCTGCCCAGCTGGGAGCCCCCCGTGGGCCAGGGCTGGCTGGCTGGTGAGAGGCTGTCTGTGGAAAGCCCTGAGCCACTTTCCCGCCGGGCATCCAATGAATTCCAGCCTGAGTCCTCTTTGTGCTCCCCTCCTGTGGGCCGAGAAATTGAATCATAGATGGCTGGGGCTAGAAGGATTAACAGCGGATGCAGCCAGGGCCCAGAGAGGTTACACACTTGTCCAAAGTTGCACAGTTCCTTAGTGGAAGGCTTCCACTATCAGCCTTTATCTGGCACACACATAATCTCCCACCTTATCTAACTGACCCTGAGGTCACCAGTGTGGACACTGCTGTCCCTGTTTTACAGAGAGAAAAATGGGGTCCAGAGAGGGAATGGATTATGCAGGGTTCTTGCTGGAAGGTCTGAGGGGAGCAAGCTGGCAAAGCCACCCCAAACGTGGGTGACCTCAGAGGGGGGAAGTGGTTAGGAAAGAGAAGCTGGAGTGTGTAAAGAGATAACTCCATTTTGAGAAAATTCAAATGTCAGGAAAAAGGGTTGCACCAACCTTGCAATAGGAAATTACCCTTGGAGTTTGCTAGCCAAGAGATCCAGCTACAAAGGGATCAGTAGCCACTTCCTTCTGAGAGGAGCCTGTGAGTGACTGGGTACCCCCACAGCGACCCTCTGCCTGAGGCCCCTAAGAATTTTGAGTCTCTGTGGGGCTCTAAGTCAGTAGCACAGTCTGTCCATTCATTCAAGCATATGCTGGATGCTGGGTATCAAGGCATGAAAAAGACACATCCACTGAGCCTGAGAGTCCAATGAGGGTAACAGGCACTCAGCACAGTGAGCTGTGCTGACACAAAAATGCATGGGGACTGGGGGAGCCCTGAGTAGGAGGACCCTAAATAGCCTGGGAGGTCAGGGGTCTTCCCAGAAGAGGTGGTACCTGGGCTGAGCCTGCTAGGGAAGAGATGGAGCAGGTATACCGGGCAGAGGGAACAGCACGTGGAAAGGTAGGGAACACATGGCACTTTCCCGTAATTACGAAGTTCCGTGTGCCTTGAGAGGTCAGGACAAGCCAGAGAGGCGTGAGACATGAAGCTGGAGGGTCAGCCCCCCTGGTGCCAGCTCAGGAGGGGCCTTGGATATCTGTCTTGCTAAGAACTTTAGGTTTGACCTTATAGGAGATGGGGAGATACTGAAGGGGTGGGGGCAGAGAGAAAGGACCCTATCTGGAGACCCTGATGTTGGAAAGAAGACACCGCCCTCCTCATATTTATCAATGAATGAGAAGTATAGGAAATGACAAAATGATCTTCTGCCCAGAAACCATTCCACTTTGCGCTTTGTATCCCTTCTCCTTTCATCCTGCCAGCACGCGAGGTCACTGAGGTTCAGAGAGGCCACGTACACTGCTGAGGTCATACAGCTAAGCCAGTGGTGGGATGGGAACTGAGCCTGTGGTCCCAACCACCGCACTGGCCTCCTCCCACGAGGCTGTCAGTTCTGAATAACCTATAATGGCACAGCCTTGTGAGGTAATAAGCTCTCTGTCATCAGAGGTGGTCAAGCCAGGCCCACATAGCCATTTATCAGGGATGGTGGAGACAGATTAGCCTTCACAGTTCTTAGGGTTTCTTTGTACATTTCATCCCCTCCTCAAATGCCCTTCCTCCTACTTCACTGCATGGTGACTTTCTATTCATGAATCAACTTGGCAGAATGAATTAGTCTGTGTTCCTTGTGCTTGCTTGCTCCTTTGGAACTGCAGCCATGACTTACACTTGAACTTGTATATTGGCCGATAGGAGGTACTGACACATTTCTTGTTCAGGGGATGAGAGAATGAGTTCCACGAATCCATGGGCAAGTCTGCCACCAAAGGAAACAAGACCCAAATTCTTCAAATTGCCTGTTCAATGGCCACTGCTTTGAGCCAGCTCAGGGATGACAAGTGGGTCTTGATGTGCATATCAACAACAGTCAATAGATAATGACTCTGGAGTCACTCAGTAGGAAGAGATCAGGGATTGATTAGTGATGTCTGCTATGGATGAAGGACAGAAAGTATCAGCTGGCATGACAGTAAATATCAGCTGGCATGACAGTCCCCTGTTTACCAGCCACTGGCACAGAGAACCATCTTTTACTCACCTTTCTTAAGACCAGAGACCACAAGGGAAATGACTTCAATATTTTCCATCACGTGACAGCTTAATACTGAAAAGAATACCTAATATGCACCAGGCTCTGTTCTAAGCACTTGACCTTAACTACTTTCATCCTCACAACCACCCTATGTGAGGTGTTGTTATTATTTCCATTTTACAGATGAGGAAACTGAGGCACAGTGGCGTTAAATAACTGACCCAGGTCCCACGGCCTCTAAGTGGCTGAGTAGAGTACTGGGCCCAGGCAGTCTAATTCCATAGTCCATTTTTACCATAACTAGGCTGCTCTAACCAAGCCCTGTTGGGTGCAATGAAGATGCCTGCATGACCCGAGAGACAGGGCAATCACCGGTACCCACCCAGTCCCAGCACGTGCCCTTGAAGTGTGGCACCACTGTGCAGGCCCATGTGGGTGAGATGTGGCAAGGACCCTCTTGGGGATGAGGAGGAACCACACGCTGAGACTGAATGAGAGGAGAACTGGGAAAAGACCCTTTCCCCAAGGGCCTCCTTTGGGGCACAATGGAAAAAGCACCCCCTGGGGAAGAAACCTGAGTTCTAAGCCCAGCTCTGCCACGTGCCAGGTGAGGCACCCCAAGCAGCTTTCCCCATGCCTCCAGTGCTCTAGCTACAAAAGGAGCTCACCACCACCTCTTAACAGGGTGTTGCCACATGTATGTCAAACACCTGGCTTAATAAATTAGTGCTTAATAAGTTAGTGATCTCTCTATCTTGGCATCCAGCGGCCTTCCTAACATAAATGGGTCACCACCACTTGATAGCTGGCTCCTCCACAAATGTTTAGGCCTACAGACGGTCTCTGCCACCAATGGCTGTGTGTCCTTGGCTAAGTCACTTCTCCTCGCTGGGCTCAGTCTCCTCCTCTGTAAAGTATGGGGAAGAGAATTCTGACCGCATCTCGGTCATGTTTATTTCCTGGCACCTGCCAGGAGGCCTGGTGTGTTGAGGTTTTCTGAACTGAGTGAAGCTCTTCACATAGGCTCTGTGTTCAGAGGAGGACTTGGTACAATGAGACCAGGGAAGAAATTAAGCCCAAGCCTCTCTGGGAAAAAAAAAATCAAGCAGAATGTAAACGTCTGTGCCTTCCTTAAGCCCCAGGCAGTGGGAGATAAGACAGGTGGTTCAGATAATTAAAAACCAGGGCTAATTCCACTCCTGAGGCTCATTTCAAAGCCTTATCAGTGTGGCTGGTAGTGGGAGTGTTAAGTCAGGGCATTTGAAGCCGTTTCCAAGGCAAGATTTAGAAAGCCTGCAAATAATTCCCTAGGAACACATCATAATGCCAGGATGACACCCTTTGCCTGGGGCGGCCCTAGACATAGTCAGGGCTGAAACGCCCTACAATTTCTCGAATCCTGCTTGGCTCAGGCTGAGCCCAAATCAGCGTGTGCCTTCTGAGCACACAGCCTAGCCAGCTGATAGGGGCAGAAGGTGGGGAGACGGCTGAGGGTGAGCTAGGGTGGAAAGGGGGGATGGAATGCAGGAAGCTGTTGGAGAGTTCACAGAGGCCAACAAATATTCTCCAAAGAGGGGAAATTTATACAGGGTCCCGCCCAGCAGACCAGCCTGGGATTTCTAACAATGGCTAACGCTTCCCTGTACTCATACTGGCCAGATCAGTCCAAATCTGAGCCCTCTGACTCAGGGAGAGCCTCTGTCTCAGGCGAGGCCCATCACACACTTCCTGAATGTCTGCCCTGGCCTTTCCAAGCTGCCCCAGAAACCCTGGGCCACACCTGTCACACCCCATCATCCACCTCAGCAAAGGCTGTGCCCCCCAGCATCAGGCCAGGCCGGTGAGAAGGCTGAGACCAGGAGAGAAGGCTGAGGTGGCGGGAGAAGGAGCCGGTGGGGCTGGCCTCGGTGCCGGGGAGGCAGGCCCTACCTACCCAGGCCTGTCACCTTCCGCAGGCAGGTGAGGGCGTACTGCAGGCGGCCACACTCCTCCACACTCGCCCCACAGCGTCGCAGCGTCTCCTTCACCTTCGCCTCATTCATGTCCAGCAGGGCATCCAGTGTGAGCTCTCGGAGGATCTCCTGAGAAGGCACAGAGGGGACAGGCAGAGAGAGCTGGTGAGCACGCAGGAGGCTCCAGCGCCCTCT
Source organism: Rhinolophus sinicus (assembly GCF_036562045.2). Classification (NCBI taxonomy): domain Eukaryota; kingdom Metazoa; phylum Chordata; class Mammalia; order Chiroptera; family Rhinolophidae; genus Rhinolophus; species Rhinolophus sinicus. The sequence goes on from NC_133764.1 coordinate 18,491,699, forward strand.
TCATTCTCTCCCTGGCCAGGGCGGGCCTCCCGGTTGAGTGGCAGGGGCCAGCTGCTGGTGGGCCGGCCTCTGACCCGAAGCCACCACTTGTCTGAGGACTCAGAAGGCCAGCTCTCGCCCCCACCCCGTGCGCCCAGAGACAGCAGCTGAAGTAGAGCCGCCTAAGCTTCAGGCTGGGGGGTGGGGGACAAGGAAGAAAAATATCAGAAAGGTTTTGATCAGGGCATGTTGCCCTTCTTGTTTCTTTTCATTCCTCTGCCCAGAAAAATGATGAATCATGACAACTTTCTAGAATGACAAGTACTTGAGATAAAGACGACCCTTTACAGTTTTGTGGCACTGTATTTGAATCATTCGAGATAGATTTCAAATAAAACTGGTTTAGTGAGAGAAGGATTACAAAGAATTAACCCTCACCAAGCATTGTATGGGCCCTTACCACCTTACCTTAGTTAATTCTCAGTCGAAACCTTTCAAGGGTTCAAAGTAGCACAGAGAAAGTGAGAGACTCAAAGCATGAAAAGGACTCCACTGCAGACTTGAAAGGTGGACAGGCCACCTGAGAAGGAATGTGGGTGGCCTCTAGGAGAGACAGTGGCCCCCAGCAGACCAGCAAGGAAAAGGGAGGCTCCACGACTACCAGGAACTAGATTCTGCCAATCACCTGAATGCACTTGAACACGACTTCTTCCCAAAGCTTCCAGGTAAAAGGCCAGCCTGGCTGACTCCTCAGCTTTGGCCTGGTGAGATCCTAAGGAGGGAAGCTAACTGAGCCTGCCTGGCCTCCTCCATTCAGTCTTCCTCCTACAGAACTGTAAGCTAGTAAACGGGGGATGTTTTAAGCTGCTAAGTTTGTGGTGATTGGTTACACAGCAACAGAAAACGAATACAAAGTGTGAGTATTTGAATCAAGACCTAGCTGACTTCAAAGCGCGTGGTCTTTTCTCTCATCAAGGAGGTTAGAAACACCTCTAGCTCTGATGGCTTTGAACCACATGTGTTACCAAGCCTGGAGCAGACAGACAGCACAATGGAACATGTCCCTGGCCTCAAGTGGCTTGCGGGGTGACTGACATGAAAACAAGTCATTGTACTGCAAAATAACATATGGCTTAGCACAGAGAAAGCTCAAAGAGCTACGTGACCAGTGGTAAGACCTGTTTTTTTCCCTCTTTGGCCCCACCCTTTCTATATTTTTCAGATTTTCTATAACAGGCAAGACCAGACACCCCGTATCAGATGATTCATATAAAGCTCAAAGTTCTTGAGAATCTAAGTTGATTTTCATCTATTTTAGAAAGCTGGGTCTAATTTTATTTGAAAAGAACAACGTTTTTGTCAGTCAGTCCGTTGCCATAAATCTTAGACTCAAGTGTCAAAACTGAACCTGATGAAGATACTGGCTGTGAGTCAGTGGGGCAATGGTTTGGGGGCTTTGTAATACCTGGGGGTGGGGGCCACAGCTGAAGCCCAGCATGTGGCCCCTGGAGTCTGGTCACGTCCCTCCCCTCCCACCTTTGTGTCTTGTCTGTATCGTCGTCTGTCTCCAGAGTTGAGGACAAGAATCCTGTAACTCTTCAGAATGACTCACACCCACAATTAGAAATAAGCACCAAATGCACCAAGAAGCAGCCCATCATCATTGGTTGGACAAAAATCCTTCCAGGAGATAAAACTAAAGCGTCACAGGAAACCGATGATAAGAACAGCACAGAGAAGGGGCCGATTAGATAATGGTCCCAAGGCAGAAGCTTTTGTTCATCAGTGTGTCTTCCTTTATTGCCCTAAGTAACACTCCATCGAAATGGAGTTTTGACATCTTTCCCCCTCATTTTACTATGAAAAGCAAGTTGGCAACATTGTCAGGGCAAGAACAAATGGAGTGACGTTGACCTTTACCCAGCTTCACAAAACAACCCTCCACCTATCCCTGGAGTGGCCTCAGTTCTTACCCACACTCCTACATTGCATTTCCCAAGACTGTGATGACTCAGCAGGTTTCCAACCAGCCTAGAAACCCAATCCCCAATCTAACTACAATCTACAATGCAGTAGGGATTGCTTTTCTTTCTTTATATTTCTCTCCTCCCCACCCACACCAATTTCAGTGTCTCAAACATCATAACTACATTTATTATTACAAACTACTTGCCAGTACAATACGTCCAGTGCTTTGCGTACTATCTCAACTCAAAACAATTCAGCAAGGAGGGGCAGTTAAGCCCATTTTACTGAGGGTCAGAGACCTTCTGCAAGGCGATTTGGCAGCGTTAGAGCTGAAACGCAAATGTGCGGGCCCCTAAAGCACCTTCGGTTATTCCTGTTGTCTGTCCGTCAGTAGCCTGGCAAAGCCTGAGGACGCAGCAGCTACCTTTTGGGGGAAATTATTTTTTCAAAGTAAGTTAAAGGAATTAATTTCTACCTGCTTTCTGAAAACAACAACAAAACCCCCCAAAAACTATACTGCAAAGTGGGAATTCTTTGGCAAGTAAAGTAACGCCCTAAAAAAGAGAAAGAATATGTTCAAATCCATTCCCTTAAAAAAAATGAATGAAAACAAGCAGGCATTCCCTTACAGTTTCAAATCAGCTGCAAAGTTTTTCCCACTCCTCTGAGGCTTCAGAGATCACTGCACCCCACGGAGTTAAGGGACCAGGGGCTGCCTTCCCTTCCCTCTTTTGCCCCCTCTTTATGCTCTGATTCAAACCAAGGATGGACAAAACACAAAACAAAATTGGGGGGCAGGGGAACGGGACAGAAGAGCCTATGGAGAGTCCCACTAAAATGCAACGGCCCCAGCCTCTCTAAGGACACGCATGGCTTCCTGGGGTGTGAACTCTGCCTGTCCATCAATGAAAGGAGAGTGCTTAGCATACCATCACCACCACGATTTCTGACTGTTTCTTCTCTTCCCTAATCCCTCTTCCCTGCAGGGTTGGATCACTGAATTCGGCAGAGGGACCACTCTGTTCTCTCTAAAAACTGCAGTCAGTGAAGCTATCCACCAGTCAGCTGGTTTACCTCATAGAGTGGGGGTCTCAAATATAGCCTCAGGGCTAGGCCTTGGGAAGAAATGAGATCAGTGGGGCGAGGCCCCCTTGATCTATCTTTGGATGGAGATACAAGAACTAGAAATACTTCTCTTGTCTCTTTACTAAATAACAAGAAACCTGACAGCAGCGAGGGCGATGGCCTCACTGTGTTGGGGTACGAGGGGAGGCTATGGGAGAGGCGCCAGAAATTTTATTTTAAAATGGCTGATTTTTACATGGTGGCAGCTAATGCAAATCTGTGCAGACCAAACAATTGTATCCATGGTCACACAGAGTCCCCAGACCTTCTCATGGAGACCCTGTGTGAAGAATCTGACACATTCCAAAGATCTGTCTGATCAGCAACTTCTAAAGCTTTATCTCTGTAGGCAAATGGGGAGGGATGGCGGCTCAGCAGCAAGTGCCCTGGGCAGCATATCCTGGAGTGGCCAGGCCTCCGTGAGGCGCCCGACGTGGCTCTGGGGCCCCACCATGGAAACAAAGTGCTCAGCCCTCCAACTCCTACAAGTGACTTCGGACCGGAAGTCAATTCAATCAAGAGGGGAGAGTGCATGAGGCAAGCATGCTGGAGTCAGGGGAACCAGTATATGAAGAAATCACGTGCCCCTAGCTATCGCCTGGGCCTGCGGCTAGACAACAGGCAGGCTGCCCTAGTGGCTGTGCAGGCCTCTGGAGTGACCCTGCTATCTCCTCCTATCACAACTCAAGCAATGCCCCCTAAGCAACCTGGCACCCCCAAACCTCACACACAGATGTGACTCGCCCACCCATGGTGATAGGCACTGCCAAGTCTGAATTAGGAAGTTATTTCGGACCAGAGTAGTTCGTGTACAAATGTTCTGGGTAATCTCAATGGAAAGCAAATTAGGGAATCAGTTTAACCACCTGCTGAAGGTGAATTCACAGGCCTGCTGACAACCTGGCAAGTGGAGCCGCTCTGAGAGCCTGTCAGGTCTAAAAGGCCCCACGACCCCAGGAGGGCCTCCCACCTGCTTGCAGACTCATGGATGGAAGATGCCAAGTTGTCTCAAAGCCAAGGGCATCCCCTGGAGTTCTGGGGAAGGGATAAAGGCAGAGTCCATAGGCTTTGAGGAGAACCATTGCCCACCCACTTCAGCTTCTGTCTAAAGAAGAAAATATGGACTTGAAACCAAGAAGGGAGGAGGACATGGATATTCAGCCCGTTGTGGGGGTTCCCGTGGGTCCTACGAGTGTCAGGTGAACATGGGGGCACAGAAGTAGGGCAGTGAGAACATGGGACAGGAAAAGAGTTCCAGAGAACACTGGCTCCCACTTGTCTGGGCCCTCGAGAAACGACGTACGTTCTCCAGTGGGTGACATTAAGTTATTCTTTCTAATAATAATTAGAGGGCAGGGTCAGTTGGGCACTGAGGTCCCCCACCCCCAGTCTGTGTTAATTAAATTGCTGTTTTGTTCTCTATAGAAGAAGGCAGAGGTGGGCTGGGCCAAACACAGTTGTCCCCTCCCCTCAGCAGCTGGCCGGTGTCACAGGCCAGGCTGGGTATCAAATGATATCCTGGGACTTACCGGCAGCCACGGGGCTGCCTGGGGTCTATACTTAGAAATCTGTGCCGGCTTACACCAAAAGCCATCCACACTCGCCATGGTCAGTCAGGTGGACAGTGGAACTGCCAGGGGCTTCAATGCCTGTGTGTGGGCCACGTACAAGAACCCGTGGCAGCTCAAGCCAGCCTTCGGGTGAAGGCCAAGGTTGAAGGAAGACCAAGAAACAAACCCATGCTTTGTTTATCTGTTTAGCTTTCTAGTCCTAGAGCATAGGATGGGTCAATCAACTGCCCCAATCAGTGCTGCTAGCACTCAAGGTCCATTTGCAGAACCTGGATTTCTGGGATGTGTAGGCAGAGGCCTCCCCCAGCTTCCCTGGATGGGGATTAATTAAAGGGCCAGGATCCTTTGCCACAGATTCTTCCCTGGGAACTGGTCCCACCAGAGGCCAGAGGTAGACTCCCAGAACCCCACACACCCCATTGAGGCCAGGACCCGGGGGGCTGGGGCAGAGGGAAGAGCAGGAGTGTTTCTATGGCAGCTCAGGCGGGGAGCCTGCATGCCTCCAGTTGGCAAGGGAGCACCTGATATGTTCCTTCCTCACTGCTCCCCACCTTTGGGCTGAGGGACAGGGAGGGGTGAGACTTGGATAACAGTTGGATATTCTGGGAGGCACAGGAAGGGCTGAGGCAGTGAGGGCCTGGGTCAGGCAGCCTCCTGGGATTTCCAAAGAGATCAGCAAACAGTTTGGGGGTACTGGCTTTGCCTGTGGACCGCATCTGGGCCCAGCCTCTTTACTGTCACAGCCCTGGAAAACAAGGAAAAGCCCCTCCTGGGAGAAATCAGTCACTTCCTAGAGGCCGCTCTACCACCTCCCCGCTGGCCAGCATGGCGAAGGAAGTGTCAGATTTGGTCCCTGGAACCCCTTTTACCATGGGTCAGACCTTGCCTCTCTCTTGACTTTCGTTTCATCACTTAAAAAATGAGTGGGTGTTGGTTAGATCACATCAGCGGCTCTCAACCCTGGTGGCACCCTGGAATTCCTAGGGGGCTTTAAAAAAAATTCTGATGCTTGGGCCCCACCTCAAACCAATCAAATCAGAATTTCTGGGGGTGAGGACCATGAGAGCAGACAGGCTTCAGGGTTTTAAGTCTGGCCAAGAAAGGGTCTGAGAAGGCCTAGTTCAGAAGGCAGGTCTGGCCAGGTCAGGCCACGGCAGGGCTGCACTCTGGGGCTTGACCTCCTGCCTGTCACCTCATGAGGCCCACACTTCTTGAACTCAACCCCAGCCTAGGCCAAGTGCACAGATGTCCCAGGAGATGTCCTATCCCATACACTAGTGCCTCCCTCCCTCCCACAAGGCAGGGGCAGGGCTCACAGAATGGGGAGCTTGGCTGGAATGTTCAGGAAGTAGCTGTCTTGGGCCTACGTATTGGTATGTCTGGGTTTGAAAGCCTCAGAAAGATGGTGCCGTGGGGAGATGAGGTGTGGAGGTGGAGGGATGCAGGTCAAAGGGGAGGCGATGGGGGGTCAAAAAGGGTAACTGATGAGCATTTATACGTATGTATCTCCTGCTAGATGAACTAGGTCAGGGCATGCAATGCTCATCACATCCTGAGATGGGTGATAAGGCTCGCAGGGTACGTAACTTGTTCAAGGCCACACAAACCGATTAGTAAAGCTGAGGCATGGCCATCTCTACCTAGTCCCAGCCAGCCAGCCCTGTCTGCGCTGGTACCCACTTCTTTGCTCTATAAAGTGAGCTCTTTTTCCCAGGGCACAGTCTACCTCGCATCACAGGCCACATCTGGCTTTCCTGGCTCCATACCCTGCCCTGCCCCCACACAGCTGGGATGAGCTCCAGCTGTGAGGTTAAAGCAGCTGCAGGAGGCCTCCCAGGGGGTCTTCTTGCCACATTCCTTTTTAACCCGCTCAGCTGCCCCCTGGGCTCTGGGCTCCCCCTCAGTTCCCCTCCTGCCCTCTGGTGGAAGCGGGTGCTTTCTACCTCTGCCTGGGACCAGATCTCCAGCTTCTGGCAGAATCTGCTGTCACCACAGCCACCACCATCACCGGAGAGCCTGTATTGTAGCTGCCTCCCAGGTCCCATTCTTTTTCCTATAAACCCTGAGGTACCTGGTGTAGGAATTGGCACATTTTTTTCTGTACAGGACAGAGAGTGCACATTTTCAGCTTTGCAGGCCATATGGTTTCTGCCGCAACTACTCAACTCTGCCATTGTCGCCCAGACACAGACAATATGTAAATAGATGGGTGTGGCTGTGTTCCAATAAAAAGTTTTAGTATGGACACAAATGTGAATTTCATTTAATTTTCACGTCACAAAATAGTCTTTCCCCCCACCCCACCAGTTAACAATGTGAAAACCATTCAAAAGCCTAGACAAACAAACCCCTGGTGGGCTGGGTTTGGCCCAGGGGCCACAGTTTGGCAACCCCTGATCCAGCGCGTCATGCAGCCACTCAACAAACACACATCCCTGGGCTCCATCTCCTGGTGTCCCTGGGCCTCACTGCTCCTTCCTTCCCGCTTCCCAATGTGCTGACATGTCTTCTCCCTGTCCAGCCCCCAGCACGCTATGAGCAGAAAGGGGACACACAGGAAGAGGCTTTGAGGCGGGCCCACATCTGCCATCTCGGCAGCCTGCATATTGTCATCTTTCTCTGGGTCATCAACACACATTTCCAAAACCACGCCTCCTGGATGCTGTTTGAAAGTGGCCAGACATGTCCAGCATTTGAGAAACACACACACACCAGTTTGGGGGCTGTGTGCTTCCCCCCAATACATGCTACTCCCGAAATGGAGAGGAGGTGGGTGGGCTTCTACAGAGGGTTCTCTACACCCAGCGTGTTTACTGATCGTGGGACAAAAACACCCCACTATTGTTCACTGGACTCCATAGTAAAACGCAAGTTAAAATGGAATACTCTAAAACAAACAAAAACAAAACAGATTGGGGTCAGGGTAGGCCAGGGGGAGGGTTTGCCAGCAGCCAAAGAGACACACTAACCAGCGGTGACGCTTGGCTTCTGGGGAACTGGCATATGGGAAAGTCCCTCCCCGCACAAGCCGGGCCCTGCTCCAGGGCAGAGCGTCCCCAGATCTGCAGCCACCCTCCCCTGCGTCCCTGGTTGATGCAGCAGGTGAGAGAGAACGAGCAGGGTGGCAGTGGGGACGAAGGCCAGGTGGGCAGCTAGGTGGAGAGGACGGGCTCCAGAGGGGAGGATGCGTGGATCCTATGCCATCCCAACAGGGACACTTTTGAGAGGGAAAGGTGGAGCCGTCAGTAACTACCCCGGGACAAGAGTCCTAAACTGGGAGGATCCCTGGAATACTGGGAAGCCTGGTAATCCTATGCGGAGGGTGCAGGGAACGGGGTCTGGCTTGAAATGTATTTCCCTGTGGGGAACCCCAACTCTCCTGGGGGTAAGGGCACTGACAGAAATACACAGCGGCCCTCGGGTGTGGTCACATCTTCAGTCATCTTTGTGGCCTGCTGGTGCCCATCTTCTCCCCCTTTCAATTCTCCCCTGTTCAAACTCCGTTAGAGGATTCCCAGACAAGTCGTCTATCTTCATCTCCTGCCTCCTCTGTACTTGCAGGCACAGTGGCTTTGCTCCGGGCCCTGGCACAAGCCTGACCCCAGTGCTGGGGTGCGAGAGTCCCTCTCGGGGGCCGGGAGACTAATCACAGACCCCTCCCCCAGGGAGAGGCATGTTCAGCATGGGGTCTGTCCTTTGGCTTGTTTGTCCAGGTGGGGGATGCTGGGCCGTAGGTAATGAGTCTAAAGCTAGAGATTTGAGACCCAGGCTGCTCGGCCTGAGGACAGGGGCCCATTGTTTCAGAGGACCCCCATGGGGGTCCAAGCAGGCAAGCAAGATCTCCTGGGAGTTCCTGGAGGTAGGCAGCCCCTTCTCTGTAGTTTTCCAGAAACCGTGTAAACAACTCCTGCCCTACAGCATGGCAGGGAGCCCAATGGGGCCCTGAAGGGGACGGCTAGGACTCAAGCCAAGGAGGCCATCCAGAGTCACCAGGGTTTGAAGGCACAAAAGGGGCCAATGGATATTCATGAGGGAAGGAAGAGAACAGGAGAGAAACCCTTCTTCTGTCAAGGTCAAAGGCAGAGTGTGAAGGGACCTTAGAGACAATCTAGTCCAACACTCATTTTACAGAGAAGGAAACCAAGGCCCAGAGAGGGGAGGGGACCTGCCTGGTCACCCAGAACAACAGCACCAGAGCCAGTGCCCTGCCGGTGACCAACACCAGTACACACCCTACTCCTGGAGGGCATTTTCCATGGTGGGCATTGCTTACCCAGATGTAAAGGTTTCATCCCTGCACAGGTTTTCTGAGTGGCCAAGGGGAAGACCTCCCTGAGGTCTGCCCTGAGAATCACCTCCACAGGCGCTGGTCCAAGGAATGCCGAGCCATGTGCTCGCCTCGTGGGCCCAGAGCCCTGTGGAATCCAGAAGCAATGGGGTGCTGGGCTCCTGGCCTCATCTGGAACCTGGCACGTCCCCTAATGTCTCAGTGGCTCCAAAGATGGAGGATGGGCAGAAATCCTTGACTCCATGTTCTTGCCTAACCCTACCCACGCCCACGTAGGTGACAGCGCACACTTTACTTCTTTTGGGAAAAAAAAAGCAAATCCTACATCACCAGCTACACCCAAACACACAGGGTCTGAGACAAGGCCTAGAGCCACCCAGGGCTGTGGCACATTGATTCTTACTCAGCTTCTCGGTGTGCTTCCTCTTTTCACAACCAGTCTATTCATAAAAATAACAATTACTGGTATTATTGCCACCCATGAAATGGCCTGGGCACACTGCTTGGTAGCCAAGGAAAGTGAGGTTCAGAGAGATTAACTTACAGAAGATACAGCAAGTGAGTGATGGTGCCTGGATTGGACCCTGGTCCGTGTAACTCCAAAGTTAGCACTCACGTCTCTACACGGTTTGGCCTCCCTGGCCCGGCTGACCAGTAGCACTGAGAGGCAGGGCTGGGTCTGCCTGTCCAACCCCAGTTTCTTAAGTTCCCTATAGGAGTAGGCTCAAAACAAATGCATGCCCTGTTCCAACCAAAAGCACAAACCGCAGGCCCAAACCAGTCACTAGAAGGATAGGGAAGATCTATTTTAGGGAGATTCTACTGCTTCCCCAGCCATTTGACCACAAGAAGAAAGGGAATGAAATAATGAAATGGAAGTCACATTCTATTCCAACATGCAGAGTTTTCCAGGCGTGTTCCACAGTTAGCAAAGCAAGGACTCTGAGCGCAGCTCCATAGTCCCATTCCAGGGACTCACGGAAAGGCCGCCTGCTCCCAGACCCCAGTGCCTACCTCGCAACCCTCCGGCCTCGGCTGGTCCAGACCTCGTGCTTCTCGCAGCACCACGGGTGGTGGGGCACCCATGCCCCTTGTACCCTTGGACGGCACCCAGCTCCACAGGCAATGCATGGTGAGGGGCCTGATCCCAGGGTCGCTGGCAGCCCCGGCCCCTGCTGCGGTGTCCCAGGGAAGAAGGAAGCAGGGAGAGTTTTTGTTTTCATGACTGTAGTGAACAGTCACTGCAGCCAAAAATAGTCTGTGCCTGGGAGCTGGGGAGTCAGCACATACCTCACAGAGCAGGTGCTGGGTGTGAGACCCGCAGGCTCCAACAGGCCTTGCTGCAGGGGGCCAGGGATCCAGGCGCCCAGGGTACCAGGCCACATACAGAGAGCTTTCCCCTGCCTTGCTGCCCCCTTCAAAATGTTTGCCTTGAGTCAATCAGGAACATGATCACCTCCCTCTTCCCAGTAAATCATCAGGGGAACCCCCACCCCCACATGAACTCCAACTCTCCCCAATCCCTCTGCATATCTCACAGGTTTGGGGCTGGGTGGTTTGGACACCCACAGGCAGAGCCGTAGGAACCACCAGCTATCAAAACTCATGAACTCAAAAACAGTGAATTTTACTGTATATAAATGAAATAACAATGTAAGACGGTAAGTGGCTGCCTACCAGTGGCTGTTGGGATTGTGGGGGATTATATTTTCTTTTTTGAGGTTTTCTACATTTTCAAAATTTCCTACAGTGAACAGTTGTAATTAGATTTGGAAATCTAATTAATTTTTTTTTTTTTAAATGAAAGAAAAAGGAAAGATGCTCAGGTCACATGGTCCTATCTGAGAGAATTTACAGTGTGTGTGTGTGTGTGTGTGTGTGTGTGTGTGTGTGTGGTGACCCCAGCTTTGGAGCCAGACTCCCCGGATATGAATCCTGGCTCTACTACTTACCTTCTAGGGGACCTCAGGAAAGTGACACTGTCACTCAAGTTTCTCTGTCTCTATTGTATACTGGGAATAAAAGCATTGTTTTCTGCTATGGACTAAACATTTATATCTCTCCAAAATTCATGTTGAAACCTAATCTCAATGTGATGGATGTAAAGGCGGGGCCTATGCGAGGTGATTACTAGGTCATATGGGGAAGCCTCGTGAATGGGATTAGTGCCCTGGGAAAAGAGACCCCAGAGAGCTGTCTGGCCCCTTCTGACATGTGAAAATACAGCAGAAGGACAGCCATCTATGGACCAGGAAGTACGTCACCACCAGACACCGAATCTGCTGGCACCTTGGTCTTGGACTTCTCAGCCTCCAGAACTTGGAGAAATAAACTTCTGTTGTTTATAATAGCTGCCCAGTCTGTGATATTTTTGTTACAGCCGCCTGAAGCGACTAAGACACCTCCTCATAAGGTTATTGGGAGGACTGAATGAGACATTCTATGTAAAGCTCACAGCTTGGTCCTGGGCACACTGGGAACACTCACTAAATTCATGAACAAATTACACTTAAAAAGAAGAAAACGAAAAGAAAAACAAACCAACAAAGAAGGCCGACTGGAAGGGAAGGCACCAAAATGTTTACAGCGCTTCCTCTGAGTAGTAAGATTATGGGATAAACCATCAACAAACGGTTGTATTATTGTTTTCTTTGATTTTTGCACTTTTCACACTTTGAAACTGAACATACATGTAAATTACTGGATAGTAAGAAAAAAACCTAAAAAGCCAAGAAGCAATGATTATCTCTGTACAGGATTATAGATAACTTATTTTCTTTGCTTTTCTAAAATAAGTATTTACTACTTCCTTTCATAGTGAAGAAAATGAAAAATGTTATTAAAAACAACTGAGGGATAGGCTCACCTGTTACATTCTAGAAACATGATCTCTGCAGACCAACCCAAGGGTTTAGGCCTTTGACACACCATCTCTGAGCCTGAGGCCCTTTGCCTCCCACACAGACACAAGACTTCTGCTCACTGATGGGAAATGGGACACGATGGTCAACCCTGAAACCCCCAGGGGAAAGCCAGGCCACCTATCCCCTTTGAGAGCCCGTGGTGAGGGTGCGGGTGGGGTGCTGCAGTAGCAACTGTTATTGCTCTCTGAGGGAGTGAGAGTATTTGTGATGTCTCTTCTTCTGTCAGCCTGGCTGTCTTCCCTCCAGGAACCCATTTCCTGAGTGCAGGTGGCCCTGACCCTTCAGGCCCTCTACCACATTGACAAAGGGCTGAGCCCTTGACCCAGTGTGGGCCAACTGGGGTTCTTTATCATCCTAGCCCTGTGATGGGTTCTGATATGAGTACATCACCAAAGCCAAGCCAATCAGAGCCTTCCCTGGAATACTACTACTACCACCACTACTGCTACTACTGTGTTTCCCCGAAAATAAGACCGGGTCTTACATTAAAGTTTGCTCCAAAAGACGCATTAGGGCTTATGTTCAGGGGATGTCATCTTGAAAAACATGGTAGGGCTTATTTTCCGGTTAGGTCTTATTTTTGGGGAAACACGACAGGCTGGAAGGAAATGAGGCTTAGCAGCTGGTACCCTTCATGCCTGCCACGTGGAGGGGGCCCATCCAAGAAATAGATGCTAGTATCCAGACCTCTGGATACCCCTGCATCCAGACCTCCCTGAATTTCTATTACCTAAGCTGATAAAAGTCTCTTGTTTGCTTATGCCAGTTGGTATTAGAACTTGCTATGGAAAAGTTCTAGTAGGAGAGTATAATAGCTTTTACTTAGTAAGTCATACTGTGTGCCTTGGTACCATGTCATCCATCCATCCATCCATTTAATCAACAGACAGCTACTAAATACCAGCTGTGTGTCACGAACTTTACTCAGCACTGGAGTTACACCACTGAACAGAATATATAGTCTTTTTCCTTCAGGAGGTTACATCATAACAGGAAACACAGAAACACACAAATTAAAAAATAACCAAAATATGTTAACTGAAATGTGTGAACAAGTGTGAAAAAGGAAACAGTATGCTGCGATCAAGTGGTGGGCATGAGTGGCATCTAATTTTAGACAGGGTGGCCTCTCTGAAGATCTGACTTCTAAGCTCCCGTCAGAGGATGAGAAGGCATTGGCCGTGAGCATATAGAAATTTCCAGGCAGAGGAAAGAGAACGTGCAAAAGCCCTGGGATATGATAGGAAACAACCTGATGTGTTCTCACATGAGGGGAAGAGTAAGCAGGGGCAGGAGACAACGGGGAAAGAGGCAGACGATGAATATATGTCAGGCCTTTAAAGTAATGATGAGGGGTTTGGATTTTATGCTGAATGCAGCGAAACACCGATGAAGACCTATACTCAGAAAAGCGAAATGACTGGATTTGGGCTGTAAGGAAAATCACTCTTGGCTCATGAAAAATGTAATAAAGAGGAGGGCAAGAGTGGCTACAGAGAGCGGTGTAGGTGTTACTGGACAAGTCCCTGCAACAGCTAGGATTAGGGTGGTGGCGGTGGTGAAAAAGAGACATAGATGATTTGGGATATATATTTGGAAATAGAGCTAGTGGGATTTGCTAGTCAATTGAATGTGTAGGTTCAGGAAGCAGAAGGAATCAGAAATGAACCCTCAGTTTCTACCTAGAGCAACTGACAGATGAGGAAACCGGCTCAGAGAGGTAAGGGACTTGTCCAAGACCACACCACTGGCAAGTGACAAAATTAAGATTTAATCGGCCTCCCAACATGAGGTTCTGAGTCATCTAATTCCAGTTCACGCTCTCAAGCAATCTTGTTTTCCAAACTTGCTGCTTGCCCAAAGGCATAGAGCTGGAAGCGAGGGCCGCTGAAATTTATAGGCTGATTTATTTCAAAAGAAAGGTAATGAGAGGAGACGTTTGCTTTATAAAATTAAAAGTGTGGTGTTGACACTAGAATAGTACAATATCTAGCTGGTCCTATCTGCTCTAGGGTAATCTTGCCTTTGAGGCAGTCCCTGGAGGAGGAGGGACCGAACACAAGCTGCCAGCCCAGGAGCTAGGTGGCCCTGGAGGAGGTCCGAAGCCAAAGCCATCTACAGCAGGGCTACAGACACACAGTCCTGCTCGAGTCCAGCCCATCGCCAACAGAAACCAGAGGCAGTTCAGGAACCCCAGACCTCAGCAGGCCGTTGGCAGCTTAAAGACCTCCCCCAGAGACCCTTGCAATGCAACCTTCACAAGCCCAGATAAGAGGTTCTGAGACACTTGAGACCAAAACTCTTTGGGTGATCTTGTTTGAATGCAGTCCTTCCACAAGACACCCACTCTATGGCAGAACAGTGAACAAAACAGCCAGGTCGCTGCTGCCCACAGAGCACGTCCAGTCTAGTTGGTTTTTACTGGACTTGGCAGCTCAGAAATCCAAGGAGTAAGGAGATGGGCTCATTGTTCAAAAGTGCCAACCAGGACTGGGCTAAGCCCATGATTTTTCACATTTCTAGAAACTAGGGACACCCCTCCTCTCCAAGCTTTAAAAGAGGCCACTTTGGCTCTGGATCAGAAAAACAAATTCCTTCATCGACTGGAGAGAGTGATGTACCTATGCAAGTTCAGTAAGGACAGGAGCTCAGGTGCAGGGCCTAGAATAGTACCTGGCACACAACAGGCAATAAATACACTTAACTGCGTGACTGGACCAATAGGAGGAAACAGGAGTGGGCCCTCAGCGTTGTGTCTTGCCACACGTCATCCTCTCCTCCCTCAGCGCTTTGCATCGTGGCTATTTGCACATGTGAATACTCGTACCCCACTACCCAGCAAGCCCCTGAGCGCAGTTTGTTCATATTTAATCCCCTGTGATAATTAATCTGGGCACAAGGTAAGTGATCAATGGGTGTAAAATAAATGAATGTGAAGGAAAGAAGGAAGGTGGGGAGTGAGGAAAGGAGGAAGGACAGAGGGAGAGAGGAAGACAGAGAGGAAGCAAGGAAGGAGGAGAGATGGGGAGGGAGGGAGGGAGAGAGGGAAGACGGTGAGAGAGGATGAGAATGGGGAAGGGAATGGGAGATTGAAAGAAAGCTCGATCTGATTACACAACTATATATGGTCGCCCTCGCCTGGGCTATTCTGAGTAAGATGTCAGATGACAAAATCATGTAGAGTTGACAAGCCTGGCTTTGTAGTCACAGGATGTGAGACTGCATCCCAGCTCAGCTACCAACTAGCTGTGTGATGCTAACCTGTCACTAAATGTCTCTGAGCCTCAGTTTGCTTAACGATAAAACAGGGATCATAGTGACCTCCCCACCCCCACCCCAGGTATAAGGATTATACAGGATGATATATATAAAATACCACCTTGCGTGTGCCCCCTTCCTTCCATATCCAAATTTCAGCACTTCTCCCGACGACCTGGGTTGCACCAGTATGCGTCCCCTGCCCAGGCCTCCATCTCCCCATCCTAAGTGGGGAGAGTGCTGTGGCACAGCCCCATGGGGTTGGTACCAGATCACAATTCCTCAGTACCAAGGCAGCCCCACGTGCAGATCCCTGGGGTGTGTGCTGCATTCTGAGGAGGCTCCCAGCTGCCAAAGAGCAAGGCTGTCACAAGTGCGGCCTCTAGCTCCCAAAGGGAGAGGGTGGGGACAAGGAGAAGAGGGATAGGGAGGAGAGGATAGGAGCAAGGGAAGCAGGGGTTCATGCTGATTAAAGCTGTACCCAGGAGCCAATGCCAGTTTACTTTTCTGGTTCAGTTTTACAGAGTCTCCCTCTTCACACAGCCTACGTACTGTGTTTCCCTGAAAGTAAGACCTAGCAGGACCTAGCTCTAATGCATCTTTTGGAGAAAAATTAATATAAGACCAGGTCTTATATAAGACTGGGTATAATATAATGTAATATAATATAATACCAGGTCTTATATGATATAAAACTGGAAATATAATATAATATAACACAATACCGCATCTTATATAAGACCTGGTCTTATATTAATTTTTGCTCCAAAAGATTCATTAGAGCTGATTGTCCAGCTAGGTCTTATTTTTGGGAAAACAGGGTACCAGGGCCCACCCAGAGCTACAGCCACTCCCAGCCAATGGAAAAGCAACGTGGTAGCAGAGGTCAGGTAGCATTCTTCCCCATCCCCAAGAGAATGCAAGAATAGAAAAAAGGGAAAAGAGAAACTTGCCCAGTCAGGGCTACAACGAAAACCCCTCACTGCACTCACCTCCACCTTCCATTCAAGAAACACCACCAGCGAGAGCTTATTCGGGGACCCTGTGGCCTGTGGCCCCGGCCCTGGAATCCCAGCCAGCACTTGCCATTTCCTTTAACAACTTCCAATAGGGAAATTGCTAAAGGAAAAAAAAAGGCTCCACGCCAGCAGGCTCTGAAATCATTTCCCCAGCTGCAGCCAGAACACGAAGCTGTGATTTTTAGTTTTTAACCTGTGGAAGGGTGGAGGAGAGGTAGAAAGAGTCCCACTGTGTGACTCTAGATGTTCAGGGAGGGGAAAGGGACGCTGCCTGTAAACTCACTCTCCTGCTCATCCCCAGGTTCCTCCAAGCCCAGCCTCCAAGCAGGTGTCCCGCACCCCCCACCAGCTGGAGCATTATCTCACCTTTCACCCATCCCCACAATGAATCTAGCCTTCTCACTACTATGCAGGAATTTTATTTTCCTTTAAACAATTCCAATGTTTTGTCTCCGTCTATTTCTCTCTCATACACACACGTCAGTGATCTCCTAGACAAAACCCCACCCCTGGCATTTCCTGGGAACGCACCCTGTTATCCTCACCACTCTCCTCCCAGAACAGGCCATTGCAAACACCTCCTGTGAGGATGGTACCAGCTCTCTCGGAGCTCAGGCTCTTTGCGGGTACCGTTCCCTTCATCTGGTGTGCTCTTCCCTTTCCCGCCACGCTAGCTCCCAGCACTCAGGCAAGCCCTGCTGGCGCCAGTCCTTCCTTGACCTTCCCAGCCTGAGTTCACCCGCGTGCTCCCACAGACCCCAGGCCAGCTTTGGACAGGATGCTTGGTGCCCGCTGTCAATACATGCGTTTCACTGCAGCCTGTGAGCTCCTGGGACTAGGGAACGTATCTTTAGCATCCTAACTCTCAGCGCAGGCTCTAGGCTTGCACTGACTAATACGTAATTGCCATATATCTATTTCAATTAAAATTCATGAAGATAAAATTCAAATTTTGGTGTCTCAGTCACACTGTGCGTAGTTTAAGTGCTCCACGGCCACACGTGGCTGGTGGCTACCACGTTGGACAGAACAGTATAGAATGCTTCTATCATCACAGAAAGCTCTACTGGAAAGCATCCCTCTAGACCGAGGTCTGATGGGTGGGTAAACATCTGAAGGCATCTCTCAAGCTCTCTGTCTCCAGCATCCAGGAAGAAGGAGGAGGAATCAAAGGTCACGCCTGTCAGCAACACCACAGCAGGCTCTGGAGCTGCAGAGGGCTGAGACCTCACTCAGGTTAGAGGGGAGTCAAGAGTGAAGCACCCCTTTACCACCCCAGAAACTGGGAAGCCCCGCCACTGCCCTGTGGTCACTTCCATATCCGTCCCCACTCTTCATCCAGCAGAAAGGCACTCTTTCCCGGAAACCTTATGACCACAAACTAGTGACCACAATCTGAAGCCAACAGCTGAAATAATATTTAGATAACCCTAGAGAAACGGCGCCCAGGAAGGCAGTATTGAAAAGGAAGATCGTACACACACATATGGCTGTACACACGTATGATGTATGTATTTTCCTGAGGGAAGAATCAGGGCCCCCATCAGGAAGCCAGAAACGGTTAAGATCAGCAGAGAACTCATCAAAATGGCCAAGGGGACAAATCCCCCCACACAAAGACCATCCCATACCTGTGCTTAAAGCGAGGGGGAGTATTTTGAGGGGGATTCATGGCAATGTGTCTTTTACTATAATACATTTTTTTAAATTTAAACCTTCACCATATTGTTTGACCACACCTCATATATGCAATAGCGAGAATCAATCTTTTTAATTTTAGAATAGATGTAACGGATTTAAAAGACTTGACGGGGTGAACTGCTCCTGCCAAGTGTTGATGGAGTTATGTCCCATGAGAGCTGTCCTGGACCTCTGACACTGGCATATGTTATGCTCCTATGCACACTGGTTCGTTAGTTGGTTAGTGGGTGGGTGAGTGGGTAGGTTGGATGAATGGGAAGAGGGAACAAAGGAGAAGAACAGTATATTATAGCAGTTAAAAGAGAAAATTACACACACACCCTTATTTCCAAATCCCAGAGCTAGCACCTCCTAGCTGTATGATTTTAAACAAGTTATTTAACCATTCTGTGCTTTAATTTCAAGTATGAAATAGCAATAACTGATCATAACTTCTTCACAGGGTTTTGTGAGAATTCAGTGGCATTATCTATACAAAGTGTTTTAACACAGTGGCTGTCACATGGTCCATGCTTCCAGAAACGTTGGCTGCTGTCCTTATGGTGAACCAGTGAACAACTGGTGTGGTCAGGCTGTCTCATTCATAAAGCAATGGCACCCAGGACACATGCTAAAGCCACATTTACCCTGGGTCCCTCCTGCTGCTGCTTTCCCCCCACACCCCCCATCCTGAGAGTACAGAGCATCGCGTCTCAGTTGTAGCCACACAGAGCTGTCCTTGGCTTTGCGTGTGGTCCCTTTGCCTGGCCCACTGCATACCCAGCCCCTGCCCTGAGTCCCCACGGCCCGTGTACCTGCACCACCTCCGGTCTCACACTGAAGGTGTACAGCCAGTCACTGAAGCGAGGGTAGCTGTTGAGCTCTGAGGTCCTCTCACCAGGAGCCACACTCAGCTTGCACTGCCGCTGCTTGCAAATGTACCGGACCAGCTTCGCCTGCAGGGAGCCCAGGAAAGAAAAGGCTGGTTCATTCGGGGCACATACACGTGGCTGCCCTGAGCACGCTACAGGGGTGCTCTGTCATTCCAACAGCACTGAAGCAGGAAAAGGGGGAGGGAGGAGAAGAGAAGGGTCTGGGAGAGCCAGCAGGAAACCTGGGGAAAAATCCATAAGCCCCTACCCCACCCAAGGCCGGTTGACACTGCCTCATCCTTGGGACCATGATCCTCAGAGAGTAATGTGCAAGACTGGTCACAACAGAGAATGGGATTAAAACATAAGAAGGGCTTCCTGCCTGAGTGGGGGGAGGAGTGGGGAGAGGTTAGGTTCAGGGGGGTTAGTAATCAATGATATGGAAGATGTGGGGACTTGGGGAGGATGAGCAACCTTCTACTTAGGATGCTTCCAGCCTAGAATCAGGTCGCCTGGTTTGGGATCCAGGGGCTCAGGCACATCCTAGCCCTGTGACCTTGGACAAGTAACAAAACATCCTGGCTCCAGAAAAGCCTGTTTCCTCCTCCAGAAAATGGGATAATCATAGAACCTCTCTCTCAGGGAGGTTGAGAAGAAATGAATTACTCCGTGCATGCCTGGCCTATACATGCTGGGCAGGCCTGTTGGGTTGTGTGTGGCATTATTAGCAAGGGTCCTTGAATACAGTCTAAAAACAAGCTTTCAGGACCCACACCGAAAAATGGATGCAAACTTCAGATGTGTGAGTCTATGTCTTTTCCAGGGGAAAGTGTCCACAGCTTTACAAAACTTCAAATAAAATAAGATTAACTAAGGTCAGCCTGGCATTCTCTTTGACAAACACTGGCCTGCACTGTACTACTAAGGAATGCAACAGTGGGGGCAAGACTTGTGGGGAGGGCAGAGCCCAGGGCTGATTAAAAAGAAGGGGGAACGGTCTCAAACAGATGGAAATGAATGCCTGACCTGAAGAAGACGAGGGCCCTGGCTCGGCTGACATCAAATGGCCGATGGACCCAAAACGAACTGCTGAGATGTTGACGGGATTCTGTTGGCCTCATATTGGTGACTTTCAAGTCTCCCCAGAAGGCAAGCACCACCTTCAAAGACTTGTATGGGAACGACGTCACTCAAGCTACTTCCCAGTCTTACCGCCCTGCCAGGGTTTTGTTGTTAATACATCCCTTTATCTTTCATCTGTAAATATCTCAGTATATTTCTCTAAAGGGTAAGAGCTCTTTCTGTTAGCACAGTCTCAGTATTAAAAAATAATTAATAATTTTCAGTTTCAAATATCTAGGAAGGCTTCAACATCCAAACAGGAGCTCTTGACCATTTTTAGACTACGGACCCCTTTACCAGTCTGGGGAGGTCCTTCCTTTTCTAAGAACAATGCTCTTAAGTGCATAAAACAAAACACTGTGGATTGCAAAGGAAATGAATTAGATGTAAATACATTTATCAAAATATTACTTAAAATTGTGACAGGGTACTAAAAGCTTCTTTATAAAAGGCAGGTAATATTAAATAATATCTAGCAGTGGGTCTCATAGCTATCATAAGTTTGAAACTGTGACAAATGTAAAACTGCTTTTTTTCAGATAGCCCCACAACTGTATCATGATAAGAAAACTGTGATTTCTATTGGCGACCGAGTCACACGTATTTGCTGAGACCACTGTGCCTTGTTGCCTACGTCCAAATTGAACAACACACTAAATTTCAGTTAAGGTTAATGAAAGGTTAAGAAATGAAAGGTAACAATTTCCCCCTGCAAATTCATAGACCCCCAGAATTCTCTTCACAGAATCGAGGTAAAGAACTCTTGTGGCCAGAGGGATGTGAGGCATGAAGTAAGACTCATAATGACAACAACACCATTGCTTCTACATCAGCCTTTCTGAAATCTCCTCCAGAAACTTGTTTGGTCCCAGGCTCACAATGGTCCCAGGCTCACGAACGGCGAGACTCAGGGACACTGGCCTGCAGATCTGTTAAGTCCTGCTATCTTCAGAGGGCTCAGTGGCAAGTGAGGACAATTGCTAGAGAGGGAACACTGAGTCAGAACAAAAATAATTCCACTCAGTTGTACAGTTTCGACATTTAGTAAAACCTAGATAGAAGCAAACCCACAGCATTCCTACACTACACGCCCCTCAGGTTCCCAGAGCAGACATTACTAATCAAACATTCTCTGCTGAGGTTTTACACCTCTGAGCAGACACTGCTAACGGAACGCTCTCTGCTGAGGCAGGCAACTCCAAGATGTCACACAAGAAGTGTATTTGCTGTCCTGTTATGAAACCTAAGCCCCTGGGAACATCTGTAGAGTGTGAAGCTCATAAACGCGAAGACATGAGTGCCTCTTGTATCCTAAAGGGCTCAGTGGAGGCAATCACGTCCCTCATCTAGGTCGACCCCACTCCATCCATCCCATCCCTCTCGGCGTGACCAGAGGCCAATTCCCAAACTTCTTTTCCAAGCTCATCTCCACTCCACCTCTGGCCCACCCTGACCTCCAGGTGAATACTCCCCTAGGAGCTATTCCTCAAATACTTCCTATACTTTCCTACGCACTGGGCTTCTCTGCTCCAACTGTCTGCTCTGGCCAGAAGTCCCTCCCTCCTCCAGCTCCCGTGTGATTGGCCTGGGCAGGACTTCCCAGGCCTGAGCACAGGTCCCATCTGCCCTCCCGAGTGTGTCTGTGGCAGCCCCTGTCACAGCAGGCCGCCCAGACCAGCTTCTAATACGGTCTCTGCCAACAGATATGAGCTCCCGGGGCACTGGACACCAAACAGGCTTCAGAGTTCAACAGAATCTGGGTTCAAATCTAGATTCTTCCATGTATCCGTTGTGTGACCTCAGGGAAGTTCGTTAATTTTTCTGAGTCTCGGTTTTCTCACCTGTACATCAGGAATGATAGTATCTAGCTCACGCCTGCTGGGAAGATGGAACGATAGTGTGGAAACCCACCCTAGTTTCCCTATTACTACACACCAGGGCAGGGACTGTGTCTACCTCATTTGTGACTGTACCCACACACCTATTACTGCACCTGGAACATAACACGTGCTCAGAAATCCTGAGGAAGGAAGGAGGCAAAGAAACACGTGGGCCTTATCCTCATATTAAAATCTTACTCACGGCCAGTTCTTCCCTCCACTCCAAAATGCTCTCAAACCACAGCTTCAAAGAGCTGACCAAAGACAGGGGGCAATAAATCAAACAACTGTGCCTAGTCAAAACCATTTTTTTCCACATTAACCAAGAGGTGAGGCTGCCGGTACTGACAGCAGCCGCAGTGAAGGCTGTCCGTCACTGGCATTGAGAATCGCAGGGCCGTATCCCTGGGAGCCAGTGAGTAATGCATCTGTTCTGCATAAGACTTTGGCCATCACAGGTCAGCATCAAGGTCAGGCAGCCTGGCCTCAGCAATGAGCCAGCGTTTGGGGCTTTCCCTAGTTCAGCCCCTTCCAGCGTGTCCAGCCCTTTTCAGCCTCCAGGCCCTCTGCCAGGAAGGTTCTTTCCAGTGGCCCCTCAGGTCCCACAACTCAGCTCAGATATCCATTCCTCCAAGAAGCCTTCCCCAAATCCTTAGCCCCATTCCCTCTCCTCCATCAGATCCCACATCGCAGTTCTCATACGTCACTGGTCTGCTTCCTGCTTTAGACTGTAGACTTCATGAGCCTGGTCTGTGTTCTTGATCCCCACTAGATCCCCAAAAACCAGCTTACCTGGCATATGGTTTGCGACTGTAAAACCTTTGTTGAATGAATAAACAAATGAAAACACAATACATTTTAAAGCCCCGACAGGCATATACTTTTACCAAAATGACAATGGAAAATAAATGCCAACTGGGTAAGTGATGACTCAGGAGCCTGAGAGTCTCAACCACCTGGGTAAGTTCCCCAGAAGAGCGAACAGTCTCTTTGTTCAAAGGCTGTTAGAGATCCCTGCTAGAGAGCCCACAGCAGGCTCGTGGGTAGTATCATGCAGACCTTGAAATGACTCCTCGCTGCCCCCAGTTAACAACCCCTAAGCCTGGCCGGCAGTGCCACTTGCCAGCAGGTCTGGTGTCCTGGCAGCTGCTCTCCTCCAGAACTCATAAAGAAGACAGGACACCTGCAGATCTGGGTTCTGCTAAAGGAGCAAAGCTGTTCTCATTCACAAAGGATGGAGGTGCCCAGTGTGCAGCAGCTACAACTGAGCAAATATAAGGCGGCTCTCACTTTTTGGAAAATTGGTCACAGTCACAGAAGCACCCAGGGGCTACTTTCCCAGAGAAACCACAGTGGGGCCTGCCAGCCCAGCCCCAGGGGCCTGCAAGGGGGCCTTTCATGGGTAGCGTCATTTTCTCTTAACCACAAAACCGCAAGATATAAATTTTCCGGAATAGAAAAGCACCTGGGGTTTCAGCGATGGAACTAGCAGTAAGAGTCATTCATACTCTGGCCGTCAGGGAGGACCCTGGCACTAAAGTCTCATTCACCCCAACCCCAATATTCTTTGGTTTCATACGTGTGTGCCCCACCCCTGCTCTGACACGCAGCCTGTTGTACTGAAAGAGCAGAAGAGCGTCAAGTCACCCCATAAACAGTTGGTGGGTATTATTACCATACACGGTCCACAGCAGGTGCTCACTAAGTGTCCTAGGCTGAAAGATCTGGTCTCTGGTCCCAGCTCTGACATTTAGATCAAGGCTCTTGGGGAAATCCCCCTTAGCTTATCTTCAATCTTACCACCTATGCAAAGGGTATCATTTTATGGAAGTTGAAGCCAAAGTAACTACTATAAAAGTGCTGGGGACAACAACAGAATATATATAAAAGTCCTACTATGTTATTGTTGGTTACTCCAACCATATCCAAGAGGAAGCCTAGCTCTGGGAGGAAGAACTCTAGCTCTCGAAACAGATGGACCTGGTCTCAAAGCCCCTCGCCACCATACTCCCTCAGCAGGTGAACACAGATAGAACCTTGGCCTCAGTCTTCCCATCTGTAAATTGGGGTTGGTCTGCTTCAAAGGGCTGTTTTTGAAGATTTACATGAGAAAATATGAATGTAGGATGTTCACGTGCTCAGTGGTAGCTGTGGTAGGTAGTATCCTCATTGGGCAAGGCGTTCAGGTTAACTTATACCCTCCCTGGGCAACAGGGAAGATGTGGGTGGGATCACACCCATTTCAGAGATGGGGCTAAAGAAGAACCCGAAAGCTGGTGTTGGCCTTTAGAACAATGCTGGTGGATGGCACAGATTAGGTACATTTATTTTAAAGGCATGAGGGCCAAGGCCCAGCTCACCGGTTGCTCCAACATGACGCCAACACAGGCCTCCCAAACAGAGGCTGCCGTGAGCTTCACTTCCGTGGAGGTGAAGCCTGTCACATATCCCTGAAGAGCAGACACCTGTTGGATCGCCCAAAGCACATGCCACTGACAGAGAGAAACTTCCGCAGGAAAAGGAAGCAGCTCCCAGAACTGCAAGCGTCTCAGGAACACGAGAGGCCTTACACGTCTGCTCTGCTCAAAGATGCCAAGTGCAGGGACGGCAGCCTCTCCCGGGGGAGGCTCTTTCCTTGTCATTCTTCCTTTACGTTGGACCTAAACCCACCTCCCTGTAGCTGGCACCCCAGATCCCAGGCTCACCCTTCAGAATACATCACAGTTGTCACAGATGACCCACGGGCCAGGCTGATCTGGGACATGGGGCTCCTCTGTGGCTACAGAACTGACATCCCTTGGAGGCAGCCACAGTGGGCTGGAGGGGTAGCTGCCCTGCCCCCCACAGAGAGAGGGCAATGCCGGCTGAAACCGTCATCCCAGCAGAAACCTCTTGCAGGCTTCCCAGGCTGGCTGGCTGGCTGGGGGCCAGCCATTGTGCTAGACTGGCCAGGCGGTACAGTGGTAATAACCAGGCAAACATTCCATCTGATGCACAGGTGTTCCCATACCTGTTTACCATAAAAGCATCTGTTCTGACTGGTCAGGGCCACGCCTACCATCAGTTAACTGTTCCATCACCCCTAGCGGGAAACACGGGCGTGTCGACAGGCGGACCTAAGGTCTACCCCCGGTGCTATCACTTCCCAGCTGTGTGGCAGTGGCCACTTTATCTTAGTTTCCTCGTCTGTGAAGTGGAGAAAATAGCATACACTCCATAGCTGAAAATTCACTGCAGGATTCATGTATACAAAGTGCTTCGTCCAACGCGCAGAACATGCAAAGTGCTCACTAAATAGGATGCTGTTAGTATCCGTCCTGCTCAGCCCCAAAGCACAGCCTTGGTGAGGAGTGTCGATTTGGGGCAAGTGCTGTCTGGATTCCATCCTACCCAGGCTTCTGCACCGTTGCAGAACACGTCTCTCCAGACAACCGACTGCAAACAAAGTCAGCTGCACCTTAAAACTTCAGTGTGTGGGAAAAGGAGGTCCCTTCTGTGGGTAACCCCCAAATCCACGATCCAGGCTATGGAAGTGGCCAGATGCTAAGACGTTTGTCACCCTAACCCTGATTCAGATGTTGGCTGCTACAGGACCCTGAGCAGATGGTTACTCTTCCCAGTATCCCAGGTCTTTATGTCTCAAGCAGGGCAGGTGGTTCAGTCTATGGGGACAGATGTGACAGATGTTGAAATACAGCTGCCCAAATGAACCCCAGGCACAGGCGGAGATGGACACCCACGTACAGCAGCAGGCTCTCTCAATTAGGGAAATCATGTCAACGCTACAAGATCAACCCTAGTGGTAACAATGTTTTCTTCCATTTATGTGGCACCTTATCACCTTCTCTCCCTGGATTCTCAACGAAAACTTCCGGGAGGTAGGAATTGCAGTAGATCCCTGACAGCACAAGAGTGATGTCCCAACCTTCACATAACCCGAGGGCTGGCAACGTCCCCGAGCATGTCATTCTCCCCACAAAACAGTTACATGCAACTGAAAACATCACAGATCCTTCCAGACTCTTGATGGGAAGTACTGTGCACGCAACATCAAGTGGAGGGAAACAGAGCTACGTTGAGCTCCGGATGCTGGGCGGCCTACTTGGCTCACTCACTGGCTGAGGGATGCCCACCCATCCTGCAAACAGTAATGCACAATTCGGAGTCCAGCCAAAGCACAATGACAAGTACAGCTCGTCACTTAGGGCCACTCACAAATAGCCAACCACGCGTACTAAATCTATGACACTTACAGGTATCATTTATTATTCCCATCTTACAAGTGAGGAAACTGAGGCACCAAGAACTTTGTAAGTTTCTCAGATAGTGAAGGGACTGAGGCCTCAACCCAGCTGCTTCTTTGTACCACACCATCTCCCCCAAATGACTCCTGCTATCCACCCCCTTAGCTTTGCTAAGCTGTCCTGACGGCATAAGCAGGACGGCAGTGGGCAGGGCCCACCTCTCCTGTGGCCCACAGCCCCAAATCCAGCAATGCCCAGATTTCCCCAGGCAGTGAATCCTCTGAATAAACGCTACAGACTGCCCCCATACTCTCCAAATGTGTCCAGTCACACAGTGGCCACTGGCTCTGGTCCTCACTTGCAATAACCTACCGTCTGAGCTCTACCTGAGCCCTGACTCCAAACCTCCAAACCAGCTCTGAATTCATTAAAACTAGCTACCATCCTGCCCGTGACCTGGGTCTGCCCCTTTCAAGGAGATCCCAGCATGCTTGCAGAATGAGGTGGGCACCTAGATGGCCACTCCACACTTCCATCCCTTTCCCATCGGGTTACTCAGTCAGCAGGTGTAATTCTTGGACCCGCCTCCAGATCACCAACACTTATGGGACCCTGACTCCCTTCTTCCAGGTGGGCAGCACCGAACTCCTAAGAGGATGTTATTGTAGTCTATTTCTAGTTCCAGGTCTCTGTCTACCCCATCCCAAACTTCAGGAAGTCGTCCAAGCTCTCGCAACTTCCTCCAGCCTTCCCTCAAGGGTCCCTGAAGCTGCCACTCCTTCCCCAGCACCACCAGCTCTGCAGACAGGGCCTCGGGGCTGGTCCCTTACTTCTTCCTCCTCCTCTCCAAAGCTGGAGTAAGTTCCCGGGAACATCCTGCCAGCCCAGGCAGCTAAGCAGTCTGGTCTGGTTCCCATGGCCAATGTATTGCAAAATGATTTCTGAGAATGTAAGGAGGCTTCTGGAGGTCAGGACGCAGCTGACAGCTCCACACACAGGCAGGGAGTGAGCCCAGCCCTCGGCCCCCAGCACGAGTCCCACAGAGCTCTCGAGGGTACCAGCGGGGCTTCTATTAGAGAGAAGGGGGCAGAGCGAGCAACAGCACCAGGGAAAGTGGGGTGAGGAAGGGAGAAAGTGACCTCAATCCCCAAGCCGGGCTTTTCACAACCAACCATCTTTTGTCTGTCTGTCTCTGGCCCCCACCCCTGCTCTCCTGGCGAAGCTGCCAGACGTGTGCATTTGTGCAGCCGATCTCCCCACCAAGCCTCCCACCAGCAACCCTGCCCTGACGTCAAACTCGGAGTCGGGAAACTTCAAACACAAACAAACAAGTCTGCCCCAGACCACAAGTGGAGTCGTGCCCAAGGAGTCTGGGGTGAGAGGGCCACAGCTGGGAACTCGGGCTTCCCGCCCTTCCCCGGCTCCACAGGGGCTGTGGACTCCAGACCTGACAACAGGCTGCAGATGGGAGGTTCAAATCCAAATGGGATCAGTCTTTGGCTGGCTGATGGGTGTGAGTGCCCCCTGGGGCTGGCACGGCAGTGGGTGCAAGAGACCCTGCCCAGAATCACTGCAACATCAGTTAACTTCCTCTGTGCAATCAGCACCCCCATTAGATACCATCACCCATTCTAACTGCTCTGGTAGTAATTATGAGCAGGCAGGGCAAGGAGAGACTGACGTGGCTTAGAAGCACATATGAAGCTTCCTGGAAGAGATGGAGCTTGAGCTGGGCCAGGGGTGGATAGCCAAGGAACCAAGTTTTCTCAGCCACACCTGCTATCCCATCTCAGGCTCCACTGAGGTCATGACACTCAACAGGAAAGATTTTCAAGAGGAAAGCATTTCCCTGACCGAAATATCCGCAGATAGCTTCCACTTGAGAACTACAGTTGAATGAAATAAAAGTGCTCTTCAGAAAACCAACTTTACCTTGAAAAGCTGGTAAATGAACTATCTCGGCCTTTCCAGTTGGCCTCAGTTCAATACTATGGGCCTCCAAATGTGCCCCCCACACCCCCACACACACTTTTTTGTTAAAAGAACCAGCAGTCCTTGGGGGTTGTGGGGACATACTGGCCTAAATCATGAGAAAGCAAGACATCGCTTCATCCCCTAGCTGCCTGGGACCTGAAGCAATTCCACAAAGGAAAGAAAGAAGAACCTCTGTCCATCATCCATTCATTGAACAAGTGGTCAGTAAACTTCTTCCCGATGCCAGGCACTGAGAGCCACTGCAGCATGGTGACAAGCAGCCTGGCGCATAAGCTTGAGGAACTCACGCAAGTGGGGGTGACAGATGTGTCCACAGACAGAACTGACCAAAGGACTGTGGGGGACAAGGAAGGGGACCAGGTATGCCCACCCTCCAAGCATCCCTGACAGCCCCAGTGCTGCACGCTCTTGTTGGGAAACTGAGGTGTCAGGAGCCACAGATGTGGTGTCAGCCCCTATTATCACCCCCAAGCCAGATCCTTAATTGACACAGCCTTTGTCCCAGTTCAAACACTTATTCCACATGCTTGCCCGAAGTTCACCAGGATCACAGAGCACAGCTTGGCCTTGAACCCCTCAATTACAAGAGTATTCCCTGGGAATTCCTGACATTGTACTCCGGAAGGGACCTGGGTATGAATTACCAAGCAGAGGCCTAGAAAAACAGGCAGAGGCTGTGTCTAATGGCAAAGGTGGATTCCTGCCAACAAGCCCACCCCCTTACCTATCTTTAAGACCTGGTCCCCTGGAAGTCACTAGAAGGGAGGGATGGAGGAAAGTGAGGCGCTTCAGATTCTGAGCTGAAAGCACCTGCTATGAGTAGGAGATTGTGCCGTACATCGGTGAAACAAAAGGCCTTCCTTTCCAGGAACATGACTGTTTGTCTAACAACCCAGGCCACCACAGAAAAGGTAAAAGGCTGTGGAGGGACAGGTGAGCAACTAATATGTCGGTGAACTCCCCTGGAATGATGGGTACTACATTAAGCACTCTCATTATCTATCTGGTATTCTTTCCTGACGGCTTCCTCGCTCACAGACTGATTTTGTTTGGGGCAGCACTGTGCCCAACGATGAACGGGTCTGGGTCAGTGGTTCTCCACCTTGACTTCACCTCCATATAACTGACCTGGGATGGGGTCCTAGCCTGGCTACTGTGATGATCCAGCCCCCACTTCCAGCATCCCTTGCAGCTAGCTAGCTGTGTGTGACAGTTCAATGAGACACAAGGACATGTCCACTGGAACCGCTGGGAAGGTCTTTTCTTTCCTCACAGTCTCTGGGGTGCCTGCTGCCCCCAGTCTCCCCTTCCTGCTTCGAAGATAAGAATTGCCAAGAGTTGTCCAGGGAACCCCAGAGACACCAAGCACTTGTTCTGCGGCTGAACCAACCCAAGAGCCACCTAACTCCACACGTCTCATTGTAGGAGAAATACAATGGCCAAATTGTCAAAGTCACATTTTCTATTACTTGCAACCAAAAGCAGTCCTTTCTGTTAACATTTATGAAGCCCGCACTATTTCAACCCCCCTTCTAAACCTTCTACAGCTGTTTCTAAGGCTAAGGCTTCTTGCTGGCATCCAGAAAACCTACAAAAGGAAAAAGATTCTTTGTGGGACCACATGCCATCCAAAAGCATTCCTCCAAAAGTCCTTCCAAATTTCAAAGAGCAACTCCTTTCTTTTTTTTTTTTTTTTTTAATGAAGTCCAAATTATCCTTTTTCTTTCTTTTTTTTTTTGGTTTGTGCTTTTTATTTCCTATCTAAAAAGTTTTTGCCAAGCTCACATTCACAAAGATATTCTCCAATGTTCTAGAAGCCTTAGAGTTCTATCTTTTTTGTTTACGTCTATGATCCACTTCCAAGTAATTTTTATATTCCAGGACTGTTTTTTTACCACAACTGTGTATGGTTTTTTATTTTTTAATTGGATATTCCTATGTGCGAGGCACTGTGCTATGCATTTTACGTGCATTGTCCGTATAATACCAACATTAATCCTCTGAGAGGTACTATTATTAACCTCATTCTTCAAATGAAGAAACTGAGGCTCAGAGTTATATATACTTGTATCTAATCCATATATAACACCCTATACTTCCTTCCTGTCCATTATACAGGACCTGAAGTACAACTGGACATGGAACCTGACTGAGGAGGTAGAAAGAAGTGGAGTCCTTGTTGTTCTAACTACCTGCCTGATATAGTTGATGCCGAATGCTTGGGAATACAACCCCCAGCTGCCTCCTGCTCCTAGGAAGACACAAGAGGACCCAACTTCCAGGAGTGCACACAGTGGGAGTGGGGTGAAGCAGGCTGTGTAGCGGCTTGCCTTTGTAGAGAAAAAGAATGGGTGGGAGAGCTGTTCTTCCCTGTGATAGTCACAGGATCGTTTGAAGCTATGACACAAGTGTAGACCAGCACAGTGGATTAAAGATGGCCACCAAGAATTTCACACTCCTCCAATCTAAGGTCTATTTCCTCTCCCTTTGAATGTGGGCTGTTCTGTGGCTGCTGTAACAAACAGGACAGCAGAAGATTCTTCTGGAGCCCTACTCGGACTATTCTGACGGAGAAACTACGTGGAGAGGCCCTGAGCCTCCAAAGAGTCGGAGAGCATGCCAGCTGAACATGGCCGCCCAGCCGTCCCGGGCAAGGAGTCAGGCATGGGAGTGGGTCTCTTTGGGCCCTCCAGACCAGGACAGCTGATGCCACATGGGGCATGCCACCTCAGTGCCTTGATAGAGGTTTGTGTATTTGCTGTGGGATCCCAAAGGGACTAGGTCTAACTGTGGAGTGGGATGGCTGAGATCCTAGGAAGGCATCAAAGGGGAAGTAATCGCTAAAATGAGTTCAGTGGGTTAGGGTGAGGCATGGGGTATGGCACACAGACAGAGGCTAAGGGGTAGGAAAGGTGCTCCGGGTGGGGGGCATAGCATGAGCAAAGCCCAGAGTCACAAAGAAACCTTTTTTTTTTTTTTTTTTTCTTTTTTAAGGGTATAGCAAGTAGCTGGAGACTACTTGCTATGGGGGATGGGGAAGGTCATCAGGAAAGCAAAGTCAGCCAGGGGACAGGGCCAGCTCATGCAGGTCCTGGAAGGTTCTGAAAGGCCAAACTAAGGCATCTGCACCCAATCTAGCAGGAGTGGGGAGGGAAGCGAAAGAAGAAACATGATCAGATTTGCATTTTTGAATGATCATCATTCTGGAAACCATGTGGAGGACAGATTGAAGTGGGTGTGGAGAAATCAAAGACAGGAAAATCAATTAAGAAGCCACCGCAATTTAGCAAATGATGAGAACAAAAGGTAATTTAGTTAGTGGCAGTGTGGGTGGAAAGGAAAGAGCAGATTCTAGAGATGTTTTATTAGCATTTTTACTATAAAGACAAGACTTCCCTGCTTGCTTGTCCAGGGAATTTCTGGCATACCAGCAGCCTGGAATGCAGGAAGCTGAAGAGCTGAGTTTCTCCAGCAAATGAGCCAACAGGGCAGAGACCATCTGTCTGATTTACTAGAACTAGGTGCTTCCTGGGGGAGGGGTTCTGCTACTGTGTTTCCCCGAAAATAAGACCTAGCCAGACAATCAGCTCCAGTGTGTCTTTTGGAACAAAAATGAACATAACACCCGGTCTTTAATATAATATAATATAATATAATATAATATAATATAATATAATATAATATAATATAATATAATACAATATAATATAATATAATAATATAATAGCAGGTCTTATATTAATTTTTATTCCAAAAGACACATTAGAGCTGATTGTCTGGCTAGGTCTTATTTTCGGAGAAACATGGTATCTGTCGGAAGCCCTCAGCTGAAGGTCCAACTTGGCAAAAGCACCTCATCCCACAGGGAGCTAGCTCCCAGCCCAGGTGTCTCCTACTCCTGACCTCCACTCCTTCCCCTCCTCCCAGGCAGAAGGGAACCCTACACCTGCCAAGAGCAAAAGCCACTGTTCCAACAATTCTATCTCCTACTCTTCCCAGCAGCCCTCAGAGGTGGGTCAGACAGACAGGCTGGAGAGAGGCAACATATGCCAGAGTGGCCAGACCCAAGAGGCGCCTTCTCCAGCCAGTGTGGGGCTGCTGTTTGTGTCCAGTCCTCTCCAAACCATATGTACAGGAAACATGCTCAGCTAAGAGACTGTGGGCAATCGACAGAATGTCTCTGAGCCTGTATTCCCTGTTGTAAACAAGGGGGGAAAGATCACCCTCAAAAGATGACCGTGAACACAGAACGATATAACACACGTCCTGCAGCTGGTGTGCTAGGTGTCCAGTAAACATCTGCAGCCACCTCCCTTCCCTGTGGCCTTAATCGTGGGAAAGGCCAGCGTTTTAACAGCTGACAGTGAGACCTCCAAAGGCAAGTGTCCAAATGCAGGTGTCAACTATTGATCTGTTGACATGTCTACAGGCTCCCCATGGAACAAGGAGAACAACCAGCTTATAGAAACAAATAGCTCTGACAGCATGAGAATAGCCTGAGCTATTCTCCTACCCCAACCCCTGGAGAAAAGAGCATGATGTTAAGTTAGTAGATTAAAATCCAGCATTCCTGAAACACTGAGTGCCACTGGGGTCACTCCCAGCGGAGGACCACTCAGATACCTCTTAGGGAAGGGGGGGCAGCTTGACAAGGATACCCGAGCCTCTTTATACAACAAGGGATATGCGAAGGTCATTCCATTACCCATGACCTTCTTCATTATAAAATCTTCAAAGCTCTCATTTTAAGGGACCATTTTATCTGGGCAGAAGAAGGTACGGAAACATGGGGTTTAGGAATGGAACTGCAGTCGGGTTAAGGAGATGTCAGCTCTGGGAGAGAAGAGGGGACCGCCCTCTCTAATATGCAAAGACCAAAAGACTATGGAATTTCTTCCCCTGAGCCCTGGGTACCTCAATTTACACAGGCTGTATTGGGCTCACATCACCAAAACTATTATTATCGAGAGTGAGAAAGGGCTCAGATAACAGAATGTCACCACTGAGCTATTCCAGGAATGCCAGCCAGGGGCGGTCAGAGAGGGATGGATGGTCAGGTGCTCAGGCCTAGAGTCTAACAGACTGGCTCCACTGCTGTCCCGCTGCCTTAACTTGGGTTAAGTTAACCTTTGCATGCCTCAGTTTCCTTGTCTGTAAAATGCAGGGCTAGTAGTACCTTCACGGTAGGGAGATGTAAAGTGCTGAGCACTGCATTGTCAACATTTATCATCATCCATCTTTATCGTGAAAATGCCAGGATCTTGTTATCTTTGAAAGCAGTTAAATTCTGACCTGTTTATAGCTTTAAGATTCTGAAACATGTTCCTTTTTACATGGCAAATCCCATGCTACTCTCACGTGCTCCCTGAAGGGGCAAATGTAGATGAGGCCAGGCCAGGCAAGAACACACTCACCTCAAAGGATGGCCTTAACACTTGCTTTATTCCTGGGAGGTCAAGAGCAGGTCAACCCACAGGCCAGACTGTGCAACAGGAACCCCTGCCAGCGGCCTGAGCAGAAGAACGAAGCAAACAAGACAGCTATTAAGATGCACGCAACCTGAGGATGCAAGTGGAGGAGCTCCTGGGAGGGACAGGCTCCAGGCCTGGCACACGGGCTGTAACAGGAGCTGTTCTCCAGGCCTGGGGCAGGAATGACACAGCGCACACACACACACACACACACACACACACACACACACACCCAAGAATGCATATACACAGCTGCCACCCTGGATAAGTTCTGACTGAACAGAGAGGGGCCTCATTTCAAAATAAACAGAGCAGGTGGGCTGCCAACTTCCCAAGAAATCAACTGACCACAACTTAGTGACAAAATTAGATAACAGCTAACACTGACAATGCATTTAGTATGCGGCAGGCATTGCTTTAATTGCTTTACATATATTAAGTCACTTAATCGTCATAACAAATCTGTGAGAGAGGTGCTAACCCTATTCCCATTTTACAGAGGGGTAAACTGAGGACAAGGAACAGTCCCCCGTCACACAGCTAGTTAGTGGTAGGACGAGGATTTGAACCCAGGGGTGTAACTGCTGAGTCCATGCTCCATCCACAAGCCGTATTACCTCCTTCAGTGACTGATCTGTTTGGGGCACCCTCTGTGAGCCAGGCCAGTGCTGGGCATCTTCGTATGAGGATCTTCGTTTATAAAGGAGGACCTGGAGGCTCAGAGAGTCAACCCAAGGTCACTCAGCTGGTTCATGCCAGAGCCAACTCCAACCCAGGAAGGCCTGACGCCCCATGCCGCCCCTCCCAACATGAGGCACTGGGCATGACCTTACAGGAGGCCACCCCACCCCAAACCCACCATTCAGACAAAGACCCTTCCCACGGTGTGGACACATCGCTGACACACGGTGCACAAACCCAGCCAGATGGGGCTCTGCCAACCTGCCAGAAGGCCTGGGGGACCAGCGGAACCCCAGAGGGAACCCACCAGCCGCAGCCCCTTCCTTAGCACAGTCCTGTCCTCCCCAGGGGCCTGCCAGCCACATCCTATTCCTTCCTACCTGTGCACAGAAAGAACCAGCACAAGAGCCTACTGCTGGTTCCCCGATCACGAGCTCTGATTATGTAGCTTCTGATGTAACAGCTCCAAGTAGAGATACACACACGTTCTTGCATAAGACCCAGTTTCGCTCACACAAAGACCTCAGGGCAAGTAGCAAGCTCTGAGGGCCGGGACGTACTGTGGCTCACGGAGCAGAGGTGCCGGCAGCCCACACCTCAAGCCCGGCTCCGCCGTGCAGGACAGTACACGTCTCACATTCCCAAGGAGGCCGGTTCTCCCACGGCCCATTCCCAGGTGACCCAGATACTCTAATTCAGCCTCCCGGTGGAGGAGAGCTCACCTGAGCTGAGAAAAATCCTGGCAAACTCTACAGGGCTCTGGATCTCCTGCGGCCAGTCTTTGCGGTCAGCCCTGACTGAGGACCTTGCCAACCAGGAGGGGCTACTGAAAAGACTGGAAGCTTCCTGAGATTAAGCACAAAATCCTAGCATGTTCTAAGATGAGAAGAGCCTTCAATGTCATCTCACATAACCGACAAGGAAACTGAGGCCCAGGGTGGGGCAGTGCCTTAGTCCAAGTCACACAGAAAGTCAGAGGGTTGCGTCAGGACAGATACCCCGTCTCCTGCCTCCTGTCCAGGGTTCGTTCCCCATGCTGGATGACAGAAGGCCTGGGTACAACCTGCTGCATGAGCAAGCAGCTTAGCTGGGCCTCTGGTTCCCTATTTTTATTTAGCAAACCAGGCACTATTTAGTTTATAAATGCTAAAACGTTCATTGGAGGAGGTAGGTGTTATTATTATTATCCCCACGTGGGGGTGGAAGTAACTGTCAGGGGCAGGATGTGAACCCAGGCAGTGTTGCTCCATAGTCCAAGCCTTGGACCGTTAGGCCACACCGCCCTTGTAACTGCAGCTCCTGAGTGGAGACAGCTGGCTTTCAGAGCTCAAGGGCATGCTTTGAGCAGCTCTTTAGAAGAGCGGGACTGAGGACAGCTCCAGGACTCCTTCCATCCCTGCAGCCCCTGCAGGTCACAACCAGGAAGTACAGGCAGCAGATCTGCTGTAGGGGATCCAAGTCTGGGAACAGCCAGAAAATGGGCCCAAGTGTCCACTATAAACGCTATAAATGGGCCCAAGTGTTCACTATAAACACTATAAACGAGGGTGTGACCAGAGCCGACTGTTGGGGAGAGCAGCTTTGCCAGGTCGGAGGTCTGTGGCGCCTCCAAAGCCTCAGCCTCCCCTTCCCCTGAACCCTCTACAAGCCTGGGTGTAAGAGGAAAGGAGGGGCCACGCAGCGCCAAGGCCCTGACACCCGAGGGGCATGATAATGCACTCCTGTGGCCTCCTCAGCGCTGAAGCACTTGAGTTTTCTTCCTGAAAAGGAAGCCATTTCTCAATAGGTTGCTACACACGGATACTGAGAAACACAAACCAAGAGCGTAGCAGGTACCAACCCCAAAGAGAGGAGAATGAGGAGGAAGGGCTAGTATGGGTCAGTCAGCCTTGGGGTGCAGCTAAAGAAACAACAAAGCTACACTGGGCACAATCCGGTCCATCCCTGTTTGTAAGAGTGACACAGCGGGAACAACCTAAAGACCTAACAGTAAACTCAGGGCTGACTAGGTTATGATCAAACCACATAAACTATTACAAAACCACTGAACAAGTTTATAAAAACATGGCGAAGTTTTTGGTGTTTTTCTGTTGAGTGACAAAGGCAGTACAAAAAAAAGAACTACACAATAGATGGCTACACTATGCAGGGAAAACACTCAAAGCATTTTTGCCTAGAAAAATGCAACTAAAAGAAAACATGGCAGCAAAGGTCGACCTCAAGTGAGCTGAGTGTGAGTGGGGAACACTATCATCGGTAATCGTCTTCTTTCTATATTTCTGTTTTCCAAAGGATCGAAGTACCAAGTACTGAAGTACCAAGTACTGAATTTACGAAGTGATTAGTAATAATGATACATTTTAAATTGTCAAAAGAGGAAAGTGGAGGGTGGTGGTTATTCTCTTCCAGCGAGGGTTGAAAAGTCTGGGTAGGTAGCCACAGCAATGTCCTGTTTGAAGTGGAGCCTTGCTTGGGGTTCCCACGCACAGCCTTTCCACAAAGGCTGGCACAGCTGGTTACTCCACCTGCCCTGCTCGATTGAGGATGGAGCAAAATCTCCCTGATTCAGAAGCGAAAGAGGAGGAAAGGAAGAAAACAATTTGATACGGTGGCATTAGATTCATTGTTAATTTTTAAGAACAGTGTGCATCCATCCACCCAAGAATATTGATACCTACGAGTTACCCTGCACTGTGCCAGGAGCAACAGGTAATAATACAGAAATGACTAAGACCCTAAAGACTAGATTCTAGTAGAGGCCAAAGATAATCACGGTACACTGCAAAGGGGTAGTTGACAAGTGGTTTTAAGACACAAACTGCTGTGAAAATTCAGAGGTGAAAATAAATATAGCTTCCAGCTTCAGAGAAATAACAAGTAGCAAGAAAGGGTCCCTGGCAAAGGTGCGTGTTGAGCTAGGTCTTAAAGAACAAGTGGGAGTCCATAAAAGGGGTAGGAAAATAGGCCAAGGAAATATACACACTTATCTCAAAGGAAACAAACCTCTCCACCTTAATAATGAGCAAGGAAATGCAACATGAAAACAAATGGGATTTGGGCAATGCTGGTCATCCCTCTCCAACCGGTCCCTGGTGTGAGCTGCAGTGGGATCCCTGGGAGGCACAGCCTTCCCGGAGGGCAGTCGAGAAATGCGACACTATGACAGCAGCTTTACAAAGTGGCCACCTTATCCTAAAGAAACAATTATGTGTGAGCGGAAGGCTGTTCATGAAAAGTGTAACTTAAAACAGCCACCCATAAGGAAGCGGGTAACTAAATTCTGGTGTGTTCATATAGCAGAAGACTATGCTAGTAAAAATAAAAATAAAAAATCACATTTTCAAGGAATATTTAATTACATGGGTAATGGACATGATATCATAGCAAGTTAACAATTCAAGATAAGAAAACCGCATTTACAGTATAATGCCAATGTGTCTTTTTTTAATTTGAAAGCATTATTTTTTCTTTTATTCAGCTTATCAAAATTTAAACACCGGAAACACAGGATCTTATTTTGATGTTTTCTTTTTTTTTTTTGTATTTTCTATGACGACCATATGTCCTTCTTAGAAATCACAAAATAATGTTATTCAAAATGAAAGACTAATAGGTGGGATTGCAATAGGAGGAAAAGGGGTCATCGCAGACTTAGAAAATAGCAGAAGTCAGAAGTGAAGAAGTACTGGTCTGGATGTGGAGAAGAAAGTTACATTTTAGAATCAGACAGAGCTGGGCTCAAATCCTGGGTCCATTATTTTCTAGCTGTGTGACCTTCAACAAATTACTAAACCACTCTTGAGCTTCAGTTTCTTTCAAAGACTCCATTAACTTATACACTGGCTAGGGGCCCCCATCAACTCTCTCAGAAATTAGTAGCATTAGAGCCCTTTCTCTGACCTGGAAAACCAAATCCGTTCTGGATGCACACAGGTAAGGTAGTAATACTCATTTATAAGATACACCATCAATACAAAAGGAGCATTTGGCGAAAACAAACAAGTGTTACATTAAAGCCAACACATCCAATATCAGAAATAATTAAACTATGAAAAGATACCTGTCCTAAAAACCAAGAAAATACGAAAACTTCTCTCTTCTAAAGATGGGGGCAGCTGATTGGCTCAGTTGGTTAGAGCGCGGTGCTTATAACACCAGGGTCGCCGCTTAGATTCCTACAGGGCAAGTGAGCTGCACCCTCCACAACTAGATTGAAAGCAACGACTTGACTTGGACCTGATAGGTCCTGGAAAAACACACTGTTCCCCAATACAAATTAGAAGAAAGAAAGAAAAAAAAAGATGGTGAAGACCAGGATGAATTGATGCATTTGGTCACAGCCCGAGACATGAATGTTGTTCTCATGCTTCTTATACAGCCTGATTTTTGTTCCAAGTGAGGAAATGGATAAGTAGTCAGGTCCCAGTTCCTCAGCAGACACGTGTGCCATAGGGAGAAGGCCCCACCTTCCATGAAACAGTTCTGGATTGGGGGGTGCTGCTCGCATTCTCCCTGGATCCCACCTATATTTCTTCAGTCTGACATTTACAGTGAGAATTTAGGCAAAATTCTGAATAGCTCGTCATACCAGCCTACCTGGGGTGTCCTTGGTCCCAATCACCCCATCCTCTTTCAGATGAAGAAAGCACCAGAAATGCCAAGGTCAGCTGCCTTAAGAATGAGCAGCCGCACCCTGGAAAAACTTAAGGTTGGGAAAGAATCCTTTGGGAAGACGTGCAAGCTCAGTGACCAAACTCAGCACATCAAGAGCCCCAACCCTTCCCAAACGCCAGGCTTTGGCAAACCCAACCAAGATAAGCCTTCAGATTAAGGAGACGCAGCTCATTCCCCAATTATATATAATCACAGCAGCTAATCCTTGTATGGTGCTTACCATGTTCCAAACATTTTACATGTAGTAATTCACTTATCCTTGCAACAGAAGAAGAAACATGCGCAAAGAGGTTAAGTAATTTGCCCAAGGTTGGGGCCAAAACTAGTCCATACAAGCCTTTGAGCAAGCCCGTCCTCCAGAGAGACAGAGCATAGTCACACACATGATGGCAAATGGGGGCAGTCTGGATTTCAGCATCTTCTCAGGCCCTTGTGCAGTGCACAACCTGCCTGACTGTGCTGCCCCATCCAAAGTCATGCAGCTAGTAAGAGGCAGAGCTGAGATCTGAGCCCAGCCCACGTAACTTGGCTCCCAAGTAACAAGTGGGTATAGTTTAATATTCAATAAGTGGTCTGCAAACGAATGCCAGTCACGGTGTACAGAGGCACGGATTTGGGTGACTGAGATCACCAGTTCTGTGTGTCTAGGATGATGAGGTTTTCAGCAACGGTGGGGAAATGCTCTGACATTTACAACTGCATGGGCCAAGGCTTTTTATAGTGTTTTCATCATTTTAATGAGAACACAGGCATACCTCAGAGATACTGAGGGTTCGATTCCAGACCACTGCAATAAAGCAAGTAATAATCTTTTTGCTGGTGGAGAACCTTGCCTTCAATTTGTAATACAAAACAAAACAAAAACAAAGACAAAAACCACAATGCCATGTCTATGAAGCGCAGTAAAGCAAAGTGTAATAAAACGAGGTATGCCTGTCTTTCCAAAATGTGTCCCATGCTCTTCTGCCATTTAGGACTAAGTATACCAAATATAATTCCACACCATCATTCCAGCCCCCTGCCCAGGGATTCCCCCATCCCCTTGCCTTTTCCTGACACCCACTGTGTGTCTCCAGATCCTGGGTAACTGATATTTTTCTGCTTCTGTAAATGCTGGAGAAAACTGAATGTGCAGATGGGTTGAGGCCAACGTTTGGGGTTTCAACTTTGCTATGGCTCAGCAGTTCTTTTACTTGCTCCTACCTAACTGCTTGCTCTTTCCCAATTCCTGGGTCTCACTGGTTTAACACTCTACAAGCCCTCGTGCAGAGACAGTAGAGGCCACCAACTTGAACTCCTCAACTTGCCTCTCCTCCCCCTTGGAACTCATCACCTCCCATAATCACCTCCTTCCCTCTGAAGGCAGCTGGGGGCGACGGGAGGGAGTCTAGCTGCCCTTCAGCTTCCAAACCCTCATTCAAGTCTTTCTGGTCCTAAGAAAACACTTTCCCTCCACCTTCTCTCTGATTCTCTTCAGGCCCAAAGGTCTTGAAATATTCTCTCAGCTGTTCATGTCTTTACTTCTCCATTTGTCTCCATCTCCCCACCTCACTGAAACATGCTCTTGCAGACCCTCCCACCCCCCACCCCACACACACACACACACACACACACACACACACACTCAGTCTTCTTATTTCCACGCTCATCATCCTGCTTGACCTCACCACCGGGGTATTAGCACGGGGAGTCTCGCCTCCTCCCAGAAGTGCCTGCCCCTGGCTTCCAGAAACCTGAGCCCCACCCCTCTCACAAGCTCCAGACCCACCTATCCAACTTCCAAATGGATGGCCTGCCTGCCTGGCCCAGAGGCACCTCACACTCATCCAACCGGAGCCAACCTTGCTCTCTCCCGCCCGCCCTTCATCAGCTGGTTGCCTCCCACTTCCCACCCTCCATGCCTCCTCACAGACGCTGATGTTTCAGTTGGCCCATTTCCATTCTCCCTTGCAGCTAGGTATAGCTAGCTGTACGACTCATGTCTGGCCAATGACGTGGAAAGGGAGGTGTCACGTGGTAATTTCACAAAGAATATTTACAGAACTTATCCTTCCTCCAGCACTTCACCCATCCTACTGTCTGGATTGCTGTGCTAACTGGAGCTCTAGCAGCTGTCTTAGAACATGAAGACATGTCAGAAGAGGGTTGACTTGGAGGGGATCTGACTTCATTATGACTTTGGAGATCCACTAGACCAACGCTGAGCTACTTATTTCCAGACTTCTTTTATGTGTGAGAAAAACTAACGTGTCTGAGTCACTGTTATTTTATTTTATGGATGTTGTGAATGAAGCCGAACTTAATTTTAACTAATATTCCATCCAAACCAATCTTCTCTTACAATTATCTTGGTCAATAACATCAACATTCGTATCTGGTGGCCCCTGGCTGTTTACTTGCCATTTTCCTCGATTAGATTATAAGCAACTAAATGAACATGTCTCTCCTTTTTTATGTGATTTCATTTTAATTGCTTACTAAAATACAGCTCACATACACTATTATATTAGTTTCAGGTGTACAGCAGAGGTATTCAACAGGACCCACCTAGCTCTATACAGTGTTATTACCACATTATTGATTTTACTTTCTATGCTAAAGAAGTGATCACCATGAGAAGTCCAGCAACCGCTGGACACTGTACCACGCTATCACAATATTATGGATCTTCCCCCATTTTTAAAATGCTCAATTAGAGCTGACATTCAATATTATTTTATATTAGTTTCAAGTGTACAGCACAGTGGTTAGATATTTATATAATTTAGGAAGTGATCCCCCTAACTAGTACCACCTGGCACTATACATAGTTTTTACCATTTTATTGATTATATTCCCTATACTTTACATCCCCATGACTATTTTGTAACTACCGATTTGTATTTCTTAATCCCTGCACCTTTTTCACCCTGCCCCCAACCCCATTTCCATCTATCACCCTGATAGATCTAATACCCATCTGACACCACACATAGTTATTACAATATTGTTGACTATATTCCTTATTCTATACCCTACATCCCCATGACTACTGTGTAACAACCAATTTGTACTTCTTAATCTCGTACCCTTTCACCCATCCCTAACCCCCTCCTATCTTAAAGGAGTCCCTCTAAGATTCCTTGTAATACTGGTTTGGTGATAATGAACTTCTTCAGCTTTTTCTTGTCTGGGAAGCTCTTTATGTCTCTCATTTTTTAAATAAAATATTTCAAATATCCAAAAAAATTAGAGAGCAATATAATATACATTCACTACCAGATTTCACAAATGTTAACATTGTTATCATATTTGCTTCAGACATTTTTAATAAGAAACGAAACATTGTAAATAAAGTTAGAACAGCCCTTATACTCTTCCCCAGCACGTTACTTCCTCTCCCTCCCTACAAGCAGTGACTGGGGTGGGTAACCTTCCTATCTAGGATTGCATACATTTGCTACATTGTTTTGATTGTTCTAACTTACAGAAACGGTTCTTATTACTACACATATTGTGCAACTTGACTTTCTACCCATCTTTTTCTCAAATGTAGCCAGGCTGATTCACATACATTAGCTTCAACCTCTGAATAGTTTTACATGATGTACATATACCATCGTTTATATTTCCCTGCTGATAATCAAAAACGCTACAATGCACATCCCTACCTACCTCTCCTTGAGCATCTGCGTGGTAGCTTTTCTAGTACAGACAATAGAAGTGAAATTTCTGGCAGTAAGCCACGTGCATCCTTAATTTCCCCAGATATAGCCAACTTGCTCTTGAGAGTTGCTATACCAATCTACACTCTAACCCTCGCCCCCCGCCGTGCCATTTATCTCTAAACCACCAGTTCCTACCTACCACGATGATGGCAGGACATTTTCTCATACATTCATTCATATTCTCTCTCCCTCTCCCTCTCCCTCTCCCTCCCCCTCCCCTCCCCCTCCCCCTCCCCCTCCCCCTCCCTCTCTTGTCTTAATACTCTGAATTAGCTACAGCAGACATACAGGAATGCCTTCAGCCTGAGCTCCTCGCCCTAAGTGCTGCCTAGCTGCAATGTGAGGATGGGCCACGCTGCAAAATGCAATCTAGCTGAGCAGCCAACATTCAGAGTGGGTGCACACATTAATCTCTCTGTATCACCTCTCCCTTAAGATGGATACACAGACTCTTTCCCCTCTTGCAGCACTTGGAAGAGGGAAAAAAAAAAAGCAAGCCCTCTGCCTCCACCCCCAAAGCACTTCATACCAAGCCCACTCCCTCAAGGCCTCCCCAAATAGCAACATGAAGACAGAAGAGGACAATTTATCGGTGTCTGACCCACTACAAGCCCTCCCACTTTTCCCCAGAGTTCTCCAGCGGCTGGAAAGAAACATCTCATCTTGGGTGGTGGCTTATGAGTGTCTCCTGATAAAGGAAAGTCCCAGGCAGAGAGAGGGGCCAACTTGTTCATTTCCAAACACAAGCCAGATTCCAGCTGTGCCACGTACCCTGGAAAGGGGAAGACAGGCGCTGCACAGGAGGAGCTGTGGTTATTTTTAGGTAAGCTCGTCTCCCCAGGATCAGTATACATCGCCTCTTCCCTGTGCTGTTTTTACTGACTCACTCTACCTGGCCGTGCATGTTTCACCTGCACTTGCCTCAAATGCAGAAAGGTGGCTGCCTTGACCCATTTAACCCAGGGGCTCAGAAGAGCGACAGACACTCCTAAATGGGTATCCCCTCTCCCACTCCACAAACATTCACTGAACACCTGCTCTGTCCAGGCACTGATTTGTAATGATGGCTATAACCCAGAACCTGTCCCAGGGAGCTCACAGCCTAGAAAATAAATAGTTGTGATCCTACACGAGAAGATGCGATGGTAAATAATGTGGGAGATAAAGGGAGCACAGAGAACAGAAAGATTAAACGCTAAGTGGGAGCTTCCGCCAAGTCTTCCTGGATGAAGTGACGCTAAGCTTGGTCTCCCTACTGGCATAGGTGATGAGCAGACATTTTATCATCACCATCAGAATCTCAATCAAGTGTCTTCCTTTCCCGTAACCATGAACATGGAGAGTAACAAGGCAGCAAGCAGTGAGTGGTTTGGAAGGAAAGCCCAAGTTCCAAAATGGGGACCCGGTTCTAACCCAATCTGTCTCTACAAGAGTAGTTTCTGTCAACTTCTCATCCTTGTTGTGGACAAACCAAAGGTGGGACGTGGGACAGTCCTCTCAGTTCTAGCATTGGAACCCAACATTCTCCACCCTCATTGTGTGTCAGTCACGGGGAGGGACTATAGGAAGAGAGAAGCCCGGACCCCCACCCACCCCAGAGATATTGGTCTGAGGCTGTGCCCCCAACCTCAGTGTATGTGAAAAGCACTGCAGGTGGTTCAAACGTGCAGACAAGATTAAGAACCACTGTTTTAAACAATGTTCCTGGTGGTGGCAGCTACCAGGGCTTGAGGGCCGAGCAGCCCATTGTACAGACTGACCTGGAACCTGCCCAAGTCAGGCGGAGGCCACATGGGCTGTAGGGATGAGATGATTTAAGGCTGGATTCTCTAAGAGTCCAGTTAGGGAGACAGGCGAATGGGGAATCACACCATCTCCAATGCTCTCCCTGTCTC
This sequence comes from Rhinolophus sinicus, assembly GCF_036562045.2. Classification (NCBI taxonomy): domain Eukaryota; kingdom Metazoa; phylum Chordata; class Mammalia; order Chiroptera; family Rhinolophidae; genus Rhinolophus; species Rhinolophus sinicus. Next base: position 18,536,052 of record NC_133764.1, read on the forward strand.
GACCCGCTCTCAGCCGGCTAGATGCCCCCTCCTGGGGCCGGGTCTCTCTCCTTTGTCCACAGGGTGAAGGCGGCATCCCTTCCTGTCCACCTCCTACTCAGGAGCACCCCTGGTGGAAAACAGCAAGAGGGAGAGGCATCCAGGGCCTCAGAAACTTGGGCAGGCACAACCCGGCCTCCTGCCTGTGAGTCAGCCATGGAGAGGCCGCTTTCAAAGGGGCAGAAGAACAAAGCTCCATTGTACAAATGCTCAGCATGGAAAAACCAGCCAAGATGAGGAGACTTTCTGGCCAGCAGGGGTGTCATTAGCATTTTACTTATTTACTTATTTATTTATTTATTTGTTGGTTTATTTATTTATTTACGTCCACTTTATCGCACACACACTTAGTGGGCACTGCACTTAAGTGTGTGCCAGGCACAGTCCAAAGCCCTTCCAAACATGAACTCATTTAGCTTCTGATCACACTGTTGGCCACAAATCGGAGGTTTCATCTTTCCAAAGTGAATGTCCAGGGAGGAGAAAAACGTAATCCTCCGCCGGCACATGAACCAGCTACGGACGATATTTACCTATTGCGTTCTGCTACTACTGCCCAGCCAGTAGCAAGGCACAGACACCACTTGGATCTACGAACGAACACATCCCGGGGTGTGACCTAAATCCCTTCGGTGCAATTTACGAAAGGCCCTCTTCCATAGACAGAAATTTTGTCATGGCGAGGTGGAAAGAATCTTGGAGTCACATTCCACTTGCTCTGTGACCTTGGGCAAGGCTGGTAACCTCTCAGAACCTCATCGCCGCGTCTGGAAATGGGAACAGTGCCGCCTACCTCAGAGGAGGCGTAAGGCGTGAAATGAAAAATTAGATACAAAGAGCTGGACCAAGGGCCTGATGTCAGCTGTGCATTCATTCCCTTCTCCCATCTGCAAGGCACCGTCGCTGCCACGACCAAGACCTCACTCGGCCTTGCACCCAGCGATGGTCAGTATAACTATCACCATTTCCAGATGGGGAAACTGAGGCTCCCCTGGGGGAAGAGCATCTCCCAAGGTGGTGGAGCCCAGATTTAAAGCCTGTGCCACAACCTACCCTTTGGTCCTTGACTCTGAATCCCTCACTGCTGCCCCCGGCCCACTTTGTTCTCGCCACAGTCGCGTGGCCAAGGCCAGGCTGTGCAGAGAAGGGAGGTCTCACCCCTGGGACAGCTGAAGTCCTGTGACTGTCAGTGTGGCACAGACTAATCATACCATCCCAGTCACTTGTTCTTGGCACCAAACCTGCCTCGGCCAGGAAGTCAGAGCGAAGTCGGCTGACACCACAGAAGCCAAATGCTTGGCGTTCAACGAGCCTCAGTTTCCTCAGCTGTCAAATGAGCATGGAGAGGAGTGTTGCTGAACTAAACAACCTTGAAGGGATTTTTCTGTCTTCCTGCCTCTGGGCGGGGGTAGTCACTGATTCACCCCCAACATTGCCCCACAGCTGAGCCATAGTGCAGGCCTGGACCTGCATTCAGAAACCAAGGTGCAGAGAAGGGCAGCAGCTCCCAGATCCCACATCTGAGGCATGTGGAGCGATTGGGGATTATTAAGGGGTAGGGGCCAGCCAGGTACATTACTATTTTGATTAAACAAAAAACCTCATTTCCAAGTCATCTGGGCTGCCCCTCTGCAGGGGACCCACAACTGGGGTTTCTGTTTGCTGACCACCATAAGCCATTAGCTGGGGAAGCCTCTGGTCAGACATGACTCCCCCCACCCCACCTCTCATCCCATCACCAGCAGCTTTCAAGGTCCAGAAGTGAGTTCTGTAGAGTTCTGTAGCCGAAGGCTTCAGGGTCAAGTATACCTGGACCAAATGCCAGCCCCACCCTATCTAGGCAACGTGACCTGGATAAATCACCTAACATTTGAGCCACAATTCCTTGCTGTAAAACGCTGCTCAGGATTAATGATACACGTGTCCTACCACAGCGTCCAGCCGGTGCAGGCCCCAGTGAATGTCTGTTGCCTTACAGGCTTCTTTCCGTCTTTTTGCCCCTGCAGCACAACCGAGGGGTGTGGAATTTCCCCAACACTACTAAGACTGCTCTTGGGGGAAGGGGCGTGGGGGGGTGGAGAAAGGGTCCTGACACACTTTTCCTCCCCTTTGCTCATCTCAGTCTTAAGCTTCCCCCACGCCTGCTGACAGAATTCTTGCTTCTACCTCCACTTGCCCACAGAACTTGTCAGCACCGAATGTCAGGTATAACCCTCCATGTCCACCTCCCTTGACACACTGTGAGGGCCGACAAGGGCGGGCGCTGGGTCCCCACTACAGTCCCCAGTAGAGAGGAAGCACTCGGCGAATGGATGGGTAGGTGGACGGGTGGACTGCAAACACCAGAGTTCCTAGAAACTACTTCTATAATGTTCTGGGGGGAAATCTACACTTCCCAGCGAAAGCCCAGGAAGAAAACCTTCGAGTGTTTTCCAAACAAGCACCTATGGCCTTTGCGTGTCACTTTAAGAATATTAAAGTTCATGCCACATTTCACAGGTGCAGCTTCCCTACCCCAGTATTAAATGCTTTGAGAAATGAAAAGGTGTAGCCATTGCTTCATCTAGCTGCTACCCTGATCCACGCAAGCTGCTTCACACCTCCAGGGCCTCGCTCACAAGGCTCCTTCCCCTGCAAGGCCCCTCCCTCCTGCAAAGCCATGGTGGTTCCAAATCACCAACTGATTTTCTCACCCTTCACCCTGAGGCCATGACAGTGGCTAAGACTGGAAGCTCCTGGAGAGCCCGGGCCCTGTCTTGTTTGTTTCTCTATCAAGAACTTCTCACCTGATGTGGTGGCACACGGCAGGTCCTCAATAGTGACTTCAATGAATAAATAGCTTAAACTGTTTCACTGCTTTAGCTTACAATGGTTCTTCTTCCTTAAATATGCTCCTGCCTATAGGTGAAATCATTCCAGGCCCCCAAATCTACACACGATCCTCGCTTATCACGTCCACAATTACAGAACATAGAGGCCCAACTGTATCACTCAGTCCCTTAGCTGGGCCAAAGCAGGTGTCACAATATGGAAGAGGGCCAAGGGAGTTTTCCCTATCATCACCCAGGAAAGCCAGTCAGTTTTCAGTTCTGAGAGGTCTCTTCCAATTCCACGTAAAAACCCACCGTGGAATGCTATACAGCGATACTTAAATGAGAGGCCACTCCTGATTTACTGTGCCATGAAATGGAAGCAGCTTACAAAGCAAAAAGCACAGGCAGCCCCATTTTTTAAAAATTCATGTTCTCTCTCTCTTTTTCCTCCCTCCCTTCCTCCCTCCTTATATACTCTCTCACACCACACACACACGTTTTTTTAAGAGTGATTTAACATTTTCTTTTTTGTTTTTATGTTTCTCAAATTTTCCTTAATGAGCAATGTTCGTTTTATAATCAGATTTAAAAATTATTATTGGAAGGAAGAAACTCCAGTCTGCACTGTCACAGGAGGGTAACAGGGCATAGACACTAAAACATGTGTTCTTGGTTCCCCAGTATTGTCCCAATAGATTTCTCTCTGTCATCAGGTAAACATGGCTCAGGTGTCTTTCAAAACACTTTTCCGGGGGGGGGGGCCAATCCTACAATGAACACACTGCCATCTATGATAATGTTGACAATATTAATAATAGTTTGTATTGAGCATTTACCATATGGTAGGCATTATTCCATTTTTTAAATCATTGTAATTTATTTCATACCATGACTCCAAGGCAATTATTATTATCCCCTTTTACAGATGAGGAAATAGACACAGAGATTAGGTAACTATCCCAAGTCACGCAGCTACCTTTTCTTTATTTTCTCCTTTGGTTACTGCCTAGATGGGATCGGTCTCTCAATTGGACAAAACCGGGTTTTGTAGGAGACGTTGTGCTTATAAAATGGGGCTTTATAGTCCCAGGGACAGGAGGGAGTTATTTTGAGTGGTAGTAGGAAAATTAGCATTAAGTCAGCCACATAAAACCAACTGTCCGATGTCACCTTGACTGGAGGATATGATTGGAAACACCTCTCTCTCTTTTTTTTTTAAGTATAATAATTAATTCTCTTATCTGGTAGGCCAGAAGAGATCAAATGCTTCTGAGCTGATAAAACAGACTCCACTGCCTACTCACAAAGGCTCTACCGAACCTGGAGTCCTCCCTGCGCTCTCTCTCTCTCAGGGCCTCCTCCCTCCATCCATGTGCACTATGACCTTTGCTTACCTGGTATCTCCCATTCATAGACCATAGAAAGCAGAAAATTTGAAAGTGAGAAGAACCACAGTACAGTAAGTCCTCACTTACCATCATTGATAGGTTCTGCAACTTGAAGTGAAACAACATATAAGGAAACCAGTTTTACCATAGGCTAATTGATATAAACAAGAGTTAAATCATCCCAATAACTATAATAATAAAAAGACTTACGTTCCTACAGCATCTCCTCAATGTTATAACAAAACGATGTTGAACGAAATGATGTTAGTTGAGGACCTGCTGTATCTAGAGCTAAGTACACAGAGGCCACAAGATGTGATGGCAATAATGGAAGAAGTGGGGAAAAACTACAAAGCAGACCCAAGATTCAAAAAGTATACTTTTCTGGAACCATTATATAAGGAGTCAAACCACACCTCAATAGAGGTAGTGAGACTCCCAGCCACAGTGGGAAAAAATGTCATTAGATTGTTTCAAAGAAAAGGCATGTGCCTTCTTGAACCACTGAAAATAATTAAAATAGATTTTCGTGCTCACAGGAATAAGTGTGTTACCAAGAAAATTCACTTTATGTGAAACGACTTGTTCCCTACGCTAGCTAGTCAATTATGGCGTCTGCTGTTAGCTGCCTTCCCATGTCCACTCTCCCCTTCTTCCTGAACTTCAGGGATTCCTAATTTTGTTCAGAGTAATGATGTGCTCAGCTCCCAGGCTCCCTTGCAACCAGTGGTTGCCACGTGACCCAGTTCTAGGCAACTTGGTACTTCCAGGAAGTTAGTTTCCCTCAACATGAATAAGAGTCAGCTGGCAAAAGTCAGCTTCCTTCTCCCCTTCTTTCTGCCTGGAATGCAGATGTGAAGCCTGGAGATATAGCAGCCATTCTGAGAGCATGAGGGAACAGGTCACATGTTAAGGATGATAGAGCAAAAAGATAGGAGTCAACATGGAGCCCTAGGACTGCCTGCCTCTGGACTTCTTGTGTCATGAGAAAATAACTCCCTTACTTGTTTAACCCTCTGTTACTGTGATTTTCTAAACATGGAGTCAAATGAACCCTAATTGACATTAATATCAGATTATAATTCCATGGTGATGAAAATGACTCATAATATCTTACTGTGTTTCTCCAAGTAGCCTGCCAAGTATTTTTGTGCTTTGGGGTGCCCCAATAAAACACAGAGTGGCCATCCGTTACTTACGAGGAGCCTGCCTCGCTGCAGCAAGTGGCAAATGGCCATTAATTGGTATTGTGTCTTTGCTAAGCTGACTTGCTTTTTCAACTTGGAATTCTGTGAGGAAACAAAAAGCGCTTTATGGCAAAGGCATTAGTGCCACAATGGGACCTTTCTGCTTTGATTATGAAAACACATTAAGAGCTTAGCTGCACCACAAGCAGTGGCCAGGAGACTTCAGCGGCTGAGGCCTCAGCCTCCCTGACCATTCCGCACTCACTATGCTGGAAGGGTGCCAGAGCCACTTGGGAGAAAATGCTGCAGGCACACACCGAAGCTTAAAGGGACTGGGCAGCCGGGTTCACCTGGAGGACTGTGATGAAAAGGTTGTGTCCCCACACTGCTGGTACACTCTCCTGACCAGTCTGCGACACACCACGCACAGACTCCCCCTGCAGAGTTAGCCAGGCGCAGCACACGAGCGTTAGGACTCTAGCTCCCACAACACCTGGAAAGGTGATGTGGCCCCAGGAGGAGCTCAGAGACAACCCAAGGGATGCAGAGGCAGGACACTGAGCAAGCTTCCCACACTTGCTGAGCTGAGTCAACCATCCCTCTGTGCTGACAAGGCTGCTGTGAAGACAGAATGTGATGCTATGATTCCACCAGCAGGTATGCCCAACAGAAAGCACGGGGACATGGGCACAAGCACACACATGAGCTTCCCAAGAGGCACGTCCGACAATGATCAGAGCAGCATTTTTTGGTAACCGTCCCAAACTGTAAACAAACCAAATGGCCATCAACAGGAGAATGCACACAAAAATAGTGCTAATCATTCAATGGAGGAATACACGGCAATGAACGTGAATCAACAACAGCTGCCTGCAACACAAATGCCTGAGTTTCACGAACAATGTTGAGCAAAAGAAGTCAGACACTGAAGAATACGTATAATAGGATTCTCCTTATTGAAAGTTCAAAAAACAGGCAAAACTAAACTGCAGTGCTTAGGGATGTGTGTTAGCGGTGAAATAATGGTTTTAAGAAGCAAGGAAGTGACGGGTATGAGTCAGGCCAGTGTTACTTCTGGTGGTAAGGAAAGGGGTCATGACCAGGGAGACTTCCGGGCGATGGAAGGGTCCATTTCTGGCTTTTGGCCACTGGTTACAAGGATGTGCACTTAGTGAAAAATTCATCAAGCTGTACATTTATGTTTTGGGTACTTATCTGAATCTGTGTTATATTTTGCAATATAAACAGTTAAAAAGGAAAAGGAATGATGTCTCTACAACAAACCCTTCAGAAAGGGAGGGGAGGGTCGGAAACTCTCACCCTTTCCTGGGTGAGAGTTCATTCATCTCTATCCCCCAAAACCAGAATTGTAAGGTTTTGGAGGAAGGAAACTGTTGTGGACATATTACATTGATTCCCTAGATTAGTGATGGACAACCAAGGTAGGAGAAACTCAGAAAGCACTAGGAAAGTCACTATAGGAGAAGGAGGTGAATGTTTTTGTTGCGTCATCAGAGCCCAGTCAGGGGTCAGGGTCTCAGTGAGGAGACGGGTCCAGAATCTGGCCCAATCCCAGGCCCAAGCTAATGGAACACATACAAGACTGCTACCCTGTTTCCCCGAAAATAAGACTGAGACGGACCATCAGCTCTAATGCATCTTTTGGAGAAAAAATTAATATAAGACCCGGTCTTATTTTACTATAATGTAAAACCGGGTCTTACACAATATAATATAAGACTGGGTTAATATAACATAATATAATATAACATAACATAATATAATACCGGGTCTTATATTAATTTTTGCTCCAAAAGATGCATTAGAGCTAATTGTCCAGCTCGGTCTTATTTTCGGGGAAACATGGTATAGACTACACAAAGCCATCTTATTGTTTTATGGCTAGAAACTGCCATCTCCAGTTCTGCTATCCTAGAAAGCCTGCATAAATCAGTGTGTTCTCCCTGGTACACAGGCTTACACTTCCACAGATGTTTCTGGGTGAGCTTGTCCTTACCTAACACCTAGTTTGAGAACTGCCATGTTTGGTGGCATTGAGTAAAAGACAAAAAAACCCTGGATGTTTACAGCTAACCACAGTGATGGGATGCACAGAAGTCTAATCGCTGGGTGCCCTCTCCCCTGGGCAAACTTGCTTTGACTCAGGAACCTTCCCCTTTCTTAAGCTTCCATGGTTGACCAAGTTGCCTTTACATCACACATTCTATCTACAGAGATAACTCAACCAAAACACAGCCAAGCCCTACTGGCCCAGGGGCCCCTGGGGTCCTGCAGGAAACTTGGCCCCATTCTCTACAGGCCCCTCATGAAAGGAGTCAGACAGCTCCAGAGGGCAGGCTGCCGCCCTTGCTTTCTGAGCTCTAGTCCCCAGGTGCCCACTGAAGCCTCCACTCATTAGTGGGTGTTAACCTTCATCCCAGAAGAGCACAGGCAGCCTGCAGTCCCTGGCACACCTTCCTCTCCCCACCGGCAAGCAAAGCTGCTCCCAGGTACTCACCTGCCACTTCCCCAGCATCCTAAGCACTGAGACTGGGGAGGAAAAGAGCAGAGACCCTTCCAGGTTCTGAGTCATCATGATGGTATCTGTACCAACAGTCAACTCCCCACAGGTGGCCAGAGGTTTATTGAAGGTAAGTTTCCAGCCACGGCCAGCTGTCCCCACCCAATGCTTTTTGTCCACTTCTACACAGCCAACCATTCTGCAAGAGCAAAATGAACTAAAAATCTCTATCCCATTTCTCACTTTTTCTCTGAGACAGAAGTGACCAGCAAAAGATCTGTTGGCAAGGTTTTTCAGAGTTGCTAGATTGTTTTTCCAAGGTCTGCTCACCCTTACCTTCTGACACCCAAGACGGGGTTGATGGCTGTCCTGCCCACTCTCACGACAGCTGTGAGAATCAGGGACATGAAGACGTGCTGCGTTATTACTGGGGCAGAGCAGCTGTCAATCCTGAGGTAATGCTGGCCCCGAAGTGCACGGCGGGGAGGTACTGCAGGACGCTCAAAGGAGGACTACAACTCATTCGCTGCCAAGAATTGAGCCAGGAAATGGTATTTGTCCACTTTAAAAAGAAGTTAGACAAACGTTCTCTTGACAGCTGTCAACCAAGCAGATCATTGCAGCACTGTCCAAGGATTCAGAAAAAGAGAGAGGCAGGTGAGCATCTACTGTGCACATGCCAGGCACAGAGTCTCATTCAAATCTCCTCAGCAACCCTACTTTACAGACAAGGGCACTGAGGCTTGGGAGGTTCAGTTACCTATTACCTTAAGCTAAGGCCACTCAGCTATCCAGGGGCAGGGCTCGGGTTTCTCTAGCTCTCGGGTTCTTTCCAATTCCATCGTGTCTGAAAAATGTCCACGAAACTACACAGGATGACCCTCACCACGGTTTCACATGTTTTACCAAACACTTTTACATGTTCTCACTTAATCCTTACACCTCTTCAGGGTGGACTGAGGTGGACACAGGGATCGCCCTGTTCCCTGGATGCCAAGAGGAAGGGGGCAAGGGGTGCAGGCCTCCGCAGGCCCCTAAGCTAGGATTATGCAAGGACCTCTACTACCTATGAGCCAAACCTCCCCTCCCCTGGACGCTGGACAAGGAGGTTGAGGCCAAGGCTGGGTCTCGTCCCTCCTCCCCCAACAAACACATGCCTAACGGAGGCTCTGCCTTTTTAACCAGTATTTATTCAGCGTTTAAAAGGCACTTGGCCTAGGGAGCAGGGTTGTCCCCAAATGCCTGAAATGCAGAAAGCTGGGTTTTTGCTCAAACTGCAGAAGATCTGCTGGGGCATCAGGTCTGGCTGCCCAGCCTCTGGGCACCTGGGTTCTCTGATGGGTCTGTTCAAAATTCAGGCCAAAACTTAGTTAACACAGGAAAGCAACGCCTGGTGGGGACAAGTGCACATGTCCTCTCTCCAGGACGGTCACCCTGACTCTAAAGCTTATGTTCTATCCCTGCTCCTTCTCCACCTCTTCTGTTTACATCAGGAAACTGAGGGTCAGAGGAAAAAGAGGGACTGGGCCCAGAAAGGAGTGGTGTGGGGCAGAGAATGACTTTGAGTCAGACAGAGGGTTCACTGTAAGCTCCAGCACGTACCAAACGGCAGGACTCCTGGCCAATATGTTACTACTTAGGCCCTCGGTGATCCTCATCTGCAAAATGGGTATCACGGCACCTCCCAGCCAGGTGGGAGGAGTCAGTGGAATGATAAAATGCCCAGCACAGAATTTGGCACTCAATCAATGCTAGACAGTATTCTAACTGCCCAGAGCCAGGATTCATGACGAGTATAGTATGACACCCTTGACCCCATGTCCACACCCCGAAAGTCCACCCAAAGCCAGCCACTCCCCACCTCGAGAAGTGACCTGACTTCCTGTTTCCAAAATCCCAGAGGTATTACCAGGGTAGCTGCCAGAGCAGACAATCTGCCCCAGGGCACTTGCTCCTTCTTCACTTGGGCGGCAGGTTTGGGAGCAGGAGGCATGCGAGCACATGGGAGAGGCCTGGTGCCCAGGTGGGTTTCACTTCTCCCTTCTCCAAGCGACATTAGGCCTTCAGGGGGCAGGACAGCTGCTACCAATCTACATGCTAGAACAGTACTGTCCAACAAAAGTATACTGCTAGACCCTTATGAAATTTTATATTTCCTAATAGCCACATTAAAAAGAAACAAATGATACCAATTTCAATGATAGATTTTATTTAATCAAATGTATCCAAAATATCCCTTCAGCATGTTATAAAATATACAAAATCAATATTGACAATGGATATTTTACATTCTTTTGTACATTGTCTTCTACATCTGCAGCGTATTTTTACTGTTAGAACACATCAAAATTTGGACTAGCCACATTTTCAGGCTCCATGGCCATATATGGCTAATGGCTACCATATTGGAAAGAGTAGAATGAACATTTCCATTATTGCAGAAAGTTCTACTGGGCAGTGCCGCTGTACTCTTTTCATTAAATCCTGGGAGTTTCTGGCCCTTGCGGGGTGGGGAGTGGCATGGGTGGAGCTCCTCTTTCTGAATTACCAAGGGGGCTGATTTCTCTAACAGCTGGGGACTTGACAGGAAATACCTGTTTGTCTGGCTATGAAAAAGTTTTCCCCTCCTTCTTCCCCAGGCTGGGGGGTTTCCATGACACCTGCAGACCCAAAGCACCGTCCCCCAGGGAACTGAACCAACACCCAGACCACAGAAGAGAAAATTCCAGTCTGGGGGTACATTGAGCCAGAGCCCACCAAACCCCAGCTCCCAAGCTGATTACTATTCTACCACCTTCCATGTGTTTTATGGGGTGGGGGGGATAACATTGTAAAAAAACGTCTGTGCTCTTTAACTATAGTATCCATTACTAGATGCCTATCTGCCTGCAGACAAGGAGAAGAAGATACGAAATGCTTGGGTTAGGTCAGGGGCAGTTGGCCAGTTATTTTTTAAACATTATTAGGCTGTTTCTGCAACATATCATTGTTTTTTAAAGGCGGCTGTCTTCTGGAAAGAGAGAAAATGAGAGCCTTACTAAGCACACCAAGCATTTACAAAGCTGTCCTGGTCATCCCAAGGTCTTAAGTCCTACGTCACCCAGAGCAGGTGGGGCCGAGATGTGAACTCTGCTTTCATAGTACTTCCAGTGAGACTGAAAACACATCAACTGTTGACATCAAAGAACTGGGTGGAGGCATGTCTGATGGCAACCCCTTGGTGACATCAATCCTGGCACGACAGGGAAGGGACAGCATCAAAAACATCAATAGCGAACATGTTTACGGTGCGCTGGCACTGTTGTAAGCATTCTGCCTATACTAAATATACTAACTCATTTAAACCACACAACACCCCTATTGAGGTAGCTACTAGTATCCCTCCCATTTTACTGATAAAGCAACTAAGTGGCGGACAGATTACTAACTTGCTCAAAATCACACAGCTAGGGAGTGGTGAGGCTGGGATTCAAACCAAGTGGTCTGGCTCGACAGTAAGGCTCTGGGTCTGTATGCCGTACTGCCTCTCATCTAATAATAATAAAAAAGCCTCTGCTCCTGAATCTGCATGAATCACCCAGCTGAGGTGGAGACTATTGGCACCTTCATGGATTAAGAACCGATCCCTCCTGGAATAACGAGGGCAGTGGGAGGGGGCGGGGGAGGCTTACGGGAAGCACACCCATGCACCTGCAGGCTTGCCCACTCTGTGGGAAAGGCGGTCTTGCTGAGCAACTGGGGTGCACTATGGCGCCCACACGAGTTAGGATCAAGCCCTGAGGGAGGAGCACCTAAAACAGGAAAGCTGGGGCTGCAGGAGGCAGAGGGACAGGCCCCTCTGGCCAGCAACCAGAGGATCAGATGGACAATCCCCCTGATGGGTGATCCTAGCACAGACCCGGTCCACAGCCGGCAGGTACCCATTGGGCAGATTCTGTCAGAGCTTTCCCAAGGCTCCCGTCCCATCCCCCTCCAGGAGAGAGCTCCTTGAAGACCTGAACTGAGTGGCTACAGACTGATTCATTATTCCTCCCTTTCTGCCCGGTAAGGGCATTTGTCCCTGGCTTTGTAAGACAGAGCCCTCTGAGGTGACTACCTCCATGAAAGGCAGATAGGGGGAGCTCTCCCGATTATGCCCCTTTTGTCGACGGGCACACTGAGGTGCCTGGGAGGGTGAGTCAGGCTGACTCGGTTCTGCAGTGCTGGGAAGGGCTCTGGCTCTGTGCCAGGACAAGCCTGCTCCTCCCGGCACTGAACGCTCATTCCCCGAGCCTCTCACAGAGACGAGCATAGTTAATGAGACTTCAGAGCTATTCCTGTGCAGTGACACCCCCTCCCAGGGCACATGCTGCGCGGGTGAGGCAGTACCTGCTCAGACAAAGCCAGGGAGGACCTCTCTAGGGCTGGCTAACAGACAACACCCCACCCTACAGGACCCCTTCCTCATGGAGACCCTGAGATTGGGGTGCTTCCTACACATCTGAAACCCAGAGAAGACTGAGAAATGCCCAACCCCTCCCTCTTCCATGCCCACACCACAGTCAGCGTGGCCTCCACCACCAAAAGCCGCCTCTGGTCACCTCTTCTCTCAGGGCCCTCCAACTGTACCCCATCATGGCACTAAGCACTATCTACCCTGTACCCCACCCCGGCCCCAACGCACTCGACAAACGTTAGCGTCAGAAGCTGCAAGAGGTCCTAGGAAAGTGAAGATGAACTCTGCCTTCGAAGCATTCACAGAGTAGTAACTGATTTAAAATGACCCACTGAGCTGGGTGCGGAGGGCCTCACAGAGCCGTTGTCTGGGTGTTTCTGGATCCTGGCAGGGGACTCAGATGGTTGGGTAAGTCAACCTCTTTAGATCTCAGAAAAGTCTAGATGGGCCTGACAGACCTAAAGTCCCTTGCATTTCTTCTATGAAGCAATCCGCCAGCATCTCTAAACCTCCCATGGGCCGGGCACAATAGCTTCACTAGAGTAAACCATCCACGAATACTGGATGCTTGAACTTTTATCGGCAATATCTAGATAGATACCGAAACACATACCACCTGCCTAATCCATAACCCCCACTTCTCATTTCTGTTTTAGTTAAAATTCATCAGTCAGGATCCGATAGGCTATGCCATGGTAACAAACAACCCCAAATCTCAGTGGTTTACATAACAAAGGCCATCGCTCATTCATACTGCACGGCCCTGACTTGACCAGGAGGCCCCCAGACACCATCGCACCACCACCCCAGCTGATGGAGTCTCCCCCATAGGGGAGCACTGATGGTGGCCACAGTCAGGGGGAAGGTAGGTGACAAACTGTACCTGAACTTTTAGAGTACCATGATACTCAAAGTGTCCTGTTACTTCCTGCTCACAGTTCACTGGCCAACACAAAGTCACATGTCCAGCTAACTCAAAGAAGGTAGGAAAGTGCAATCCTACCGTGTGCTCAGTGGGAGAACCAGAAATAGATGGTAAACTGCACCAATGACCATGGCACGGTTTGCAGAAGTTAATGATATCAAACTGGGTGAAAAGTTCAGTATTCTCTGACTCTTATTTTCTTTAGATCAGACTTTCTCAACCTCCCACTACGGACACCTGGGGATGGATAAATCTTTATTGTGGAGGGCTGTCCTGTACATTATAGGATATTTAGTAGCATCCCTGGCCGCTACCCACAAGATGACTATAGCAAACCCCTCCCCAAACTGTGACAATCAAAAATGTCTCCAGATATTGTCAAATGTCCCCTGGAAGGCAAAATGGCCCCCAGTTGAGAATCTCTGCTTTAGATTTAACAAGAAGCATAATCTCTCTTAAAGAGAAAATAACAGCCTTCTCCTCCCTCAAGATATCCTACTCAGAACTACCTTAAAAGATAGCGCTCTCCATTGCAATATAGGAATGCTCATCATACCCACCTCGAACGGCTGTTGTGAAGATTAAACCAGCAAATGCTCGTAAAGCTCTCTCAGCACGGGGCCTGGCACAGGTCACCTGCGATGACACTGTCTCACTGTGTTACTATCATGCCCGGAGCTGCTGCTAGCACTGCTGTCAGAGAGTAAGCCATGGGGACAGCACAGATTCCTTCCTGAGCAGCAGAGCCACTTACCCGGCCCAAGGTCATCCCTGCCCCCCGGCGGGAGTCCAAGGCTGGGATGCTGCTGCAGAATTCTGGCATCGCACTCCAGCCCCCAACGCCTAAAGTCAAACCACATCTGTGTCAGGATTCTGCTGGAGGGTCGAGGTAGAGAAAATGTGCTGACCCTCAAGCGTGGGCAAGCACAGAAAGATGACGAATGAGCATCTGCCCAGAGGAAGGCTGCTGACCAGTGACATGGTCACCCTCTGGCTACAATGACCATCTGTGAGGCTGTGCATAGCTGAGGCCGCTGCACCCCTCCCAGCGTCCACACCCCAGCCCCCATGACAGTCAAGTGCCTTTTCACCCAGGGCTGGAGATGGGGCCAGGGAGGGGGTGGAGGGGCAGACTTGATTTTAAATTAGCAAAAGGATAGGAAGGGAATATGGAGGAGAAGTGTCAGATTTTAAGATGTTACGTTTTTACAGATTCCTTACTTGGATCACAGGCCCTGACAAATGGCCACCGCGTCTCTTGGGACCACTTCCTAGGGCCAGCCCTGGGACGGTCCAGTCCACACTGGAGGCTGTGAGAGGCGCACGATTCTGTCTCCTCACTGCTAGTTAGAGGCACCAGTTCTAGAACCAGTAGAGCTAGCTGGCAATTCCAGCTCTGCCGTTTCCTTGCCGTGTGGCTTTGACAAGTCCCTTAGCCTCGTTCATCTTCAGGGCGGTCACCTACAACTTTGCCCTGCACTATGGCACGAGTCCAGGAGGCAGGCGTGGTGGCAGGAATCCAGCCCACACAATCCTCACCAAACCCGGAACCCTAGCCTGGTCTACCCAAGGGACACCGTTGAGTAATTTGCATGAAGTCTGCCCTCCAGACCTTCAATTCCTCCACCTCGAAATAGGGATAACAACCCCCATATCTCCATAGAGTTATTAAGAAATTAATGACAATGCCTGCAAAGTGTACATCAGTGCCTGACTCGGAGAAAGTGCTCAGAGATCATTGTGCTAAAAATTACAGGAACTCCCAGCAATAACGACTTAATTTATAGCCTCAGTCAATGTCCTGCCCCCAAAGCAAGCAGAACAAACCTAAATGCTGCCCTGGGGGCTGCAGTGAAGATTACATGAGATAATGTACAAGAGAAGCTTAACACGCTAGGAAGAGCTCGATACAGGTCAGCAGTTATTATCACAGACTTGCATAGCCTTTGGTCTGCGTTCTGGGTCGTGGCACTCACACAGGTGTAATCTTAGCGCAATGCCCTTCCTGGCACATAGGAAGGGCTCCAAAAATGTCAGCCACTATTATTCCGTAACTTGTGTATCCTTTGCTCTGAATTCTGCACCCTGGAGGTTCCCATAAGTGTGATCTCCTCCTGGCAAGGCTGTGCCAGCCCTGGGAGGGTCAGAGCCAGGCCCTGGCAGCTCCCTGTGCCCTCTTCCTCCAAGAAGACCTCCTGATCGCTGCAAGCAGAGATCGCCATCTGTCCCCAGAGGCCTTCTCTTCCCATGTGTCACATATCCATACTGAAATCACCCACACGTCTGTCAACGTCCCTTCCAAAATGTAGCCCCCAATTTTTCCTCAATTTTCAGTCATAACTTTTTTTTTTAGAACTTGAAAATATTCTTTGTAAAACAACAGTTTCTAATTTAACCAAGTAGGTTAAAAATAAAACACGGTACCCAGAATAGAATGTGAACGTCCAAGTGAGGCCTGGGTGGTGGATGGAGCCCCGATGGTATCTGTACAACCAAACCTCCACCAGCGTGGCCCAGCCGCCTTTGCTTTTGCTGGCAGCCGTTAACTCACGTCTGGAGCACAACTGCAAATGACATCTGAGTCTTTTTCACACCGTCAATCCTAGACTGTTCCATGTGTGCTCGCACAGCTTCCACTTACTGGGTGGGTGGCCTTGGGAATGTACTCCACCTCTTTAGTCTCCACTTGCCTCATCTCTAAGATCACCAGGGCCACATCTGACTCTGACGCTAAAGGGCGGGTTTCAAGGTTGTCACTTCTAGGAGCCTTCTAACCAGGTACAGAGCTATAGGTCCCTGGCATTACAGAAAATCTCTCTAATGCGGGCCAGCCCACCAACCCTACACCCTTTATAAGCTCGATGGCTCAGTACTCCCTGCCTTAGGTCTTCAGGAAACATGTCTTTACCTAAGAGCTGCAAAGACGCAGAATGGGAAAGGCCCAATGTGCCTTTCTGCAGACTGACACAGATCCAATAACAAGATGAGGGCGGAGGTGGTACAGACGTAGCCAAGGCCTTCAGCCCCTTGATCTCCACCAATCCTCCCAGACGACCCTTAAATAACAGGTAACTTAATGAACTGCATGCTTGCCACATTGTCAAATCCTCTTTGCCCCCTTTCCAGGCAGAAAGCCTCACCAGAACCCCTTCTCCATCCAATTGCAGGGCCCCCTCTGCTTTGAGGGTGGCTGATGAATTCACTCTGAAGCCATCCAGCTGTGTCCCATCCAGTCCCCATTTCTGCATCTCTCCATGAGGACTTTCACAGATGCACTGAGTGCCTACCTGAGCCAGACCTGGCTTCACTCTGCAGAGCCTGTGAAGCATGTGCTGTGCCAAATGCTTTGCGGAGCGACCTCAGGCACTCCCTGAGCGGGCAGTCAGCTATCTACCAGGATGGGAAAGGATAGCCTGGCATGCCTGGTTCTGAAAAAAAGAAAATAGCCATCACCTTGACCCAGACTGGGCTCCAAACCAGCTCACAACACAACTGCTTAGTAATGCTTTCTGGAAGTTTCTTGGAAATGGAGACCAAGCTCACCAGACTATGGTTTCTGGAACTCACTTTTTCCTAACTTCTTAAAAGCAGGGACAACTTTTGCCCCCTTCTCATATTCAGGAGCCTGGCTCTCCCTTTGTAGCTCCTCCAGTTGACCAGTAACAGTGGAATGACCAGGTGTAGCCTCATTTAAAGCAGTGGGTGCTCTCTGGCCATCTCTGCCCCAGGTCTCGTGTTCCTGGTTGGGTCCTAACAGAAACAGAGTGGCCACGGGAGCTGCCATCCATCCACGCTTCCCTCCTCCCTCCTCCAGCTCTCACCACATGGCCTGGGCAGAACTCATGTTTATCACACCTTGTTCTTCTAGCTCTGAGCAAACCTTCAAGAGCCCTCGTGATGCCCTTAGCATTTTTTCAAGCTATTAACCCTCCTGACCTGGTTCTAACAAGGTTGCTGCCACTCTCCCAGTCGCCCTGGGTTACTTGCCGTTCATCTCCATTTTTCCATAGAAATCCTCTAAAACCTGAATTCAGATCTGCAGGTTTCCTCTGCAGCCCTTTTCTGTAAATGCCTCATGAGTCCCTTTGCTTCTTTGTGGTGACCATTCCCCAGGGTGGTTCAAGTTCCCCCAAAAGTCTCTATCAAGGCCAATGGGTCTCCACCTGTCCACACAAAAGAATCACCTGGGGAACATTTTAAAAATTCCAATGCCAGACCCATCTCCCCACAGATTCTGGTGGGCTTCTCTGGGGTGGGGTCCAGGGCTCAGAATCTTCAGTAGCTCCCCAGGTGACTCTAACAGGCAGCCAGAGCTGACTGACAGCGACCTCGACCTTGAGCTCAGGCACTGGTGTATCAGGACCAATGGGACACAGAGGTCCCACTGGGTGGGGTAGGGCAGGTCCTGAGCCTTTGTCCCCACCCCGCTCCTCAGGTGATTCTGGTAACCACTGACGTTTCAGAACCACTGAACCATCTGGGAAACAGGGCAGTTTCTTAAAAACTTCTAGGCTGCTTCCTCATGGTGAAAATCACCTAAACATGACGGTCACACCCAGTTAGGTGTATGGAGAGCCAGGCATCCCCAAGGGCAAAGTACTACCACAGTAGCCCACCCTTAGCTGTGGTTTCTGTTACCTGGTCTCAGTTACCCAAGGTCAACCGTAGTATAGAAATAGTAAATGAAAAATTCCAGAAATTGATTCGTACGTTTTAAGTTGGGTGCTATTCTGAGTAGCATGAGCTCTCCCACCGTCCCCCTATGTCATTTACCTCACTTCATCTCATCACGTAGACGTGGTACCATCTCCCATCACAAGAAGGGTCAGTACAGGACAAGAAGAATATTTTGTGTGAGAGCCCACCATCACGTAGCTTTTATTACAATACATTGTTATAACTGTATTCTTTTATTATGAGTTATCGTTGTTTATCGTTCATTTATAAATGAAGCTTTGTTATTTTGGTATGCACGTATAGGAAAACACATGACATATATATAGGGTTTGGTACTATCCACAGTTTCAGGCATCCACTGGAGGTCTTGGAACGTATCCCCTGTGGGTAAGGGAGGGCTACTGTAGTGCTGAAGAGAAAACAGCACACATACATGCACACACACACACACACACACACACACACTCCCCATCTTTGCAGCAAAGCCTGTATAAACCTGTCTGCCCATCCCGGAAAGTGTCACCTCGACAGTCATGTGTGTACATATATGCATGCATTGGTTCTGCCAGACTTTCCAGAAAGATGCACTTCTCTCTCTTGGTCACTTGCTGAGTTTCCCTGGGGCACACATGTTGCTACAGCAAAGCACGGCTCCTCAAACAGTGGTTGTTCACTTTGGGCACATACCACCAATGCTATTAATATTTTTTCTTACATCTACTCATTTTTTAAAAAATTAACTTAGTATCATTGCCATAAAGGAGATACTATTGTCTGTGCCAGACAAAGATTTCTATAAAAATAAGCATAATAGAAACAAAACAATGTTATTAAATCTAGCAAACCCTGTTGCCTGAGGAAGCCCGGGATCCCGAGGCCGGTTTTCTCCTGGTCCCACTCCTCCTTGGTTTTTGAAAAGGAAGATGGCTTTCAGACCCTCTCCTAGAGGCCACTGAAGGACTGGGAAGGGGCTGTAAGGAGGCAGCTTCTTCATTATGGGATTAAAGATAATTAATGCTACATCTGGGCATCACCTAAAATTGTCTGGGGTGCCCACCCTGTACTTTGTCCTTAGCCGCGTTTTCTAGAAAGGACAGCAATACTGAGAAGTGAAAATCGCTGGGCTTGTTGGCCTCATGATTATAGGAGGACAAAACCCAACCCCAGGCCACAGCTGCCCTCCGCCCAAACCTACACTGGTGACTTAACCTCCCCAGTCTTCAGCATGTTTGCAGGGGGCTGACGGCCCTTCACCCTTGTGGAGATGTTAAGAGGTGGAATGGGATTATCAGAGGAAATCCTGAAGGAATGTCTGCTGTCCCCATACAAACATCAGGTAAAACTGAGATAGCTAAAGACCAAATAAATATCAGCTCATCTGCTGACCTCATGGGAGGAAGGAAAAGACCACTTACGGCTGTCCACCTCGAAAATACCAGACCAGTTAGGATCTGATGCTTCCTGTTTACATAAAAATGAAAACAAACATGGGCTTTGAAAACTAGCTAAACAAAAGCTGAACTTCAGAGCAGGCCTGGCTGGCCTCATCCTGCGTTCTCACTCTGCTTGCCTAAACTCTCACCTTTAGAAGATGACAGGGCCTGGCTGCAGTTACAAATAGATTCACTAGCCCCACTGACAGCCAGGTTCCCAACCTCCACACTGCTAACCCCTCAGGATCCCTTTAAGACATTTTCTATCTTCACTGTGTCCGTAAGACTGACAGAAGTAAAAGTGGCCCAAGTTTGGCTGGGGGTTGGGAGTCTTGAGGGCAACTGACTCATCTGAAAAGACATGAAGGGCTTAATCATTAACCTGAGGTCCCCCATGTCTCACTTGCTGGTTACCATGGCACCCACACACTCTCTCCCCAGCCCGGGCTTCCCCTCTATGGTGGGGGACGGGAAGAGGACCAGTAAATGGGGCTGTGACAGGTTTCAAAGACTTAAAATCAGGCAGAATCAGTCATAGGCTGGAGAAAACAGAGAAAGCAGGCAGTAAATTATCTGAGTTTTTCTATTCAACTCATGAGCTTTAGGGTTTCTAATTTTGAATCAATTGGGGTTTCATTAACGAGAAGTATCTCGTATACGCACACTTCTCTCCCTTTCTTATTCAACATAATCGGAGACAAAAGAAGCATCATGACTATCTCTTTCGGGTCACATTAGTGTGGTTGGAGATGAGGCATCCAGTTAGGCAAACATACGATGCAGTGCTGGCCCTCAGTCTCTTACCCAGAACCAGATTGGTTCACACTGCACATCCTAGCAGCTTGGTCAATGTGGATTCAAAATGCCAAGCCTGACCACTGGCCCTTGAGGTCCCAACAAGCCAAAGCCTGGGGCTACTCACAAAGCAGTGGGCAAAGCCCAGAAGGTTCTAGAAACATTTACTATCTGCCCACATAAGACCCAGACATAAGTTAGGCTTACAGGCAATGGTATCCCTTTCCAAAACGGATGCATTTTCCAAACTGTTTCCTCTGGGCTCCCGGGGCAACACTGGGAAACCAAATTTTACCAACCATAATGGGTAAATATGATCCCACCTGAAAAATAAATAAATAAAAGATTCTAGGCTTTGAAGAGACTGTCTGTGCCTGATCAGCGACAGACAGCTCCAAGAAAACTGAACCAAATGTAGACCTGCTATCAACGCAGATTCCACAGGGATTGCATGATCGACGAAGCAATAAACGCTCTGTGAGAACTGACCCTGTTATTCTGAAATCACAGTAATTAAAATACCCACTTGGCAGTCATGTGTTACCTGGTGGAGACAATCATACTGGACAACACCGCTTACAGGATTTCAGAGCTGGAAGGGGCCTTAGACATGATGGCCCAGCCTCCCTCTCTTGGCCCATCTCTCCCCTTGGGGGCAGATGAGGGGGCTGTGTCCCAGGGGGAACAAGGAACTAGGCCTCAGTCATCATCAGACAGACACCAGGCCTATATCCTCAAACTCCCGCTCCAGGCTGTCCACTGCACCTCGCGCCTCTGTGTCAGGGGTTCCTTGATCCCTTCTTGAGTTGGAGAAACACGCACAGACACAAACACACACAGTCGAACAAAGCTAAACCCACGTTTAAACTGCTTTTCTACCAAACAAGACCCTGGACAAGGCTAGTGGAGGGAGAGAGCTAGGCGGGAGGGGACGGTAAGGAAGGAAAGGGGCTCCTGAATGCACCCAGACAGCCTCTGCCTCTGAGGTGCATGTTCTTGACAAAGCTTCTGTTTTGCAGAGACTACGCTTCCAACAGACACAGTCTCCAAAACCAAGCTCAACGTTCCCAACTTCTTTACCTGCCTAATAGATAAAGGTGACAGCCAGAAAACAAACCCGGCCCACCAGTTCCAAGCAGAACTCACACCCACTCGGCACACCTGAGTCCTCCACCCAGAAAAAGGCCTCCCTGGCTCCCCAACTAGCCACCCCACTTACCGCGGCCTCATCTCGGACCTGCGCTGCCCAGGAGCCCCTTCCCTCCGTCCCTCCGTCGTCTCTCTGTCTCTCCCAGTCACAGCAGGATCACCTGGGGCACCTGCTTATGGGCTGGGCCCAGAGACACTGCCAGGGCCGCCTCCCTCCCAGGGCACAGGAACCACCCAGCAGGCAGTACTGAGTCAGCGGCCAGGGTCCAAAATCAGCTTCCTGGAGGACCTGGAAGGGACACCGCCCAATGGCGCTGTCAGAGAAGGAGCCTCTTTTATGAGGATATCAACTTGGAGCGGGCCACCGACCAGACTGGGAAACAGTTCCATCAGGATTGTTTTTATTTGGTTGGTGTTTCAATGGCACAAAAGCCAGACGTCTCCTTCCTCCTCTTTATTATTGCCTTTAAATGTAAATTAAAAGACCTGTTTGTTCATGTCTCCAGAATCTAAAATATCGGTCCCTGAACAGGTCTCTAAGAAAACATTAACCCTACACAGTCGAGACAGGCTTGACTGGTGGCAAGGCAGGGGGACCCCATTCCCGGATCCAGTTAAGGTACTTGTCATGCATGTGACCCCAGGCAGGTGAAGTCCAGCCCTTTCACTCGCTTTAACACCTGGGGTAGCTGCATTCCGGTTAGCCTCACTCAAAGGTAAGCTTCCCAGTTACTGCCACCTGCTGTTGCCCTCCCTTCTTCCCTTCCAACAGGCCCACAACACTCACCTGCCCAGGAAAATGCACTTGCTACAGCTCCCATCCCCGCGCATGCCTGCCTCCCCAGGAATAATCTTATATACTCTCCACACCAAACCCAAGGCGATTTCACTCTCAAAATTCAAGTCTTTGTGGAATGACCTTAAAAAAAAAATCCCTCTCGTGTTCCTGGAAGCTCTTTGTACTTTTTTTCCCCTGCTGGCAGAAGGGGGAGGGGAAGAAGGAGAGCTGTTTCCAGTTCACAGTAACCCAGGAGCATTTCCGGGCCTCTGCTCCAAACCCTGGCAGACATCAAAGGCCAGCATTGACGGCAGCTGCCCTGAGTGGTGGAGACTAAACCAAACCACCTCAGGAGCCCCAAGTTTCTCTCCAGCCAGGCAGAGAAAGAGGTGGTAAGATCCCAGCCATTCGCACCACAGAATGGGAACCTCAGGTGCCCCAAATTAAAGGGAATAAACTCAACAGCCAAACCTCTTGGCTGACACAGGGGCTGTTTTGCTTTTCAACTTTCCCAGCAACAGGCATCGTCTTCAACCCTGCTACTGAATATAACCAGTGCCACTTAGAATGCTCTGACGATCCCATTATTTCCTATTCAGGGCCCCTCCCTCTCCACCATACCCCGTAATTACAGGGAATTTAGGGTTGGGATTTTTTTTTTTATGATGCTTCTTTTTTAAGTGCGTGACAACACAGAAAGAAGGGTTATTTAAATCTGAGTTGGGGGAGGGGAGGAATCAGCATTGTTAACAGGGCAAATTAAGAACACATTTCCCTAGGTTTTAGGGAATTCGAGGTCACTTGCAATAAACAAGACAGAAAACGGAATCATCTGGGCCATGTGAGCCATGGGGCTCCACCACCTCGCACGGTCTGACAAGCCGGAAGCATTACGTGGAGCTCGTCATTAATGTCGTGACTTAGACAATCTACCCCATTAAGGAATTCAAGTGCATTATTTCCTGTCTGACAGTCCAAGGGTTCTTCTTGGTCCCCGAATGCACCCCCACCCTGTTCTGAAAAGCACACACAATGGCTAAGGACGAGGTCTCTAAGATCTGAAACATGTAGCTCCATCCCAGCTTCACCCTTTACTGACTGTGACCCTGGGCACATCCCATAACTTCCCAGAGCCTCCATTTCTTCATGGACACAATGGGGGAAAACAGTCCTTACAACTTCACAAGGATTCAAGGAGATTAGAGCTGTCACACGATCACATACAGCAAATGCTCAATGCATGGTCACCATAAACAGAATGAGGAAAGAACACACTTGCTTTGGGGAAGGTGAGTAAGTCCCAGGGCCAATGCTTTCTATGAAGTGGCATCTATGAAGCAAGATAATGCCCATGTTCATCCCTATGTGGAATATATTTTCCAGCTAAGACAAAAAGTTGGGTTGGAAATGCCAAGTATTAAGTGTAGAATACCATTTAATGAGCACCTACCATGGGCCAGGAATTTCACCTTATTTTTGCAAATCCTCATCATCCTGCAAAGTAAGTACTGTTATTCCCATTTTATATGTGGGGAATGCAGGCTCAAAATGTGTCCCACCTCCTCCCGATTCTAGGCCAGTCTTAATACAGATGACAGATCAGAAGTCACACCTAGGTCTGCTGGCAGCAAGCACTTGAGCACAGTGTCTCTTCTGGGGCCTTTTGTCTAGCTCATGAAGCTCTCCCTTCAAACAGCACGTATGGGCACCTTACCATAGAATGTTCTAGAACTATGAGAGCATCAGACTGGCTTCATCTGATCCACTGATTGAAGAGTGTTAGAAACTCAGCCCAAGGGAAGGGAAGTGGCTTGTTCAAGGTCACATGATGGGTCCTGGTATTTGGGCTCAGTCTACTGACTCTGAAGAACCAATGGACACCTGACCGTTCCTAGAGGAATAAGCCGGCAAACATAGCTCTGAACAGATTTCAGGGCAATGCAAAGGTGAGCTAAGCTGACCCCGCCCTCCTCTGACAAGAAAGCCAAGCCTGCCTGCCTGAGCCAGGCCAGCTGTCTTCAGCTTGCTTCACCCGTGAACCACAGCCTCAAGATTATTAGTGTTTAAAATTACCTTCCTAGATGCTTCATGAATCTATTTTGAGGCTACTCACTCTTAGCTGTTGCACGCACCCCCCTAGTCTCTCTTCTCCTCCCAACGTGCAACAGAGCTACTTGTCAGTACCGTCTGTCTCCAGCAAAGGCGTTTCATCAGGTGGCCGACCCCTGTAAATAATTAAAGGGTGATCCCATAGCCTCAATGAAGTCTATTGAGAGAAGGTGGCTTGTTAAATTAGACATTGTGGGGGGAGGCACCGCTAACAGCCTAACAACTGTTTCCTCAACAGATGGTGAGCAGAGTGAATCAGGAACGCAGCCCACAGCGCCAGCCTGCCAAGAGGAAAAGCAAGGCGGAGCAGTGGGCTTTCATTGAGCAGCCTGGCTTTAATAACATCAGAGCTGCACCCACAACCAGCTCCTCCTGCAAAGACCAGGCGACCCTGGGCAAATCCACCACCCACTGTGGAACTATTTTCTTGCCTCTCGGATGACCTCTTTCTTGTTGATTTGAAGGAAAACACCAACTAGAAAGCAAAATTACCCAAAGGGCTAGTCTTTTTTTGGGCAGAGAAGAACCTCATAGTGTAAGAAATGCCAGCTTCCCCTCCATTCCCAGGAAGTGAAGTCCCATTAGCAGTGCGGTCGGTACCTTTCCTGCTGGTTCCTATACTACGTAGTGAGCAACAGAGTGCTCTGTGTGTCTTGTCTATACATAGAGGCATACATACGTACACATACACTTTAAAAAAATAGAACTACACCATATGTATCGTTCTTTGTGCGTCTGTTTTTTTTTACACTTAATATATCGTGAAAATCTTTCCAAGACAGTCCACAGATCTACCTTGCCTGTTTTAGTCATAATGGTATTTCATAACTGATTCGATCTTTGCATTCCTAGTGGACACTGCAGCGTCTCTTTTTACTTCTAGTATGTACAATGCTACAATGAACAACCTTACGCATACACCTGTATGTATACAGGCTATGGTTTCTACAGGTGTCAAATTCCCAGGAGTTGGACTGCTGAATCCTAGGGAATATAGACTTTCAGTTTCGATCAGTACTGTCAAAGTACCATCCAAAAAGGTAGTATAAATTGGCACAACTTGATTGTGTCTAAGAGTTATAAACTGCTCCCTGAACCACAGGAAAGAGGCTCAGGCACCAGGGAGAAAGACTTCTGGGCCTCTGCCGCACACATTCTCCCACCCTCATCCCACCCTGTCAATCAGTGCTGTTTCCTTCCATTGCATCCCCTTTATATACAATGTACTGGCTCTCCATGGAAGATTTTACTAGAAATGTTGCTGGGAATGTTTGAAAACCACCTAAAAGATATTAATAACTGCTAACATTTACACAGCATTTACTCTGCGCTTAACACTTTACAAGGATAACTTCATGTAATGCTTCAAAAGCCCCATTTTACAGATATGGGAACTGAGGCTTGGACAAAGGATTTTTATAAGGTTTCCTCCCATGTGCTGATAAAACATGGAGCCTGAGGACACCTAGGTGACTGGATTCTGGGGTCCGTACACTTGCTCAGCACTTTACTACCTCCCAGTGAGGACTCATCACACAGACACACGCAGACCAGAAAAATAAAAATGCTTCCAGATTTAGGCCTACTGGCCTCTTTGAACCAAATTTATTTGACAAACTTCTGCGTCGTCACCTTTCAAATTGGTGAACCAAGGGAACATCGTCACTTTGAGAAAGTACCTATACCTCCTCTTCTCCCTGAGAACCCTACCCACTGCCAACTCCCAGCACCTCGCCCCCCAAACCCAAAGGCCATCATCCCTATTGCTAACCTCCTCCTGGGAAGGTCTGCTTCCCCATTGCCTGGCAACACACCCTGCAGGAGGAGGAAGTAAAGAGACCAGAGGCAAAAGATCTGCTCAACAGGAGAAAGAAGAAGCAAAAGGCCCCCCAATTCACTGACCTCTGATCTTAGCGCCTACCATCCCACAATCTGTATAGATACGGGGCACTGTCCACATTCAGAACTGGGAGAGAAAGGAAAGAATAGCCAGAACTTTTACACGTGTGGATGGAGGAATCACCCAGCTTACGAGGAATTTTAGTTCAAAGGGGGTAGGTGTGGGGATGAAGAAAGAGAAGAGGAAAAAGAACAAATAGGGCGAAAGAGGAAACGAGGCAGAGGCAGATGAAGCAGCAAAGGGAAAGTGAGGAGGATCGTCTCAAAAACACAAGTGGCCTGGGCTTGCACCCCCAAACCTGCCCCCCTGCCTCATTCCCATCTGCAGAAAGATAAAGAAAAGCAGAAGAGCCGACCCAGGCCCCTCTCAGAGACATTGCACAATCATAAGAAAAGGAACTTTTCTGCTAGGAGTGAAGCCTGCAGCTGAGTTCCCATCAGCGCACTTTTCCAGCACCTATGGCATATCCCCAACTGGGGGTCCCACACTCTCCCAGAGACCCAGCCCCAGGGGGCTTCCGGGAAAGTACGGCATCAGACAGGCAACGCGAGCTCCAAGAAGGTGCAAGGCAAGGAGCACAGGACATCCATGTCTTAGGAGACCAGAGCCGCGCAGGGCTTCTCTGCTTTGAAGGTTTCCATGTTGTTCTGGAAATGACTGACAGGCCAGGGAGGCTGATGCAATAGGACCTCTTACAGAATATTTTGATTAATGTCAGTGCCTGGAAGCCAGAAAAAAATATTGCAGTATTGTTGTCAATGGCAAAAGATTGGAGACACCCTAGATATCCATCAAGAGAGGATTGGTTAACAAATAAAAGAATGATACATCCATATAGAGGAATGTTATGCAGATATTGAAAAGAACAAGACAGCTGTCCAGATGTGAGCCAATCTCCGAGACACAATATTTTGTTCAAAAAAAAGTACAGAAGAACATAAACGTAAGCTCATTTGAGTAAATGGGATGAGGAACACAGTAAATGGCACCTAAGATACCAGGAATTTTCTTTCTCATCCTGAGTAGAGGATACAAAGGTATTCAGTTTATCATTCCTTAAACTGTATACACGTTTTGTACATGCTTTTGGATGTATGATATTTCACAATTTAAAATTTGCAAAGGCGGGGACGTGTGTGTACATTTATGGGTACATACACGAGGGGTACCAAAAAAATGTATACACATGACTTGTACTCATCTTTTGTTAGTGGTATACAAGGTCGGACAATTAAGTTCACAAACTCATCCAAAAAAGTGCTATTAATACAAACCTTGTTGCTGAATTTCACTACGGCCACCTTCGAAATACTTCCCTTGGGAAGCTATGCACTGATGCCAGCGCCTAGTCCACCCTTCAAAGCAATTTTGGAACTCTTTCTGGAATGGCCGTCAGAGCTGTCGTCCTATTACCCTTGATGTCCTGAATGTCATCAAAATGTCTTCCTTTCAATATTTCCTTTATCTTTGGGTAAAGAAAGAAGTCATTGGGGGCCAGATCAGGTGAGTAGGGAGGGTGTTCCAATACAGTTATTTGTTTACTGGCTAAAAACTCCCTCACAGACAGTGCCATGTGAGCTGGGACACTGTCGTGATGCAAAAGACATGAATTGTTGGTGAAAAGTTCAGGTGGTCTAACTTTTTCACCCAGCCTTTTCAACACTTCCAAATAGTAAACTTGGTTAACTGTTTGTCCAGTTGGTACAAATTCATAATGAATAATTCCTCTGATATCAGAAAAAGTTAGAAACAGTGTTGCAACAAGTTCGTGAACTTAATTGTCAGACCTCATATATTGAGTATTACAATTTTAATACCATTTTTTCCTTTCTTAAAATGTGTATACATTTTCCTGGCACCCTCTGTATACAGAAAATCTTTAAAAACTTTAAAGTGAATGCCTCTGAAAAGGGAAACTGGGGGGGGGGCAGTGGGGTGGGGTATGAGGGAGGTTTACTTTGATTCTACATATATCCTTTTACAACTTTTAATATATTTTACCACATGTATGAATTGCCTAACCAAAAAAAAAAAAAAAAAAAAAAAGAAGTCACTGGCAATTCTCCAGGGTGTTTCAGCATCATAGATCAGGAAAGTACCCGAAGGGCCAGTTTCCCCATTTTAGAGCCGAAGAAGCTACAGCCTGGAGTATCTGAGTATCCTGTCCACGGTCACACAGCAAATGAGTGGGTGACGCAGGAAGAAAGGCTCAGTCTCCAGGGGCAAGCCGGTGCTCTCAACCCCTAACATCTCAACCGGGAGCTCCCAGGCTGCTCAAACCCAAGGACCACCTACCTACCTGGCCTGACCAGACCCTCCTGGAGCCCCTACCCCACCTCAGTCACACACAAGGCAGGGAGAATCAGGGGAGGGCCCCCAAGTCCCAGGATGGGAGTTGGGGGACACAGTCAAGGTTGGAGCCCCTCGATCTGGAGCTTCCCTACCCTACGTCCCCTGGGCTGCTGCCTTCCAACCTGGGGGCACAAAGATGGGTAGGAGGGTGGGTTCCAGGGTTCACATCTTCCATCCTGACACTCCGGGCACTGCCAGCTATATGGCCATTCCTGTGTCCTCAGCAAGCAACCTCCCGACAAACCACCGCCCAGCAAAACCACTGGACGAGTTCCACATGCTGGCCACTTTGCAGTCATAACCACATCTGGGGGGAACAAGCACTTACCCTGATATCTTCATGCCAACAACCAAGCAGCAGACCTACCAGCTCAACAGCCTTAGATCCCAGATGCCAGCCAGCGGGTGGGCACCAGGAGCCAAACCAGACTCCGGTTGTAAAATACTACCCTTGTCAGTATGTTTACATTGAAGAAAATCCTTAAGGGCTGTGCAGAAAAATCATAAAACCTCAGAGCCATGGGGAGTTAAGAAAACCGGATGGTTTTCCCTGCAGTAAAAATCTACCATGCTTGCTTCATTTATTGGAGGCCAGAAACAACTCAATCCAAATTTTAATACTTCCTTATTTAACAAATGCTAACAAACCTGAGTTCATATAGTATTTTCAACAAATAGTACCCCACTGTGAGCGAGGCACCCTGGGAGCATGGAAGGTAATTAGAACAGCTAACATTTGGAGAATGCTTACTATATAGCTTAATGCATACCAGGCATGCTGCTAATCTATTTGCACACAGTACCTCATTTGGTCCTCACAGAAGTTCTGTAGGGATAGTCTGTTGTTAACCCATTTTACAGAGGAAGAAGTCAAGGCTTTGGGGCTAAGTAACTTGTCTGAGGTTATAGAACTAGCAAGTGGCAAACCAAGGTCTGTCTGGCTCCAAAGCCCATTCCCCACCCACTGAGCAAGACATAGCCCCATCCACAGGCGCTCTCCCTCCAGAGGAGTCTGGGCATCCTCTAAATCTACTCTCCCTGAAAGGGGCCAATTAGGCCTGTTACTTCCTCCTCCCTCCCAGAATCTAAACAGGGAGCATTTCCTTGGAGTTACAAATAAATCAAGAGCCCAGAATCCATCCATGATACTGCCTTCTCTGCTTCAGCTCAAGACCAACAGCCCTGGTGACCCACATGTTGACACCAAGCCAGAGTAACAGTCTGGGCAATGAGGATTCATGTGAGAGGGGACCTGGCACGTTCACCCCAGTGACAGAGAGCCAGCTCTGCAATGGTCCAAGGGAGCAGCGGACTCTCTCCCCACTCACCTTGCTGTGAAGGCCAAAGCCAACCCTTCCTGCAGGCAGGGGAGGGGCTAAAGTGCTAGAGAAGAGGTTCTAATCTAGGCTGTCTGCCCTCTGTGGCAAAGTCCCTAAACCTCCCTGGGATGTTTCTATATCTGTAAAAGTGGAAGTAAATCCCTAAACCCCACAGGGAGGGGAGTATTGTTAAAGGGACTCCATCACATCAACTCCTTCAAGGATCCTGAGAATGTAAGACATATTTACAGATGAGAGGTACCACTCCCGGGAGACCATGGCCATTTTAAACATCAGGCAGCTCCCAGGATGCCCACCCTCTGCCTGGAATGTCCTCCATGCTCTTCCAACAGGCAAGGTTCAAGGTTCAGCCCGAGCACTGTCTCCCCTGAGAAGCAGTCCCTCGCTCACAGGTACCTCCCCGTCACGCAGGACAGGGATTGTGCATCACCTGGTCAGTTTCTCTCGCGGGCAGGGATCCTTGAGTTGATGTACTTCTTTCTATACCCCCAATATGGGGTCTGGCATACATTAGGTGCTCAAGAAGTGTTTACCAAATAAATGAAAAGTGTGGGGAATGTTAATATCACTCTCTGGAATCTGCACAGGACAGAACCCTCTTTGGGGGTGGCTCCCCATGGGGGCCTCCAACACTAGGCCTGACCGAGCCCATCAGAACACCCAGTTCTCCCTGTACTGTCTGCTTCCCAGCACATGCTTTTCATACCCAAAGACTAACTTCCCTCCAGGAAGCAAAGCCCACCTCATCTGTACCTCAAAGGCACTGAGGATGCAGGGGAGACACAATCCCCACCCCTGTCCCTGACAGACCCAGAGCGAGTTCTCAAAGTAGGAATTCCAGTCCAGAGGCCCTGGGAGGCAGGGAAGGGGGGGTGCTGCCTGAAAAAAAAAAGAACTTTCCTTATCTCATCCTTTCAAATGTCTCCTCTTGTAGCTGTCTTATTATAAGGAACATGCTGTAACAGCACAGCAGTATGTGTATAAAATTTGTACGTGAACATACCTATGTTGGAAACAACAGATCAAAATGTCTTTCCTGATAGGTCGGCAAGCGCAAGTGTGGAGATCGGCAGGCGGTCCAGTGAGGAAATGCACCACGCCGCTACAGCAAGGAAAGAGCAGGAGAGAAGTTTCCAGCGTTCATAGGGCAGGAAGCCACAAAGGAACAAAGACAGGGGAAGCATCAAAAAAAAAAACCCGAGATGCTCAGGGCCCAGCACGTTCCCTGCTGGGGAGAGATAGGACAGGAAAGAGAAAGGAAACAGATGAGAGGGGCCATCCAGGGAGACAAGGGGGAATTCCGGGCATTCCAGGAAGAGGAGGCTTGAAGACATGAAACAGCAAGGCTCGGGAGCAGCACAATTCACTGTGGCTGTACACTAACATTCAAGGGGTGGGGACACGTAGCTGGCCAGGAGGGTCGAGAGGCAGGCAAAGGGCCACGCTGAAAAAGTGGAACTCTGTCCTGCAGGAATGAGGAATAGTCCCGAACCAAAGGCTAAGGAGCAACTGTCCTCCATTTGTCTGTCTACTTGATTTGGTAACATTTTGAGAGCTATGTTGCAGCAAAGCCCCGTGCTTGGACAGCCCCATGCATAGGGCTGCCAAAGATTCAGGGCACAAGGAAGCCCTTCAGGTCCAGACCCACAAGCCCTTGGAGGGTTGGGCTTGTGGTGGAGCCCAATCCATCTCGAGCGGGCATGGCCAGTCTCTGGGAGCAGCCACAGGAGGTGGACATGGGGGGAGGCCATTCAGCTGAAGGCAATTCTTGGGGAGGGGCTCAGCTACAAGCTGTCAGCAGCCATCACGCACCGCAGCTGGGAGAGGGGACTGAACTCTGAAGGAGGTTTGGGCAACACATCACAGCCTTTTCGATGCACCCCAGCCTTTTCAAACGGTTCCCTCAAGAAGAATTGTGTCTAGAACGGATCTGTCCAAGGATCTCAGAATGAAGTGACACAGAGGGTCACAGAGAAAAAGCACGTGTCTGTTATTTTTATATCACTCATAACTGAGCTGATAGGATCTAACTTTCTCTTTCTTGGTTTTAGATTATTTTTAAGAACATAATTTCACTTCAAAGAACCCATCAACAAGTTGCTCTGTGAATTTTCCATTTATCCTTCATCCAAAGCTCCTACTTCATACGTTTGGGGGGGGGGGGGAATCTATTTTTTGATCTGTAGACTCCAGCCACATCATAGGAGCAGGTAGTCACGCTATTCACATTCAGTTGGGGACAAGGTCAGGGCAATCAAATGGTTAAAACTTTACAGTGGGCATCAAAATAAAACATGAGAAATGTTTGTCACATTTCAAAGTACATGAAAATCCATCCAGAATAGTTTTACATTTATAACATGATGTCCACCCCCCCACCTGATACATGAGAAATGCATGTTTACTGGGGGGGAAAAACAGAAAGAAAAAGAAGCGCCAAGAAAATAAATTAATTATCCCACTATTCAGGGATAAGCTACCCACCATTAACAAACATAGGTACAACCTTCTCTTTTTCCTCCATGTATTTCATTCTCAATAATTAATGGGAGCCATATTGTTTAACTTTTTTTTTTTTTTCCTTTTTTTTTTTTCTGTTAATAGTCTATTGCGAACAGATTTTCCAGCAGTAATTCCTCACAGCAAGTTTTTGGTGTGCTTAAAGGCCAAAAGATCTAAACGTGCGCTGGTTTTCCTTATACACTATCCCAAGGTTGTATGTTTAAGATATTGGGTATTTAGGTTATTTGCAATGTTTCATCAGTATAAATAATACCGCAATTAATATCCTGGGGGCCAAATTGTTTTCAAATCCTAGCTGGTCCTTAACCCGTAATCCCAACGCCAACACTCTCAGAACTTCACTGAACTTGCATTTTAGGAACCTAAATGACGGGTTCCTCATGCCTGCAGCCCACAAGGAAATGTCCAGCCCACTCTCGACCTCAGCAACCCCGAGAGACGGCCCTTCCTTCTCATGGCTGGTGGTCCACAGCCGGACCCACTCCTGCCATCCCAGGAGGGGCTGAGGGGCCACCCACACTAGGCAAGCTGGCCATATATACCCTGAAGCACCTTTCAACACAACTGAACACTGGCTTCCCCCAGGTTTCCTTTCAATCCCATCTGACTTTTGACCCGTTTTATAGCCAAGGGGCACCAACACAGTTAATTCTAGATCTTCTGCATTCAAAAATGTGTGTTATAGATTAGATTTCCCGAGCTTCCGTTATCTCTGGTCAGCTTCTGGAGATAGTCTTTACCCCCTCACATGACAGTAGTTCTTTAGCACCATCACCAGCAACACTATTGCTGCTTTTCACTAAGCAGCTGACACGCCTTGTCACATTTAACTCTCAAAACCACTCTGAGAGAAACTCCTGACCCCACGTGCTGGATGAGAAAACAGAGGTTTACCAAGGAATTCACTCAACGCACACAGCTAGCATGACAGCATTCAGGATTCAAACTCAATCAACTCCAACGTCTGATGTCGTTAGACTCAAACTTTGGGGATAAAATCTACAGTTCTGATGAAGGCAAGAGAACGGAAGCTAACCCCCCACATGGATGAATCAGGACGGAGTGGTATACACCAGCTATGCAAATACTGTGGCCTTGGTACATCCTGCCGTCCAACTAGGAAGCCAAGCAGGACACTAGCTCCACAGACGCCAAGCACACCAACAGGAAAGCACGAGGCTGATCCATGATTGTGGGGACGCAGCGCTTAAGTAGTATCTTACACACAAAGTGTAGACGCCTTTATTGACTAAAATAAGGTACACACGTGCTATGAACTTAAATTATGATCGCTATTAGTTTGGCTCATGAGAGAGAGAAGTAGAGAGTTGAAAGGGATCTTTAAGGAAATCAGCCAGTCCAAATCCCATCAACAGAGGAGGAAACTGAGGCTCAGGCCGCTGGGTCACAAAGCCCATCATGGCAGACCCAAGTCTCCAGCCTCCCAACTTAGTGGTCCAAGAGAGAACTTACAGCTGTATGTTCAACACAAAACTCCTGAGAACTCTGTGAAAGACCCCAAAAGAAAACTTCTAGTGTGAGAAAAAACACCTACATGGATTGTTTCACACCAAACTGAGTGTCTAATTTACAGGACCTTGATCACGGATCCAGTTCAATGTCTCTGGTACACGTGAACCCACTCCCCCCCCCAAAAAAAAGGTCAAGAGATGTAAATAAAGTCAACAACAGTAGCTAAAGAGGTGATACAGCTGTTTCAGTCCACGGTTGTTTTGTTTTGTAAATTGACATCAGAGGATTATTACAGCCTTAACCACAGAAGTCTGAGACACACCCACCAGCACTACCCAGACAGGCACAAAAAAACACCATCTCTCTCTCTCTCCCTTTCTCCCTCTGTCTGTCTCTCTCTCTCCCCATTAAAAGACGGTTCTTGCCGTCCAGATCCCCTGGAGCCTTGATTAGTATGATGATGATTTCAATTTTCCAAACTTGGACAGCCAAATTGCACTAGGCGTTGACAGTTTTCTTTATAAGGTACTTTCCTTTTTCTTTCATTCATTTGAATATTACTGAAGAGTCTCCTCTGTTTAGTGCATCATCTGTTTAGTGCTGAGGATGCATCAGTGAATACAACAGTCCCCGCCCTTCTGGAACCTTCATTGTAATGAAGGGAGGCGACATTCAACAAATCAGGAAAACCACAAAGCCTGTGCCGACGGTAGAAAGTGTGTGGGGAAAATGAAGCTGGGCAGAGGACAAGACAGCAAGGAGGGTCTGCTTTCACATGTGGTGGTGAGAGAAGACCTCCCTCAGGAGTGGGAGTGGGCCCTGGGGGCACCTGGGGCAAGAGCTTT
The DNA here is from genome assembly GCF_036562045.2 of Rhinolophus sinicus. Classification (NCBI taxonomy): domain Eukaryota; kingdom Metazoa; phylum Chordata; class Mammalia; order Chiroptera; family Rhinolophidae; genus Rhinolophus; species Rhinolophus sinicus. The sequence continues at coordinate 18,570,734 of NC_133764.1, forward strand.
CCAACAGGAACAAAGGCTCCACGGTAGGAACACGGGCCTTGCCTGGTGTGTTCAAGGAACAGGAGGCCAGTGGGGCTGGGGCAGAGAGTGAGAATAGGGAGGGCAGAGATCATGGCCTTGACTTTGGCTTTGACACCACGTGTGATGGGAGTCACTGGGGAGAGCGCTCGGTACAGGGCTGACATAAGCTGACTTACGTACATTTTTCATGCAATTCTTTACCGTTAAACGTTCCTTGATTTTCATGAAGATCCTATTAATGTTCCAACCTGCCATACACAGACACACACACAGACACACAGACAGACACACACACACACACACACACACACACACACACACACACACACACACACACACACACACACAGGTGAAGAGGCTCCCCAGCTCGCTCTGGATTCCTCTCCATGACCCCCCCATCTCCCCACCTTCCCCGCTCCCCACCAGCATGGCCAGCGTCCTGCAGAGAATGTTGTCTGACCCATTGCCCCCAGCAGGAGAATCACCCCTAATGTCAGCAGTTACCCCAAACATCAACCCAGGGCTGTGCGGTACAGCTACCCCCCTATCCGTGGGTGACCCTCACACCCAACTGAGGTTGTGAGCCTCCCTTGCTAGCAGCTTGCATCCTTCCTCCTTCTGACCAGAACCGACCTCATCCCCCTGCGGACCCAGCAGGAAAAATCCCCCCAGCAGAGGTCTGGGGTGACCACCTTTAACAAGAAGCCTGAACCCCAGTCTGAGTGTCTGTCATTCATGTCCTATGGAAGCACTTTGAGGGGCGGAGGCAGGGTGCTAAGCAGGAGAAGCCAGGGGAGGGCCAGTGTGGCCCAGAGTGACACGTCTGTCACCTGTACTAAGACAGACACCTTCCTTACCTCACAGCACGTGCCTCAGACAGAACAAAAGGAAGTGAGGAGAGGTCAGCTTAGCTTTGGGTGCTGCAGCTAGAAAAGGTAACCAGCAGTCCACGCAGGCTCCCCTCACTGACAGGCTCTGGGGAACTCACGCCCGTTTGAGAGTGGCCTTTGCTTTCCAGGATGAGGGAGGAACATCTGCTGAGTCCCTGTGATACCCAGTGTCTTAGGGCATTGATCCCACTCTTGTCCCAGGAACGACCCCATGAAGGAGCTATGATTGGTCTCATTTCCCACATTAGGAAATGGGCTCCTGAAGGCAAGAGGACCTTTCCAAGATCGCAGAGGGACAGAGCTGGGACTCAGGCCTGGCCCTGCCCAAGACTTTCCAGCCTCCATATGCATCCAATCTTCCTGGGGAGATAAGCCCCTCACCCAAAGCTACCAACAGAGCTCCATGACAGGGGTGGAAGGTCAGGGGGGTTGATGGCATTCAGTGGGGACTCTGCAGACACAGACAGGCAAGAACCCCAACCTGGGAGCTGTGGAGTCTCCCTAGCAGTCCAGCTCTACTTAAACTTGTGTGTGATAATCACAGCAAACAGCAACGACAATGTGCATTTATCAAGTGCTCACCTACTACGTGCAAAGCTCTGTTCCACGTGCTTTGCATGTTTACTCACTTCATCCTCACAGCAGCCCTAAATGGCAGTTACTATGATTGTCCCCATTTTATAGATGAGGAAACTGACACCCAGAAAAGTAAAATAATTTGACCACGGTTAGAAACAGTCAACAACACAGGCATGATTCAAACCCAGGCTGCCTGAACCCAGAGGCCATATTCCCAACTCCTGCCCTAGATGGCCTTTTCCATTGATTGACATTTTTCTGGAAATGTCATGAGGTTAATTTAACACTGACTACAATACACCCTCATTAATTACTCAGCACTTACTATCTGCCAAGCTCTGTACTAGGCCCTGAAACTTCTGGATAAAGAGGTCACGCACAGCCTTTGTCCTTAAAAAGACAGGAAATCCTTCCTTTAGAGCTAACGGGCTCTAGTCACCCTCCTTGGAGAACAGGGGGCTGTCCCAAAGCATTTGGCATGGCAAGTAGAGAGGTCACCAAGGGGAGAGGCATGGCATTCTGGGAGGGATGGGCGGGGAGTGGGAGTTGGGGGCAGAGAGGCGTCCACTGGTGGCACTTTTCTCTGTGAAGCCAGATTTGGCACCTCTCCAGGTTGAAGGCTATTGTGACTCAAAAACTGCAATGGCGTGGGCTCTGTCATCAGTCAGACCCCAAACTCCCAGGGCAGCTGGAAGGACTGGTGGAGTGCAGTATTCTCAGAGCTATCCAAGAGCCCAGAACAGAGAGCATTCACGAAATGTTTGCTCTAGTCACAAATGTCCTCCTCACCACCACTACTCACTGCCCTAACACCCACAGGACTTCTCTCAGAACGTGGGCAGCAAGAACCATAAGTGGAACCGTAAGTGGTTGTCCAACATTTCCACACGAGTCTCTCTGAGCCAACCCCAGCTTCCTGGGGCAGCCTCACGGGCCATGTTTACCCAGTGAATGTTTGGCACCTAGGAGACGGAGCCCACAGCAGCGGTTCTCCTTTCTGGGATGGCCCCTCAAGCAAAGGACTGCAGGCCAGAAGAATAGGGGTGCTCCCTCGGAGGGCTGGCTGGCACAACTCGCTGACTGGGTGCCCCAGGGTTGCTCAAGTCAGGCAACCAAGACTTGGAGAGCCCTCTCGGCGCCAGGCAGGCTCTGCTCCCACAGGACTGCTTACTAGAAACAGTACTACCCTCAGGAGGGGTGGACGTTCTGGAAACTTCCCTGCTTCTCAGCTAGACGCAACAAAGTCACAAACATCCTGGGTGAAACTGCAGGACCGAGTCTCATTCTTATTCCAAAGGTTTGAATTCTGCATCACATCACCTTTGATCCTTGAGCACTGAGACAGGAAGGGGAATGAGCAATCCAAGTGTGGCCTGAGGGGACAGGGGTTTCTCCGGTCAGGTCCACCACCATATCTGAGCCAGCTCAGGGCTTTAAGTGTAGCAGGCATTCAAATATGTATTTCTTTAATAAAAGAATGAATGAAAATAACGGCGATAAGAAAGGAATTTTTCCAAAAACAGCCCTCTCCACACAGTTCATTTCTCTTCTAGTTTTTTCCATCTGCACACATATTTTACATATTTACATAACTACAAATGCTGCACACATGCAAATGTGCACTCTATATATTTTCACTTAATGTAATATCATAAATATGGTCATGTTTTTTTACCCAGTCTTCATAATTAGTGGCTGTGCAGGTAAGAACCCACCGTCCCCTCGCCACTGGACATCTACCTTGTTTTCATTTGTTTTTCTGTATTACAGATAATGCAAATATCCTCATAAAGTTTGCTTTTCTTTTTACTGAATGATTGCCTTCGGACAAGCACCCTTGGAAGGATGGACCCGTCAAAGAGCAGCTATTGTCTTGGTGTTACAGATGAGGAGAGGAATACCAGGGGCGAGCACTCTCATGGGTGCTCAAATGCTTGTGGAATGAATAAACGCAGCTCGCCCACATGATGCTCTTACTGGATGGCACAGCCACAGCTTGCCCCGGCCAGGGCTCTGTCACCCACCCGTGTGGTCGGAAACAGGACTCACTCCCAAGCACATTTTCAGTAAGTCAGCAACAGGGTTTTGGGTAGCAGGTTAGTGAGCGTACCAACTCTATGTTTTGATAAGAAATGAGAGTTGAATTTCAGAATCCCTTTTGGGGTCTACAGGATGCAGGCCCGCTGCAAAGCCTGCACGGAGCCCCCATACCTCTCACCACTCTCTGCTCTCATCATTCTTTCCTCCTTGCTCCCAGGCTCCAGGCTCAGGGTCACGTGCGTGCAGGTGGCACCTATAGGCTGTGCCTCTGAAGTGTTTCACCCGGGGCACCTCTTGGCCTTCCCCAGCCCCAGCACTCCAGCCTCCTGAAGGGTTTCCAATGGCCCAGGTTTACTCCCTCGGGCCTCCGCAGCTTCCAAAGCTCTTTCCCAAATATTTCCCCAAGGCATCCCTCTCCACTCCTGTGAGGTCTTTACTCAAATATTACCTTCTCTGCAAAGCCATCCTGACCCTTCATTTAAAATGATACCAGTCCTTGCCCCTAACGCTCTTCCCTGCTTTCATGTTTTCCATAGCACATTCACCATTTAACAAACAATATATTTCACTTATTCATGTATTGTCTGAATATCTCCTCCTAAGTTCCGCAAAGCCAACATTTTTGTCCATTTTGTTCACTGTTACTCCCCAACGTTTATAAGAGTGCCCAGCCCACAGTGGGCACGCAACCCATAGTGGGTGCTACTTAAACACGTTGAAAAAAACCAATTGTAATAAATTATAAAAAGGTTCTTACTCTCCGCCAGGCATCGTGCCTGGCTCAATCATCTCACTATGAACAGCAATGCTATTAAAATTCCCATTTTACAGATGAGGAAACTGCTGCTCAGACAGGTTAAGCAACTTGCCCAACGGCACACGGCTTAGCCAGGAAGGGAGTGGAGTATGAACCCAGGCTATCAAGCACCAGAACCTACGTTCTTACTTACTACAGGGTCTGCTTCCCCTCTTGGCCTTTCATCAAAATACAGAAGCAGCCCGTGAATTGGCAGAGCTTTCTAGAACAAGGCCAAGCACCCACCCTGTGATCAAAATGGGGAAGAGGAGGCAGGAGCGGGGAGCCCAGGCAGTGGACGGACCCAAGGTGCCGGCTTTTGCTCCACTTCCCCAGGGAACAGCAAGTCTGACTTTCAGAACATATGCACAGCCTAGTTTGGCAGCCACAGGGTGACAGGGGCCAATTTGCTGTGACAAGTGGAATTGGGGCTTTGACAAGCTGGGTGCTAAGAAAACAAATCCTGCCAGACCAGGAAACTGCTTAAACCAAACAAGGCCAGAGAGGAAGTTTAGTTTAAGCTGTTAGATGCCCATGATAAGGTCTGGTCATTTGAGGCCACCTAAGTCTTTTTCTAAGAATACTCAGAAGCCCCTCTGGTTTAGGGACCAAAGGTGGGGGATGGTACAAAATGAACAGGTACAAAAGAGCCAGTTTCCATTAGTCACATGGCAAATCATAGCCCACATGGCTGTCTGCACACAGGTATTGTGAGTAAACGACGTCTTTGGCTTTTGGTTTCTTTTGTTCTTTTTCTTTCTTTTTTTTTTTTTTAACTACTTCCTAAAACTCAAAGTTGTCAAAGATGCAGTTGCAAGACTAGCCCAGCACTTTGTCTTAAATGCTCACCTCTCCTCATAAACCACCAGGCCAACCACACAGAAAAAGTTTCCTGTCCCCTGAAAAGACAAGTTTCCATTCACTGATGGATTCTTCCTTGCTCTGTTCATTCCCCTTGGCCAGGGTGAGTCAGGGCCAAAGCAGAATCTCCCCAGGGACTTGTCATCAAGTGTGTGTGCAAGCGCGCACGCATCTCTACCCTAAGATTTGCCACCAACATGTAAAATAAAACCGTGCCTGCCTACCATCTTCTTCAGGCCCCTAGCGCTATTATGTTGCTTTTCTAACCAGAGCGCTTCAAAACAGAAGCCAAATTCTTTGAGATGGAATCAGATAAGAGCTTTTGCTCTGAACCCGCCACCCCTCCCCCACACAAGGATGCTTCTCTCCTCATCATCTTCCTCAAGCAGGAGCCATCTACCTGCTTCACCTCCTTTCTTTTGGAAATGGTCACCTGCTAATCTAGACTCCAGTCATCTCGTCCTGTTTTCAACGTGGAGCTAATCCTGTTCAAGTGGTATAGAAAAGGGGGAGATTTTCAGACTCTTTTCCACACAGCATTTCTTCCCAAATGCTGTTGAGCATTACCAAAGCCTTTTCTGACTTCTCTCTGCCCTGAACAAGACCCAAGGTCAAGTGGATTTCTAAGGGGTGCGATGAAATGAACACAATGTGAATGCAGACAATTCTAGGTTTGAACCCCAGCTTCACCAATTACTGTAATTTGAGGCCTTACTGCCTCATCCACAAAATAAGCTAATCAGATTAACATTACTGAGGAGCCAACTGAGAGATCTCCTGTAAAAAGTCTGATATGTTAAAATTGGGCAAGTTTATCCCAGGTCAGCCATAGCTGAGGGAGAAGGACAAGAGGAACCCAAGTTATTCCATTCCTAGGATCTGGTCCTCCCTGCTCCATTTGGCAACGATCTCACACAAGGAACCCAAGAAGCCAGGTAACTTTGGTCAAAGCTGGCCCCAATGCAACGGCATCAGCACACCGGTAGTTTACGAATCATCCGGCCTCCTCCAAACAAAATGGCAGTCAATGTCTTCCACCAGCCCCATTTCCTGGAACATGGGGTCACAGCTCACTGGGTGAATACATCCTAGGCTGTCCTAAATTTTAGTATCTTTTTTTGGGGAGTGGGGGAAGGGGAACAGGACTTTATTGGGGAACAGAGTATATTTCCAGGACTTTTTTCCACGTCAAGTTGTTGTCCTTTCAATCTTAGTTGTGGAGGGTGCAGCTCAGCTCCAGATCCAGTCGCCACTGTTAGTTGCACCATCCCTTGCGGGAGTGGGGAGTGGAACCGGCAACCTTGTGGTTGAGAGGACAGGCTCCAACCAACTGAGCCATCCGGGAGCTCAGCGGCAGCTCAGCCAGGGTGCTGTGTTCAATCTTAGTTGCAGGGGGCGGAGCCCAGCATCCCTTGTGGGAGTTGAGGAGTCAAACCCGAAACCTTGTGGTTGAGAGCCCACTGGCCCATGTGGGAATCAAATCGGCAGCCTTCGGCGTTAGGAGCATGGAGCTCCAACCGCCTGAGCCACCAGGCCGGCCCCCCAAATTTTAGTATCTTGAAGCATCTGCGCAGACCTCACATCTGCCCTCTTTGCCCTACCCTAACAGAAGAACGTGATGAGAAGCACAATGTTCTCACATCTATATTCCTAAGGAAGAGTCAAAAATCAGAGTCACCAGTCAGGAAAGATTGGGGCAGGGCACAGTAGCTCAGAAAGAAGGGGGTTTCCCATGTTTATTTCTCAGGCTGGTTTCCCATAAGTGGAGCCTAGATACTCATACCTGGTATCAGCAGCCTCACTTCTGAGCTGGCAACCTCAGTTCTCAGGGCCCCTTCCCTGGCAGAGATCCAGGCTCCCCCCACCTGGCAGGCTGAGACTGCCAGGCCTTACAGCAGATAACTGACTTTCAGTGAACATGGCGAAAGCTGGCAGCACAGAGCACAGCTTAGTTCAAATCAAGAAACCTTTCCCGTGTCCTTACACACCTCAGGATAAGAGATGAGTCAGCTGTGCCTTCATTCACACTTCACCAGCACCTTCTATTGGTTTACTTATCTACAAACCTACAAACCGCCCCAACTAAGCTGACATTCTCATTCACTCTTATATCCCAGAATAGTGCCTGGCACATAACGGTGGGGGGGGGGGGTGAGAACATGAGGGTGACAACTATTTGTCGAATTGGTGCATTAATTCTTTTTTTTTTTCCATTTTATTTTATTAAATTTATTGGGGTGACAATTGTTAGTAAAATTACATAGATTTCAGGTGTACAATTCTGTATTACATCATCTATAAATCCCATTGTGTGTTCATCACCCAGAGTCAGTTCTCCTTCCATCACCAAATATTCGATCCCCCTTACCCTCTGGCAACCACTAAACTATTGTCTATGTCTGTGATAAGGTGCATTAATTCTTGACCATGGCCCAAGTTTAGGGGACCAGCCCCCAGCTCCCCTACCTCCCTGACCTCATGGCCCACCACAGACCTCATGGCCCATCACTTCCCACTGCGTTCCAGGCACACTGGCCTCCTAGCTGGTCCTTGAACACACCAAGTTCATTTCTGCCTCAGGGCTCTTGCACATGCTGACCCTCTTCCTACAATAGTCTTTACCCAGGTTTTCACAAGGCTGCTGCTGTCTTTTCATCTTTTATGATTCAGCTCAAACATCACCTTCTCTGGGAAGGAGGCTTTCCTGACGACCAACCTTCGACCCACCGCCATCACTCTAACCCACTTCCAGTTTTCTTTTTCTCAGGCCACTTTTCTCTCTCTATAGTCTTTTTTTCCTTCCAGTAAAGAAACTGCTCTGTCTGTCTTCTTCACTGATCTTTTTGTCCAGTGCCTAAAGCAGTGCCTGGCACACAGCTGATGCTCAATAGTCACTGAATGAATGGAAGAAGAAAAGAAAAGAGAGAGAGAGAGAGAGAGAGAGAGAGAGAGTAAGAGAGAGAAAGAGCAAATTCAAGACGGGGAATGATTTGCACACTTTAAATATCTTACAATTTTATTTGGCAATTACACATCAGTAAAGCATTTTAAAACAAAAAAGATGGGGAATGATTTAACAAGGCCAAAAAAGGGGGAAGGGGCACAAGGCCAAAATGGACTGCAAAGAAAATATGAGCTATTTACCCAGGAGTACAATTGTTAAGACAGCTGTCATTCAAAAAGCATAAAATGGAGAACAGTTCAGCATCTACCATCACAAAAAATATCCACGCTCTTTGACCCAGTAATTCCATTCCTGGGAATTATCCCAAGGAAATGAATTCAGAATAGGAACAAAAAAAAAAGAAAAAAGAGGCGCCTGTACAGATATGATTCCAGTCACATTGTTTATAACAGCAGAAATCTGGAAACAACCGAAATGTCCAATAACATGGGAAATGCTTTGGCAAATTGCAGCATATCCACTGGATGGAATATCATGCAGCAATTAAAATGACCAAAAGGAAGATAATAGAGAAACATGGACAAGTGTTTTAGAATAATGCTAAATGAGAAGGGGTGAAAAAATATTGAAATTTTTTTAACTGTCCATCACACCTCCTGTATCTTATCCCCTTTTAACTAACAAGAAGAGCGAGCTTCAGAGAGTTAAGCATCTTGACCAAGGTCACAGAGCTGGCAAGGAAGAGTCAGGATGTGACTATGACCTTCTCCACCCAGAGCCCACGCACACCCTGAAGTCCTCACTGAAGCCCTCCACGTCCTACTAAGTGCTCCAGACCATCCTTTTCCGGAATGACATCATGACAGCATCTGGGACGCCCCACTCAGAGATCAGAAGCAACTAGCAAAGTGACACGGAACTGGAGAAACACTTGTAAGAATGCAGCAAAAAGCAAAATAAAAACAACCACAAAGAAAACTACCTTTGTTGGGGGCAAGAGACCACAGAGAAAAGAACTGAGAGAGTGGTCGGCAAGACCAGGCTTCGCGAAGGATGGAGCAGAACCACGAGAAGAACCACGAGGGATAAGGAAGCTCCTGAGTGGGCGCTGGATCCCGTTTCATGGCTGGAATCGCCAAGAGGAGATGCAGGGTCGCAGGGAGCTCCCTGAGAACAGGGTCTACCTGTCCTCATCGACTCTTCTCCCAGGGACACACACCGTGGCACTCAATAAATGTCGGCTGAAATACACTCATCTCATGACATGTGGATACAGCAACAAGGAAAAGTAGAAGAGGAGATACTGGAGCTATGGAGAAGAGAGGACTGGAAATGGAGACAGGCAGAGTTTGACTCTAAGGGGTCTGGTGGCCTGTCTCCATTAAAGCCACTCATCTCCGTCTGGGGGGTGGGGGGCTGTGGGAATGAGGAAGGTCATGCACCATTCCTCGACTCTACCTCTGAGAACACGTTTCAGGTGCAGTAGGAGATTCAGCTTACCGAATGGGATGGCCTTCCTGTAATGTACAGGCTGCCAGAAGGCAGAGTAAGCTTCAGGGGGAAATTGAAACAGTCATTTCATGGGAAAAGGCACCGAGATCCCTCCCAGCCTGCTGGGGTAGATACAGCTCTGCCTGGAGGCAGAGGGCTGGACGAGAAGACCTCCGCAGGTCACTCTGCTTCCTTGGGACCAGCGTCATCGTTCTCAAAACCAGGCTACTCAGAGTCCCAATGCCAAGACTGGCCAGCGGTGGTTATTGCTGAAGCTGGGGAATCACTACGTGGGGCTGCATCATAGCATTCTCTCTACTTTTGTGCATGTTGGAACATTTCCATAATAAAGTGTGTTTTTTTAATGTAAACTCAGACCCAACCATTTCACCTAAGAATCACCAGGGCTGGCCCAGGCTTGGGGTCTGCCCTCTGGAACCACACAAAGGCCACCAATCCTTAAAAAATTTATTTTACGCTAACAGATTCTCTGGCTGGGAGAACAGTTTACAAATCCAAGTCAGGCAGGACAGGCCTGTAATGAAGACTGTCTGGGTTCAAGTCACAGGTTAGTCTCTCCTTAGCTGTGTGACCCTGGGCAAGTCACTTAACCTCTCTGCACCTCAGTTTCTTCAACTGTAAAATGGGGGTAACAATAGAAGCTTCCTCAAGGTTGTGAAGAGCAAATGCCATATAAACTCCTAACTAGGGGGCCAGGCATGGAGTAAGCTTTCAGAAAAAGTAAAAGTGAGCTATTACAACATATCCATTTTGTAACATGTATAAATATTCATTTTAGAAACCACACATCCATTTGATGGGTTATCTGGGGAAAATGAAAAGGGATGGAACTGGCACTCTATTTCTGAGACCTCAGGTAGTGGTTGGGAGCCCATGTCTAGAAAGGCCCTCCAGGCCAGTCCAGGTCTACACTGGCCAAGGGGCTAGAGAGTTCTTCCTTTCAAAGGGCCAGTACCAGAAACAGGAAACTGCTTCCTTTCCTTTCCATTCTGAGCCAGCATTTCCTTTTTTGTTTTAAAAAGCATTCCTTGTCTGAAGCCCAGCCCTTCCCCTGCCCTCCCCAGCCCCAGGCTCAAACACACCCACAGGCATCTGTATTTCTCTTGGATTGTTTTCTGAGGAGGTTCCCAGCCGCCCCTAATTGAGCATGCCCTTGGCACCAGGCTAACAGGCATGCAGGGCCAAGGGGGGCAGGACACAAGGACTCCAGGCATACACACCTCCCTGGGCAGTTTCCTCATCTGGTTGGAAGGATTAAGTGAAATATGTCTTTAAGTGCTAGTGTGGTGCCTAGAACACACACTATGCTTCCCTTTGTAAAGTACCTCCCTCAGCAAAAGGCAACCGCGCACTGCTGGGTAAGTATATGGAGTTACCAGCCTTTCCTCAACCCACTGGCTTGTAACTGGAACACAAATGGAAGGAACCTCAGTATCATGAAAACAACAGTCACTGAAACGAAGCCTACAATTTCTTGTCTTTTCCCCAGCTCATAGCTTAAGGCAATGTTTCCCCAACTACATTCAGTGGAAGAAAGAACCCCTGGACAAATAGGTTTGGGAACCCTTGTTGCAGGACTTCTCAGAGCCTTTAAAACACGAATCTTCATTTTTAGGAATCTCCAGGAAGGAGACAAGTAATGTGGCACATTCTCAACTCTTTGAAGCCCTCTTTCACAAGAGAATCTTGCAGGAGACAGTATGGGAAAGGACACATTACACCCTTTCAACGGTCCCAGTCTGGGGGGTAAAGTAGGAGGGGATACTCAACACAGTGCCCAATGCATGAGAATATCCCACTCACCATTTAAATATGACCTGTAACTTTTTTTTTCCTGGCCAGCAGAATTCTGTGTGTACCATGAGTGAAGCTGATCCTGCTAATCCATATCAAAACCAAATCCAAATTAATTGGCTAAATTGGGCCTCAAAACCTCCAGGTGCCATGCCAAAGAAAGCCCCACCACTGTATAAAAAAGCAGCTTATCTCATCAGCTTTGCAGAAAGCAAAACCCTCATGATCAATGTTGCAAAGTCAAGTCTGCAATTTATGCTATAGGAAATGTTCTTTTTCCTAACCATAGCTGGGCTAGGCCACATGCTGCACGATGCTTTCTCTCCTTCTTTTAACGTTAAACACAAGTCAATTCATTCGTAACAATTATTCTGAAGGTGGGGAAATGCAAGGGCGGAGGCAGGGCAGGACAGCGAGTAAGCAGTAGGACTTAGGCTCCACGACTTTGAAAGGCAATCCGCCCCATTCCAACACACTGCCACCCACCAAGGCCAGGACGACAAAATCAGATGTATATTTTAACATACATCTAGGTTTTAATTCAAACTGCAGGCAACTTGAATTAAGATATTTTTAATACAAATGAGAAACAGGCACGTCTGGGAATAAACGACAAAGCATTTTTGATGCCAACATCTGTCCCGAGTATACCTGGGATCTGGAAGAGGGGAGAAGCCAAGATGGACACAAAGACACTGGAGGGAAAGGGTGTGTCTTCTGGAAGCAATGGTAAACTGTTTCTAACATTATTTTGGCATTAAAACCAACAACAATGTATCAGGGTATGGAATGCAAACTGCATAAATTTAAGACAAACAGGAAGCCCTAGAGTAAGGGTTCACCCACACAAGTCCCAGAGTTTCTTTCAATGGAAGGATGAGAAACCCTGCAAGTACACAGTTAGGTTAAGTCCAGAGAGTCCATTCAGGCTGAGCCAGCTCCCTGGGCAGACTGGCTTTCAAAACATACCTACCCACAAGACACCCCAGACTGTTCCCCAAGAATCTCTCCAGTCCCCAGAGTTCCTAAGATATTGACAGGGCTAGGAAAACAAACCCATTTGCTTCCTCTCGCAAGAAACTCCTTGAGGCCCAGGAACCAACCTCCCACCCCAGCCCACACATGGGAAGGTGGAATGGCAGGCTGCTGCTTGCCGTCAGTCAGGGGGGTAGAAGAGCTCACTCCAGGGCGTGAGCCCTGAGGTCTGACTCCCAGCTCAGTGCTCCATTAGGAACCACCAAGCTCTTCTCCACTGTCCATTAAGATTATTCCCTGATATGTATTCCTGGTAAGTCACTTCCCCATCAGGCCTTTAGTTTCCTCATCTGCAAAGAGGGCTGGACCACATGGAAATCCTAATATCCTTTGTAGCCCTCTTAGGAATCCAGGACTCTTACTACATCAACCCCAAAGCCAAGGCACCCCAAATAGCTCTGATCAATATTGATGGCTGGTGATGAAACCCAGGCTACAATCCAGTGAGGTGTCTTTCATGAGCCCCAAGTGATGAAGACTTCACCATACAGCTATGCACTGCCGACAGGGAACCAGTCCCTGGACACAGAGACCTGATATCCAGCACCCCACCCCCACCCTGCGGTCTTGGCGCAGCGTTCCTCTTCTAATTGGTTGGCCCCCTCGCTACAGGCAACCAGAAAATGAGAACGCACAATCCTTGAACCTCAGCCATGGGGGCCATGTCCCATCTCCTGTTCAGTCCTCGACCTCAGGGAGGCAGTGGCAAAGGAGTAAATGCACAGAGACGGCCATTTATAAATGCTGTCATTCCTGCTGGGGAGGAGGGAACACAGTAGGCCCTAAAGATTTTAAAGACTAGGAATGACGTTAAATGTGTTCACACACTGTGACCCAGCACATTCCACTTCCAGGAATGTACTCCTGCACTCACTGCAACACTTGGCAACAGCCTGAGTGGCCAACAATGGGTGACCGGTTCGATGAATTTATGGTATGACCACCCAAGACAGGCACTAAGGGTGATGCTGCATATCTACGTGTATGGATGTAGACAGAAGACATGAAAAGGCAACGCACATGGTAAGCATGTGTACATTTGTATGCAAATGGAGGATAAAAACAATGGCAGAATATCTACAAAATGTTAGTAAGAATTAACTCTGAGAAACAAAAATACTATCAGGCATGACATTCCAAAGATACAGAGATTACCTTCCAGAAGCCAAGGATAAAGGCCAGACCTCTTTGGGGGTAAGTTTAAAATCTTTATTACATCTGAGGGTTATACCAGTTGGAAATGAATGACCCCCGAGGGCAGAGCCACACACAGGAGTCCCCATCGCCGAGTCTCTGCTTGGAGAGCTGCCTGATCCAAACTGGACTGTGACAGGAGAGAGAAACAAGCTTTTACGTTGGCTTTTTAAAACAATGGACTGAGAATAAGAACATGTGGATGAAATTCCCAGACCTACAATAATGGAAGAACTTCATGCTGTTGAATTATGTCCATCAGTCAACAAACACGTCTTGCCATTAAAAAAAAAAAAAATCTGAGTAACAATGTGCTAAAGCTCCACATATTCTGCATGCCTAGTTTAAGGTTATACATTCTTTTCTCAGGAACATATTAAATATTAACTATTATGACAAAAAAGAATTAACTCTGAGAGGTAGCGTTATAGGTGATTTTCTTTTATTCGTTTGTATTCTTTTCTATAGTGAGCATATACCATCATGTGTATTTCATAATACTTTAATAAAACTAGAAAGTTAAAGAATATACTGCTAATCGGAGGAATTATTCAAAAAAAGAATAAGGCAGGTATCCATTGAAAAAATTATGAGTAACTTGATCTCTAGGCAGCTTCTCATTTCTCAGAGTAAGACCCACACAGAGCTGGATGCACCACAGTTGGCTGACCGAGACCTGTCTTTGAGGGTGTGCTGGGCTGTACTTTAAGGAAGCAGCCCCAAGCCTGAGCTCAGAGGCTGCACAGCCTGGGGTGGCCATCACTACGCCCAGTCATCTTGAACTGAGCCAAATGCCCCTGGGAGGGCCCTTTCAGTTATTGGCCACTTCCTTGGGCTCAGCAGCCATGACCCTGACCCGAATCTCCCCACCATGGTTTCTAGAGGTCATTGGGAAGTTCAGAACATGAGGTCTGAAGACCAGTCAACCCAGGTCCAACCTACCAACTCAGTCTCTTAACCCCTCTGAGCTGCAATGTCCTCATCTGCAAAATGGGGATAAAACCTCATCGGGGTCCTTAGGAACATTAAATGGGGCAACACGTGCCAAGAGACTAGCAGAAAGCTTAACACAGAACTGGTGACCGAGAATGGCTCTTGTCTGCCCTCACTATGCACGAAGGTCAGTCCTGTAACTCCAAAAGCACCAGTGCAGCTTTCCCTCTGAACTGAATGTAGAAAAAGATTCTCACCAGCCTATTCTGAAAGAATGTCCTTTTGAAAAAGCGCAGCGGAGAGACTTGGCCACAGACTTTGTTACTTCCCCCAACCATGGCAGACACTGCCACCAAAGACCAGGGTCCCTGCCGTCTCTCTCCAGACCACAGCCAGCAGACAGGTCCTGCATACTTGTGGTGGGGAACACGGCTTTCCTGGATTTGGAGCCAACCCAGAGGAGAAGGAGGCATTCACATCACTGTCCCAGCATTCACACTAACCTGGGCTGCAGAGTTGATAAGGCCTCCCTCCAGCACCCCCCAAGCTCAGGGAATCTGCAGGTCCCTCTCCAGGCCGCCTCCAAGGAACGCTGCTGGCACGTTTCAGCAAGGAAAAAGTTGCCAAGGCAAAAGCTGACACCAAAGGGGACAGTGCGGCAGCTCCAGCAAGAGGTTAAAACTATGGTGATGGAGAGGAAGCAGAGAAAGCCCACACTCCAAGGCAGTGGTTGGGTGGGGAAAGGAAAACCAGGTCGCGCTGTCAGTGCTGCCAGGGATGTGTGACTCGGGACAAGTCACCACCCAGACTCTGGGATATTTCCCGTAAAACTAGGAAGTTGGACTGACCGACTGTTAAGTCATATCCCCAATTCCTAAGCACTCTTAGCAAGCCAGGGTACTGGAGTTGCTATCGTTTGCCTGCCTGGCTACCCTACTAGCCTGAAAGTGTCCCTGAACACCAGGAGAGCATCCTACCTATCTACCTCAGAATCCTTGCCAGAATGGCTGCTGCTAGGGGCTCAGCAGGCAAATCGGTAATAACTGAAGGTTTGTCAAGTGAATACATGTCCATGCCTGCCACAGGACCTGATCTGTGAGGATAGAGGGCACTCCACTCCTTGCCCAGCAGTGCCACTATCCAGATGCTCCGAGGACATGAGGAGGGGGCCACAGGGAGAGCTCAGGTCCTCCACACAGCAGGGTTCTGACGTCTGCCACAGCTGAGCTTAGTGAAGGTCAATTCTCCTCAGAGAAGTGGCCAGTGTGCAGACAGTAACTACTCCAGCTCCCCAATGCCCCCTCCAGCACGAGGCCTAGGGGCAAGGTTCTCTGGGGACCCTTCCTCCACATCAGCTTAGGGTTTTTTTCTAGAAGAGCACAGGTGGGGAGACTTGGTGTGGCGAGGCCTGTCTCTGGAAAGTACTAGTAGGCTGGCAGAAAAGGGCAACGCTGCAGTGTCCACATAACGGGAATCTTCATGAGGGGTCACTATCTTCCCAGCGCCCAGCACAGAACCGACCCAAAGAGGACAAATACATGAGGGAATGAACTGGTGTGGGGCTTCAGGCCCAGCTGTGAAGCCAGCTAGGTACCCCACGTGAGCACATGTGGGGAATGAGAACACTCTATCCTGTCTCAGTGGAGTTCTCAGACCCCTCAGAGGGTCTGATTGAGATGGGGTACCAGGTGCTGCTGGGAGGAAGTAGCCTCACCACTTCTGTTTATAGAGTCAGACCCTGCGTTCAAATGTTGTCTTCCTCCCCTTTCCCACGTAAAGAGAAAAACTATGTGTGTCATGAACGTTAGTGGATTTCCAGGAAATCTCATCAGATGGAGACACAACCAGCACCAGGTAGGCAGGTGGGAGGCAAACATTAAACTTTGGCTCCTTCCACTCTTTTGGATCCAAACCGGACTACTCGGTGGAGAAAGTCATCATAGGCAGCCAGGCACGCTGAGCCCTGCACGCTGTCACAATCTGCAGTCTCCGGCACCAGCAGCTGGGCCTGGGGTCAGGGACTTCCAGGAGCATCTCACGTGATGTTTTTCCCAGTGAATGCTTATTTAACGAGGGCCAGAGTGGGCTGGGGTTCCTAAGACTTTGGGAGAAGTCTGGCGTAGTTGCATAAGCCAAGCCCTCTGCTCAGCCCCTTCTCCAAAGCCAGGAATCCAGTGTTGCAAGCACTGTCTCTCTGGGGGCCCTGGCCTGGTATGTGAGAGGATCCTGCAGAACAGGAAAGAAAGCCAGAGTGGACATCACCACTGCCCCAAGCTGCGGGGATGGTTTCCAGGCCTGTGTCACCCACCACTAGGAAATAAGAGCCAGCTATGAAGTAGCTTCCCCTAAAGGTGGCCTGTGGCGTGAACGCCACTGGGTCCCCATTAGGGAAAGTTTATAGGCAGCATCACTTAGTAGGAAGAATGTGGACTTACAGACTCACAACAGGTTTAAGCAATCTCATCCCCATTTTACAGATGGGGAAGCTTGAGATTCAGAAGTCGTGGGACTTGCCCAAGGTCACACAGACAGAACCTGGACCTGAAATCAAAGCCATGGGCTTTCCCATCTGCCATACTGCCCCTCTCATCAGGAATCTTTGAGTAATAAACTTCCCCCCTATTTTATCAGTTTGGTAAATCTGGACTTTAGAACCATGCTTAAACAGGGAATATACCTTTTTTTCATTTTTTTGTTAGTCTTGTAAAATTAAATGTAAAATTAAATTTATTAGTGTAACATTGATTAATAAATTTCAGGTGTACAACTATATAACACATCTGTACACTCTTATTAGGTGCTCACCACCCAAGGTCTAGTCTCCTTCCATCACCTGTATTTGACCTCCCCTTCACCTTCTTCATCCTCCCCAAACCCCCTTCCTCTCTGGTAACCACCATTCTGTTGTTTGTATTTATGAGTCTGTTTGTTTATTAAACAGGGATATTCCTAAACAGAGGAATGTATAACAAACACTGCCTCAGCCCAATTGAGGCACCTTCACTAAACCACAGCATTTTGAGCCACAAGAACCCAGAGATCCACACCGGCCCCCCTGTTCAGGTGAGGAGGCTGAGGCCTCCAAACTAGCTCCAGGGGTCTAAATTCCCATCCTCACAACAACCTGGGTCCCTCCTTCAGAAGTAGGGTGGCCCTGAATTCACATGACAAGGAAGAAGACAGGGAGCTGTTCCCATTTACACTGCAAATGCACTTCAGATGGGTTTCTGGCTTGATCATCCAATAAACACTCAGGAGGGTGGCCACTGAATAAACCAGCTCAGAGACCTACACAGCTGGATGCTCTGGGGTGTCATGACGCCACACGTTGGTCAAAATGAGCGACTCTGGAACTCAGGGTACCAAGAGGGCAAAGCGCCATTTCCAGAGAATAAGCAGCAAATGGTTCTCCTGTATCTACTCTGCAAACCAGGAGAACTTCAAACCGACATGGGGACAATCTGAGAGAGGCCAACACAGAGAACGTTCTCACGCCAACAACACAGCAGTCCAACCAGGCACATACTGCTGGACAACGACCCCTCCTCCAGGAACTAAGCCTCACAGACCCCCTATTGTGTTGGTTTAAAAACTGAACTTTGCTGGGCAAACACACTGGGCTGTGTTTAAGAAACCAGTTTCTCTCGCCACTTGCAAAACAGCAGCATGCCTGCAGAAGGGACAGTTGTGGGGGGTGTTGTTGGTTGGTTGTTTTTTATTTTTAAGCAAAGCCCTGGTCAGTAATGGTATAGCAACTGTAACAAAAATAATAGCCAGCACTGATTGGATGTTTCCAATGTCCACATTTTATAGCTTAAGAAAATAAAACTGAAAAACTCACCCCAGAGTATTTTAGATCAAACAGGGAATCAGGTTTGTGGTGTGCACAGAGGACTGGGTCTTGTAATAATTACCACAAATCACCAGCTGGCCCTATGACAGCTGGCACAGGCAATTAGCAATAAGGGGGTGGGGGGGATAGGATGTAAAATTAAGGGTCTAATAAAACAAAACATCGCCAGATGTGCAGAAGGCCAGATGTGGCAAGGCAAGGTGAAGCCCCTTCTTCAAGCTGGAGTTACCCATTAACTGGTCTCTGGATTTCCACAGCCTTCCCAGCCTCTGGACAAAAGCAAGTTGGGAATGCACTAGTTTCCCTCTATTGTGTATGGGGGAGGGGGAGACTCCCCTTTCAGAGAACCCAACAACCCTTTTGGCTGCTTCTTCCAAATCCTTTTAATACTGCACTTCCCAGCTATAATTTGAGAGAGGAGGGCGGGTATATCTTATTTCTTCTTTACACTGGAGGCTGTCTCCATCAGAAGCCCTTAAATAGTGTCATCTTCTCACCAAAGGCTCGTTCTCCAGCATAATCCTTCCTAAGCTAAAATCCAATGTTTGGAGGGGAGTGGGGAGAGTCGGATTGAGCAGTGAAACGCTGTGGCAGTGCGAAACGAAAGCACCAAATGCCTGAAGAGCAAAAATGCAGTTTCAGCAACACTTTTTGAAAACGGCAGACAAGAACCTGAAGGAGAGGAAAGGAAGGGAAAAGGCAGTCTGGGGCGTGTGGGAAAAGCAGAGAACGACGGCCTCTGCTCACACTTCAGGGGGACCTCCCCCCACCCCACCCCCGCCCTGTCACCCCAGCCCACGGCTGCTCCGCTAAGTCACACAGGGAAAAGTCCAGCGTGTGACTCAGTGAGAGAATGAGTCCTGCGGCCCCGCAAGCTGGAAATGGGGTGGGGGCGGAGGTGGGGAGGCAGGGGATGTCCGCGCGCAGCCCACCCCGCCCACCGTCTCCCGGAGTCTCCATCCTAGTTCCCACTCCGCCCCTCCCCCAAAAGCCTGCACTGAGGGGCTGGTCCTGGGTCCTCAAGCCGCCGCATCAGCGAGTGGAGGAGGGAGGAAGCCTCAAAGGGGGGCGACCCGGGCTCAAGGATGCAACTGGGAAAGGAGTGAAGTGGAGCAGGGAGGAAAGTGTTGGGGGCCGCTTCCCAGGCTGCAGACCCCGGTCTCTTCCAGCCCAGTCCGGGTCCCCCATCCTCTGGCGTCGCGGCCGCCTTACCTCCAGGGTCCGGATCTCCTGCTGGGTGAGGTCGTTGGACACCGCACACTTGGTGCGCAGCCCGCGCAGGCTGCCGATGGAGATATCGATGAGCTTCTGGAGCTGCCCGCACTGCTGCAGCGCCCGGCTGGCCGCGGCTCCGGCGCCCCCCTCCGCGGCCGCCGCGTCCCCCCCGCCGCCGCCTTCCTTCTTTTCCCCCATCGCCGCTGCGCGCCTTGCAGTTCTATCCATGCCTCGGCATCGGGGCCGCGGGGTGGCCGAGGCGGGGAGCCCGGGGACGCGGGCGCCTCGGAAGGGAATCCTCGAGCTGGGAGGGCTGCACGAGGAGCGCCCCTCGGCAGTGCAGGAGCCCGGACGCGAGGAGAGCCGGCGACCGAGCTCACCGCTCCAGCCCGCCCAACCGCGGCTGCAAAGCGAAAGCCGCGGCGACCCGACGGCTGCGGCTCCCGGAGCCTTTAAGTGGCAGCAGGGGCCGGGTCAAGGCAGCTGGGCATGCTGGGACTTGTAGTCCACGCCGCGCACCTGCCTCCCGGCCCGCGCCTTCGGAGCCCCAGCCCGCGCCCTGCGCCTGGAGCACCGCGTTCCGGCCTTCCCTTCCGCGGTGGGTGCTGGCGGTGTGGAAAGCACCCGCCTCTGTGTCCCGGGAGTGGCTGCTCCGCGCCGACTCCTCCCCGGGACGCCCAAAGCCCGGGGAGCCTCGTCTCCCCGCCCACCTCTGTCCCCCACGCTCGCCTCCATCCTGGGGGCTTCCCGCGACCCCCGGATGGGGCGGGGCAGGGGCCAACGGCCCCTTGAGCCAGAGGAGGATTTGCATCCTGCAATTCCTCAGCCGCGGCCAAACCACGGAAGATGGGGACAGTGGAGGTTCCAGAATTTCTGTGTGGGTTTAGGGGCCGCCATCTAGTGGGAAGGGGCCTAAAGTGCTTGTCCTGTAGAGGGTTCTCAAAGCACTGGACCCCCGATTATCTATGCAGAAGGAAATGCTCAGGCATGAAGAAAGACTGAAGGGCATTCTTCTAGACCCTTTGTACCCACCAGAATAAGTGTCCCATCTCTGCCACCCCAACCCAGCAGGACAGCCCAGACGCTTGGGGCGGTGCATTGATTTGTCGTGCCCTTGGGAGCACTTTGGAGCCGACAGCCTGGGTTCAAATGCAGCCTCTACTACTCTCTAGCTGTGTGACTTGTCAAAGTTAGGTCACCTCTGAGGGTCTTGAGTTTCCCCATCAGTAAAAATGGGGTTATAATAGTACCTAGCTCGTAGGATTCATATGAAGAATGAGTTCATGTATTTGCAGCATAGATTGACTGCTGCCACATGTAGTTACTGGGTAAATGTAAGCAATTGTTACTATCCAACCTCATAGCTCCTAAACGGAGCCCCAGATCCCAGCAGTGGGAATAGGTACAGTACCCCTTCTAGACTAGTAGTTGTCTGTTGGAGCCTTTCTATGCCTCCTCACTCAGCATTCAATCCCCATCAAATCACCACTCCCACACTCCCCTCCCATCTCCTACCAGTTCACATGTGCTGTATTATCTGGCTAAACCAAAAAGCCAAGACACAGATCAAAGGTCCCACACATCCATACTTCAAACATCTGCCAAACAGAGGAACTCTCTCTCTGAATTTTCTCTCGTAAGCTCCTTGGCTGCCCAAGTGGCTAGCTAAATTATCTTGGTATCCTCTTCACAGAGCCAAATACAGTGTATGGCACACAGTAGGCACTCCATAAAGTTGTGCAACCCATTTCATTAATTCTTCAGGCAGGGCCTATGCTGAGTTTCTGTTTCTCCTATCTCTCAGGCCAGCTTAGTAAATTCTCTCTTCATTTTTTTTTTTTTTTTGTGGGGTGGGTAGTGAGGATTGGACAGAAGGTAGGGTCCCAGCATTATATTCCTGCACAAACTATACATATAGTCAGTACTGGTTGGCAGTTTATTTTACACCTTCCTTTCATGTCATTTGAAATTTTGAAATAAATATTAAGGTCTGAAAAACAAAACCGTGATAACTGAAATGTGCTTTTGCAAACTAACCCTTCCTCTGGAAATTTTCTGAAACACAAGAGGCTTCCCCCCACCCCGCCCCAATTTCTCTCCAATTCCTGACTTTTTCCACCAAGAATCACTGATCCAATCCTCACTTAATTTGTAACAGGACTCCGCGTGCTGTGTCTCCGTATGAAGCCCTCCAACCCTGACTGTTCCCTTAACCCACCCACTCCCTTAAGGCAGAGTAATAACTGCCCTGAAAGAGAAATTGTATAACAGTGGTTCTCAAACTTGACAGTGGATCAAAATCTCCTGGCTCAAAAATCAAAGGCTCCTTAATACAGTGACCGACCCCACCCACACAGTTTCCCCTTCGTTAGATTGAATGCGAGGCTGGAGAATTTGTGTTCTGACAAGTTCTCAGGTGAAGCTGATGCTGCTGGTCTGGGGTGCTGAACTTTGAGAAGCCTTGGCACAGACGAATGTCAGGTAAGTAGGCTCACAGCGCAGCCTGGCTGGTTTAGAACCTCTATTTGTTCAGCAGCCAGAGCTGCCAGGCTTGAGCAAATGACTCACTCTAACTCAATTCCCAAGAGATTTCCTGATTAAGTGCCTATTTATGCCTTTACATCAAGCTTGTAATTGCCATAGAGGCCTGGTCAACACATTTTCCCCCAGGGCCACTTTATATGGAAAGCCATATCCTGAGAAGACCGCTGCCTGCCTGTGGCATCCACACCTACCATGGCAAGCAGCAGTCAGCGCTGGAGACTGGGCAAACCCCAGCTCCCTGGCCGCTGTCCCACCAGGCTTCATGTAGCCAGTTCCTCTTCTGTGGACACAGTCTTCTTTCTGATTTGTTGAAAGCGTTCAGTAAGCCACAGCTTTCCTTCCCGGTTCATCTCAGACACACTCAAGCCTTCTCTACTGGGTTTGGGTGTCCTGTCAGCCACATGTTTACAGAACTGCCTCTTGGAGATGCAGAAAGCAAGGATTTTTAAATAACCCCTTTATGCATCCTTTTAATATTCAGTAAGTATTCACTAAGTGTCTACTTATGTGGCAGGCCTCTGTGTTCTGGACTCTGAGAAACAGTAGTGAACCAAACCAGGAATGTATAGTCTGGTGAGAGAAGACAGACAACAAACCAATAAGTAGAATGCACAGTATATTAGGTGGTAACAGGTGCTGTGGCAGCATCAAGCAAGGAAGGGGAACAGGAACTGCAGCATTTGGAACTTCAACAGAGCTGTTTTAGGGAGTGGGGTGCTCTGAATCGCTATGTGACTTTGGGCAAGCCCCCTAATCTCATAGTCCCTCTCATTTGCAAGATGAAGATGATATGTTTTGAGGACAAATAGAGATGACCATGCAAAGTGACGATCAGAAAATAAAAGTTCAACATAATTATTGTCGTTTATTCGATAAGTACCGTGTGCGCAGCACTGTTCCAACCAAATGTCTTACGCAACTCATTTAATGAATGTTCATTACTTTCCCTCCCCACCTTCCAGAGTGAGCCTCTTCTAGTTAGATGAATTCATCTATTACGTGTTGATTCTTAGGTTCCACTTCAGCTCCAGATTCTTGAGACTTTCCGTGGTACCCTCAGGACAGACAGTGTGCTCCTTCCCTCCTCCTCCCCTCTGCCTCAGGCACCTGCAGGAGCATCACAGTTAAGTTTTCCTAGGATGGACTCCCCTTTCTACATCTCAACAACACAGCAGCCATGTAAGCCTGTTCATGTTCATGTTTCATTCTTCACAAACATGAAAAGGGAACCTACCATGTGCCAGGCTCTGGGATAGGAAACCAAGTCCTTTTTCACATGGAACAAATGGGAGAGTAGAGACAGAAAATTAACAAGTCAACAAAGACAGTACCAAAATAAACACAGAGAATGACCAGTGCTACGAAGGGGGTTAAGCAAATAGCCACAGCAAGTTCCCAGGGGATAAGGTGCTCATTAGACAAAGTGGTCAGAGAAGTTCTCTCTGACTAACTGTTGAACTAAGATCTAAATAAAGAAAAAGAGCAAGCCGCATGGAGCTCTTAGAAAGGGGCATTCTAGGCAACAGGAACACAACGAGCCAAGACCCTGAGGCAGGAACAGCTTGGCGCAGGAACAGAAGGAAGGCCAGTGTGTCTGCAGTGTGATGAGAGAGAAGAACAGGGGTTGGCAATGACGTGGGGTTGCTGGGCAGGGGCCAGATAAAGTAGGACATGGCCAGGAAGTTTGGATTTTTCTCTAAGTCTTTGTTGTTCCTAACGTGGTCCAAGATTACTGTATCACCTGGGAGCTGGTCAGACACGCAGTGTCTCAAGCCTCACCCCAGGTCAACTGAACCGCAACCTGGATTTTAGCAAGATCCCCATATGGCTTGGATGTATGTTGAAGTCTTAGAAGCATAGCTCTCTAAGGACATGGGAAGAAAGCCATGTTCCTTGCAAGGGAAGTGCTTGAAAAGATCCCTCTGGCCACCACGTGGAGAGTGGATAGTAGAGAGAGAGGGCAGAAGCGGGGGAGTGGGGGCTGGCTGATTTTGAGACTGCTGCCCATGGAGGTACGGGAACAGGAGCAGCATGGGAGAGGAGGTGATGGAGAAAAAGAGGGGGTGGAGGACACATTTTGGAGACCGAGTCAGCAGGACAAGCCGATGGGTTGAATGTGGGAGGAGGAAAGAAATGATTGTAGCTATCCTGGCCATGTTGCCTCTACTCCTCCAAAGATAGCGCAGGGCTCTGTGGGGGGAGCCCTACCTTGCAGTCAAGTGTGGACACCCTTAGGTACCACAGTCCCTGCCCCCCTATTCCCATCTCCACCCCCAGCATCATATCAGGACTCAGCAGATTTCTCTAAGAACCCAGGACAGTGCAGGGGGAATTTTGGTTTCCTGGATTTCACCTTCAGTTAAATTGTCCAGGAAATGTGTGGAGTCACCCTGGAGAGATGCACTCTATTGTTATATACACCTGTGCTCATTCATTCATTCATTCAACATTTACGGAGCCCCTAGCATATGCTCAACACTGTGCTAGACTCCGGGAATAGGGCAGTAAACAGTACATCCCTTTATCGTTTATAAAAGACTTGGATTTGAGTTCACAGTAACCTGTGTTGTCTTCCTAAGACCCTTCCCGTGTTGTTTCCCGGCTAAAAAAACCCCTCGGCTTCCCCGTTGACCTCAGAGTGAAGCATGAATTCCTGAACAAGGCCTACGAGGTCCTTCATTCCCAGGCCCTGCCAACCGCTCCGAGCTCCTCTGCTCCCCAAGGCTTTTTTGAGTCCATGTCTCAGTTTAAGAATCTGATGAAAATTAAAAATGTCTCTCCAGAAAAGACTAATACACACACTCACAGTTGTGATACAATGTCAGGGGGTTTGTGGTCCCCCTGGAGGGTATCCATGAACCCCAGGACTGTAGACAAGTTTAGGAACCCTGCCTAACTGTTGATCCTCGCGGCCTTTACTCAACAATCTTGGCCCACCTGTGGAGTATCATGTCACTGTGCCTTTGCTCAGGCGGTCACTTCTGCCTGCTGTGCTTCTTTCCCATGTCCCCACATACACTTCTACTCATCCTGTAGATCTGGTTTACGTGCCCCCCACACCCCACCCACAACAGAATCAGTCTTTCTAACTTCCGCCGTCCCAGAGAACTTGGCACACAGCACATATTTTGGTTCTCGGCTGGTCTATTTCCCTAACTGGATAGTGAGCTTCGTGAACTCACACAGACTCTATATGACCTAGGAAAAGTTTTCATCTCTCTGAGCTTATATTTCCTCCTCTGTAAAAAGAAGTATAATAAGCTCTCCCTCCAGGGTGGCTGAGTGGGATAAAAGAAATAAAAGAAATAGGCCTGGCCCACAAGCTTTAACACGTGTTTCAGTAAAAAAAAAAAAAAAAAAAAAGATGGGTTGCGTTTTCCAGGTGAAGAAACCAGGGCCTCTCTTGAGGGATACCGACCCCTGTGTGGCCTAGGTGGCTCATTCTAGAAGACATACCACCACCACCTGTGCAGTGGGTCAGAACTAGCTCTGGGTCTGGTTGCGGGAAGGAGCCAAGTTGAAAAATGGCCTTCTTGGCCCTAAAACTGAAGACAACCAAGTTGTCATGGGCTTTTCCAGACAACCTGGCAGGACAGCACTGCTCTGGGAGACACAGGTCAGGGAAGGCCAGGAGGGGATGTGGGGGCCCTCTCTGCCCCAGGTACCTCTTCCAAACGATTCAGCCGTCTCCACTTTCAAGCCCTTAACCTTCTGAAGCCATCAGGGTGCACTGTATGCTCCCCACGTCCTGTGATTTCTTGTATCCATCCCCCAATCACTTCAACCCTTTCACTAGGGTCTCCAGCTTCCTCTCCCCCCTTATCCATTGTCGTCATCATCTTTACCACTGTCACCTGCTTCACGGCCTTCCTTCCCTTCCTACCCCAGGTGGACTCCACGCTCCATTATGACTATCGCCCCCTAGCTAACTCCCTCACTAAACTCGCCCCTCTTTTCCACCGTATGAACCTGGCCGAGTTCCAGCCCTCATAAAACCCAACCCTTCAGCTTCTCTAGGCCTCCACCAGAGCAGCTGAGTGATGCTGGAGGAAAGCACACTGTCCTGCTGATGGGCTGTTCTTTAAATTCATGACCACAAGCCTCAAATTGGCACTCTTCATGCCTGGCAAGCCTACCAACCTTTCCTAGAAAGTTCATTTTCAAGTTCATGTTCTCAGAGATGGCTTTTCATACTTCCTTCTATCTCTACAAACTACCCCGCACTCTTCATCCTTCACTGAGAAACTAGAAGCCATCAGACCAAATCTACCGGCCCTCTTGTGCTTCCTGCCTCTCCTGTAACCATGGAAGAGATGTCCTATTCCAGCCTGACACCAGCCACCTTTTCTGCTTGGGCTCTGGACCCATCCCTTCCAGCAGGCTTGAGGCCTCCACTCCAGCAAGTGTCCTGCTTTTCTCTGCTTCTCTGCATCATTTTCTTTTTTCTGCCCTGTTATTCTCATTTGCACAAGAACATGTTCTAGTACCTCCCTTCATGAAAGAAAAGGGAGAGAGAGAGAGAGAGAGAGAGAGAACACCAACCTCTCTTCCAGCCTGTGGCTCTCCTGCCTTTGCCTCCTCTTGGCTCAACACATCTGGACACCTTCTAGCAGGAGAGTCCAGGTGATGCAGTACAAAAGGGTCACCCTCCCAGGGTCCATAGAGGAACAAGAATAGATCTTGAATGGGAGGTTGGCCAGCACCCCTTCCCTTGGCCCCAAATGCCATTTCAGCTTCTGCCCCATTTCTCTGCTGAACTTCATAGCAAAATTTCTTGGAAGAATTGTCTACACTCAACCTCTTCATTTCACATGCTTTCTCCATCCTACTAGTCTAATTTTTGTCTTCATCATACAGCCCGACAACCTTCCCTTGAAATTCCTCTTATCAAGGTCATCAGAGGCCTCCATGTTCCCAAATCTGCGAGACAGCCTCTCAAGCACAGTTGCCACAACTCCTTCTTGAAACAAGTCTCTTAGCCTCCTTGCCTCTAACACCTCTGCTTTTCCTTCTCCCCTCCGACTGCATTTCTTGGTCTTTCTTGCTGGCTCTTCATCCTCTAAATGGCTTGCTGCAGAGCTCAGTCCGGGACCTCTTCCTCTTCCCTAGGTGGACGGTCACCTTTGTGTCACCCTCTTATGGATCAGATGCGTAGTCCTTCTCATCCTCCAGCTCTCAGCTCAAATGCCACCTCCCTAGAGAGGGTTTCCCTGGCCAAACTCCCCAGAGCAGCCATTCCCTGCGCCTTGTCACTGTGTCATGCTTCCTTTAGCCACCTTATCACTATTAGTCAACCTGATTAGTTTATGGATTTGTTTCCTTGTTTATCTATTTGTTTCCTTGTTCTCCAGCAGTCTCGCCTATTCCTAGATCCCTAGTACTTAGGACAGTGCATGGTACACAGTAAGTGCTAAATAAATAGTTGTCGAATGAATGAATTGTCAGGACTTTGCAAATGTCACATAGCTAGATAAAGTCAATAATTTAAGAGCCGTTTTGCAAGTCTGAATCTCCTGATAGGCCCATCATTATTCTACGGGGTCTTTTGAAAGAAAGTGCCTTTCCTATTAAATTTATACTCACATGTATTACACATACGCGTATTCGTGAAAGTAATCTGAGCAGAGAATCTGGCAGTATGGATTTGGAAGTAGATGAGGTCCCAGATCGTTGTCATCATTCTGTAAAGTGAAGATTCAGAATGACATCCCTCCTTTGCCGCCTCTGGTTCTAGCCTCCATAGGTCAGCAGGAGGAATGGTCAAGGGCCAGAGCAACGGACTGAGGCAGACCTGGGATTAAACTCTATTTGTAACCTGCATTCACAATGGGACCGTCACCACATCACTTTATCTCTCTGAGCCTTGAGGTTCTCCTGTTCAAGCTGCCAGAGTAGGACTATCCTAGGGATTAAGGAAACAAAGCATCTAAAGCCCTCGGCCTCAGAGCCTGACATATGTAAGCACCTTGTAACAATACCCATCGTGTCCACAGCTATGATATGATTTTCCAATTCCAGAAGCTTGCCAATGATCAGAGCCTGCAAAAGAGAGTGCGGAACACCAATTGAGAGTTGAGTTGATGGCTGGCATCTGTTTCTAGAAGGTTGTTTGGAAGGGGGTGGGAAGTGACTAGGAATTAAAGATAATGTAATATCCATCTGTTTCAGGGTCAAAGCATTGTGGTCAAAGATTATGGTGTCTACTCCCATAAATATGAGCCAAAATAAGAATAAAAAACACAAAATCTGCATGTGTGCTAAATGAAAACAGCTTCCTTCTAGATTTTCTGATTACATAATTTTGGATAAATTCATCGAAGCTGAACTCTTTATTTTCCAAGGCCCTGGCTGGGTTGCCTGCCTCCAGATAATCCAGCATCTACCTGATCCCAGGTTCAACAATTCCTAGGCTCTGAGTGCAAAGAGATACTTCCCACACCTGCGATATAATTAATGAGAATGATAATGCATTGCATTTCTAATGCCCCATTGTTCTTGAAACTCTTCAAAGTCTTCTCAGAGTCCTTCAGAGTCCTTATATTAGCTTGCTGGAACTCCCCATCTTCCAGATGTGGTTAAGTGATTGTCAGGGGTCACCCCCACATACACAAAATAACCAGAAATGTAGCCTAGGTCCCTGGGTCTATCAAATCACAGACCAAATGACCTTCAAATAACTCTTTGCCTGGAGACCACCCATTCACCTTTCACTTATACAACCCAACTTACCACTCAGGGCTTAGATGCCACCTCTTCCTGGAAGCCCTCCCTCACCTCCAGGCTAGCCCAGCTCACTTCTTCCAAGCTACCGAAAGTCCTCAGTGCTTGCCACCAGCATAGTAGGACATCCCTGCCTCAAATCACTTTTGTTTCCTGATTTGTTTCCTGCACTGGACTGTGAACAATCTGAGGGAAGGGACCTTTGCTCATAGCACAATGTTCCAAAAGGTCTGTAATTCATTGTGGAATTAAATGAGCCAACTTCATTAATATAAAGATCTTTCTCAAGTTGGATTTAATATCCTGGGAGGATTTGGTCTACCAAATAGAGACAGCACTAACCCTGTCCCAGGCAGAAGACAGAGACTTGGAAACGTTCCTTTCTGCCACCTCCACCCACCCAGAAACACAACACCCACCCTGATAACTGTGATCCCTGAAATGCCAGTATTTGAGAATAGCTTATTGTCTTCTACTGACATTCTTGTTCCCCTACAAGAGTGAGGTGGGTGGGTGGTTAAGTGCCTAAAAGGGGAGGAGACGACTAAAGCGATTAGTTCCCACAATTATTTACATACCTGCAACTATTATCCCCACTTGATGGAGGCTGAAATGCAACAAACCTGCCTCTACTCAGTGCCCAGGACATCTGAGGGCTTTCAGGCTCAGAATGATAATATGAGGTCACGTTTCTGTCGAACAGCACAATTACAAGGACTAGAAACGCTCACCCTCCTTAATCACTGTCTTCAGCCAGGTCCTGCCCCTGAAGGTGTCTAGGCCTCCCCCTTGGGAGCCAAGTCTGTTGCACAAACCTGCTGGGTCAGCCATGTGCCTCAGCCAGCCCTGGGTGCCAGGTCCCTGGACGATCTGGCCACGTTGGGCTCCCACCCTCCCCTAGATGCTCTCACCTCCCAGCTAAGACCAGTGGGCAAGGCGTAACAATTCTTCAGAAGGGTCAGAAATAAAGTGCTTAGCTTTAGCTAACATATACTGTGCACTTACTACGTGCAAGGGACTGTTCTAAGCACTTTCAACACGTAGCCTAGGATCCTCACACCGCCCTATGAGGGAAGTGCTAGTAAACACTAATCTCTAGTTACCACAAGGAAACAGAAGTTTAGGAAGATGAGCTGCCCCTCACTGGGTGACTCCTTCTGTTTCCTTGCTGGGTCTCCCTCATTATCCAGTCTCCAACTGCAGAGGCCTGGGGCTCCTCTCTGGGCTCACCCAAGCAGCTCATCTATAAGCTGACCTTGGCCCCAGCTCCAACCCCCCGCACCTCCACATGTCCGTGTGGATTTCCAACAGTCCAATTCAGACTCGATGTGTTCAAAACAGAGCTCCTGATCTGCCCACCCTCAGCTTGCTGCTCCCAGGCTTCCCCCATCTCACGTGATGACAGCACCATCCTGCTGCTTGCTCAGTCAAAAATTTTGGCGTCATTCTTGGTTCTTCTCTTACTTTCCCCCACATCCAGTGCATTAGCAAATCCTGTTGTCTAGATGACACACACACACACACACACACACACACACACACACACGTGCGCACACAGGATTCAGCAGGTTCCAATCTCAGGACAAGGGCTGGGACTACTGTGTAAAAGGGACAGACGTGGTCCCTGCCCTCATGGAGATGATATTCTTGTGGGGTAAGACAGGCAATAAGCAAGGAAACAAGAAAGAACCAGGTTACCCTCAGAGAGTGAGACATGCTTTGGAGAAAAGAATACACAATGATTTGGAACATTCAGGTGGCATTCGATCTGAGCCTTGGAAGATGAGGAGACACATCACATGGAGATACGGGGTCAGGAGTGAGCCGGCAGAGGGAACAGCACACGCATAGCCCCTGAGACAGGAATAAACTGGGCATGTGGGGATTTCTCAGGCGGCCTCAGGAAGATAGGCCATTGTAGGAGACTGGCTTTCACCAAGGGCCATGGGAAGCCACAGGCGGAGGGCTGTGAGCAGGTTAGAGGAGCTCTCCTACAGCTTGGCCACCACCGAGGGCAGAGTGCTTTAAAAGGTGAAGCTGAGGGGCAGACAGGTGGCTCAGTTGGCTAGAACTTGAGCTCTGGGCAACAGGGCTGCCAGTTCGATTCCCATGTGGGCCAGCGAGCTGCGCCCTCTGCAACTAGAATGAAATCGGTGAGCTGCTGCTGAGCTACCCGGTGGCCAGATGGCTCAGTTGGTTGGAGCGCGTGCTCTCAACCACAAGGTTGCCGGTTCAACTCCCGTAAGGGATGGTGGGCTGTGCCCCTGCAACTAGCAATGGCAACTGGACCTGGAGATGAGCTGTGCCCTCCACAACTAAGATTGAAAGGACAACAACTTGACTTGGATGGAGCTGATGAGTCCTGGGAAAAACACACTACTATTACCCAATAAAAAATATTGGAAATATACACTGTTCCCCAATAAAGTCCTGTTCTCCTTCCCCAGTAAAATCTATGAATGAATGAATGAATGAATGAATGAATGAATGAATAAATAAATAAATAAATAAATAAATAAATGGTGAAGCTGAGCCCTAGGAGCAAGAATAGAAGCAGGGAGAGCAGTTGGAAAACTACAGCAGTTGGAAAGCTACAGAAGTTTACCGTGAGAGAGAAGACCACTCTGAGAGACTGACAATACTAATGGACCGTGGCCAGGCCACATATAAAAACAGAACTCTGACCCACAACCACAACCTGCAGTGACCGGCCCAGGAAACCAAACCACAGCCCCTGTAGCAATCAGCCCCCAATAGCCAGGACTTGATCAATAACTTCCAGTCTGAATTTTTGCCCCCCTCTTCCAATTTTGGACCAACTAGTGAAAGACCAAAATGCTCCGCTAACCAATCATATAGGATGCCTATGTCCTAGCCTTGGTCACTTAGTATATTCCTAGAAGTGGGATTATGGGATCAAAAGAAGTGAATGCTCTTCATTTAACAGACATTGCCAAACAGCTCTCCAAAGAGCTCATGACAGTTTTGGCCAAAAAATGTAAAGGAAATTCCTGTTTGTCCACACTCTTGCCAAGACTGGGTATTGTCAATCATTCTAACGTGGTCAATCCTGATAGAAAAATTATATTGTGCTAGTGTTTTAATTTGCATTTCTTAGACTATAAGTAAGGTTTCTCATAGATTTTTCACATTCTTGGCCCAGTTTTCTGTGGGCTTTTTTTCCCTTTTGATTTGTAAACATTCTTGGTGTATTAGAAGAATTAACTTCCTGTCTTATCTAGGTGTTACAAATATTCTTCATCGATTTGTTTTCTTTATCTTTATTTTTACCTTATAAAGGTTTAGACTTTTATGGGATCATGTGTAGTAACTGTTTTATTCTGTGTTGTGTGTTTTTTTCCAATTTTTTTTTTTTTTTGTAACATGCTTCTAAAGGCTTTCAATATTCCAAAATCAGTTTCTAAAAGTCACTCGGCTTTTTTCTAGAACTTTATTGGTTTTATTTTCTTACATGTAAACATCTTTGAACCATCTGGAATTCTTTGGTGTTGAGAGAGAGGGATCCAGTTTCTCTTAGTAAATATTTATCGAATGAATGAATAAATGAATGAGACATTCTGCAGCCCGAAGTAAAGCTGATGGCCTCCTAAGGGTTTAGATTAGATGATTAATGAAGTTGTTCACTCAACAAATATTTCTAAACCATGTGCCAGAGTGGTGGAATGCGTGTAACTCTTACAGTCATTGGAGGAGACAGACATTAGCCAGATAACACGAATGGATGTAAAACTTAGAAAGGAGACTTGCGCTCAGGGAGACCATGTAAAAAAGGAACATACCCTCGCCTGGGAGGTCAAGGGGAGGTCACTGGTTAGGGAAGTTTCTTGGGACGCGCTCTCAGGATCAGCACCTATGAAGAGTGAAGGCCGCAGGACTGGGCAGAAACAGAAACCTGCATTGCAGTAGCAGGAAAGGTGTCAGCCAAGCTCACAGCAGGCTCTGGAATGGAGATGAACCTTGAGAGTTGCCCTGAATTAAGGCCAGGGGTTTTGGGCCTCCATTACCCATTCCTCTTCTCCTCCAATGCTCTAGGCAATGGATGTAGGCTGCCAGAAGGCAGTTTCTTTCTGCAAGGGTGTTTCCCAGAGAAAGAGAGACTCCTTGTTGAGTGTCAGCCTGCAGCCTTCCAGCCTCCAACAGACGGTTAGAATGAGCGCCCCCGTCCTGAAGGGGACTTCTGGGTGACACACCACAGTATCCACTCCAGAAATCTTCTCTTCAGAAGAGGGGTGGCCCTTGAGTACTGATGGGTGAGCAGGAGTTAACTAGGCACTGGGAGTGGGGGCAACATGCTTTCTTTAGCTCAGTGCCATGGGCAGCCACTGGGTGGGGCAGGGACGAAAGCAAGGACACCACCCAGGAAGCTATTTGATAACGAGGTGCACATAATACATTAAAATCTGGAAATGACCGTACATAAATTAGAAATACAGAAAAGGCCAGTCTCCTAATAACCCCAGCCCTCAGAGACAACTACTATTAATGTTTTAGCGTATTTCTTTTCCGTCCGTCTTCCTTCTCTGCATATTCTGTTAAAAAGCTAGGATCTTACTGTAGAGGTGATGTGATTTTCTGCTGTTTTCTACAGTTTTCCCGATGCCTTTACTGTTTCTAACCACCATAGTCGTAACTGCCATAACACAGAACTCAAAAAGTACAAATTTTTAAAAGAAAATGAAGAATACCCACCATTCCTCCTCCCCAGCTTCCTCCATTGTTGACACCATCCAGCTTCTTTGTTTTGCATATCTGTAGCTTGCTTCTTAAAGAATGAAACTTCAAACATACTAATCCGTTTTCTTAGAGATTCCTGGGCTGGGAGTCAAGAGTCCTGGGCTCCAGGCCCAGGTCACACATTAATAGTTGTTAAGTCTCTCTCTTCCCCTCCACTTTCCTGCCCTCCCCTCCCTTCTCCTCTCCATTCTGAATGCTGAATCAAACGTACATAACGTACATAACGGATACATCATTCCAGTCTAGACTTATTATAATTAGGAAGGTTGGGAGGAGGTAGGGAGGGCAGTAGACCTAGGACTGAAGTGGGGAAGTGGAGTGAAGGCCCAGAAAAGAGGCCTGGTGTTTCCATAGGAAGGCTTTGCTGTCCCTGGCCTGCTGTGCAAGGGGCAAGGCCCCAAAGCTGCTTTTGTTACCAGGAGTTTCCCATAACTCTTTGCAGTTCCCCAAGTGTACCAGATTCTGGCTCAGCCCAATTCTCTGCCTGTGTCTCTTCCCTGCTCCTGACCCCCCTTGGTTAAGTCCTTCTGATCCTCCAGAACTCAGTTCCAGGGACACCTCTTTCTGGGAGCCTTCCCTGCTTCCCCAGGTAGAATTAGGCTCTTCCTCTGACCCCTCAGAACCTTACACACCTCATAGCGTTTATCACAGGACACAGTAGGTGTCTGTTTGGCCATCTCCCACCTAGGCTACCCCCTAAACTGTGAGCCCCTTGAGGGCAGGGACCCAGCCTCACTCATCTCGCATCCCCAGCGCAGGGCTGCCAGGCAGGGAGCGCTCTGCCAGTAAACAATCACTAAAAGGAACAGAAGCTTCTACACAAGCTGTTTTCCTCAGCAGCAACTGCCTGTAAAGAAATCAGTTCACAAGGCCTGTGAGAGAGCATGTGCTCCCTGGGTGCTCCCCACATTATTCCTCACTGGCTGAGCAGACTCCCCTGGAAGGTGCCATGGACCTCAGAGACGAGAGGCTCTGAAGGTTGGCTCCATGGCAAAGCTTGGGCACTTCTGTAACTCACTGAAAGCAGGCCAGAGAGGAGCCAGGTCCCCCTAACTACAGGCCCCATGGGCAGACTCCCCCGCTTTGTTCTCAGAGCAGCCCCAACAACTCCTGGGGCACTCCTCCCCCACATTACATGCCTCTGTTTCCTGGGGTGCAGGGCTTGTGGAAGCAGAGAAGGGACCATGCTTCTTGGCAGGGGGTGGGAGTGGGGAATGGCCTATGTTTGTACAGTGAAAGTCAGGGTTTCTTTCAGAAGGTAAAGAAGGTGGATTTGACTCTGGGAAGCCAAGCAGCTGCCTCTCCCCCTGCTGCATCCTGAAGGGCTTACAAAAGTGAGCTGAGATGGCAATGAATGTGAGCTAGCCAAAAGAACTTCCAGACAGCCAGGCAGAGGGGTGCTGTCCCCTCTCTGTTAAAAGCTTTGCATCCAAGCCCAAGCTACACGTATCGTAGGGGAGTGAGCTCTCTGAGAGAGGGAGCATTCAAGCAGAGGTTAGGTGATCCCTTGTCAGGAATGCTTTTAAGGTTCCCAGAAAGAAAGAACTAGGCTAGATATCCATTGCGGATCGTCTCACTCAGACCTCATGATTCCGGTAGGAGGAGAGTCTGGAATACAAGGAGGCTTAGAGAACACTAATCCTTTGGGCCCTAGGGGTAAAGGCAGGAGACACAGAGCAGATGTCAGAGGGGCCTGACTCATGCCCCCATAAAGCCATGCAGAGCTGAGGGCAGAGAGAGGGCCCATCCCCACAACCCTGTGGTGAGGCCCGAGAATATGGGGGTGGTGTGGGGTGGGCACAGACACCAGCAGGCTGGAATCGGGCAGGCAGGGCAGGGAGTGTGGTTGGGTTGGAGGAGGAACCACAGGAATTATCAGTCAGGTGGAGGCCAGGGAGAGGAGATAAAAGCAGAGTACACACCGGTACTCATGCCATGAGTGTGTCGCCCCACGATGCTCTCTGCTCTGCGACCGTAAGCAATGGGCAATTCTTCACTGGAAAGTATAAGCAAAACCTTGAAGTGTCACCTCCTGGTAAGAGCTCTCACCGCTACTGCAGAGGCAGTCCTTGAACTATGGTAATCGCATTGCTCTGGAATTAAGACCAAAACCCTTAGTGTGGACTGTAGGCCCTGCCTGATCTGGCCCCTGTCCACTCCCTGGTCTTAAGCTGCTCTTCTGAGGGCCCTGCTTTTGCCAGACACTCCAGCCTTCTTTCTTGTCCTACAAGGCATGATGCCCCTTCTGTTCTGGTCTCTCCATCACATTGTGTTCCCTGCAGGAACTCCCACCCCATTCAACTCCACACCCAGTCCCTTCACTGGATAACCCCACCTATTCTAAGACAGTGAGCTCAAAGGTCACCTCCTACAGAAAGCCCTTCTGGATACCCCAAATAAGGCCAAACACCTTTCTCATAGCCCTGTGAATTCCTCCTGCCTAGCACCTGCCCCAGTTGTACCCAAATGACTGTGTCATTTCACATCTGAATCCCCTGCTAGACTGTTTGTTAGTTCTTTGGAGATGGGGCTGCATCCATCTTGTTCTCCACCAGCTCTCCAGCATTAGCCCAGGGCCTGGCACAGAGTGAGCTAAGGGAGTATTTGAAGAGAGAGAGAGAGAGAGAGAGAGAGAGAGAGAGAGAGACCCTGAGAAATAGTATTCTTAGCAATAGAAAGATGATGGAACATGAAACCTGGTTAATTAAATAGGCACATAAACAGAGGCCCATATGTCAAGGTTCTATTTGTTCAGCAATAGTGTAAAACCTGCACATTCATTATCAGGATGGAAACAACAAACACACACAAAACCACATGCACCATCTCCTGGTGAGACCTTCTTCCACCTCATCAGAGTGAGCCCCTCTGTGAATTCAGTCTGGGCAGAAGGAGCAGGTGGGCCCCCAAGAACAAACAGACCTGGTCTGGGTCTAGGAGTTGGGACCGAGAAGCCAAGCTGGAGGTCAGGAACCAAAGGCAAGGAGATCAGAGATAGATTAACGATCTCTTCCATGCCAAGCACTGAGCTTGGTGGTTGGCTTGTTTAATCCTCCAAGTCTGCGAGGTAGGAATTGTTATCCCCATTTTATAGATGAGGAAACTGAGCTTCCAATGGATTAGAGAATTTTTGTTAGTGTCACAGTTCCGTACCCACAGTTGTGGGTACAAAACGACAATTTGTACCCGGATCCAGTAACCCCAACAACCGTGCTTTTTTCTCCCTGTAGCTTCTCTGCATAAGAGGCAGAGGCACTGCCAGCTACTGTGGGGATAGTGCTGAGGCTTTGGAAACCAGGGTTTTGATGGGCAATACCTGCTATTTTTGTTTGTCTCACAGCCCTCCCCCTTTCTGGCAACACACCCCTCTTTCCAGTAGGAAATTCATTCTGTGAGATTCTGGTGAGCTGCCCGCCCTGCGAGAACACTCATTCCTACCTCCACAGCTACTAGTTCTGGAATAGGCACGTGGCCAGAGAGGGCCAATCAGAGGCCTTTCCTGGATTTTTGTGCTACCTCTACTGGGAAGGATGGTCTTTCCTACAGAGGTGTTAAGTGAGTCGGAAACAGAATTGGACTGCCAGGGGACGTCTTTCTTACCACGTGAAAAAGGTCAGCTGTGGGCTCAAACCAACAGAGAGAGGGAAGCAGAAAAGAGATTAAGGCAGAGAGTGCCCTGAAGGTCTTGATTGAGCTTTGGATCCAGCCATGCCTGAATCGCCCTTGGAAGTCCCAGATACACAAGTTCATAAATTCTCCTTCTCACGTGAGCAGGTGTAAGCTGGAGAAAGGTAGGCACACCAGGATGGAGACGATGAACAGTGGGCTGGGAGCTCAGCAAGGCGTGGAACTACCTAAGCAAGTCGGAAGGGGACAAGTTGATGATGGGACATAGAGTCTTCCAACTCAACTTGGTACCACCCACCACCCTGCCATGCGACGTTGTACCCATGGTGTACTTCTCTGAGTAGGCCTGCCATCTGCAGAGGGAAGTGCTCATTTGCAAAACCACAGCAGAAACTGCTTGTTCCTGGGAAACTGCAAAGAAGTGGGAATTTTTCCAGTGAAATAAATACAAAAAGATCTTTTCCATTCTGGGTGGGGGCACACGTTTCACACATTAGTTTATGTCAAGCACACACACTAGATGCCTCACCTGCTTCATTGTTAGGTATTCAACTGAAGGTAGGGATGCAATGCCTGATACTCAATGCACATCACACTCAGAAAGGAAATTTTTTGGCATGAATGAAACAAGAGCCCAATGAGAGGAGACTGAGAGACGTGGAAACTGATTCCCAGATAGGGTCAGAAGCCACAGAGTTGGTAAGTGGCCAAGGCCAAATTCAAGGAACATCGTTCAAGCCTGAGAACTTAAAATTCTTGCCATTGCCCTAGACAGACAGAAACCATCATTTCTGCAGGACATGCCATGGCAGGGGGCCTCCAGGAACCTAGAACAGAGCAAATGGAAAGAAGGGGTGAATTATACGACTTAGGTAAATAAGATTGAAAACATTACATGATGAAGAATGTGTAATTGGTAACACAGAGGAGAAAGCCACACCGAGGGTGAAGGGCACGGCAGGAAGCAGATCAGGGCCAAGGAGAATTCAGGAGGAAGTAGAGAGAAGACAGTGTTAAAATAGGGAGTGAGCAAGGGAAGGCTTGGAATGAAGGTTTTATTTGAAACTCCCCAGCTCGAGGATGGAGTTCTTGTGTGGGTAAGGAAAGGGAAGTGGAGGGATGGCTGTGGTCAGGAGTGCCTGAGACTGCCAGAGGTGTACGTGTTTCTGCTTGGGACAAGGGAAACAAGGCAAGAGGGACAGCAAGAGAGACTGGGGGTAGACAAAGGGAAGCTTTCTTCAGGGCAAGAGTCAGGGAGTCGTGGCTGGGTGAATGAGACTCGCAGACTCTGTGTTGAGAGCGCTTATGTGAAAGGCTGCTGGTTCAACCTAAGAGCTCCAGGCTCTGAGGTAAGCCAGCCCTGGGTTGGATCCCAGCTCAGCATGTCCCTGTGTGACCCTAGGTTACTTCATTGTCAGCCTCCATTGGCATCTGAGAATCAGCACAGCCCTTCACCAAGCCTGGCACAGAAGTGGGTGTAACAGGAAAACAACAAGCAGAAGAGTTGAAACCTTACTCCCTGGGGTTTGCCCTGGAGAGGAGGGTGGTCTCTCCCACCCCATGCTGTCCTCCATAGTCCTCCTCAGAAGAGGGGCTGGGCTGGACAACTTTCTATTTGCAGAGATCCCTAGAGGCGAAAGAGGGGAAGGGGACCAGAAGCCCAGGTACTTTATCCCTTGAGATTTGTCTAAAGCGCTTGTCTGAGACTTTGAAACTTTTTCTTAGGGAAAAAATTACTAACTTCAAAGCTTCCTTGGTCTCTGCATTAGGGGAAGAAAAGTCTTAAATTAGCCTTTAGGGCACAGGCCCGTCTTGTTTTGGGAGGAACACTTTTAGGGGCCTTGGCTGACCAGGGGTTAGATGGGATCTTATTCTGGAGTGGTCCAGGAGGGCCAGAAAGGGCTGCCACGCATGTGCACATATGAGAAGTGTGCTCAGTGTGTTAGCTTTAGGCACAAGAGCCCCACACCACCCTGCTGGTATATAGATGTGGACTACACTGCTTGGAAAATGGTGTTTTGGGGAGAAGAGTGTATACATGTGTGAGAGTGAGCGTGTGTGTGTGTGTGTGTGTGTGTGTGTGTGTGTTCAGGGGCGTGTTTTCTGTCTAGGAGAGTCCCTGGGGGATCAGGCCTATATTCACAGGCAGGATGCAGAGGCCCGTCTTTATTTCCTGCTGGTGATGGAAGTGAGCAGGGCCAGACAGGGAGTGCTGAACCCCCCACACACACACCCCGCCCCCCTCCCTGGACTATTCTGCTGAGCCCCCGTGGTGTCATTCTAGAAGGTGAAGGAAACGCTCAGGCTTTTGTCATGTATACTTGCAGACACCTGGATTCTCCTAGCTTGTCTTGGGTGGAGTAGTTTTGTGTCTTGAAGCAACCAGCCAGTTCCTCAACCAGTCATCCTAGAAAAGGACAACTCTGGGGGCCGAGAGTATAGATCCAAACAGAGAGGTTAGAGGTTCTACTTCTCTCTGTGAAAAAGAGGGAAAAGGGCAGCTACTCCAGAGAGTTAAGGAGGCTGATGGAGGGAGGTGGGGGGCACTTTGGTCAGATTTCCCCAGGAGCAGCTATTGTTAGCTTCCAGGTTTGAGTTTGTTTCTTCCCCCGTGCAGTTCCCTCCCACTGGCACCAAGCCTTCAGTACAACCTCGGCTCCCCTCTCCCAATAACGGAGGGGAACAAACGTTGAAAGCTAGAGCCTATATCCCATAACATAAAGACACAGATTAGTCACTCATAAGCTGGTTAGTATATTGATCAATTGCAAGGGGCCCAATTCATAGACAAGACAGAAACATTTTTGCTCATGGAACCAAGAAATTCAAGGAACTCAAGCAAGGCTAGATCTAATAGTGTCATGGGATCCTATGGCTCTCTGCCTCTCAAATCCATTCACTTCTGTCTGACTTAATTTCCCAGCGAGATCTTACTCAGTGGTGGTGAGATGGCTCCCAGTAACTCCAGACTTACATCGACTTAGAAGTTGTACTTCAAGAGAGAGAGACTCTCCATTCCAGACTCCATGATAAAACTTCCAAAAAGATGTCAACTCATGACGTTTAATATATAGAGATAGAGAGAGTATGTCCTCCAATCCCAATGGGCACACCAGGGGGTGTAGATCTTGGTTTCTAAATGCACTCTACACTAAATGGAAGCAGAACTCCACAGAGAAAATAATGGAAGTAGAACTCTACAGAGAAAATGGCTGGTTCCTAGGCTGATTCAGGGAAAGTACAAGGTGAACCTAAACCATCTTATTAAACCAGAAAGCAAGGAAGCCCTTAAAGAATGATGGTGACATGTCAAAAGGACACAGTGCTGGATGGAAGGAGTTCCCACTAGCCAAACTTGGGACAACCTGAATATCAAAATAAATAATGAGAGTAAGAAATAAAAACATACTGCATAAAATAGTAAGCAATGAGCCCATAGTGATATAAATAAATAAGTAAACAAATAAATTGATTGCTTGATGAGGAATGGGATATTTATACTGTCTCAAAGTAAATCCCCCTCCAAATACTTATTAATCACAAAGTGGAAAATATTAACATCATAATGGAGAAGCCTGGCTGACACCACCTTAATTAAAAGTGACAAAGTGAACATCACCAGTAATGGGACAAATCAAAGATGTATCACCTGATAGAATGTCATGAAAGAACGTAGCTGCACTTCTGTAACATTCCTGCCAAAGATGCATAATTTGAATATAACTATACGGAAACATCAGACAAACCCAAACTGAGAAACATTCTACAAAACAACTAGCTGGTAATCTTCATAGTGGTCAAGGTCACGATAGTCAAGGAAAGACGAAGGAATGTTCCAGACTGAAGGAGACCAAAGAGTTATAGTAAATACCATATGTGATTCTTAACTGACCCTTTTGCTATAAAGGATAGGATTGGGACAGTTGGTGAAACTTGAGTGGGATCTGAGGATCAATAGTAGTAACGCATCAGCATTAGTTTTCTGCTTTTGATAGTTGATGTAGCAGAATGTTCTTATTTGTAGGAAACACACACTGAAGTATATATGGGGGTGATAGGGCATCATGTCACCAACTTATTCTCAAATGGTTGGAGGGAAAAAAAATTCTTTGTATTGTACTTGCAACTTTTCTATAAACCTAAAGTGGTTTCCAAAGAAAATTTTATAGACCCCCACAAAAGGATTCTGATTGGCCCTGCTTAGGGCACGTATCTATTCTAGACCAATGGCTATGTCCAAGGCCTTGAGGTTCCCTGATTGGCCAGTGTGGGCGGTATGCCCACTACTGACATAGGGAGCTTGTGTGGGCAGCTGGAGTGACAGTCCCTAGGATCAGACAGGCTGAAAAACAGCAGTTTCCTCAAGGAGAGGATTCAAGACAGATTAAAAAAAAGTAACAGCTGTCTATTATATTCAGGTTACACTATTATTATCAACTTTTAGAAAATCATCCAATCATTTGAAAGCACATAACCTTTGATCCAGTAATTCCACTTCTTGGTAATTTATGTTAAGAAAATAATCCCCATATGGAGTGATGGAAGCTTTATATTCCAAGATGTTGGTTCCAGTGTTATCTAGGATACTGAAATACTAAACGTCACCTATGGTCCCAGAATGGGAGAAAGGCTGAGGAAGGCTGATCTATAGCGGGATGGCTGACCAGAGCTGAGGCCATTTTCACGGTCACTGGACCTTTGTGTGTCCTAACCATAGGTCCCTACATTTCCCTCTCTTGGTGAGACCATCTCAGTCTACCCAACTTGTCCAAACAACATGATGAGTTATGACTTCGTATCCTTGAGAATGACTCAAAGTAAAAAGACTGACTATTCCAAGCGTTGGGTAGGTAGAATGCTACTCAACAATAAAGAAGAATGAATTACAGGTCTATGTGACAACATGGATGCATCTCCAAAACACGTTATGCTGAGGGAAAGGAGTCTTCCATAAGAGTACATGTATGATTTCACTTCACTTATGTGAAGTTCAACAGAGAAAATTAATCTACTATATACCACTATTAGTAGTAGTAATAGTAGTAATACTACTATTACTATAGTAATCTATATATTACTATAGACATCAGAACAATGATTACTTCTGGGGAATGGGGTATTGACTGGAAAAGAGGATCAGGCAATTTTCGGGGGTTGTGGAAATGTTCTATATCTTGATTTGCATGGTGGTTACATTGGATGGTACTTTAAAAATCTGTCATGTTTTACTGTATGTAAAGTATACCTCTATACAAAAAGAATATAATTTTAAAAATTGTTTAAAGACTCCCAAGTTCTGAAAGACAGATGGAGGGAGAGGTGTATCTATTAGGTACAGTGCTGAACTATTTGCAGTGCGTTTTCTTTTTTTTTCTTTTTTTTTTTTTATTAAATTTATTGGGGTGACAATTGTTAGTAAAATTACATAGATTTCAGGTGTACAATTCTGTATTACATCATCTATAAATCCCATTGTGTGTTCATCACCCAGAGCAGTGCGTTTTCATATTCGTGGTTCTAGTATCCAAAATCCATACGGGGATGTCTACTTTCTCACCAAGTTTTTCCCTCATTGTTCCTCCCATGAGTCCCTCTGCTTCAGTCTCACTGGCCACTTGCTGTTCCTCAAATAAGCCACACATGTCCTCTTCTCAGGGCCTTTGCACTTGCTGTTGTCTCTACCTGGAATTGTCTTCTCCCAGAGTCTGTCTTGCCCCTTTACATCCTCAGTTCTATTTTTCTTCATTACTCTCATTACCACCTAGCATTGTACATATGGCTTTGCTTATTGTCTCTCTCTTTTGCTAGAATGTCAGCTCCATGAGGCAGGAACTTTGTCTGTTTTGTTCCCCACTGTGTCCCCAGGACCAAGAATAAAACGTTCAGTAGACATTTGCTGAGTATTTAGACTTAGCGGCCTTTCACAGCAATCGTGAGAGATTTTTTGGAGATTGTACAGTTTAAAAAGGATAATGATGACACACAGTACATAGTCAATAAGTGTGAGTTCTTTTTATCTCCCAAACTCTTCTCTATAGGGTGTGTAGGCACGGATTTATAATCATCCCCGTTTTTTAAGTTAGGAAAATAAAGTTCTGAATGGTCTAGTGACTTTCCCAAGAACCACCTACAAGAGGCAACTCTCAGTGCTGAGTATGGGTCTTTTGATCCCAAATGGCCCTTAATGCAGGCAGCAGCCATCAGTTAAATGGCCAGACTATACCATGGAG
Source organism: Rhinolophus sinicus (assembly GCF_036562045.2). NCBI lineage: Eukaryota > Metazoa > Chordata > Mammalia > Chiroptera > Rhinolophidae > Rhinolophus > Rhinolophus sinicus. Next base: position 18,614,238 of record NC_133764.1, read on the forward strand.
GGCAAAGGTGTTAGCACAGGGACTAATTTGTTGACCACTAATGGATACCAGCCAGGTAGACTCTCTTCCTCCCCCAATTTTACACCCTGGAATCTTATGGCAGGACATGTACAACTCTCTATTAACTTTGCCAGGGAGGAGGAAGGCGCAGTAGTGATGTAGATAAGCTCAAGGTCACAGGTATTTGACACCTGAACACGTCACTCGTTTTCTTTTGATAGCAGATATTCATTCCCAACCATGTATGATCTCAGCTACACTCACGTGAATTTTCATGTCGAGGCTGTGTACTCCATGCTTGCAGGACATATGCGTTTAGGGCGGTGGGACTAGGGGCAGGGAGGAGCTCAGGTGACTGAAGACAGCCAACCAGAGAACAAACACGTGCCACAAAGGCTGAAGTTCAAGTTCTCCAGGATGGAAAGTGGCAAATCACTGTGAGTGAAATAAATGAAGATGGGTGGACAGACGAGCACTGCTTGGCCCTTTAAGCGCTAATATTGGACCCATCTCAATGTCTGATTTAGCTGATAGCACATCCCAGCTGGTCTCTGACTTCCTCTTATTACCCTGCTAATCCTGAACCACTTGCCCTAACCCATCTGACCTACTCCCCAACTTCCTCTGATGACTTCACTGCCTTCCAGATTGAACGTTCCAGACCTCTCTCTCCACCTCCACTGGACTTGAGATTCTCCTCTGAAAGTACTGTTTCAGCGTGCCCAGCCTGACCCAGGTTCTGGGGGTTTCACTTCCAGTGCAGATCCCGAGAGGACATCTAACATCTCATAATGGAAACCCCAAAGCGGGGGAGGATTCTGAAGTGCACGTGCAAGGTGGTTATCTTTTTCTAAATCTAAGATTTGTCATTTTTAGCAGGAACCACACCCCTTTGGCAATCTGAAAAAAGCTATGGACCTTTTCCCCAAGGAAAAGTACATTCACACAAGAATTTAGTGGGTTCCTACATCCCTTGAAACCCATCCATAGAAACTGAGTTAAGGACATCTGCTTTAAGTACACAAGCAACCTATTTTTCAGAGGCTTTGTTAATATTCCTTAAAATCGTCCAGTGATCTGAAGTTTTCTAACCTTTAGGTGATTGGGGGTGTTTCCCCTTAATTACAGAGGAGTTTGTGTTGGGAGAAGGCAGATGTAGTGGTAAATTAAGCTTAGGACTTGTCTGGGAGAATGAAGATGAAAAGAATAGCTCAAGTCTCGTGTTTTGCCAGAAGGAGAAGGAACACGGCGTCCTCACGCTCAAGGCTTGTTCTAAACTTAGCCAGCTCCCGTGGTTCCAAAGTTGGCAAAATGAGCTCCTAATAAACATGCCGTGGTGCAGTGACTCACTGAGACAGCAGCCATGTGTGGGATGTGGCTTCTTAGCCAGACAAGGGACTGTGGTGGGCTGAGACCCTCACCCAGCGGGGATGTCCAGTGTAGGGTGAGGATGGCCTGGTACCCGGCTGCCCTAAAGAGCCAGTGGCAGAACCTAACTTCTCTTTCCACAGAGAAGGAAAAGAAGGCCTGGGGCAGGGGGAACAGGGTGTGGGGGGGCTGCAAAACAAAGCGGAGGACCTGGTGATGTCACACAGTGAGAGAGGGAGCCATCTTGGGGACTTTCTCTGCTAGGACTTTACAACTATCAGGGCCCGGAACAAGGGAGACCCTGGTGCCACGTGGGCACACCAACCCACCTAAGGAGGATGGCATTCCTCGATGCCAAGGGATTTCCCCCTATGTGACCTTACGTATCTGGGCATTAGTAGAAGATGACTTCTAGAAGGAGAGGCAGGTAATGCCCCTCCACCCTACCTGGCCCTGGTCAGGCTGTGCTGAAGGCTGCTGTCAGCTCAGGGCACTGCACTCCTGGAGAAGTGAGCAGTTTGGAGGAGATGGATGGACTTGGGGTTCACCATTAAATGGGAACACTGAGGCAAATGGGCATGGTTACTATCGCCAAAGAGTCGGGGTGGGCTCTCCAATTTGTCAGACTCCCTCTGCAGAGGCTGAGACAATCCCACAGGACTGCCAGCCACAGGCTCAGTAGGCTGGGCGGGGCCTCCCGGGGTCCGGTGGGTGCTGAGAGTTTCTGGCAGTAGTCAGGAAGAGTGTTCATCTGAGCAGCAAGTTGAAGTTGCAGCTGAGAAGGGGAGTAGCCCAGGGCATCATACAGCAGCAGGTGTGAGAGGTGATGGGACAGATGGCCCAGGCCAGGGAGATAAGGGACAGGCCAGGAGGCTGAGAGTTAGAACGGTGCACAACATTGGCCCTGAACAGGACAGAAATATGCAAGCTGCTCTGCGTGGGGAGAGGTCTCCTGGCACCTAGGGAGGTCAGAGGACCCAATGACGTGGACCTTCCTGGGCATGATGGCAGAGGCCTTAGTCATGGTCCACGATGCCCTCAGGAGAGAACGAAGATGAATGGGAGAAGCTTGAAGAAGTCAACCCAATATAAGGAAGGGCTTCTCAGCCACACCCACAGCTACTGAGCAGTGAAATGAAAGGTAGTGAACTCCCTGACATCAGGCTTCAAGCCGTTCCTCTTGGTGGGAAGAGTAGAGAGCAGATTCAAGCACCAAAGTCCCTTCCTACCTTAAGAGTCTTTGGCTTGGATTCCTCCAGGAGCCTTGTTGAGGGAGAAGAGCAGAAATGAATTTCTTCTTTTTCATAATGGGAAAGTCAAGCCCCAGACTGAATGCTGCACCCAAGGTCACAGAGAAAAGCAGCAGAACTGGGAACAAAACCCACATCTGCTCCTTCCCAAGCCCCAGACTTTCCCATCTGCTTTCCCAACTGGTGTCCCAGCCTGTGCTATTTTGGGCTGGCTTCTCCGCCGGGCCAGAAGGTGCCTATGGGACCGACATGGCATTGCCTGCCGGCTCCCAGGTGAGGCTGGTAGAACACCAAGGGGCCTATCCTCTGCCTGGGTCAAAAAGGGGAAGAAAAACATGTCACACACTTACCCAGCCCTGGCTCTGTCCCTGCCCCCTCAGGAGGAAAGGTAACTGTGCAGGCCACGTACTTACTCTGTCTCTGACTCTCTTAGCAAAGGAAAAGACATTTTCACTTCTTTGGGGAAAGTTGAAGACCTACAGGTGAACCTTGTCCTCCAGGCCACCAGGGGGACCCAGCTGGCCTGGCTAAGATCTTTGTTTCCCAAATAAATTCCTTAGAACACCAATCTTTCAAAAAGTTCCTTGAAGAAAGGTGTGTGTGTGTGTGTGTGTGTGTGTGTGTGTGTGTGTGTGTGTTGTAGCTTTGTTGAGCTATAATTACATACCATACTATCCACACATTTAAAGCATACAATCAATGGATTTTGCATATTCACAGAGTTGTGCAACCATCACCACAGTCGATTTTAGAAACTTTTCATCATTTCTAAAAGAAACTCTGTTCCCTTCAGCTATCACTCTCTAATTCCCCATCTCCCCAGCCTTAGGCAACCACTATTCTACTTTTTGTCCCTACAGATTTGGCTATTCTGGACATGTCATATAAATGGAATCATATAATACGTGGTACTTTGTGTCTGGCTTCTTTCACTTAGCTTACACTTTGCAAATGTTGTTTGCAAAGTTCAACCATGTTGTAGCATGTGTCAATACTTCATTCTTTTTTAATGGATGAATAATATTCCATTGTTTGGATATGCCACATTTTGATTATTTATCAGCTGATGGACAGTTATTTCCACTTTTTGGCTATTATGATTGTGGGAAGGTTTTGTGTCCAAATAAATTTGGGAAGTGATGCCAGTTCTGTCACCCTCTTAGAGATTCACAATGCTATTTAGCATATTAAAGGCTCTGAGAAGTCCTACAATAAAGTCAGATTGAGAAAGTTATCCTTTCTCAATCTAGACTTCTCTTACAATCCGTTACACTGGAATCCCAGGAATCTGTGTGTCAAGGTACACACTTAGAAAAATAGTGACTTGCCTGAAGAAAAGCTGACAACATGGAATCTCTACTGAAAGGAAGTGGGCTATAAAAAGTGTTCCAGGGGCCGGCCCGGTGGCTCAGGCGGCTGGAGCTCTGTGCTCCTAACTCTGAAGGCTGCCGGTTCGATTCCCACATGGGCCAGTGGGCTCTCAACCACAAGGTTGCCAGTTCAACTCCTCGAGTCCTGCAAGGGATGGTGGGCAGCGCCCCCTGCAACTAAGATTGAACACGGCACCTTGAGCTGAGCTGCCGCTGAGCTCCCAGATGGTTCAGTTGGTTGGAGCGCGTCCTCTCAACCACAAGGTTGCCGGTTCGACTCCCACAAGGGATGGTGGGCTGTGCCCCCTGCAACTAGCAAGGGCAACTGGACCTGGAGCTGAGCTGCGCCCTCCACAACTAAGACTGAAAGGACAACAACTTGAAGCTGAACGGTACCCTCCACAACTAAGATTGAAAGGACAACAACTTGACTTGGAAAAAAGTCCTGGCAGTACACACTGTTCCCCAATAAAGTCCTGTTCCCCTTCCCCGATAAAATCTTTAAAAAAAAAAAAAAAGTGTTCCAACCCCGTCCTGCTGCTGCCCCTGGGAGGACTATTGAATAAGCTGAAAATGCCATAAATCCTGAGAAATCCAGCAGATTGGGAGACCTTGCCAGGCTATGGCCTGCTCATTCATTTGCTTCTTTGGTCATTAAACCGACATAGTTTAAGTACCTGTGGGGCTACAACAGAGGCTTTCAAACATCTATGACAATAGGAATCTATGACAATCTTAATTCATGGCTTGGTGTTACACACACACAGACACACACACAAACACACACACACACACAACTGAAAGTGTGTGAAGCAATGTTTTGCCTTACAATGTGCAGTATCTCCTGTAAGTGATTATTCTATCTTACTTTGCTCAAAAAATATATATTGGTCCTGACCCATTAAATTGATTTCATAACTCATTAATAGAGCATAAGCTGCAGTTTAAAAGCCCACAAAGCTGACAGACTGGGGAAAATACTCGCGAAACATATCTGACAGACAGCTATATCCAGCATATATATAAAAAAAAAACTGTTACAATTTTTTAAATGAAACAAAAGGGAGGAGAAGGAGGAGGAGGGGAGAGGGAGGAGAAGGAGAAAGAACAAGAATTTTTTTTTTAAAGGGCAAAAGATTTTAACAGGCACTGACAAAAGACCTAGCAATGGCCAATAGGCACATGAAAAGGCATTTAACATCAGTAGTCATCAGGAAATGAAATACCACTAACACCCATTAGAATGGCTGAAGTGTAAAACAACTGACAATATCAAAAATTGAAAAGGATGTGGAGCAACTGGAGCATTCCTGTGTTGTGGGTAGGAAGGCAGAATACCTAGCCACTTTGGAAAACCGTATCTTATCAAGTTAAATACACACTCACCACATAACCCACGAATTACACTCCTAGGTATTTACCCAAGAAAAATGAAAACATGTCCATACAAAGACTAATGCAGTAATGTTTATAGCATCATTATCCATATTAGCCAGAAACTATAAACAACACAAATGTCCATCAATAAATGAATGAGTAAACAAATGGTAGTATATTCATAAAAAGGAATACTACTCAGCAATGAAAAGAATGAAATATTAACACTTGCAACATGTACGAATCTCAAAAACATTGTGCTAAATGAAGTAAGTCAAAGATGAAAGACCACAAACTGTATGATTCCATTTGTATGAAATTCTGGAACAGACAAAATAATAGTGACATAACGCAAATCGATGGTTGCCTGGAGGTGGGAGACTGACAGCAAAAGGCTCAAGGAAACATTTAGGATGATAACAATGTAACTGTAACTGTATACAATTACCAAAATTCATCAAACTCTCACCTAAAATGAGTTAATTTTATTATATATAAATTATACTTCCATAAAACTCTTTTTAAAACCTTGCTGATTATCTAGGGGGAGAGTCAGCCAGACCAAGGAGTTTGTACTATGCTATGCCCAGGCCCGAAAGCCATGGGGAGCCATGCAGGGTTTGGAGCAGGAGAGTGTCAGGATCCGATTTGTGTTTAGAGCGGTCACTCACATAGACCACTATGTGGACAAACGATGTGGTGAGAAGAAATAAGGGCCTGAACTGAAGAGGTGGAGAGAAGCTGGAGCAGAGGGCTATTTAGGTAGTAGAAGAGGATCTGAAGACAGATTAGAATACAGTGGGTGAGGGGGCTGGGAAGCGATGGGGGGACAGAGAAAGACGGAATGCATCTTATGTTTGCGCCTTAGCAACCAGGTGGATGATGATGATGGTGTCTTCAGAAAGCAATCAGGCTTGGGGAGGACGAGGATGAGTTCAGGCTGTGACATGGAGGCTGGGGGGCTGTGGGCCGCCTGAGAAAATGTGGGAGATGGGAATTTTCATCAGTCCAGGCATCGGAAGAGAGATCTGGTCTGAACGCAGAGCCTTGGGCGTCATGGTTAAGCCTTGGGAGAGAATGAGAAGCGGGGAAAGAGAGTTGAGAATACCATCTTGGAGAACACTAGTATTAAGCGTGAATTCGAAGTGAAATAAGTCAGCTGAGAAAGACAAATGCCATATGATCTCACTCAATATGTGGAATCTAAAGAACAGAATACATGGACAAATAAAACAGAAATAGACTCATAGATACAGAGAACAAACTGATGGTGCCTAGATGGGAAGGGGTATTGGAGGATGGGTGAGAAAGGCGAAAGGATTAGAAAGTACAAATTGGAGTCACAAAATAGTCACGGGGATGTGAAATACAGTACGGAGAATATAGTCAGTAATGTTGTAAAGACTATGTAGGGTGTCAGATGGGTACTGGACTTACCTGGGAGATCACGTCATAGATTATATAAATGTCTAACCACTGCACTATACACCTGAAACTAATATAAAATAATATTGAATGTCAAACATATATATATATATATATATATATATATATATATATATATATATGGACATGAGATCAAAAGTACAGCATAGGGAATATAGCCAATGGTATTGTAATAGCTCTGTACGGGGTCAGATGGACAATAGACTTGCAGGGGTTGTCACTTTGTGAGGGGTGTAAATGTTTAATCATTATATTGTTTTGTACACCTGAAACTGAAAAAAAGAAAAAAAAGAGCAAGTTAATGGGAAGGGATGGAGGGAATGTGGCCAGCGAGATCAGAGGAAGACAGGAGGGTGGGGTGTTACCATAGTGATGGCGTGGGCAGAAAGGTCAAGTGCCACAGAGCCTGCACAGGAGACTAAACCTGAGACAGAGGACAGGAACTCTACTGCAAGAGGTCAAAGGGTAAATGAGGAAAGGCAGGCAGGCTGTGTAGACATTCTTTGAAAAAGTTTGAGAGAAAAGAGACAGAGGGGTCTGTTTCTTGAGGAGAATAGGGTCACAAAATGAAGATGTTGTGCAGGCGCAGGAGCTGGGCAGCGGAGTGGCACGGAGTCCTGGCTCTAATCGAAGTGCCAGCTTCCCTCACCAACCATCCTGCCACTTGGAGCAGAAGCAGCCTCTTTTTGGCAATGGTTTTGCCCTTACTCATGTTTGGATTAACAGCAAATTCTAATTTCCTTGCCGACTCATTTCCCACCCCTCAGGGGGCCTGGCAGGAGGCCCCAACACCTTCCCTGCCCCCTCTCCTTCCAAGCCAGAGGGAGGTTGGGAGAGCTGCAGATGGTTCCCAGCAGGTTCATCGTAGAAGAAATCAGGAAGCAGAGTGAGACCCGGAGGGCCAGCATGCCAAGTCTCCCCATTTGGGGATAAATAAAAACTGAGGCCTGGAGAAGGGCTTTTGGTTTGCCCAAGACTACAAAGCTGTATCCACAGCACTGCCCAGAACTTCAGTGGCAGACTTCTCAGAGGCTTGGGTGGGGAGGTGATGCCCAGCCAGTCTTGAGAACCCAGAGGACATCAACCCACCCAGCAGGAACTCCAGCAGGAAGAACCTGGAGAAAAGGGAGAGATAATAAAATGACTCTCCTGTGACTGGCTGGCCAATTGCCCTGATTGCTGGCCTGGGGAGGGGCGAGGCCCATCCCGGGCCTCCTGCCAGGCTCCCTGAAGGGTAGGAAATGAGTCCACCGCTATCCTCCGTGTGAGTTAGGGCAAAACGGTGGCCAAAAAGAGGCTGCTTCTGTTCCAAGTAGCAAGAAGGTTTGAGAGGGAAGCCGCCACTGAGACCAGAGCTAGGACTCCTTACCCACTTTCCTGCTGTCTGGCTCTGTGACCTTAAACAACCTGCTTAACCTCTCAGAGCTTGGAAATTCCACCCATTACCTCTGACAGACACATGTTCCTTTATTCATTTCCTCATTTATTCATTCATCCAACAAGTATTTCTCAGCATCTGTTCCATTGGAAAGGGTGTGTGGTTGGAAGAGCTAAGACTTTGGAATCAGAGACACAAATTCAAATTTCCTTGCCACTGAGGAGCTATGTGACTTTGGCCAAGCCATTTAATCTCTATGTGCCTCGGTTTCCTCACCTGCAAAAGGGGGGTAAGAATACCTACCTCATAAGGTAGATGTAAAGATTAAGTTCAACTAGACAAATGAGAGCCTTTAACAAAGGAGAACACAGCAGCCGTAAGTACACAAGTGGCAGCCTGAGGATGATGACCTGTAAAGCCCAAGCCAGTGCCTGGATCATACAAGGGGCTCAAGAAATTGTAGTTATTGTTATTGTGTTACTGTTGATGTTAACAATCATAAAACAGTAATACCGTTGTATCTGTCATGCAGTGTCTCGGGTCCTGCTCCCCACAGAAGAACGCAGGATATGGTGAGGCCAGAAAGGAACACCAACGGAACCATGGATAGGGCGTTCATACCATTATAGTCTCTCTGGCGACAGGGTTGGAGATACAGGAAGCCGACTCCATACAATGCGCAATCCGCCGTCTGCTTCTCTGCCAACCAACCAACCAACCAACGTACCCATGGCAGTTATATGGTGGCTAATGGCTAACCGGTTACAGCTGATGGCCATCTACTACCCAAACCAACACCTTTTCACGTGAGGCCAAGAGCATGGTAACTGCTCTCTGGGACTCTGTCATTATATGTGAAGAGCTTAAATGCTTCCTGACATAGCAGCTACTCAAGTGGTTACTATTAATGCCTTTATTTCAGTCATGGCATCATGACATGTAGGTTCTCCATGCATGTGAGTTTCCTCCCCCCATCACCACAGACCTCAGAACATCGTGATCCTAGGGAAGGGTCCATGGTCATCTAGGATGGAGTTAGGCGCCTTTGGGTCCCCCAGAGCCTATAAATCCCAGCATCCTGTGGAGACCTCCATTCCAGAGCAACTCAGGACCCAGATCTGCCTCACAGCTGTTGCTGGAAGAAACAACAGATCATTCCAGCAAACCTCAAGTCTGGTTCTGGAACAACCACAGTCCCCCCTCCCCATCCCCCCCACTGCATGTTTCTCGGCCCAGGAGCAAGCTGGACTCTGCTTTCTCTGCCCAACATTTATATTCCCAGCTATTTATAACCCAGGCTTAGAGCCGCTGGGGCTGAATGGATGATGAGAAATCTGGCCTCCTATCACGTGAGCAGCCCAGAGGCCCCTGGCGCCCATCAGAGCATTTCATTTTCCAAACTATCGCTTTAGTTTTCTTTCTCTTCCCCTGGCTCTCTAGCATCTCTGTAGCTTGGGCAACATGGTTCAATGAAAGATCGTGTCATTTATCCCAATAACTCTGTTTTGGAGTCATGTGGGCTCTGGGGTCCCAGCCTATTTGTGGCCCTGAGGTGCTCTGCTTCTCTTTCACTAAGGTGGAAGGTGGCCCTGACTGCCTGCTGGGGAGTAGAGGAGAAAATGAGGAGCAATGGCCAACGGCTGGGAGGGCTGAGGGGTCGAAGGCGTGAGGGAGGGCAGAAGGACACTCACTGTGCTGTCTGTAGCGCCAGGGAAGGAAGTAGGAGGGCCAGAAGCAACTGCAATATGGTGAAGGTTCAGGAGTATAGGGGCTGGAATCCCAGGTCTGCTACTTCCTGGCAGTGTGTCCTTGGACAAGTTACTTAACCTCTCTGAATCTCGGTTTCTTACCCTGTAAAATACGGAAGAGAGTTTCACCAGAGTCACTATAAGGAGTGAGAGAATATTTGGGGAGCTCCTATAGCATAGTGCCTGGTATGCAATTGCTGTATCTGCCTTTTTTTTACCTCCCCCCAAAACCCATCTTCGGACCACCTAAAGCCAAAAGATCTGAATCCTTTGCTCCCCATGCTTTTCCCAGGGTTTGCCATTGAAAAGGGGATCAACCTGAAGAAGAGAGCCTTGGCTTCAGGTGCAGCTAACTGGGGACTCTTCATCTAAATTGCTTGATTTGGAGCTGGTCGATTAATCAAGAGCAGCAGCAGCCCCAGTTTGAACTTGCGTAACCACAAAAACATGGGCCTGTGAGGAGGAGGGCTGGACAGGGGAGAGTGTGTCTGCATGCGGAACTCTGGAGGCTCACAGGAGAAAACATGTCCGAAGCGGAGAGATGAGGGCCAGGCTTGATCCAAGGACCTCTTGCCAACTATGGTGAGACACGGCCTCCAAGTGGCTTTGTGGCAACATCAAGACATGGCATTGTGAAGATGGATAGGTCCTCCCCATAGGGCTGGAGCAGGAGGGGAGAAAATGGTGGTCCAAGAGGCCCGCATGAGGCTAAGTTGGGGAGCCCAGAAATCTCTGAGAGTCATGGTGAACAGAGCTGGACACCTGCCATTACTAGGGGGCTAGAGAGTCTAAGGAATCCTGCTCGCTACTCTTACAGCGCCCCCTCGTGGCCGGGTTGCCTGGGAGAAATGCTTGTCCCAGGCTAAGGGCTAAAGTAGGTTAATGTTTCTCATTACAACAGAAGGACAGATAAACGTGTGTGTATGGGGGTGCGAGGGGGAGGGAGGGGATAGAGGGGTGGGGAGTGAGGGGGCTGAATTTAAAATTTACTCCGAATCACTGAATCTCCTTGGGGACCCCACTAGTCTCCTTGAGCTCTGGGAGGGGAGCACTATATCTAGTTTGTTCAGTGTCGTCTCCCCAGGGTCCAGCACACAACTTAGAATGCTCAAGAATTCATGAATGGATGAATAAATGTTGAGAGAGATTGGCTTTCAGGGAGAGTCCGCCAGGTGTGGGAGAGAAACAAGACGGAAAAGGTCTTGGTCTGTCGTCCCCATCCCTCCCTACACCTGGCCAAGTCACAGCCTGGGATGCTAGGGGCAGCTGGTGTAGGGCAAGGAGTATCCCAGCTCTGCTACCTACAAGCTGGGTGGCCTCAGGCTTCTCATTTAACCTCTCTGAGCCTCATGAGCCCCCTCTATAAAAAAGAGACCCTAAGGCTGTCTAGGCAGTTTTTTTTGAAAGTTAAGTAAGTGAGACGGGTAAAAGGGTGTACGATGGTCAGTACTCAATGCACGGGCATTTCCTTGGCAAGGCAAGGATGGCCGGGCAGAGACTCACTCTCCCACCCAGCACCCTCCTCTGCTTTCTCTTCCTGTCGCAATGCAGTGCCAGTTCCCCAAGACTGGCTGGCAGCTGCTGTGCTGCCTGCTGCCTGCTGCCTGCTGGCCAGCATCCAGGCCCAAACCAGAACCGAGAACCACCCCCATCCCAGCAGCAGCCACTCACTTTCTTCTTCCCTCCTCATTCCCACTCACCAACCCCCACTCCCACCCTCCATTCCTCTCCTCCTTTCTTCAGTGACTTCCCTGCCTCTCTGTGTTTCTTCTAGACATCGATCCAGCCAACTAGAGAAGAATAAAACGGAAGCCTCCTCCTCATCCTTTTCTACTGTGGCAGAGCTCACAGGCCCCTCCTCGTGGGCCTCATGGACCGGGAAAAACACTCCCACTGTGTGCCCGGCTGAGAGCCCCGCCTGCCCAGCCCTGCTCATGAGGCTGAGCCTGTGAGGGGAATGGGCATTTCACCAGAGTGAAAATACCACTGATTTAGGAAGCAGAGCTGGGGAGCTGGCCTGACCTCCCAGCTCCGCTACGGGTCTCAGGTGGGAGCTGAATCATTCTGGACATTCTGTCTTTTCCCACAAACATGGACCTGTTCCCCCTACTCTAGGCTCTTGTGCTACTCAGGCTGAGGCCACAGAAGAAGCCCTGCTGGACCCGGGATGTCACCAGTGTCCTCTCAGTAGTGTCCTGGGCTCAGGCCCTCTTTCTTGGGAAAATGCCTCATCTAGCATCCCACGGTGGCCACCCCTATCTCAGGGTAGGAAAAAACCCCAGCAGGTCTTACTGTATGTCAGGCACTGTGCTTTGACCTTTACATGAAGTACCTCGTTTAATCTTTACCACAACCTTTTGAGGCCAATACCATTGTTTTCCCCACCTTTTACAGATGAGGAAACTGAAATGACTTGCCCAAGGCCACGTGTGTGTCAGAGGCAGGATAAGGTCACAGATCTCTCTAACTTCAAAGTTGGTGTGCTTTGATCACCATCCTTTCTCAGGACAGAAAATGTACAAGCCGAAAAAAAAAGCAATACATAAAATCCATTGCGTAATTTGGATGGATTTTATGCAAAGGGAAAGTCAGAGACTCTGGAGGGCTCTCCACTATTGTCACCCGAACAATAAGAAACTCTGGGACTCGTGGTTGGTGAATAGGGAGTAGAAAACAGATCAGTATAATAAAAAATACACACAGGGGCTGGAGCTGGTTAGGCCTGGGTTTGAATGCCAGGTTTTCAATTTGCTAGCTGGGTGGCCATGAGCTGGTGATGTTACTTCTCCATGCCTTGGTTTTGGGGGCTTCTCTTCCAGGATAACCAAGTGAGATCTTACTGAATTGACCCTCCCACAGATAATAACACCTGATAAAAAATACAAGTGGGGGGAGAGAGAGAGAGAGAGAACCTCAAGGCACTGGAGAGTGAATAAAAGCAAGTAGACTCCGGATGGGAGCCAACACTTGAAAGAAGGGAACAGCATAGGGGAAGTCACCCATTTTTTATGGTTTTGATCTTGAGAGCAGGCTACAATCAGCATAGCACAGATAGAAAACACTCAGTCTTTCTGGCCTGAAGAACCAGAGGACAAAATTCATATTAGCCACATCAACTGGAAAGTGAAGAGGGTGCGGGTGGGGGGGGGTGTCAGAAAGGAGAGACCCAGGGAGAGAGAACCCCAGATCCTGTATAGGAACTCGGTTCTAATCTCTGGCTGATCCCTGAACCACACATGCATGGAAACAACTTCAGCTAAGGAGGGGAAAAAAACCAGAACTAAGATTTGGGCTGCCATCCAAGAATAGAGTTTGAAGGTAATTGCCTAATAAAACAAAAAAATGAACACATTTTTGAGACTATAACAGAATCCAGAGCCTCTACAACATAAAATGCACAATGTCAGGATATAACCCTGTTCCTCTGTAGGTATGTTCTCAGACCACAATGGAATTAAACTAGAAATCAATAACAGAAAAATAACTGGAAAATTCCAAAGTGTTGGGAGATCAAACAACATACTTCTAAATAACACATAGGTCAAAGAACTCTCAAGGAAAAATTTTTAAATATTTTTAACAATATGAAAGTGAAAATAAAATTATCAAAATTTGTTTGATGCAGCAATAGCAGTGCTTGGAGGGAAATTTATAGCATTGAATACATATATTACAAAAAGAAAGATCTACAATTAGTAATCTAAGTTTCCACCTTAGGAATCTAGAGAAAGGAAGGCAATGTAAGCCTAAAGCAAGCTGAAGAAAAAAAATAATAAAAATTAGAGCAGAAACCAATGAAACTGAAAACAGGAAATAAATAGGGAAAAAAAAGGAAACTCAAATTGGTCTTTGAAAACATCAATAAAAATACTAAAATTCCAGCCAGGCTAAGTAAAAAGGATACTAATAAAAGTACTAATATCAGAAATGAAAGAGGAGTCATCAATATTGACCCCCATGGACATTAAAAAGATGATAAAAAAATATTATAAACAAAATTGATAACCTAGAAGAAATGAACCAATTTCTTAAAAGATACAAACTACCAAAATTAACATAGGAAAAAAGCAGAAAACCTGAATGAGCCTGTACCTAGTAAAGAAATGGAGTCAATAATTAAAAACCTTCCAAAAAAGAAAGCACTAGAACCACAAAGCTGGAGGACGGACACTACCTGACTTTAAGGTTTACATAAAGCTTTACTATAAAGCTACAGTACTCAAGATAGCATAGTACTGGCAAGAGAACAGATACATAGATCAGAGGAACAGGATGGAGAGCCCAGAAATAGAACCACACAAAAGGAGCAAAGGCAACGCCGTGGAGAAAGGATAGTCTGTTCAACAAATGATGCTAGAAAAAGTGGACATCTATAGGCAAAAACATGACACAAGACAGAGATCTTACTCCCTTCATAAAATTTAACACAAAATGGGTCATAGACCTAAACATACAAAGCAAAACTATAAAATTTCTAGAAAAGAAAATGGGAGAAAATCTAAGGAACTTGGTTTGGGTGATCATTTTTTTCCATAGAACACCAAAATCCATGACCTATGACAGAGAAAAATACACGAGTTGTATTCAGTAAAATTAAAACCTGCTCTGTGAATGAATGAAAAAAAAAATAGGACATCTCAGCAGAGAAAGAGAAATTATATGTATAAAGAAACCAACTGGGAAGAGGAGGGAGGAAAAAATGGAAATTCAAGAACAGAAATATACAATAGTTGAGTTAGCGCAGGAGGAAAAAGTTCACTGGATGAATTGAACAATAGAATGAAGAAGAAAGAGAAACTAGTCAGTGAACATGAAGATAGATAAATAGAAATTATCCAATCTGACCAACAGAGAAAAAAAAGATGAAAAAATCACAACAGTATCTCAGGGACCTGTGGGACAATATCATAAGGCCCAACATACATGTAATTAGAGTCCTAAGAGGAGAAAGAGAATAAGGCAGAATAAAGCATTTGGAGAAAAAAATAATGGCCAATAATGGGAGTTAAATTCCCAAATATGATGAAAGATAAATTTTAAAATTCAAGAAGCTCACCAAGCCCCAAGTAGGATAAAGTTGAAGAAAAGTATGGCTAGGAACCACACGTCAGACTGAAAGCTGAAACCCAAAGATAAGAGAGAATAGCTTGAAAGTAGCCAGAGTGGAAAAAAACCCACTACACACATAGCACCAAAAACTGTGGAGGCCACAATTGGAACCACATCTATAAAGTGGTGGAAGAAATTCTATATAGATTTCGATAGCCAGTGCAAATATCCTTCAAGAATGAAGGTGAAATAAAAGATATTATCAGAAACAAAAAACTAAGAGAATTCATCACCTGCAGACCTGCATTATAAGACAGGCCAGAGGAAATTCTTCAGGCTGTAGGGAAATGCACCAGGTGAAAATTCAAATCTTCAAGAAGGACTAAAGAGTGTCAGAAATGGGAAATATCGGGGTAATTATATAGGATGATTTTCCCTCTGAATTTCTTTAAATAGACATGACTTTTTAAAGAAAAAAATTATAGCATTATCTCGCGGAGTTTATCATGTATGTAGCTGTAATACAAAAAGGTCAGACAATGAAGTCATCGGTGGAAAGTTCACGAACTTAATTGTCCGATCTTTCATACATATGACAATTACAGCATAAAGGACAGGAGGGTGGTAAACGATAGTGATGGTAAATAGTTGGAAGCATGAAATGGTGCAGTATTAACTCTAAGCAGACCGTGAAAAAGTAAGGCTATTGGCTTAGTCTTTTTTAGCTGCTATAACAAAAATACCAGAGACTGGGTGGCTTATAAACAACATAAATGTGTTTCTCACAGTTCTGGAGGCTGGGAAGTCCAAGGTCAAGGTGTTGGCAAATTGTTTGGTGAAGGCCTGCTTTCTGGTTCATACCTAGTGCCTTCTCGATGTGTCCTTACGTAGTGGAAGGGGCTGGGGTTCTCTCTTGAGCCCCTCTTATAAGGACACCAATCTTATTCATGACCTAATCACCCCCCCCCAAGGCCCCACCTCCTACTCCCTTCACCTTGGGAGTTAGGATTTCAATCTATAAATCAGGGAAGGGGGGACACAAGCATTCAGTCCATAGCAGACATAGATTGGGACCTCTAGATAAACCACTGAAAATCTGCAGAACCGAAAAATAAATTCAAATGGAATCCTAAAAAAAAACTTGAATGAATCAAAAGAAGGCGGGGAAGGAGGCTTCCTCATCTGCACGTGGGGATCACACAGCCATAGCTCACAGAGCTGTTAGTGAGAGTAAGAGATTCTGCAGTAGTTTCTGGGCCTCTGGATCAGGCCGGTGGGGGAAGGGGAGGGGGCGGCAGGGCAGCTTCACACGCAGCCCAGGAGGACTGGCTGACATTGGCAGGTCATAATGGAGGACACTCTATCTATTCCAATGACCTCTGGGACCCAGGTGAGCTCCTCCCACAGTATAGGAGGTCCCCTTCCCAGTCTCTGACCCTTCTGTCTTCCCTCTTTGCCAGCCTTCCCCCTCCTCTTCACTTACCCAGTCTCCCGGAAAGAACAGATCATCCCCAGATCTGTACATGGGGTTTGTTTCGATATGCAACCCCAGCAGTTCCTCAGTCTCCTTCCACACTTCCGGGCTGGCGGGTTGTGCTGGCCTCCCTGCCGTACCTCAGTTCTACATACAAACCCCTGTTTCCGCTAGCCAGGTTCAGGGTCTGCGGGAACAAGAAGAGCAGGAGAGTCCTGGATCATCCTCCTCTTCCTCTTTGCGCCTGAGGTCTTAGCCCCAGCACAGCTCTCGGCCGGGACCTCCTCGGCCATCGGGATTAAGGGGGACCACGTATCCCTTCATTCCTTCATTCATTCTGTACGACGAATCTGCTATTCACCAGGAGCTAGGAATACAAAAAAAAACACCTGTGCTCTGCCTGTTCCTGGCAGTGGTCAGGATGAAGATGGGAAATGTTACAGAGACATCCTGGCAACAGACTCCACAGAACTCCTAACTGCCTGGAAGTGGGAATTAAAGAGAAGTCAGGGATGAGGCCTGGTGTCTGCCTTCAGAGAGCTGGTGCTGTGAGCAGAGACTCACCGGGCCTCCTGGGACTGAAGCTGCCAGGCCTCACGGTGCTGCTGGCCCTGCCAGGCTCACTGGACTGTGGCCAGGTCATGTTCAGTCCAAAGGAAAGACAGGCCCATTGCCCTCAGGCCTGAGCTGGACTTGTCACTCGGCCCCAAAGCAAGGGGACTTGTGCTCCTGTGTCTCACAGAATCAGGGGGAAAAACAGTTTGTTTGGCTTCTGCCTGCAGACCCACTCCAGTAAGTCCAAATCTGCCTGAGACCCAGCTGGGGACTCTGCTGTAGGTTCATCACCAAGTGGGGTGACCAACTTGTCCCAGTATACCCAGGACTCTCCCGGTTTTAGCATTGAAAGTATTGTGCCCCAATAAACACCTCCGTCCCTGGCAAACTGGGACAGTTGATGACCCTATGACAGAGGCCACAGGGAGGAGAGTGGGTGGGGCATGATGGTGGGTCAGCCACTCTGGTGGAGCACAACCTAGGGAGTCCCTAGTAAGGGTTTAGAATTGGGGGAGATGCAGCTTTGGTTTAGGCCACTGATGGGTTACGAATTTCCCAAAGATGCTGAGAAACCCGACATAGGTTTCTTTTGTGTTTTTTTTTTAAGGAACTTTGTTCTGGATTCCAAATAACCAACCTTCCTGGGACTTGTGGGAGAAACGAGATGATGCTAACACAGGAATAGTTTTACAAGCAAAAGAAAACGTCAGAGCTAGAAAGGACCTCAAACATTGCATTTTTACCATGTCTCCACCTATTTAACAGATAAGACAGCTGAAGCTAATAGTTAAGAAAATGGGCTTTGAAGTCAGGAAGCTCAGGCTTAAATTCTGACTGTTGTAGAAGAGGGTCGCTCTGGGTGATGGGTGACTGTCAGTCCTTCAGCCTCTTTGTCGTCTTCTCTCGTCACAGGGAGCTCATGACCTCTTCAGCTCATTACCCTGCCACTACTGGGCAGAGCTCCCTGACAGGAAGTTCTTCCCTGATTCAGGGCTTGTTCTTCATCAGTTTCACTTTTCTTCTGCGGTTCTTGTCACACAGAGTAGGTTGAGTGACTTGTCCTCACAACGGCCTTCACGTGTTTAGAGATGGTGTTCATTCTCCCCTCCCACACCCCCAGCCCAGGCTTCTCTTCTCCTGGTCAAGGACCCTAACCACATTCTAAAAGTTACTCACAACCGCTATGTGGAAATCCAGGCTCAGAGGGGTTTAGTAACCCGTCCAAGTTCGCACAGCTAAGTGAACAACAATTTATCCGAACCCATGATTTTCTAGGTCTTTCTGTGGTTCCCTCCTTGGCTTGAGGATGCACCACTCCAATCTCTACCTCTGTCTTCACGGGGCCTTCTCTCTACGTGTCTGTGTCTTCCCGCCATCTTCCTTCTGTGCGTGTCTCTGAGCCCAAATTTTCCTTTTCTTATACTCAGTCGCTGGATTTAGCATCCAACCTAATCCCGTATAACCTCATCTTGACTTGATTATATCAGCAAGGATCCTGTTTCCAAATAAAGTCACATTCACAGGTAGCAGGGGTTAGGGCTTGGACATATCTTTGGGGGGTACACAATTCAACTCCTCCCACCCACCCCCAACCGAATGTGGTAGAAATTAATTCAGGAGCAGAAGGAAGCGGAACAGACATCATGCCTGGGGAGTGGACTGCTCATGCTCAAGGTGTGACGGAAGGCTGGGCAGAGTCCTGTGGAGAAGGCCCAGCTGCCCAGGCACAGGGACAGAGCCCCAGACGGGAGCCTGGTTTGTGCTCTGTCATCAGACTGTCTTGTGCTTTTCCTGGCTGCTCTGTCTGCCCTCCGGCTGGCAGGAGGAATGGTGATGCAGGCAGAGGAGGGAGCCCGACAGCTTTCGGGCCTGAGCATTTGCAGTGAAGGCTGGCTGGGTCACCGCACTGTTTTGCAAGACACTGTGGATCCCAGCTGCCTGCAAACCGATCTCATCTGCAAAGCAGCAATTTAGTCTGCCGTTGGACAATCCTTGGCAAGGGCTGGAATGACTGGCAGGGACAGGAATTTTTCTTAAAAGAAAAGAGATAGAGGAAGACTCCCAGGGCAAAGAGTGCAGCACTTTACTTTTTCAGAGCCATCAACCAAAACCCAGTTTGTAGAAAGGACAGCCCAACGTCTTGTGATTTCAAAAGGCCTCCGAGGAGGGACTCCAGGCTCCTTTCTGTGTCTAAGGCTATGTCTAGGATAGGTTGGCTTTGTCAAAAGAGCTACATGAAAGCAGAGAGGGATGCAAGTCTTAGCTTCGCCAGGTACCAGCAGTGTGGTCTTGAGTGTCAATTAACCTCTCTGTGTGCCTTATGGCCCTATCGCTAAAGCAGATAGACTGGTAAACATTTATTATCTGCCTTTCTGGCTTCCATCCCCCTTTCTTACAGCAACACCCTTGATTTTCACTTAGAGGGCCCCCCCCCTCCTCTCAGTCCATGAAGTCTGGAAGGCCCCACACCTTATTTAGGATGGGGCATGGAACATTTGATGAGACCTTCAGCCCTTGGGACACTGCCCTCCTCTGGTAGAGCAAGAGGCTCAGGGAGACCATTGACCTAAATTGGTCAGGGTGAATGGCTGGGCTTTTGCAGGAGCTCTCGGGAAAGAGGTTTTTGCTCTCCCGCTAGCCTTAGGGCCAAATGAATATGAACCTGCAGCCATATGGAGATTGTGACAGGAGGACCCATGGGTGCTGGAGTGACATGGAGCCAAGATCAAGGAGGGAAGAAGCGAGAGACAGGCAGTATGGTCTGGGAGACACTGTTGAATCTAGAATCCACCATGCCTGAAGCCATAGCTACCCCTTTGACTTTTCTGTCACATAACCCAGTTTTGCTCAAGCCTGTTTGAATTGGATCCCGTGTCACTTAGAACAAAAGCGTCCTAATCAACCGAGATTAACAATACTCATTTCAGTAGGTTACTCTACCACTCAATAGAATTAGACTCTTAGATTATGAGCTTTTTGGGGACAGGCACTGTCTTATGTATTTGTGTGATCTTAGCAGCTGGCCCCATAACAGATGCTCAAAGGTTTGCGGAATGAATGAATGTATTTAAATGCCCCTAAAGGTTATAGGATTCCTAATAAATGTTAGCTAATACTATCCCGGCAACGTTAATCTTATTATCTTTTCTTGCCCTTTTCACAAATTTGTATACTGAGTCAATAAACCCCTCCCTGACTCCCCTAATTAACTAAATAATTAAGTTAGCAATACCTGTTGTCTGCCTAGCATGTTCTAGGATTGGGCCGTAGAAGTCCAGTGATGAAGAAAAATGACACATGGAAACTGCTCCAATGAAGTCCCAGTAGTTATAAATAGTGTGTGATAAGGTTACCATAGAGATAAATGTAAATTCTGCAGAGACACAAGAGAGGGATCAGCTGACCCTGACTTAGAGGGTTAGACACTGGCCTCTCCTAGGAAGCGTTTGCTGGGGGCTGAAAACGGAGGAGGAGTTCGTGTGATACCTGGAGTGGGGTGGGAGGCTGCTCAAGGAAGGGGAAACAGGCTGGGGAAGAGCAAGGAGCTGTCTGAGGAACATAAGTCTATCTGGTTTGAGAGGAGTGGGCCCAGGCAGTGTGACATTCGTGAGGCTGGAAGGATGGAGGATGAGGCCCTCATCATCCATACTGAAAACTTGGGATACAGGCCTAAAGCAGAGGGGTTGCATAGGCTGCAGGGATCTAGGCCGAGGCCCAGCATGCACAGACTTGCATTGTTGGAACACTCTCCTTGGCTGGAGTGTGAAGGATGGTACTATAGACCGAAGGTTTATGTCCCACCCCAAATTCATATGTTGAAATCCTAACCCCCAATGTGATGGTATCCGCAGGTGGGGCCTTTGGGAGGTGATTAGAATGGGGATTGGTGGCCTTGTAAAAGCAACCCCAGAGAGCTGCCTAGACCTTTCCACCACATGAGAGCACAGCAAGAAGACGACCAGCTATGAACCAAGAAGTGGGCCCTCATCAAACACTGAACCTGCCAGCACCTTGATCTTGGACCTCCCAGCCTACAGAAATAATAGAAATAAATGTCTATTGTTTAAGCCATCCAGTCTATGGTATTTTTGTTATGTCAGCCTGAATGGACTGAGACAAATGGGTTGAGGGGACTGTGTACAAGAGGCGTGGCAATGGTCCAGGGGGAGATGCTGGTGGCCTGAACCCAAGAAGAAGCAAAGGGATGGAGAGAAGTGGGCTGATAGCAGGGTTATTTGGAAACAAAACAAAAAGAGTATACGGGAAATTGTGATGGGAAGGGTGTCAGAAAAGAGGGAAAGGGAAGGGTCAAGGGCAGTTGGGAGAAGCATGTGGCTGTTTCCTGAGAACAATTTAGACAGGGAAAGCAAGGATGGATTTCATGTTCTCCTGCTTTCACTGCTAAGGAAAGCTCTGGCTCAGCCCATGCGGCTCCTGGGCTTTAGGGATAGGAAGGAGAATTGCTGTGGCCCCTGGATTTCCATGGAAAATACCTAGCAGTAAGTAGTAGGGGGGAAGGAGTGAAAGAGAAGGAAACTAAGCAGGGCTTAGCTGAGGTCATTTGAGCAGGGAAGTTGGAAGCGAGGGAGAAAGGAGACTGACAGCAGCTGCCACACATGCGAGGACAGAAAGAAAGAAAAAGAAAGGAAGGAAGGAAAGAAGGAAGGAAGGAAGGAAGGAAGGAAGGAAGGAAGGAAGGAAGGAAGGAAGGAAGGAATAGAGTGAGACACACATAGAAAGACATAGAAGGAGAGAGACACTTGAAGAAATAGGGTTTGAAAAGTTTTGCTACACTATCAGTGTAATCCCCTGGATTTGTTTCCTAGGGCTGCCATTACAAATACTGGCTGCTTAAAACATTAAGTTTATGCTCTCATTGATTGGAGGCCAGAAGTCTGAAATCAAGGTGTTGATAGGGCCATGTTTCCTCCCAAGACTCTAGGGGAGGATCTTTCCTGCCTCTTCCAGCTTCTGGGGATTCCAGTTGTTCCTTGGCTTGTGGCTGCATCACCCCAATTTCTGCCTCGATCTCCCTTTTGTGTGTCTCTTATAAGGACACTTACTAGACTTAGGGCCCACCTGGAGAGTCCAGGATGATCTCATCTCGAGATCCTTAATTGCATCTGCAAAAACTTTTCTCCAAATCAGATTACATTCACAGGTTCCAGGGGTCAGGATGTGGACATATATGAGGAAGGGGGCACTATTTAATCCATACATTCCCTTTCAGGATTACTTCAAGGGACAACAGTAAAGATTTCAATCACTTCTTAATTGTTTTTTTGTTTTGTTTTGTTTTTTTGTAACAGCTTCATTGGGATATAATTCACATACCGTACAAGTCACACATTTAAAGTATACAATTCAATGGTTTTTAGTAAGTATATTCACAATTTTAGAACATTTTTTAAAAAAGGGAAAAGGAACAGGACTTTATTGGGGAACAGTGTGTACTTCCGGGACTTTCCCAAGTCAAGTTGTCCTTTCAGTCTTAGTTGTGGAGGGCGCAGCTCAGCTCCAGGTCCAGTTGCCGTTGTTAGTTGCAGGGGGCGCAGGCCACCATCCCTTGTGGGAATCGAACCAGCAAACTTGTGGTTGAGAGAATGCGCTCCAACCAACTGAGCCATCTGGGAGCTCAGCGGCAGCTCAGCTCAAGGTGCCATGTTCAATCTTAGTTGCAGGGGGTGCAGCCCACCATCCCTTGAGGGAGTCAAGGAATAGAACTGGCAACCTTATGGTTAAGAGCCCGTGCTCCAACCAACTGAGCCATCTGGTCACCCAGAAGCTGAGCGGCAGTGACTGGAAGAGGGCACCAGGGGGCTGTTTACATGCTCTTTCTTGATCTGAGTGTGGCTTTACATGGGTGTGTTCACTTTGAAAATGCACCCAACCGCACACTGACTATTTGTATTTGGGGGGATATACATTACATTGTAAATTTTACAACAAAAAACACAAAAAACCAGAACAAGCAGAAACTGGGTGTGATGCTGTGGTCAGGGGTGGGGTGAGATGAGTGTCACGCATAGCCAGCCCAGGTCCAAGGTTCCTCATGTCAGGGGTGACACACTCCCAGCCCTGACAGGCAGCTGTGTGGGAGGCAAAGAGCAAATTAATTAATTAATCTCTTCCTTCCTTATTTCTCTCCCTTCTTCCTCCGTTCTTTCCTTCCTTCCTTCCTTCCTTCCTTCCTTCCTTCCTTCCTTCCTTCCTTCCTTCCTTCCTTCCTTCATTCTTTCATTCTTTACCATACTTTTAAGACCCATTCATTGAGTACCCACATCAGCCAAGCCCTAGATACACAAAAATAGGTAGTTTACAGCCACTGCCCTCAAGGAGCTCACAGTCCAGTGGGGGAAGCAGATCCGTAAAGAAATCAGTGCAATCTAGAGGGAAAGAGGCCCTGTGAGCCATCCGTCCCAGCAACAACATGGCCACATCAGGCTGGTTGGAGACCAGGGCAGGGCAAAGGGGACAGTCAGGGAGGCTTCTTAAAGAAGGTGATACAGGATCAGAGACCTTAAGCAGGTGGTGATGAGACAGGCTATGGAGAGAGGACCTTCCTGGCAGAGGGAATAACCAGGCTGGCTCTCTTCTTACTGGTAAATGGACATGATTAGGAAGTGGGTATATGAAATAGGGGGGGAGATCAAGAATCAAAGGGAAGGGGTCTGGGGATGATTCGATGGTTTTAAATGCCAGAGGCTACTGTGTTCCTAACTGCTGGCTGGATAGGAATCAAAATGATCCTGGTAGCCGGAGGCTGAGATGATTTTCCAAGGAGTCAGCTTCTTGCAGAGAAGTGTGCAGATGGCCCACTCTGGGGTTCAGGCAAACAAAGCAAATATATGAATCTGGCTGGTGTGGGGCAATAGGGAGTGGTGGGGTCTGTAGACCTTGACTTCCCCAAACTGTCCACAGACATTCAAATTCTGTTGTTTTCCAAGTGGGATGCAGGCAAAACACAACAATCTGGTCCTGAGTTTCACCAAGTACTTGGCTGCCACTTCGCAGCTTCTGGACAAAGTTATCTCCAAGCTGTCTCCAGCTATAAAGAATGATTTAGTGTGTGGGTGATGGGGTGTCGCTCACGAGCTGCAGTCATACAAGGTGAAGCATCCTCGGAGTTCCTTCCTCTCTTGACAGAGTCAGTGGACAAGGCCACCCTGTGAGCCTCCGCGCAGCTTTCCCTGACTCTCAGGGGCAGAGCTCAGACAGAGGGACTGGCTTTTTCACTGTGGAAAAATACTGGCAGTCACAACAGATCTTGATCCAGATTCTGGAAAATCCCAGAAGCCAAGAGCCTAAGATGTGCAGTTGTCCCATGACCAGGGCAGAAAGAGCTGAAGCATGCAGATAAGGCACCTTCCTCTCTGGGAAGACGTGTGGCGCGCCCAAGTTCTCAGAACGGCAAGCAGCAGAGCCACTGCAGCTAGAACTCCAGACACCCGTATCCTTGACAATGGCCTCTGTCTGGTCACGTAGAACCTAGGCTCAGAGAAAGGAGGTGACTCATTTAATGCCACACAGCTGGTAAGTAGTATGTGATCCATCATCACACTTCATTTAGTCTTTCAATAAGCACTTTCGGAGTACCTGCCAGCCACCATTCTAGGCTCTGGGGACCCAGGAGTGAACAAAACAGACAACAATCCCAGCCCTCGTTGAGTTTACATTCCAGAGGGGGAAACACTGAACAAATAAACAAGTAGGTTATGTAATAGATGGGAAACGTGAAGTGCAGTGGAAGAAAATAAATCAGAGTGTGCAGGAGATGTGAGAGTTGCTGGGTTAAATAAGGGGGTGAGAAGGTGATGTTTGAGATACAGCCTGAAGATGGGCGGCAGTGAGCCCTGGATGCTTTTGAAGGAAGAGGTTCCAGAGGGAGCAAACAGTAGAGGTGGTAAGGTGGAGTGAGCCTGGTGTATAAAAGAGCCCAGTGCAGCTAGAGGAGGCCAGTGTGGCTGGAGCAGGGGTAAGGGGCAGAGGGGAGGGATGAGGTCAGTGAAGACATGGGGTGGGGGAGGAGCTGGGGGACAGAGGGAACAGGGCCTTGCAGGCCACTGTGAAGAATGGCTTTTACTCTGAGTTAGTGGAGCCATTGTAGGGGTCTGAGCCAGGGAGACACCTGCTTTCAACAGGATCGCTCTGGCTGCTGTGTGGAGACAGACTTTATGGGGCAGAAGCAGGAGCAGGGGCACCAGTCAGGAGACAATTACTGTGACCCAGGCAAGAGTGAATGGGGCTCAGACCAGGGTGCAGCAGCAGAGCTGGTGAGAAGTAGGTGGATCCCAGGCACATTTTGAAAGTAGAGCTAACAGGAATTGCTGATGGATTGACATGGCAAATGAGACAAAAGGAAGAGCAATGATGGGGCCGGCCTGGTGGCTCAGGTGGTTGGAGCTCCGTGCTCCTAACTCTGAAGGCTGCCAGTTTGATTCCCACATGGGCCAGTGGGTTCTCAACCACAAGGTTGCCAGTTCAACTCCTCGAGTCCCGCAAGTGATGGTGGGCTCTGCCCCCTGCAACTAAGGTTGAACAGGGCACCTTGAGTTGAGCTGCCTCCCAGATGGCTCAGTTGGTTGGAGCACAGGCTCTCAACCACAAGGTTGCCAGACTCCCACAAGGGCTGGTGGGCAGCGCCCCCTGCAACTAGCGACGGCAACTGGACCTGGACCTGGAGCTGAGCTGCGCCCTCTACAACTAATATTGAAAGGACAACCACTTGACTTGGAAAAGTCCTGGAAATACACACTGTTCCCCAATAAAGTCCTGTTCCCCTTGCCCAATAAAATCTTAAAAAGAAAAAAAAGAAGAGCTATGATGATATCAACGTTTTGACCTGAGTAACTGGAAAGATGGAGTTGCCACTCCTGAGATGGGAAAAAGCATGAGAGGAGACAGTTTGGGGAGAAATTCAGAATCGCAGTGTTGGGCGTGTTAGTTTGAGATGCCTCTTGGATTTCCAGGTGGAGATGCTGAGGCAGCATGGTGCTGGGGAAGATGGGGAGAAGCCAGGATGTGAAAATCTGTCCATGAATTTGAAGATCTCTCCATCTGGTTGGGAAGGCAGGACACCCTGGTAAAGCTCCCTGGGGCCCTTGGATCCCAGCAGCAACCCGATGCCCCTCATGGTAGCCAGCATCCAAGGAGGTCCCAATGATCCCCCACTTCCTGGTATTCATGTTCTTTCTTCCATAGTCCTTTCCCACACTGCATAGGGCTGAACTGTGTAACAAATAAAAGATTGCAGAAATGATGGTCTGTAGTGATCAAGGTTAGATCAAAAGAAACTATGGCTTCTTCCTTGCTTTCTCCTGGATCACTTACTCTAGGGGAGATAAGCTGACATGGCATGAGAACACTCAAGCAGCCCAGTGGAGAGGTCCATGTGGCAAGGAACTGAGGCCTCCTTCCAACAGCCATGTGAGCAACCCGTCTTGGGCTTGGCCCCCCCAGCCTGTCAAGCCTTCAGCTGAGTGCAGGCCCAGCTGACAGCTTGAGTGTAACCTCCTGAGAGACCCTGAGACAGAACAACCCAGCTAAGGCACTGCCAGATTTCTGACCCACAGAAACTGTGAGCTAATAAACATATGCTGTTTTAACTTACTGGGGTTGGAGATCATTCATTACACAGCAATAAATAACTAATACGAAAACACTTTTTAATGCTCAGAAGGGCAGAGATGGTACTCTTGTAGCTCACACATTATCACGTATCTGCTGACTGACTGATGAGTGGGGCAGCTGCCCAGCATGCCACTGCTGCACCTTCCCAGGGTCCTCCTGCAGCTTCTCAGACTGCTGGGCCAGGTGTGTGTTTAGCATTTCAACAAAGAGCGCCAGCTTCTCCTGCAGGACACCTCCACCGTTAAGGTCAGAGGCAGCAAGAACTCACTCACATGGGTCTCAGGCCACCCTTGTGGGTTCCAGCTTGCTCTCCCCCACTTTCCATCCATCTTCCCTTCTCAGATGTTTACCCTACAGACATAAAGCTCCAGCAATGGACACGAAGACAACAGCTTTACAGAGACTGTGTACACAATTAATTATGTAATATCATAGACCATAACAAATCCCTTTATAGCACTGAAGGGGTTCTGCTTCTTTGATACAGCCCTTCAAGCCTCAGAGGGCACAGAGGCAGAGCACAGGCTGAACTGAGATTTGGGAAAGCTGAGTGCATGGGTCCAGGTGGCCGTTGCTCCCCATCTAGCCACGCTGTCTAGACTGAACCCTGTCCAGGAGAGGTGCCAGGCCTCGCTCCCCCCGCAGAGAGGATCAAGATACCGGAGTCTAGTGGCAATGGCTTTGGAATCCTCAGACCTGCATCTGGAATCCCCACTTGGAAGTTACTGGCTGTATCGTGAGTCACTTCACCCATCTGACCTCAGTTTCTTCAGCTGTAAAATGAGAATTCAACGCCGACTGAATGGGCTTACTGACACTAGATAAGGTGCGTCGCTCCTTGACACACAGGGGCCGTCCAATAAATAGTAGTGATTATTATGATGTGACCTCTTGGCTCAAGGCTGGCTGACTGGGGCTTGGACAGGAAAACCCCAGCATTGTCCATCTCCTCCCAGTTCCCTTTGTGAAATTGAGTGACAAATCTTTATCCTTACCACCCCCGCATGGGCTGCTGGGAGAATACACATCAGAGTTTATGTGAGTAAATCTCTTAAAAGATGCTATCACGAAGGAGGGGTCTCGGGTGATGACAGTTGGACGGGTGGTTTGAGCTGGAATGAACTTTAGAGGTCATCTCTTTCAATATCTTCAACTTTTTGGTGAATAAGAGCCATCTTTTAATAGTACCCGAACCTTGACTTCCTTGGCACGGCCAGAGGAAGTTAGGGCCAGAACTGAGAGGGGAGGAGGCTGGCAGAGAAGTTTCCAGAAGACTGGGAGGTGTAGGAAGGAAAGAGCACTGTTTAGCTGCTCTTTTTATTTATGCATCTATTTACATTGGTCTGTTTTAATCTGTGTACAATTCTAGTTATTTAGTAAACATTTATACAGCACTTTCTATGTGTCAGGCACCGTTCTAGGCACTTAAATAATATCAATGACCATTTATGAAGCACCTACTATGTAAGTACAAACCTTGCATATGCATTCCCACTCAACTCTCCCAACAGCCCTACAGAGTAACTGTCTCTGTGGTTAGCAAACTGTGACTCAGAGACTTTCTCAATGTCACAAAGCAAGCAAATGGGGGAGCTGGGATTCAAACTGAGTTTTGCAAGATGCCAAAACCCACATCCTCCCACCAGGGCTGGCATGCTAGAAATCCAGGCGGGGCTGAGGCTGCAAGGGGTAGAAAGACCAAACTCATTTGGAAAGTTAAAACTAAGATGTGACCTACAGCGTTCGTGGTTTACAAAGTTCTTCTAGGAAAGTCTATGGGAACTGCCAGCAAAGGAGGTCCTGTAGTGTTTGAGAATCCCTTCCCCCACTTTTTTCATGTTAAAGGTGAATAAACTGGGACTGAAGAAGTTAAGCGAGTTGCCCAAGATACCACCTGGGCCTCTCAACAGGCAGCAGTCTTTTCAGGAATGCTCTCGTCTCTCCCCAAGCGGGCACAGCCTGGTCCCTGAGCTGAAGCAAGTCAGAGCGAACGGATATTCTACGCCAGGCATTGCACGCACATCATCTTGCAACAGCTCTGAGAAGTAGATATTTTCATTCTCATTTTATAGCTGAAGAAATTGAGGCTCAGAGGAATAAAAGAATTGCTGAGAAAGTGGTGGAGGTGGGATTTGAACCCAGATCCTGTTGAGTCCAGAACCTGTGAAGCTCCTTCTACTGCAATTCACTGTCTCATCAAGGGGCAGTCAGTCCACTAGATAGGAGGGCAGGGGTAGGTCCAAGCTATCCTGCTCCTCAAGACGAAATGCAGACAAGCGAGGAACAAGGCCCCAGAATGCTCAGGAACAAGTTTCACTTCCCATGAGCCTCTACTCCCAGGGCATCATGGTGGCAAAGCCAGGAATGGGCAGTCTCAGAGACGCCCTCTGCCTTGCTATTTCTGCTTCAGAGCAGCAACCTTGAGGTCCATCTAGCCCAATTTGGTGGTCCCCCATTATATAATTCCCCCAGATTGGTAATCCAGCCCCTGCTTGAACACTTTGAGATACAGGAAGCCCACTCACCACTACGGAGGCCCTGACAGGGCTACCCTTCTAAACTGTGTTACCCAAGTTTCCAAGCCCACATCAGTCCATTGATAGAAATAGGGCCATGCATTGTAGCAATCGGTTTTCTGTGGCTCTGTCCCCAGCAGCTCGTGGAGACTGTCCCAGGTGAGCCCAGCAGGTGTCTTGCAGATACTCTGCCTTCAGAGGTGAGCTTCCCAGGACTCAACCACCCCATTAAAAATGCTGACTTTTAAGAAACCTAATTCTCAGTGTCCATAGCAGGTGTGAAGCCACCAGATTGTCATAAAGCCGCCACTGATCAACCGTGCTGATCAACTGTGCTCCTTCTTGGCACGTTCGTGAAATTGTCCATTCCTTTATGCAGTGCTCTGGGGACTCAGGCCCTCTCCCCAGCATCACGCTCTTCTCCTTGCTCTGACCTTGAGCCTCGTGTGTTCTTCAACTCTCTTTCCTTAGGATGACGTCTTCCCAGGAAGCCCTTCATCCCTTCTGCAAATAGACCCTAAAGAATCTTCCCTTCTGGTCCTCTAGGTCTGCTCTGACAGGCCTAACTCCTACAGAAAATCATCCTAAGCAGTAATAATCATAGCTAACCTCATTCATTCAACAAGTATTGATTGGTTTCCCACTTTGTACCAGATAGTGTTCTAGGTGCTTGAGATATGGCAGTGCACAAAGGAAGACAACAGAAAGAATCCCTGCCTTCATGGAGCCCAAGTTCTGGAAGGGTATCGGGTGCTATCCAACACCACGCACTGATATAAGCACCTTCCATGTACGAGCTCATTTAAGCCTCAGACTGACTCTCTGAAATATACCATTACTACACCCAATTTACAGATGAGAAAACTGAGGCACCAAGAGGTTAGGCAACTTGCCGAGAGACAATAATAACCACCCTTTATTGAGTTCTTTCACTGTGTCAGACACTGAGCCCCTTTTGCGTTCATTATCTGGGCAGCGTGGGAGGAAGTGAAGAGGTCTGAGGTAGGACAGGTGTGGTCTGAGCCCCAGCTCACTGTGTGGCCTTCACATTCCTACTTCCCAGTGTCCTAAAGGAACGCACTCTTAGGTGGCTCTGGGTCGTGTGAAATATTTGAAATGCCCAGATTGGAGTGAGTTTTCCTGCCTCCCTGAAACCTGGAGGGAAACCCGAGAAAAGAGGACGGGTCCAGAGATGCAGGTACTGTGTGCAGAGGAGCCAGGGGGTAGTACCTGTGACAAAGCCAGCAGCTGCGGGCTGGGGGTGTGAGTGGGCAGAGCTGAAAATGGGAGCGCCACCCAGTAACTGCAGACTCCACTTGCTTCCCATGTGGAGCCCTAGATGCCCTCAGCTCCTGTTGGTTCCAGGGGTGACCAAGTTTCAGGGCCCACAAATGATCAAAATCTGGGGCATCCCGTCTGCAAACTTCGTACTGGAAACACCACGGTGGAAGGCAGGGAGGGCAAGGAGGATAAAATTAACACCTGCGGGTCTGTGGGAAAACTACCGCCGCCGTGGGGAGGACCCGGTGGGACGGGGGACGCGGCGGGAGGGCAAGAGTGCTGGATTCCAGTCCCCTCACTTCCCAGGGTGGGCTGTGCTGCCTTGATCAAGGCACACACCTCCGTCCCCCAGCTCTCAGTTTCCCCATCCGTGGGCGTCAGGGGTCTGACTCCAGGCAAGCCACGCGGAGAGTGGGGAAGAGCAAAGTCAGAGGCCATCCTCGGTTTCCTTCCCTCTTCGCCTGCCGGGTCCTGGAGGAGGTGGGTCCTGGCGGCAGAGGGAATCCAGCTCCCAGGCGCCCAGGGGAGACCCTGCGGACTCTGGCGCCCCCTGCGGGCCTAGAGGCGCCGTGCAGCGCCCGCGTGGGGAGCGGGCCGGGGAGGGTTCCTGGCTGGCCTTGGTGGGCGCAGGATTGTCATTGGGGAGAAAGGAAATGACTCACCTCCCCGGGGCCGTGGAGCGGCCCGGGGCGAGTGTGGAGACGCGGCCACAGGAACCTGGGACAATGGCGGGAAATGAGAGGAATGTGGACCTGGCTGCAGTGGCGCTGCCCCTCAGTGGCCCCTGACCCTGGACCCTACAGAGGGGAGCTGGCCGGGGCGCTGAAGGAGCGGGCATGGGAGTGAGGGCATGGGGTGGCGGGAGGAGGATGGGGGCAGAACCAAGCCTGGGGTGCTTCAACCTGAAGAACAGCCCAGGTCATCTTCTAACAGCCTCATCAGACCCCAGGTGGCTACCCATTGCCCTTTGCACAATACTCAACTTTGATTGAACATCAGAGTCACCCCAGGGGCTTGTTAAAACTTACATCCCTGGGCCCCACCCAAGAGGTAGGTCAGAGCTGCAGCAACATGACTGTGCATTTTTAATAAACTCTTAGGCGATGCTGAGGCAGGGCTCCTGGGACCACCCTTTAAGTAGCACCACCTTAGAAGGAAGTCCAAGCCACGGAGCTGGCCTATTGTACAGATTCCTCCAGCCTCACCTCTACCCACTCCCTACCCCCTCCACACACGTTCTAGCAAGACTCGGTTACTTACATTTGCTGTTTCTTTCCTCTGTGTGTTTGCACAGGCTGTTTCCTTTGACTGAAACACCTTCCCTTCACTCCACTGCCGCCCAAACTGGCTGAGTTCTACCAACCCTTTAATATCTTCTCCACACCATGGAGAAGGACACAATCAAAGGACACAATCAACAGAGCAAAAAGGTAACCCACAGAATGGGAGAAAGTATTTGCAATTTCAATATTGGATAAGGGGTTAATATATCCTTGATATATTAAGAACCCCTACAACTCAACAACCAAAAAACACAACACAATTTAAAAATGGGCAAAGGAACTGGAATAGACACTTCTCCAAAGAAGATATACAAATGGCCAATGAGCACATGAAAAAATGCTCTGTATCACTAATTATTAGGAATATGCAAATCAAAATAACTATGAGATACCATCTCACCCATTAGGATGGCTACTATCAAACAAAACAAAGCAAAACAAAAACCCAGAAAACAAGTGTTGATAAAGATTGGAACGCTTATGCACTGTTGGTGGGAATGTAAAATGGTGCAGCTGCTATCAAAAGAGGTATGGTGGGTCCTCAAAAAATTGAAAGTAGAAGTACCATATGATCCAGCAATTCCACTTGTGGGTATATACCAGAAAGAATTAAAAGTAGAAATTGGAAGAGATATTCATACACTTAGATTCACAGCAGCATTATTCAAAATAGCCAAAAGGTGGAAACAACCCTAGTGTCTGTTGGCAGATGAATGGATAACCAAATGTGATACAGTAGTCCCCCCTTATTCATGGGGGTTATATTCCAAGCCCCCGCCCCCCGCCAGGGGATGCCTGAATCTGCCAGATAGTACCAACTCTACATAGTTATATTTTTTCCTATGCATACATATCGATGATAGAGTTTAATTTATAAATTAGGCACAGTAAGAGATTAAGAACTATAATAAAATAGAACAATTGTAACAGTATACTGTAATAAAAGATATGTGAATGTGGTCTCTCTCTCTCTCTCAAAATATCTCGTCCTGTCCTCACCCTTCTTCCTCTGATGATGTGGGATGATAAATTGGCTTTGTGATGAGATGAAGTGACATGAATGATGGAGGCATTGTGACTTAGCGTTAGGCTACTATAAAGGTAACTTGAACACAAGCAATGCGAAATTGTGACCGTCAATCTGATAACCAAGATGGCTACTAAATGATTAATGGGCAGGGAACATATACAGTGGGTATGCTGGACAAAGGGATGATTCACATCCTGAGTGGGGCAGAGTGAGACTGAGCAAGATTTCATCACACTGCTTAAAGCCACTGAACTGTACACTTAAAAATGGTTAACATGGTAAATTTTAGGTGATGTGTATTTTACCACAATTAAAAAAACATTTTTTTAATCTCCCTGGCAGCCTCCAACTGCTTGCTTCTCCTCTCCCTTCAGAACAGATCAGGCCTCCTTATTTGCTCCCACTGTGCCTAATACCCCCAGGAAAGCATACAATGCAGAGGTCTTGGCATTTGTTTATTTTAATTCACGTATTTATTTTGCTAATAGACAGTGGGCTCCTTGAGGCACATACACAAGTGGGATGAGCAGTCGGTAAAGGTTTGACCCATGAATGAATAGCGGATGAGGGTCAAAGAAAGGATGATTGGATGTGTAGGTGGGTGGATGCATAGGTGAATTGACAGATATATGAGTGGATGGATGGTATATGGACGGATGTCCCCAGAGTATAAAAGGGCCCTTGCAATGAAGTGGTATCCTGTCCCAAGAGGCTGTGCCCACTGACCTGGTGTGGTAGGGTGAACAGGTTAGCACAGTTTTCCATATCTGGACAGGGAGTTTAAACCAAACTTAAGGGGAAAAAACCTTTTGGATTTCAGAGTTTTTTAGATTTTGGAACTGCAGACCAAGGGTTGTAGGCATGTACCAATTTATATTCCCTCCAGAAATTTATCAGTTCTCATTTCCCAATGTCTTCACCAGCATAGTGTTATCAGGCTTTGTAAATTTGGACAATCTGATGGACATGAAATGGGGTCTCATTACTTTTATTTGAATTCCCATGATTACTAGTGAGGTTGAAGTTTTTTTGTTGGTTTATGGTCATTTGGGTTTCCTTTACTGAGAATTTCATGTTTCTCTTATGTTGTTCTTCTTTTATTGATTTATACGAATCCTTTATATATTCTGGATACAAACAAGTGCAATGAATTGCAAATATATTGCCTTTTCATTTTTATGGTACCTTTTGTCATAAAGAAGTTTGAAAAAATTTTTTTAAATGTACATATATATATTTTTTAATTGGGGAATATTGGGGAACAGTGTGTTTTTCTAGGACCCATCAGCTCCACGTCAAGTTGTTTTCAATCTTGTGGAGGGCGCAGCTCACTGACCCATGTGGGAATCAAACTGGTGACCCTGGTGTTATGAGCACTGCAATCTAACTACTGAGCCAATGGGCCACCCTGAAGTTTAAATTTTTAAAGCAGAAAAATTTATCAATATCTTTATCAATATTTATCTATATTCTCCTGGCCCCTTTTTGTCTTATTTAAGAAACTCTTGGGCGGCCAGGTTAGCTCAGTTGGTTAGAGCGTGTGCTCTTAACAAGGTTCCTGATTTGATTCCTGAATGAGGTGGTGGGCTGCACCCCCCACCCCCCACTCCCCCCACCCCCCACAACCAGATTGAAAACGGCGACTGGACTTGGAGCTGAGCTGTGTCCTCCACAACTAGATTGAAGGACAACAACTTGACTTGGAGCTGATGGATCCTGGAAAAAACACACTGTTACCCAATAAAAATATAAAAATTAAAAAAAAAAAAAGAAAAGAAAAGAAACTTTACCACTTCAAGTTCATAAACATATTCTTTTATAGATTTTTTTTTTAAGTTTCAAATTTTGGCTTTCTAAATTTAGGTTAAAAATATATATCTGGAATCCATCTTTGAGAAAAGTGTGAGGAAGGGATATAATTTTATATTTTGTATACGATAGCTAGTTGTTCTATCATGATCAGTTGGTTTCTTCTTTTCCCACTGATCTGTAGAAACACCACGTTTGTTATAGTCCAAGTTCCCATCAAGGTGTGATCCATCTCTGAGTCATCTATTCATTTTCATGATCTCTTTGTCTACCTTTTATAATAATAAATCTTTATACTTGGCAGGACAACCCACCCTTTCCTTATTCCTCTTCAGTAGTGTCTTAACTATTCTTGGCCCTTTAGTCCTTTACTTTTTTATTTTTAAGTGGAGAAGCTTCTTTTTAAAAAAAAATTTTTATTGGGGAATATTGGGGAACAGTGTGTTTCTCCAGGGCCCATCAGCTCCAAGTCGTTGTCCTTCAATCTAGTTGTGGAGGACGCAGCTCAGCTCCAAGTCCAGTTGCCATTTTCAGTCTTTAGTTGCAGGGGGCGCAGCCCACCATCCCATGCGGGAATTGAACCGGCAAGCTCGTGCTCTAACCAACTGAGCCATCCGGCCGCCCCAGTCCTTTACTTTTTTTTATAGAAATTAAAAGAAAATGTGTCCATTTCCAGAGAAAAAAACAATTGGATTTTGATTAGTATTGTCTGTGGGCCACAATTTCCCTGTTAGTAAGGAGATAGGAGAATAGATCTTTTTTTTTTTTCCAAAACAAAGAGGGCAGTTAAACCTCGCTCGTTCTGTGGTTAGTTGTCAACAACCTCCAATGCCTAGAAAACAAGAGAAAATAAGAAGAGGGTAACAAAAGTCTCTGAGAAACTATAGATATCCCAGAGCTTATGCTCTAAATCACACACACTTTTGTCAGAAGAGACCTTCTCAGGCTTCCCTCAGAAATTACTTTTGCTCTAGTCACTGCTCTAAGAAACTTGATTATCTGGTTTTCTAGCCTACAGCAAGTTAAAAGCTTCAACGTGGAAGAGGATATGCAGAGAGGAAAGCATGCTAATAACTAAGTCTGAACAAAGAAAAGTCCAAATAATTCTCAAAACCATATATAGGAATATAAGAGGGCAGCAGCGTGGGGCCACGTACTTCTAGGACCTTGGGGGCCATGGCTCTGCATTTTATAAACAGAAGGAAGGTCTGCTCCACTTGATCATTCAGGATCCACCCTCACCCTGTGCCTTTCCAGGCTTCTCCAACCGGCCATTCTGGTCAGAGGTGAGAAGGAAAAACAAAGAAATTCAAGTCCATAACTTCCTCTTAGGCAAGTGAGGTGGGAATAGGCACCCACGACTTGCAGGGCCATCCCATTGCTGAGAGGTTGTCCTATGGCCCTATCCAGCTGAACAGGGGCTGGGAGACTGTCTCTTGCTGGTCATGTAGGCTCATGTAGGGTCTATAGACCAGCATAGGAATTTGGCTTTCACCCTGAGGGACACAGGGAGCCACTGGAGGGTTTGGAGCCCGCAGTGGCTTCATCTGACTTGTTAAAGATCCCTGTAGCTGCTGTGCTGAGAAGGATGAGGGGGTGAGGGTGGGGACAAGGGCAAAAGTAGGGAACTCAGTTTGGATGACCTGCTTCCATGAAGCTTTCCCGGCCCCCTCCTGCCCTCAGGGGGAGCTGACCTGCACACCCACGACATATCTCACACTGCAAGCACTTTGCTTATCTATTCCCCTCCAGCTCAATGTACCCATAACACGTGGCCCAGGACAGGTGCTCAGCAACATGTATTAAGCATATTGGATGCAACTGAACTAACAGCTGGAACCTGGTATGTTGTTGGTCAGGGTTCTTTGAGTGCAAGCAACAAAAACCAATTCTGTCTTAAAGAAAAGAAACTTGGGAAATGCCCCAAACCCACAGGAAGGCTGGAGAATGAGGCTTTGAAATAGTATAGGAAGCAGAAAAAAAGTTTCTTGGCAGTCAGGTTATGCTGCTGAGGTGAATAATCCAACTGCCTCTCCCGGCGTTGTTTCAAAGTCCTGAGAAGGGGTCTGACTGGAAGCACTTAGGTTGTCTGTCGAAGCTTTAGTCTCACTGGGGCAGAGAGAGGAAGCATTGTGACTGAAAAAACCTCCAGATACCCTTTTGGACGAGGTTCCCTGATTCACTGTCTCACCAAGGCTGTGCTCGTGGGGGACAGGTCATGGGAAAGGAAACCAGAGATCTATTTAGGGAAATGAATGCTGAATGGCTAAGAGCCAGCAAATGTCCACTACAATTTACTAGGGTTAGCAAAGCATAGAGGCATGAACTGTGGACTGTGAAGGAGACGCATCTCCTTCATCTTTGCACTCCGGTGTTCAGTACAGTACCTGGTTCTCAGTAAGTGCTCACCTAACGATTATGCAGTAAGTGCATGGATGGAGTAACCAGCTATGGAAACCCAAGTACTAGTAGAGTCCCATGAAACATCAATTTTATGAATAAAAGGGGATCAGCTAGCAGCAATCTCAATGAAGAGATTTGCCAAAAGGAAAAAAAAAATTGTCTCAGGGGACAAATTGTAGCCCAGTCTCTTCTGGACCTTCCCAAAGGGCCCATCCATCTAGCTCTGAGCAGGATTAACATTTATTTAAAGTATTGGCCCCATGCAGCCCTGGTTGATTGTGCTGGATGCAGTGGAGAGAATGGGCAGCAGGGGGTGGGCCAAGCTCCAAACCCTCTCAGAAGCCATGGCTCTGGCCCAGACATGGCGTCCAGGCGTGGAGCCCAGCAGCCTCAAGGGAAGAACCAAGCAGGAAGCTTGTGTGTGCAACGAAGCCAGTGTATTCCAAGGAAACCCGCCGGGCCGGGCACCAAGAAGTGTCACAATCTAGATGTGGGGGTTTGGCTGTGGAGAAGGCCTGGAGGCCATACAGTCCAGAGGTCTCCAAATGTACTCGTAGGCCTGGGACATCACAGAAGAGTCCCCGGTGCATACCGGGGGGTGAGGGGGAGAAGAGGCTGTACTCAGAACATCCAACCTTCCACCATAGCAGGAACACACTTTCAGGTTTTCCAGGAAAGTTTCTATTTGAATAAAGAGTTCATCTGTGTAATGTCGCTGTAAGAAATGTCCAAACCTCTAGAGAACTTGAATTAGTTTATTTGAACTAAACTAATGACAATTGCTGGGAAGCAAAAATCCCAACAGGTTAAGAAAATATTCCAGAGAATGGCAGTTTTGCAGCTTATTTTCTACATTAGAATCAAAGGAGGAGACATAAGGGGGTTACATGAAATCCATTGGTGGTAGATGAAGGGGGTGGGAGAAAGCAAAGCGGAGAAATCTCTGGGATTGGATAAAAAGTATTTCTTTTACATTGGTGGGTACAGGATAGTTAATTAACATTTACAGCATGCAGATGGTATTTGGGGAACAAGATAACAATGAGGGGTTCTGTGGTCTCCTGCTCTGGTGCAGTGGGTTATGCCCTGAGGGGTCTGGAAAAAGGGATTCCTCTGATATTCCAAGGGTATGTTATCTTAGATTCAAAAAGACAATAAACAGGCTCACTTAAGGTAAAGAATGACCTTCCTTTGTCAAGGAAGCTACAGGCCAAGGATGTGACTACCTGCCATGTCCTGCTTTTAGTCAGGAATTTTTATGTTCAGATCATCCTATGTAGTTAATTTTGGTCTCTGAGTTTGTAGGGCCCGCCACGCAGGCCACCCCTGAGCTTGTCAGGTTTAGTATGTGGCCCCCTTTTTCGTCCACACTTCCCCCTTTTGGTCATAAATCAATCGAAAGGATGCATCGATGACCAACCTTCTGGTTGGATAATGTGGTCCCACGGTGCTAGAAAGGCTCATTTCTAGGAAGTGTTGAAATGGTGGACCACTGGGGGTGGGATAAGACCGTAATCTTGGATGGCAGTCAAGGGTGAATTTTTTTTCCAAAAGGAAAGTTGGGTAAACGAGAGGTAGTCAGGTCTTATGGGCCTTCACTAAGTAAAAAACATACCGGGTCATTTCTAACCTGTAAGTTATCCTGATCCAAGTTTTGCTGTCTTACTTTTCTGTATTTTGTATCTAGTATAACATTTACTTATAGCTTGAGGGCACACGATATACCTCTTCAGTTTTCATCATCTGACCATGAGATGGGTTCCCATTTACTATTGTCACTGTTATTAATATTATTATTATTGTTATTATTATTATTTGTTTATTTGAACCTGTCCCAACTACCTTCCCATTGGAAGCACTCAGGTGTCATTCATTATTAATCGGATTCCTGCTAGTTGTGCAATTGGGAACTGTAACTTTAAGGTTTAATTGGGTTAAGGCTATAAGACCACAATGGCGTAAGTTATAACTACCAACTAAAAAAATAAAATAAAATAAAAATGAAAAATTTCCAGTGGCCAGGAGGACAGTAAGAGTTTCATGAGTAATTTTTCTGTGCCTCAGCAGCCATTATAGAGAGGCTTTTTTTTTTTAGCCACTTCAGCTTCCATCTAAATTAATATAGTTAGTAATCTTTGTTGGCTTAGGGTATAAGCAGGTTCCCATAATTGGGTTCTAGCATTTATACACAAAATTCCTTTCTCAATATTTTTTTTCCACTAACCTTCTACAACTTCACTTGTCCTTCTCATTTGTCTC
The DNA here is from genome assembly GCF_036562045.2 of Rhinolophus sinicus. NCBI lineage: Eukaryota > Metazoa > Chordata > Mammalia > Chiroptera > Rhinolophidae > Rhinolophus > Rhinolophus sinicus. The sequence continues at coordinate 18,653,464 of NC_133764.1, forward strand.
CTTTTCCTCATTCAGAAATAATCAACTTATTAATTTCCCTTTAACTTCTTTCAAAAACATCCATTTTCTTCCTTCTACAATAACCTCCCTTCTTAATTTCAAAAAAGAAACCATAAAAATAGTATTCTTGATAATATAAAAGTTATATTAACTTAATATAAAAGTTATATGAACTTCAACAATTATTAACAGTTGGGCTATATAAGTGCAGGGTTTGGGAAAAGCCCAATAACTATCATTATGACTAATATTATTAGCAGACAGGTAAAGACAAATAAATGGTTGTTTTAAGTTCAATATCAATTTTGTAGGTATACAAGCCTTCTCAAAGTCTTGGGTAGACAGCTATGTCGACCTCTGATGTCCGTGGCTTCTCATCCTCGAGGGGTCTTTGAGGCCGCTGACAAGTCCCTTCCAACGAGGTTGGAGAGTCTTTAATTGATGTCTTTTCCAATGGACAAATTCTCCTGGTTATGAGTCGTGTCTTTGAAGTCTTCCTCTCCTGGAATCTCACTGTGAAGTGAATCAGTTGCTAATTTATCAATTTCTTTAAGCCGGTTGATAAGTCCTTGACAATAATGTAGAATGTCTCCTTTTAGAAAAGTTGGTTCATATGTCCCTTCATCCAGACACCTCGGGTAACCAGTGACTAATGAAGAGAAAGGCTATGGTTACCAAAAGGAGTGAATCTCAGGTTGAGGAGCACTGTAGGGAGAGCTTTGGGCCAAGGGAGATTAAAAACTTCTGAAATTTTACCTACGTAGTTGAGTTTTAATTGTACCATTTGTGTAGTTCACCAATCCAGAGGACTGGGGTGATAAGCACAGTGAAAATACTGTAGAATAGGCCAAATATTACAAATGGATTATATTATTTGCCCAGTGAAACGAGTCCCTCGGTCACTATGTAACTCACTGGGAATTCCCCAATTGGGGATTATTTTTTCCAATAATAACTTACCTACCTTTAAGGCAGTTGCTTTCCTGCAATGGAATGCCTCAGCCCAGTGAAACAATATATAAATCATGACTAACACATAATTGTATCCTTGAGATGGTGGCACTTGGATAAAATCCAATTATCATACCTCAAATGGACCTAAAGGAAGTGGGAAATGTCCTTGGGACCCAAGGAGTGATTTTCCAGGGTTATATTTTAGATAGAACATCTGCTATACACTTTACAAGCTACTATAGGAGGAGGTTTCCAAAAATATTCTTTATTCCATGAAATCATCTTTTCAGGACCCCAATATGTTAGCTCACGTACATGTTGAAGTAATTGAGCCCCTATAAGTAAGATTGGTTTCTGATTGGTCCAAGCCATATCTATTTGTCTGGGTAAAATTTTCCCTGTTTCGTTACCATATTTTCTTTCTTTCTTTCTTTCTTTCTTTCTTTCTTTCTTTCTTTCTTTCTTTCTTTCTTTCTTTCTTTCTTTCTTTCTTTCTAACATTTTTTTTATTAGTTTCAGGTGCACAAAACAATGTAATAGTTAGACATTTATCATTACCATATTTTCTTTTCTTCCTCTGCAGCTGTTCACTGGAACTTTAAAAGAGAGTCTCTTATTGATTTAATAGGGAAAAGAAACATTTTCAAGTCTGTATATTTTGGCTGCTTATTGATGCTTGTCTAGCTGCAGCATCTGCTAAATTATTTCCTTTTGCTTCCATGGTGGCAGCTTTAGGATGCCCTGGAATTTTGATAATTGCCAATTGTTTTGGTTACTGCATGACATCTCATAATTCTGCAACCTGTTTTCCATTCTTTATGGGCTGCCCTGAGGAAGTCAAGAAGCCTCACTTCTTCCACAACTTTCTGGAAGTTGTGAACTACACCAAAGGTATAGCGACTGTCAGTGTAAATATTGGCTATTTGATTGTTGGCTGACTGACAAGGTCATGCTAGAACAATTAATTCAGCTTGTTGGGCAGATCTTATTCGGGTAAATAAGAACCTTAAATTTACATTCACCATGGAAGTTATTGCATATCCAGCTCCATAATGACCCTGTTCATCTTTCAGATGAGATCCATCTGTAAACCAAATTAAGTCAGCATTATCATTAAGAGTTTCCTGTAAATCATCTCTAGGAACAAGAAGGTGGTCAGTAAGCAAAACATGATTGTGGATGTCTTCATCCTGCAAAGAAAGTAACAAAGCTGCTGGGTTAAGACTGTTACAATGAGTTAAAGTAATATTATGTGCAGGAAGCAAGAGTACTTCATAAGAAGCCAGTGGACTGACAGAAGTGTTGAGTGTGATGAGAATTCAGTGGAGATTCAAAAGAATGAGTAACATAAATAAAGGAGAGCCCATAACTGTGTATTCTGTTCGTTTGCATAGCACGACTGTAGCAGAGATGGCTGTCATGCAGGGAGAGAGCCCTTTAACTACTGAGTTTAATTGTCTAGAGTTTCTTTAGCTTATATCTCTTTGGGGTTCCAGTGAATTGGATCAGGTTGATCTGGTTTTAAAATACGACATATAGAGACTGGGCCATTATTGAAAAATTTGGAACCCAGTTGTGACAGTATCCAGTCAGACCCAGGAATCCTCTAAGCTGTTTTGTTTGTTTGTTTTTAGAAGAGGAAAGGATATTATTCCTTTGAGTCTTTCAGGGTTAATTAGTAGCCCATCTGTAGATACTAGATGACCAAGGTATTTTACTTGGGGTAAACAGAATCAAAGCTTGTCCTTTAAGACCCTATGTCCCTTTTTGGCTAGCTATTGTAAAAGGTAAATTGTGTCCTCTTGGGAGTCTAATATATCCTAGAGCCTAAGAGTAAATTATCCACATATTGGATTAGAGTAGAATTTCTGGGAAATTCAACATCAGCTTTTAGTATCTGAGAGAAATAGGTGGGACTCTGTATTTCCTTGGGGCATTACTATCCAAGTAAACTAGTGAGCTTCCCAGGTGAAAAAGCAAAGAGGTATTTACTGTCTTTTGTTTTGTTTTGTTTTGTTTTACAGGAATGTTGAAAAAGGCACTACATAAATCTGTCACTGAAAAATATCGGCAGTATATACAGGAATAGCTGATATGAGGGTACGTGGATTTGGAACCACAGGATATCTTTATTTACAGCTACGAGATCCTGTGCCAATCTCCATCCATTCCCATTGGGTTTCTTTACTGGAAGGATAGGAGAATTATGGGATCTTGTACATGGAATTATAAGCCCCTTTTCTTAAAAAGTAATCTTTTTAAGTATAATGGGCTAATTCCAGCTAGTGCATCAGGCCTTAAAGGATATTGGCAAATATTAGGTAGAGGCAAAGGATTGTCAATAGTTATTTTAATGTCAGGGGCTGACTTAATCTTGCCAATATCTGTACTGGAAAAGGCCCAAAGTTTCACTGAAACATCCTGTAACAAACGTTCAGTCAGTCTCAAGACTAGTTTCCTTTCATATAGGTTCTTTGAAGTCATTATTTTCCCAACTGGTTCAGTATCTGATTCATTTAATTCTAAATACATTTTACCCTTCTGGGAGAAGGATTATGTGGGTGTCATTGGTTTCAAGATAGTCTCGCCCTATCAGGGGAGTTGAGGCAGATTTGATTAGTAAAAATATATGTTGCCCTGTATTGTTCCCTAGCTGGAAGGGGACAAGTTCTGATTTAAAAACAGACATTGGTTGATTAGATGTCCCTACCATTTGTACAGAAGCTTTACTCCGAGGGAGAGGGCAACTTAGTCAGGTAGTGTTCAGAACAGATAAAGCAGCCATCTGTAACCCAACCATGAATGTGGGCAGTCATCCCCCAGCCCTCCTTACTGGGAGCCTCAGTGACCAGTGAGGGAGATGTCCCATCCTCAGCCCTGAGCCCCAGCCAGCCAGCCAGGGCAGGGACATCACCTTTCCTTTGGAGCAGGGCCCCGCCTGGAATTGGCCCCCAGGATTCAGTCTTCGGCGGCAGCCAGTCTCATCCTGTGGTCATGGATGTGGAAATTCCATTAAATTCTCTGTAATTGAAAAAGAGAGAGAGGACAGATAAAGGAGCCCCAGTATCTACAAGGACCTAAGTAGTTTCTCCTTTTATGGTAATTTCAATTTCTCTTAAAGTTTTAGTAAGAAGGGGACATGCCCTCTTATAGTCCTTGGAGCAGCCCTATGCTTGCTTCTGTTTCTTTTCTTTTTCTAAATCCCATTTCAGTTTTCTACAATCCTTCCTAAGGTGACCTGACTTTTTACAATAAAAGCAGATTCCTCTACATACGTTTCCCCCAGCAAACCTTGTTCAGCAATTCTGTTGCTTTGCTCTCAGAAACCAGTACATGTGTTAATTGGAATAGGTCAGAATAGCCAGGATCATATATGTTCTAACAGTCAATTCAAATTCCTTTGCGAATTCATCAGGGTCTTGGAGCCGGTCGAGGGAATCTTTAGTAGATTCCTTACTTCTGTTTGTATACAATTGCTGGTTCCACTGCCTGAGACCCGCTTTTCTCCAAAGGGAGCTGCCAGAATTTCCGGGTGTTTTTTTTTTCCTTCCTAGTCTATCCTGGTCTGGTTTTCTATTGAGTGTCCCCTAGGTCAGTAGGGAGCTGCAGTAGGGGTGTAGGAGAGAGAGAAAGAGGAGGAGGAAGAGGGAAGACTAAATCCAGACAACGAAGTAAAGGATGCAGTGGGGCAGTTGGAGCAGAGGGAAAAGTGGGGTGTTGGCAGTGAGCAGCTTCGGAAACCTTCTTTAGTGCAGAGACAGTCCATACATTTTCTTACTAACTTCCTGGAGAGAAGAACGTCTCTCTGTGGATGGTTTCAGAGGCTTCTATTTGCCAAGCCTTCCATTCATTCAGTTTGATTTTAAAGCCAGTTTTTTTCTAATTATTCACACAAAAAATGAATTTAGATGTCAAAAGCGCTCCATTTGGCCATCGGAAGCTGATATCACTTCTAGTTAAATCTCCCCATTTCTGTAAGTACCTGCAAGTAAAGTCTCCTTAGGAACTGTACATCTGCAGGAGTGTTATGGTGCTGGAGACCGGGAGCTTGTTGGCCTTGGAGGTACTATTTCCCATGTTCATTTTAGTTTTCCTTTGAGATCTGCAGAGTCTGAACAAATTTATCGTGATATTGTGTAGTGGGTTGAAGTGTGCTGCTTATGGGTTGAGCTCCAAGCGGCTGTCACCTTCTGAGTTGCTTCAACCCTCTTACGTGCCTCGGTCTCTCTCCCCAGCTGTCTAGTACAACCGTGAGGACTCGGAGCGCTAGGTAACCAGCCTTTCTGTGCGCGTCCCCAGACAAGTCAAATATTTAATTACAGTTGTGTTGGAAATCCATATGGGGCCACTGCACGTTTTGAGGAGTACCCTCAAACACCTCCACAAAGATTCTTGGCAACTAAGAATACCCGAAATTCAAGCTGGAGGGAGTAAATACCCCTTATCTTCAGAGGTGAACAAGTTCAGACTCTTATTTATCCAGCAAAAATTAGAATCATAGTAAGCAATTCTAATTGAAAAGCCCAAATTAAAACCAGCCACCCATTTTTCTTTTCTCTTGTCCCTGAGTTATCTCAACTCTTGTCCTTAGCCTGGATTATCTCAACCCATAACCTTTAATGCCACCTTGAGGATTTAAAAAAAGAGTTCAAATAAAATCAGGGCCTCCTACCTTAAAACAGGGAGGCCCGGAATTCCCAAAAAAAACTCACCCAAGTTCAGTGGATACAAAGGAGGAGCTGGTGGGACACAGTGGGTCCCTGCTGGTACCTAGAACCAAATCTGGGTCTTCAGGGTGATCCTGGGTGGGCTTCTTTGGAATTCTGCCAACCATGCCAAGTAAATATCGACATAAAAAATGTACACATCTGTAGAGAACTTTAATGAGTTTATTTGAGCCAAATTGACAATGATTGCTGGGAAGCAAAATCTCAATGGATGAAGAAAATACTCCAGAGAATGGTAGTTTTGCAGCTTATTTTATACATTAGAATCAAAGGAGGAAACATAAGGAGGGTTACAAGAAATCCACTGATTAATGGGGTAGGAGAAAACAAAGCGGAGAAATCTCTAGGATTGGTTAAAAAGTAAAATGGAGAGACACATACTTCTTTTACATTGGTAGGTACAGGATAGTTAATAATTAACATTTTATAGCACACAGAGATGGTATGCAGGGAACAAGATAACAATGAGGTCTGTGCTGTGGTCAGTGGGTTGTGCCCTGAAGGGTCCGGAAAAAGGGATTCTCTTACATTCCAAGTGTATGTTATCTTAGATGCAAAAAGACAATAGACAGGCTCACTTAAAGTAAAGAATGACTTTTGTCAAGGAAGCTACAGGCCAAGGATGTGACTACCTGCCATAACTTGCTTTTAGTTAGGAATTTTTATGTTCAGATCATCCTATGTGGTTACTTTCGGTTTCTGAGTGTCGCGGGGGGCGGCCTGCGGGGTCTCTGCTCCCGCTCCCTGCTCAAGAACACAGGTGTCGTGCGGGGTGGCCTGCAGGGTCTCAGCTCCCGCTCCCACATAAGAACGCAGGACACGGTGAGGCCAAAAGGGAACACCCACAGAGCCATAGGTAGGGGAGTCATACTACTATATTCTCGCTGGCGGCTGGGTTGGAGAAACTGGAAGCAGGAGCCACACTTTTTGCAACCCTCACTGCACCGCTTGCAGGCTTAGCCATCATCTTCTTGCTAGCCCCCATTTTGCTGCTTGCGTAGGCACGGCAGTTATATTAGTGGCCAATGGCTCACTGGTTACAGCTGACGGCCAACTAGCCACAGCTGATGGCCATTCTATCACAGTTGATGGCCATTTACTACCGGAGTGAGCACCTTTCCACGTGAGGCTGAGAGCCTGGAAACTGCACTCCTGGCTCTGTCCCCACACTGAGTTTGTAGGTCCTGCCATGCTTGTCTTCCCAGAGCTTGTCAGATTTAGTATGTGGCCCCTTTTTCATTCACAGTAACAACAAAAAGTTTGGGCTCTAGCTCACTAACCTACTGCACACCCATTTTATAAAGTACTTTTGGGTATGTATGTGGGAAAGACACTTATTACTTCCGTGACCTTATTAAACTTTAGTTTCCTCCTCTATTAAATGAGGGTAACTTCAGAAGATTGTGGTAGATTAAATGGAATAATGTATGTGGTAGGTATGATTTTGAGACACTCATCGATGTTCATTTTTCTCCCTGTAGTTTTCTGTTTCCTTTTCCCCATTCAAGCAGTTTTGAGGGTTGTAGCAGAGTGGAGAAGGAGAGGAAAGGAAGCTGAGGTAACCTAAAAATCTTTAAGAGCCTACGTAAACCCTTAAGAGAACTGAGTTGATTTCTAGAAGCTATAAAAGGGGGAAAGAGGATTCATGCAAGTGTTCAAGATACCTTGGCCAGAAGCAGTGGGGAGAAGGGAGACCCCCTCACCGGAACCAGGAGGAGGCCATTCTTTGGCCTTAAGAGGGATGACAGAGGTCCCAGGGCAGCTCTCAGGAAGGCAGTGGGAGCCTGGGGCAAATGGTTTGGGGATGTGTCTAAGCCGGGCCTGTGACTGTGATGAAATAACAGGAAAATGTCAGACCTGAACGAGCCCTGCAGACAGGGCATGGGTAGCCTCAGCAGTGACTTGGCAATTGCTTTTAAAGGACCAAACCACCATCTTCTTACCATGTAGCGTTGCATTGAGACCTTAAAAGGGTGGCATAAGTCCTGGAAAAAGGTATGTATGTTTCCCCACCAGTCTGATGGAAAAGGAACCCAGGGTCAGCTATGAGGCACAATTATAGAAACCAGAGGAAGTTCTAGTTCTTGTCCCCCTTAGGTGTGTGGGCACTGAAGATGACACAGCCTGTGGATCCAAGGCCTGGAGCCCAGAGGAGGGTTGCGCCTGCCCTCTCTGCCCCTCCTCGGGCTTTCTCTGAGCCTCTGCACAGAGTGTTACCTCCTCCCCAAGTCCCATCTCTTCTGCAGTTACATCCCAACTTTGGCTTCCTCTGGAGGGTGGAGCCACATTTTATGACTCCTGTTTCCTTCTTCCTCTGGACTAGACTTTTGTGGGAGCTGGGAAGAAGGCAGTTAGGAAAGGATGAGGCAGGCTGACCTTTTGAGGGTCCCCATGTCCACCAACCCAGCCCTCAATATGGAGATGTGGCCTGATCCCACGACTTGGCAAGGAAGCCACAGGCATTGACAAAGTGACAAAAGAAGAGAAAGGGCTGAAGAAGAAAACTGCTTCCCACATAAAAATGCTTGGGAATGTGTTCCAGACACATTCTTCTCTGGGGTGATTTTCAAGGCCAGCAGAGCCTGGGGCCTAAATCTCCAGGAGGTGACTCAAGTGGCCCAGCCAATATGCAGATACTTCCTCTGTGCATTGTGTGTGTGTGAGCATGTATGTATGTGTTAAGGGATGTGTGCATGTAAATATGTATGTGCATTTTGTGTGTATGTGTGTGTATATGTGTGCATGTGTATATGTCTATACGCATAAGCGTGTGTGTGTGTGTGTGTGTGTGTGTGTGTGTGTGTCTCCATCCCAGGATAGGGACTCTCCCTACATCTTTAGAGCCCATAGGCCATTTAGAAATCCCTTAAATTCAAGCACTTCTTTTCAGGGATGTGGAAACCAAGGCCTATGGGACATGACCTGCCTGAGATCACACTGTTCTCCAGAGACAGAGAAGGAAGTGGCCTGGGATTCTGAAATGGTCTCGCCTGCAACCCAGCATGGGCCCTTCTTCCTTGGTGGAGGTCACCCTCTCCCAATGACAAAGCCACTTGATGAAGAGAACGCAGTTGCTGTGTACCCACCACTGGTCTTCTTGGGCCAGGCTCTGTGCTTTACAGTTTATCTAAGTTATGTTATTCCCTTTACTTCTCACCGTCATCACCCAAAAATGCATTTTTACCTACATATCAGATGAAGAAACAGAAGCCAGGTGTATTTAATTCCCCACAACCCATGTTTGTTCTATTTATATAATTGTGATGGACATTTTTGAGCACATACAACGTACCATGCACTGTTCTAAGCACATCGCACACGTGAGCTCATTTTGTTCTCATCGTAGCAGGTTCTATCACCCTCCCACATGCTATACATGAGGACCCTAAGGCACAGGGTTTAAGTAATTTGCTCAAGGAAACAAAAAGAGCAAGGGGAGAAGTCAGAAATCCAATACATGATGAGGAAGGGGAGAAATAAGACAGGAAGCGGAGGAAAGACATAGAAGGCTACATTCATAAGCAGGTGGGCAACGGGCTCACCTCATGGGGACCTGCTGAGAGGCTGCACAGAACACACATCAGGATTTGGCAGAGGGGTGAGGACCCTCCTCCTCCTTGGCTGAAGGTCACACTTGGGGTATGGGCAATTCCTTGGCACTTTTGAGCTGCCCCTGTGCGGGCTCCTCACCTAGGGAATGTCCTGGGGCAGAGACGCAAGGAGCTGTTTTCATAAGGTACTATCTGCAGGTTGACTCCAGGTAGCCCAGGGGAACGGGCAGGGTGGCAACTGCTATAATGTATTAGACCTGACACATGGTGCTCAACAAATGCTCGTTTTCTTCTCTCTACAAGTACATTTTTTTTTTTTTACCCAGATATTTCTGGAAATCAACAAAGTTGATTTCATTAAGTAGATATCAAAATGTGATTTGCTTTTCCAGCACCATGAAATTTTTATTGTAAAAAATATCATAAATTTCAAAACTTGCTTTGTAAGATCGCTACCCATTTATTCTTAAAAGTCATAGTCTCTACGAATGTTCAGAGCAGCTCTATTCACTACAGTCAAAAGGCAAAAGCAACCCACATGTCCATCAATGGATGAATGGATACACAAAATGTTGCATAGACTTAACAATAGAATAGTATTCAGCCACGAAAAGGAACGAAGCACTGATACACGCTAGAACAAGGATGAACATCAAAAAACATGATGCGAAGGGGAAGAAGCCAGATGCAAAAGGCCACATAATGTATGATTCTCTTTATATAACATATCCAGAATAGTTAAATCCACAGAGACAGAAAGCAGATTTGGTTGCCAGGCTGTAGGGAGAGAAAAGGAGAGCGACTGCCCAAAAGGCACAGGATGAAAATGCTTTGGAACTAGATAGAGAGGATGGTTGCACAACATTGTGAAGATACTAAATGCCAGTGAATTGTTCGCTTCAAATGGTAAACCTTATGTTATGTGAATTTCACCTCAATTTAAAAAAAGTATCAGGGCTCGCTGCCCCGCCATCTGGCTCCGCAGACCCAGGACCCACCGAAGCACAACCGACTAACCTGCCGGGTTCTGGCGTGCGCCATGTCTGATTCCTCCAGCGTCACCGCTATGAAGAAAATGGTTCAACAGCTGCGGCTGGAAGCCACAGCTGCAAATTTGAAACAATTCTGTCTGTAGAATGCTCAACATGACCACCTACTGACTGGAGTATCTTCAAGTACAAATCCCTTCAGAGCCCAGAAAGTCTGTTCCTTTTTGTAATGAAACTAATCTTTGGAGGTTTTCTAAACTACTTTTCGTGATCCAGTGAATATTCATGGGAGAGCTAAATCTGATGCCTGTACAAAAAAGCTTCTGCCTATAGCATGTGCCATACTATATAGAAAATTCTGCTTTTCTCAGTTCTTAACATGTACCTCTTTGAATTTTCATGAATTTCTATTTCATAAGGGAAATTATTTTATATACACTGGTAGCAACATACAATAGAATACTTAGTAGTAAGTGGGGGGAAAAAATATCACGTCACAGTAACCTTAAGAAGTAGAGAGAGGAGTCAAATGCAGGTCTCAGATAAGCCACACGGGAATCTGAAGAGCTGCCTCCCCCACCCAGACAGCCCTGCAGGTGTCAGAGAGCTGCAAATGAAGAAAGAAAACAATGAAGGGATATTTTTTTGTCTTTCAAATTTGGGATATGCTTTCACAAATAATTCTCAACCTCTTTGGCATGCCTATAGTGAGAAGGGCATTCACAATCACTTCTTATGGGATATAAATTAGTCTTAGCCATTCTGGAGGAAGGTTTGCCTTTTTGTATCATAAGAACTTAAAATGTTCATGTCCTTTTAAACAACCTATTTCCTATCCAGTTTTCAGATGCAGCTGTTTCCCTCAAGACTGCATTTTTACCTGGACCTGAAAGGAAAGTGTGAATATGTCCTAAATCCATGGTCAGTGGTCTAACATGTTTGTTTTTTTACAAAAAGAAGTCCATACCTTTGGACTCAATGGATAAGGTCAGGGTCCTGGCCAGAAACAGGCTCAATGCATTTAGTCTATAATTGAGGTGGGATTTCAAGTCAGTGAGGAAATATTCTACTAAAAGAGAAAGGCTGAATAGTGGTATTTGGGAAGTTAGCTAACTATTTGAGAAAAAATAAATAAATTTAGATCTTTACCTCACACTTTATATCAAAGTAAATTTCAGATAGGTTTAAAAGCTAAATGAAGAAAGAGAAGGAAGGGCCGGTCTGGTGGCTCAGGCGATTGGAGCTCTGTGCTCCTAGCGCCGAAGGCTGCCGGTTTGGTTCCCACATGGGCCAGTGGGCTCTCAACCACAAGGTTGCCAATTGGATTCATTGACTCCAGCAAGGGATGGTGGGCTGTGCCCCCTGCAACTAAAAAAAACTGCAACCGGACCTGGAGCTGAGCTGTATCCTCCACAATTAAGATTGAAAGGACAACAACTTGACTTGGAAAAAGTCCTGGAAGTACATACTGTTCCCCAATAAAGTCCTGTTCCCCTTCCCCAGTAAAATCTTAAAAAAAGAAAAAAAAAAGAAGGAAGAGTAGGAAGAAGGAGAGAATAAGGAAGAGGGAAGAGGGAGGAGGAGAAAAGATAGAGATCTGGAAGTAAATTAAGGAAATCTTTGGTACTCAGATGAGCAAAGGGAGTAATTGGCAAAAAGCAAAGGAAGAAAGGATAAGAAAAATATCAAAAGGTCAGACCACATAAAAATGTAAAGTGTATGTGTCAAAAAACAAAATCAGAAGGTAAAGTCCAAGTTTAGAAAAATATGTGTAACACATATGGCAGACTTGCCCTTTTAAAGAGTTTCTACAAATCAATAAGAAAACATAGAAAAATGCCCCGAAGAGATGAATAGGCAACTCATAAAAGGAGAAGAGCAGTTGTTTGCATCTATTTTTAAAATGCAGCAGACACGTGGTCTTGGGGGTGCCCAGCGCAGGAACATAACCCAGGCTTTCAGCAGAAAAGGCCAATTCCCCTTTTTCCAGCTAGAGGGCCATCGCCCGCCGGCCCCTCTCTATGAGAAGCTGCTCAGAGACCAGGATTCTGGGATGCCGAGCTCGCCCTTTTCGAGGACGCTGAAGAAACAATTGCATCCTTTGTAGAGGCTTTACCCAGGGCGAAGCCCATGGCCCCTCGGGGAGGTGGTGATGTGATTCCTCTCCCTGTTTACCAGGGCGGACCATGGGCTCCAGGGAGCTGGCCTTCCCAGCGCACTGCCAGCATGTTGGGAGCCGGGCCGAGGCCCCCAGCGCCGCCTCCTGAGCCGGGGCACGGCGGCCACTGGGGGGCGGTGCTGCCCAGGAGACGTGCCAGCCTTGTGCCCGGGCGGCGAAGCCAGCGCAGGGAGACCACAAGGCCCCTTTCTTCTCCCCTCTGGGAGATGAATCACAGCCGAGGCAAATGTCAGAAAGGCGGTGAACCAATGCGCCGCAAAGAGGCAGGGAGCGGGGACGCAGGCGCCTTTGAGTCATCCTGGACTCCTGCTCTGGAGCATCTGCTGCTCCCTGGGTTTTGGCCGGCAGCACCGGGAAACTGGGTCAGGCCAGTGGCCTAGTTTGCTGTTTAGCCGAAGCTGCCAATGGCAGCTTGTGAGTGGAAGGGGCATCTGGGTTTACTCGCTGGCCCGTTCATGTGACAAATATCTGAGGAGTTTCTAATAAGTGCCGAGCAGATCAGGAGGCACTCTGACAGGCAGTTTCTAGTGAACTTCTAAAGCCCGGGGCCACATGAATTCAGAATGTGTAATCTCAGGATCCTGGAAGCTGGGCTTACCTGGGCAGGTCTCCAAATCACTGATCTCCCTGTCATACTTGCAAGTTCAGCTGTCCAAATTGGAACACCTCATTCTGGCATTGGATTCCTTGGGCTCTAACGCTGCCCCACCTCTCTGACTTGCTCCACCAAGTGGCCCTTATTCTGAGCCCTCCCTCCCCATTTCCTGCTCATTTGGGCCTAAGGCTGGTGTTTGTATCCAGCTCGCAATGGCCATCTGCCTCCCACGCCTACTCAAGCCTGGCCAGTCTTCTCTTTGCTTGTGACTTTGTCCTGGATGTCGGAGCGCTGCTTTCATTTCTCTCCCAAACCCTCTCTTTTTACTAATAAAAACGACTTTTTGGTCACCTGGTCCAGAGGTGTGAGCTGCTGGACCTCCACAAAGCTAGAAGCAATCTGTATAGGTCTGTACCGCTGGAGGAGGGGGAAGCTCAGGGAAGGAAGTGGGGAGCCCACGTGGTCAAAAGACCTTGTGCCAGGAGGGAGGTCAGCAAGAGAATCAGATGGAAGAGGGGCTGAGTCTGAAAGAAGCTAGCTACCTGGCTCTTCCTCGCCCCTCTTTCCTTCCTCTTCCCACCCCCCCCCCTCACCCCCTTGATGTTGGGTCTGACACTGAATCCATATGGCGGTGGTCGCTGTGGAGTTGCTAACACAGTGTCATCTTATCCACCCCCTTCCACCCCGCACCCTGTTTCCCAGTGACTCCCAAGCATCAAAAATGCTCTGTCTGCCTGCATTATAGGTGGACACACGGAGGCTCCAAAGGGTCCAATGATTTGGCAGGAGACTGGGCAGGCAGTGTGGCCGAGGGGATTAATTCCCAGGCCTCCTCATGCTGTGCGCTTCAGAGGATGTGGCCAGAGTGAATGAGAAAGCAGGTGCTGTGCCTTTGCTAGAGGTCTTCTTCGTGGATTTGAAGGTGTCAATCTGTCTTTAGCATCCTTTAAAAAATTCTTTAAAAAATTTGTTTTAAATGTTCGGTGTAGAATGTCCATACAATATAGAAATGTATAAAATAGAATACAAATGAAAGTGCAATTCTCCCCCAGCTCCCATCTCACTGTTAACGGCTTGGTATAAATTTTGCAAGCTTTTCAAACTATAAATAAGTGAATGAACAAATGAAATAATAAATAAATAAATAAATAAATAAATTAATTAATTAATTTGACCATACCCTACTAGAACCTGCTCTGTTCTCTTCTTACAGTCTTATCTCCTTCTTTTAAAGGCTCCTCACATCTTAACATATGGTCAACTTGGCGCTCTCAGATGGACAATGAGGGAGTTTCCTGGTTTTATCTTTACAGGTACACTTCCTTGGTATCCTGTGGGAACATCTCTGGGAATAACTTCCTAAAAATGGAACTGTGAGAGCAAAGGAAATGCATGCTTCTGCTAATTTCTTTTAAAGCTTGCAGTTCCAAGGGGCTGAGAGGTGCAGGGCAGGCTTCATGCACCCACTACACAGCAGTCCCAGACGCCAGCCTCCAACGATCCCTGCTGGCCACCTCCCCTGCTTCCTGGCCTGCTCCTCACCCCCCAGTCAGGAAGCAGCCTGATCTAAATCTTCTGCCTTCTGACACCCCTGACACACACCCCACACCTCCTTATTAGCCATCAAACACCTCCACCATCCTCTGGCTATCAGAATTGACAACCGTACCACCACAGAGATCCACCCATTCAGCCAGGAACTTGCAAAGTCTTCCTCTTGCAGCCTAGCACTAGGTTTGGTAACAAACCCGCTTTTCCCTCCTTTTAAGGCAGTGACAAAGAGAGAAACAGTTTGTCTCCAAATGCAAATCAGGCCATTTCCATTGCCCGAGCGCTGGGCCTAGCTCTACTTGGAGTGTGTCTACTTATTGTCTTAATGCAGTGTCTGGGGCCCACTCCAAGGGGCATCGAGTGAGAGGTTGTGGGCCAGCCAAGCAGTAGGCTTTCATGGAGACTGCTCTCAGCTCCGAGCCAGGCACTGGGGGTGAGAAAAGGGAACTAGAGGACATAAACCCTAACCCTTTTCTCCCCAGTACTTTGTGCACAAGAGCTCCTATGGTCGATCTGTCACATCCCAGCATGCCTTAAAGAGTTTTGCCTCCCTCCTGCCCAACCTTTCCCTCAAAAAATGAGTTCATGGGGTTCTTCTTCTACAGAATTACTGTGCAGCATGAGTGTTAGTGATCAGCGTCCTGTATTAGTGGGACAGACCAGTTCAATGAGAATTCTCAGAGAACGTTTGTGGTCCTCGTGCCATGCACTCCAGAAACTAGAGGGGAAAATGTCCCTGCCCTTAGGTCTAGCCTCACAATCTGGTCATCAGGACAGATGAGAAAACAATTACAGTATAATGAGCTAGGTGCAGAGGAGAGGTAGGTAGAAGGAGGGAGGTTGGTGACATTCACTGATGATGTGGAATATTTATTATCTGTGAAATGTTTAGGGGGAAAAGTGACCTCTGCCCAGTTTACCTTCTTTTCTTT
This sequence comes from Rhinolophus sinicus, assembly GCF_036562045.2. Classification (NCBI taxonomy): domain Eukaryota; kingdom Metazoa; phylum Chordata; class Mammalia; order Chiroptera; family Rhinolophidae; genus Rhinolophus; species Rhinolophus sinicus. The sequence continues at coordinate 18,668,942 of NC_133764.1, forward strand.
TTCACTTGCACATTTTTACTTGTTTAATTCAAGGTTATATGTTCTCTGCCTGTACCTCTTGTTCTTAAAATCCCACTGCTTCAGGAAACGTTTTTAGTTTAGACAAAGATAGTAACCTTCCCAGTCTAAACTCAGCTCCCCCCCGCCATGACTCTGGCCCACTTCACATGCCTGCATGAATCCTCTGGCCTCTACGTAACCTAATATTTCATTCACCTTTCATGAGCTCTTTCCTTTATTCATGGTTGGAGATGTGAACCCCAAGGAGGAAAATGCTGCCTGTTGAACAAGATGGATACCAAACCTTTTTTGGGCAAGATAATACCCAGTGCTGGTGAGGTTGTGGTGAAATTGTAACATGCCCACAAATACTGCTGCTTATGATTTAAATGGACTCTACACTTTTGAAAAGCAATCTGGCAGCATTCACAAAAGTGACAACTTTTGACCCACAAGTCCATCTTCGGGATTATAAAAGCTTTGTTCCTTGGGGAGCTATTTTTAATAGGAGATTAAAAAGGGAGTAACCTTAAATGTCTAACCAGAGGGAAATTGTTCACGAGACTGAAAGCTCCTTTGACACAGGGACTTTTCCCTATGCGTGAAGCCTAGCTCGGGTTGTGGCTCAGAGCAGGCCTTCAGTAAATATTTGAGAGCCAGCAGGGCCGAAAGATGCGGTGTAGTGTTTAGATGTACAGCTCTGAGAGCCAGCCTGCCTGATTCGAGTGTCAGCTCTGCCACTAACTAGCTGTGTGACCTGGACAAAGTTCTATCACTGCTCCATGCCTCAATTTCCTCTTCTGTAAAATGGGGATGGTGATTAGGGTAAGACCCTTCTCCTGGGATTATTATAACAATTAAAGAAGATAAATATGTGAGGTATAAGTGTGTAAACGTTAGGTATCGGTATTATCCCTGAATAAATTGCAATGTTCTGAAATATCATGTGATTTTAAGTGATAATAGGTAGCAAAGTGGGAAAAATATTAATGATGTTGCCCCATTCTCCCTGCCTCTGCTTGTCCTCTCTGGAATATTCCTTCTCAGCTGTCACATAGCTGAGAAGCAAAACTAACCCTGTAATGGCACTGCTGGGCTTTTACTGCTTCAGTTCCCCTAAAATGCCTTGAAGCTGCTTCACACCTTTATATCTTTATTGCCCCCTTCACGCATCCCCAACGACCTTCTCATCCTCCAAACTTAGCATTGCATTTGGAGCCTTCCTTCCTTCACATGTCTGCTCACTCTTCCTGAATTGTAAGTATTGGATCAAGAGACAAACAAGCTACTGGCCCTGCCTGCCCTCCAGGTCAGGGCTAGACAGCCATCATACAAATACCATCAACGCCTTTCTTGTCCCTTGATCTCTTTCTTTCATCCTTCAGCCATTGCATGGCCAGTGCAGTGGCCCCGTCTCCCCTTGAGGCACTCAAGGGCTGCCCACTGCTATCTAAGGAACGAGCCTAGAACTGCAAAAGGGGGCTGGCCATAAAGAGTGTTTTGAACTGGAAGAAAGCCAGGTAGGGAGGCCAGCTAGGTAGGGAGGCCACATAGGAAGGACCGTGGCACCGCCTCCATGTGGAGTTTCCCAGCATCCTCCCGGTTTCTGGTGCTCTTCTCCATGACCCCCTTCATAGGAGGGACCAATTTGCTATGGGCACTGCTGGGGCAGTGGTTTCAACAATAGGAGTGAAAGGAAACAGCACCTCATTTTCTCAGTTCAGGCTCTGCTACTAACTTCACCTTGTCTTGATCAAGTTGACTGACATCAATAAAATTCAGGGATTTGAACCAGTGGTGTTCACTGTGGCGTAGGTTGTGGTTCAGACTCAGAATCTCCAGGGAAGGGACCTGGCCGATGTTTTCAGAAATTCTACAGGTAACTAACTCATGGTCACCACTGGCCTCAGCTCATCTCTGGGGTCCCTTGTCGCCCTCCACTCTCTGGTGAGGGCCAGGGGGCATACTTGCTGTGAGCGTGGGGTGGGGTGGACTAGAACCCCAGTGTCATAGCGAGTGTTGTACCAGTGTTACACCAAGAACTTGCAGCGTTGTAAAGAAAAAAGACAACTTACATTGTGCTATATGCCAGGGCTATTCCGGTGTTATAACTTTTAAGTCTTTTAATCCTCGTCACAACTCTATGAAGATGTAACCATTAGTTTCCTTGTTTTACAGCCAAGAAAACAGGCACAGGGGAGCTCAGTCCTAGCCCATGTTCCCAAAGTTAGTAAGTAGAGAGCTGGGGTGCCCCCCTGGCAGTTTCCCTGCACACTCTGCCGTCAACCAACTCTGTTGCTCCCTGTGGGTAAGTCCAACGAATAAGATGGTGCCAGTGAGCCTGCGTGTGGCACGTGAGAGCAATTGTGAGGTTGTCTTTTCCTTAGCTGTTTAGTTCTTTGCAGGTCTGGTTTCGTCTGCCCCCTAGACTGGAAGCCTTGAGAGCAGGAACTATGTCTTGGTATCCCTAGCACCCAGCATGATCTGACATATGGCAAGTCCTCAAGTGCTGCTGAGTGAATGCATGAATGCATGAAGGAAGGGAGGGGGGGAGGAAGGAAGGAAAGAGAGAAGGAAAGAAGGTACACATGCATGAATAATAAGTACTGTGATAGAGGGTGCATGGGAAGTTCAGGTAAGACAGCCTGGGCAGAGGCAGGAATCAGGCCTGAGGGGGTGGTGTTGCGCCCTGATTGGTCTATATCCTCTGGACAATCTCTGCACACGGCCTGCCTCAAGGACGTGGCCCAAGGACTGGTTCCAGCAAAAGCCTCAGCTTGGAACTGAAGCCTCCCCACACCTCTCAGGGCCTCAGCCTTCCCCTCCAGTGGAAGCAGGCCCCGCCCAGGCCTCCAGGGCTTCCGTCTTGGGGGCAGGAAGCCAAGCTCAGCTTTCATCCACTTCTCTACCACCCGTTCCATCCTTCCCCAATCATCTTACTACTCACATGAGACCCAGAGTGGGGTGTGGCTGTTTTTAAGGACTTTGGCATTGATTTCAGAGGGGGAAAAAAAAACACACAACACACAAAAAAACTTAAGCAAAACAACTGCTTAATACACTAAAAAATAGTCTCTGACTTGCCTTAAATTTGGCCCCTGCTGCTGTGGGGATGTAATCTTTTAGGCATAATAACAGCTCCCCACCTTAGGGTAGGCCCTATGCTAAGTGCTTTGGGGGCTCCATCTCACTTAATCCTGATAACCCTGGGCCTTAGGTAGTATGATCATGTCTATTTCACAGGAAGAGGAGGTTCAGAGAGGTTAAGGGACTTGCCCAAGGTCATGCAGTTACACAGTAGTTACAGCAAAGATTTTAAACCAAGTATTTTTTAACTCTGAAGCTGATGGTCTTATAGGTATGTATAACCAGGCCGTCTCGGCCTTGTCTGAGGATATGTCAGTGGCCTCTCAGTATTTCAGTGCCTAGAAAACGGCAAAAGTGACTCACTTTGCACAGAAAAGCTACAGATGAGCACACTACCTCTCTCTCTCTCCCTCCTTCCTTTTCTCCCTCCTTCTGTCCTTCTCTCTTCCTCCCTTCCTTTCTCTGTCCCTCCCTCCTTTTGTCATTTGCAAAGTGAGAAACTGGGGGATGGGATCTCTGATGTTGTTTCTGGGAAAAAGAATAGTGTGCAGTTTTTTGTCATCTTTGAATTTTTCCATATAACTTGACCTTACAGAATCATGACCATTTATCTTTAAAAGCAATAAATTCATGAAGACATTACTTTAAAAATACATGTGGAGATTTACATTTACTTTTAGATCCTATTTTGCTCTGCCTGCCAGGAAGCTCAAAGTTGAGCTTTTTTGCTCAATTGCACATTGAATGTTTTACTGTCTTAATTCCAGGACCTGAGTCAGAAAGTCTGGGGTGGAATCCTGACTCCACCACTTACCATCAGGCTTTTTGACAAGTTAGTGAACCCTTCTATGCCTCAGTTTCCTCATTCATAAAATGGGATAACAGTATCTGCTTCACAGGGTTGTTGTGAAGATAAATTATATGGGTTAAGTGTGTAGAAGAGTGCCTGAATCATAGTAAATGTTTAGAAATGTTAGCTAGTTTTCAATTTTACTAGATTTTTGTTGGGTGGATTTCATCATCAAGCCATTTTTCAGGAATGGTTCACTGATGTTATATCCCTTCACTTGCCTCATTTTACCTCAGACTTCATTTACTACCTGTTTCTGGCGTCTTCTACTCCAGACGTAACCTATAACATCCCACTGACCTTCTAATTATATATAAATTCCAAGGACTTGGTGTTTCATCAAATCCCAGATGGCACTCGTTACAATCTGTACCATTACAGTGTATACCACTTAAGGAAGAAAAAACTTAAGACACCATCGATTCTGAAATACATCCCAAGTTCAAATATGTAGGGATTAAACGCATTTTATTTTATTTTATTTATTTATTTATTTTTTTGGGGGGGAAGGTGAACAGGACTTTATTGGGGAACAGTGTGTACTTCCAGGACTTTTTTTCCAAGTTAAGTTGTTATCCTTTCAGTCTTAGTTGTGGAGGGCGCAGCTCAGCTCCAGGTCCAGTTGCCGTTGTTAGTTGCAGGGGGAGCAGCCAACCATCGCTTGTGGGAGTTGAACTGGCAACCTTGTGGTTGAGAGCCCACTGGCCCATGTGGGAATCGAACCGGCAGCCTTCAACCGCCTGAGCCACCGGGCCGGCCAAAAGTATTAACTTTTAATCGATGAGTATGGTAAGACTGACTGGATCCCTTATTCCTAACTTGGGCTCTTCCCGCCTATGAACTGTCCCTGCTCTTTCAGTGCATCAGTTGACCTGAATAAGTCTTCCACTCAATCCAGTCTGGCCTCCCAGACCTCTGGCCCAGTGCCACCCTGGTGGCTGGTAATCCTGCTGGGTCAGCTCCAGACAAATGAGTCAAACCTTGTCCGCACAGCTGGTGCAAGGCGCTCAGGTTTCCCATGGATTTGGCAGCTTGTATGTAACCCGACCTCGTGTTGATCTTGAAAGCCAGTAGCTGAGAGGTCACCTGACTTTCTCACCTCCAGTGACTGTTTTGCTGTTTCCTGCTTCAGCCTGTCTGAGTTGGGTTGTTCTGATGGGCAATAAAAATGATTTGTCTAAGACAAATTCCTAAGGAGAGCAATGTAGAGAAAAACATTAACCAATGTAATTTTCCCAGGCAGTGGGGAAAAGACAGAGCTCAATAGCCATTTTCTTGGCTGGGTGGGTTTTGATCGCTAAATTATACCGGGAGTCATACCTGCGTTGTTTTTCCTACAATTCGCTGAAAGGTGGAGCATGTTGGGAAAGGTTAAGCATGACCTCATGCATGACCCTTGGGGGTTGGCAAAGACGTAAGCAGGGACTAATTTGGGAGTCTGACAGTGACTGAGTGCCTTTCCTAAAGTATTAGTGCCCATCCATGGCCATTAGGGAGACAAACAGGGCTCCGGAGACAGAGGGACCGGAATTAAAATCCCAGATGTTGTTTCTTAGCTGTATGACCTTGAAGAGTGAGCTGGTCTCTCCAAACCTCCAAAGTTATAAAACGGGGATAATACTTCCGAGCTGCTGAGAAGGAAGCACCAGGAATAGCCATGAGCACACGGCCACTGCTCAGCAAATGGTGGTGGTTACAAATGTTGAATGCCTACCGTGTACCAACACTGCATATAGGAAACAAGAGCAAACACTATTCATGTAGGGGAGGCATTATTACGGCACTTTTTCTTTATATCACAGCTCCCCAAGTTACAAGCTGTTATGCAACCAAGCCAGCAACCACCCAAGTCTTTCTCGGGACTGCAGCCTCAGCCAGCACTTACGCAAAGTCCTCTGGGCAACAGGCCCTGGGGTGAGAAACGGGGCCAACCTGCTATATGAATATCCTCTTGATCCGAAGCCAGACAGGCCAAGCCTAGAAGGCTGGGTCTTTGCCAGGCGCTGAGCAGCATGACCTCGACTGTCTGAGGTAGCTGCTTTCTCACAGCACAAGCTGGATGGCTGGCACCGGGCCTCCAATCCAAACTCACCAAGCCGGGGGTACTTCCATGACTGCTGACTGGGGCTGGTCTCTCATCTTTCTGTGGCTCTAACAACCAGTCACCGAGACCCAACTGCTGGCCAAAGGCAGAGTGCTATGAGAGAAGGCTGAGAGAACCACCCTTGGCCCAAGGGTGAGGCCAAAGGGCAATCCCAAAGGGCATATTTGAAAGGCCAAGTGGTGTGGAAATTAGACTGATGGAATTCAAGGGGCGAGAGACCACCTCGGGTTGAGGCAGCTTGTCTGTGGCCACCAAAGAGGCCATCTAGGTCATAAATATCTACAAGATTTGGGCATGTTGTGAAATTGAGTAAAACAAGTGACATAGGCTTGTGTCACAACATAGAGGGTGGTGAGGACCTTGAACTTGGGGCTGCAGACCTTTGCAACGCCCGCAAGAATGTTTGGTGTTTCTCTTCTAAGCTCAACTGGTCTCGTTCAAGAGAGAACTTGAAATGTATGTAAATCCTGTCAAATCATCCTAGGGGTCTTGGAGGTGGGGAGACGGTTGAGGAATACAAAAAAATGGCAGTCTGTGTGATCTAGCAGAGCTTTCATCTATTTAAGTTTTCAAGAAGCATTCCTGCTGGTCCTATAGGAAGCTTTAACTATGAGTTTCCTCATAATTGCTGTGAGACAGACACTCTGAATCATATGACTTACTGGGTGGGCTTTCCGTTTTGTGTTAGTTTAGAGCCAAGTATTAGTATTTGGCTCACTTAGTGCAAATGTATGTCTTTATAGTTTCCATATTAGCCTCATTTCTCTTTCTCAGGTATCTTTTAACATATATCTTTTTTTTTTTCCTGTAAGAGCATTTCATTATGAATAATATACATAACACAACTTATTGGAGTTGCCACTTCATCTGTCTTCAGTACAAGTCATTTCATCTCTCACTTGCTGACTTACATTAGATTTCTACAGTTTACACTATTTTTGGAGAACAATTTTTAAAAAGAGCATTTAGTGCTTCAGGCTTATTTAAAACAAAACAAAAATACCTATCACCAGCCTCATTGCATTCCAGTTTTTCCTCAGCAAAGTCTAGGATTTACTTTTATACCAGAAGACTTCTCTGTGGTACAGTATTACAGGTGGAAAAAGTTCCTAGATTTCTATCATTATCTCTAAAAGGGAAACCACAAGGATAATCATAGTTGTAGTCTCTAATAGGGAAAATAATGCTCGAGTTAACCTAAATGGAATTAAATTGTTTTTCCTTTCCCAATCCTAGCCTCAATCATTTTTTCCTGACTCTTCAACTGTTAAAATAAGCCTACATAAATACTGAATCAGAACCACACAACCCACTCAACCACCTGTAATATCAAATCACAACCACATAACCAACCACTCAACCACCTATAATAAACTCACTTTGCACCTACTTCAGATCAAATGTTTTGCTTTTGGCTAAAGGCAAGCTTTGCAGGGCAAAGGGGAGGTTGCCATTGTGTACTAGTCTTCATTCCTCCCAAACATCTTAAGAGAAACATAGACAAGGTTATGACCATCTCTCCACGTTGCATTTTATTGTTTCCTACCAACAGCTCTTTCTTCTGAGGGGAGAGGACTTAAAAACAAAAAACCAGTGTCTCCCAACTGATGCTTTAGCTGTGATTTTGAAACTGACATACAATAATAAATCCATATATAACTAGGATAGATCTTGTTTAAAAGCTATACATTCTATAATTGAAATGAAATGTCTTAGGCCAGAACCTGGTCAGAATTACTTGGACAAAATGTTTGTAACCCACAAACCTTCACTCTGATTCATCTGGAGGTTGGAGTCACTGTTTCTAGGGTTTCTGGCTTCTGACAGTGTTTTACTTCTCATCCTTTGTAGTTTCTTATTCCTGTGCTGGCTGGCTGACAGCCAAGTCCTCTGCATCCATGAACCACTGCCTCAACCCACAAGCACGCTCTGGTGGAGTCCAGCCTTTTTTGGTCTCGCTGTCCTGAGGGCAGTGCAAACCAGTTCAATCCAACTTTGCCTCTATCACAAGCAGGCAGGGAATTTCAAGGATCATAAATTTAAGGTTTGCCAACCTAAGATCAAGTTATAGGGCTTAGTCATTTGAAATCACTTTAAATCATTTGAAATTGTGAAAAGTTTGGCTGCTGAGTGTGAGAGGCACTTTCCTATGTTTGCATGCAGACCTATGGGGTACTGAACTAGGGAATCAAATCTGTACAGAAATGACCTCCTGCTGGTTTTCCAAATGACATGCTTGTGAAAGACTAGAGAGAAAGCAGCAGCATCATTTTTAAATCATGGAGCTAGAATCTGACCTGTTAGTAATCCAACCATGCCTTCCCCCCTTCCTTTGCTTTGGTCACTCAGGCTAAATATTGCCATCTTATTATTACCCTATTCCCAACAGACTAATGGAAAATGTAAGCGTGTTTCTACTTGACTCACATTCTGCAATCTTCCTTTCATCTTGGAACTATGGTTTTCACAGGAAGAAGTAGCAAGCAATTCTGGCCTTCTCAGAGAATATATCATCCAAAAATGTTTTTACTTGGTAGGATAAGTTGGTTGGAGAGTAATTTAATGGTGTGAAGAGTAAGTAATGTACCTTATTTTAAAATTATAAAGCAGATATACTACAAACTAAAATGCAGAAAAATCACAACAGATTTAAAGATAAGATGCTTCTGTGCTTCTTTTTATAAAATATAGGTGATTCTCACAAAGTAACTTTGGCAAATTTTCCACTGGCTTTCAAATTTGTAAGAACTTCCAAATAATTTCTTAGTGGAAACAATCAAGTCTTCCAGAGCACACACAGCTAATAAAAGTTTTCCCTTTTTTTTTTTTGGCCTCCTTAAAGAGCCCACATCACTAGATTTTTTGTATGGCTACTTTAACCAGATAGCTTTACTCTTAGTCTGTTAGTTCCCCTAAAAGGTCGTATTTTTCTTTTGTTCAGTAGTTATTTTCCTTTGTTCTGGAGTTTTAAAAGTAAGCAGTACTGCAGCAGTTCACCCAGGACATACCAATGTAGAAGTTGCATCCACGAAGTATTAACTCTAAAGCAGTGCCCTATACTTGTGCTATTTCTTCATTATCTTTCTTTTCTCTCTTTTTTTAAGACGGGCACAGCTCACAGTGGCCCATGAGGGGATCGAATCGGCAACCTTGGTGTTATCAGCACCTTGCTCTAACCAGCTGAGATAACCGGCCACCCCTCTTCATTACCTTTCTTGCTTTTAATTTGCTTATGGTGCTCCATCAATCTTACAATGGAGACAGACAAAAAACATTAAAATTTCCAACATATTTAAGAAACTCTGCAGAAGACAGTGGGTTGTTTTTTTTTACAAGTCTTTAATTAAAAAACTCAACAAAAATATATAATCAAGCATTTTACATAATGCATACATTCTTAATATCTGCAGGTAAGATAAATAACAGAAGGCAAAGCAGGTATACTGTATTGCTTCTCTTTGGCAAGTCACCAATATTATCCCCTGCAGAAACAGGATACATGTGTAAAAAAAAAGGCAAAATACCATGGTCTTAAAATAATTATCCCTTAATACAAACAACAAAATATTTAGTAATAATACAGTAGATGGATTTTCAAATTGACTGAAATTTGTAATACTTTATACCACAGGGGTTAAAGTAGCAAGCTGCTTTCCAAAATTAAGGCCTGAAGCAGTAGTTCTAGGGAAAAAAAAAAGACAACCTTTTTCTAGTTATATCCTGGCTCTGTTTTTAATTTAATAATGTCACATTCAGACTCTACCTCTCAGATGTTATTCCTAAGGAAAACAAAATCCTTTCCCTATATAAAAATTGTGTTTTACTTGCAGGTCAGTTGTCTGACTCTCCCTCCCACCCCCCAAAACGTACATTTTGTATGAGGCAATTCAGTTTTAAGTCAATATTTACCATCTAAACTCAGTGTCCCAGAATAAAAAAAAATTCTTTCCACTTTTCAGCAAAGATACATACTGTGGCTCTATTGAAGCAATATATACATGTTGGAACTAAAACTTAGAAAAGCAGAAGGGTCCATTCAACACATAGCAGCTTATATCTAAATATGTACATGTATGTATGTTTTCACAGTTAAGTTTTTTAAAAAAATTTACATTTGATATGTTCAGAAATATTTCTCCTATAGTCTATAAATAATATTTTAAAAGCTCAACTGATCAAAATGTAGTACAAGAATGTATCAAATTAAATAAATCTTCTAAACCTTGAAAAAGATACTTGAAGTCAGTAAAGCTTGAGGTTTGTGTGATGTGTGCTCTGTCAGTCCCTACCACTAGGGAAGGCAGAGTCCTCTAAATACGATAGGAGAGAAACTCCAGTACTTTAGAAGGAATCGGCAGCTCCTGGACTTCTTGGGTGGGCATCACTCTCCGGATTGACATGCGACATAAATGTTGAAGGCTAGGGATCTGCCTTGGAGTAGCCCAAAAATACACACTGCCATCATGGGTCCTATTCAGAAACCAAAAAAATCACAAGGTCAGTTACCCAAATACATGTATTTCAACATGGGACAGTTCAAACTAACATCCAATGTTGTGTATAAGAGTCACAAACTGCACATTAAAACCTAATTTTCTTAACCAATGATCTCTATGACAAAGTAATAGTATTATAAAGAGTGCTGGTGGAAGATTTACTAACAATAAATATTGGCTGCTTTGACTAAAAGCTACCTTAAATTGTCACTTAAAAAAACCCCAGAAAAATCTATATTTACCCAGCAGCTAAAACACTGCCATCAGTAGAAAAGGCACAGCAAAGACCATTGCTCAAAGATGCAACTTGTACTGGATAATCCTCATCAATTCTCCAGAATCTCACCATCCTGGAAAGGAAATAAATTGTCCAGTAAGTATCTAGTGGGAAATTTATGGTAGAAACAACTTTTAAAATTGTGAAAGAAATGCCACTGTGTTCTGAGGCACAAAATACATACACATACGAATCACTGCAGCAAGCAAGTACTGTAACTTGCTCTATAAAGTACTTACTTTATAGTCTGTACCAATTGGTAACTTGGATCAACTAACACTTAAGAAACTATAATGCATGTCTGCCTCACCCTTCCTAGTTCAGATATATATTCACAACCAAAAGCTTTCTCCTTACTTTCTTACACTTAAAACCCAATCACATCTGATCTGTTTTACTCTCTTTCCAAGACATTTATGAAGCCTTGTCCTCTAGGTAAAGTGTGTGTAGGAATGGCAAAGAACTGACATTCAGAATCGATCTGAGCAAAAGGAAAAACAATGATTTCTGGCAAATAAAAAAGAATTCTCCCTGTACATTTGCTAACATTCTAGAAAGATGATAACGAGTTGCTTTCTGAATTACTGTGACCAAATTTCTTACACTATATCGTTCACACTGTGATAAAAGCATGAGAAAATGGAATGGCTACATCTTGTTTCTGCTTCTTACCAATAAGCAACACATCTCACTCATGTGACATTTCATCTTGTAGTCTCAAATGCAGAAGGTACAAATTATTTTTTACTATTTATTTCATTTTGCAAATGTCCTTTTGCTTCAACTTTTGTTAAGATATTACTGAAAAAATCTGAGCTAGGCTAAAAGCTAATGAAAAATCTACCCAGTTTGCCTAAACTAGTTAACAAAGAACACAGGGAATGACACACATTATCTTTAGTTTACATGGATACTGTTTAATTCAATAGTCTTTAAGACACACCACGTCTTGTCTAGAAAGGCTTTCTTTTTTGTTTTTGTTTTTTTTTAGTCTTAAGAATGTTTTCATTAAGTGAAAGGAAATCTTTAAATGACAATAGGTCAAATTGTAATTCACATACTTACTTATCATCAGCAAGGCTTGCAATATGCAGTCCATCATGACTAAAAGATACAGATCGTACCCATCGGTCATTTGCTCCTCCAGCAAATATTGGAGTAGGTGGGGGAAACAGGTGCCTGAGGTCAAAATACATGTTTTCAGTGGAAATGAGAGCTCAAGAAACAGAACCATCCAGGTACAAAGTACATCTGTCTTTGAGTAATGTTTAAAGTGGCCTTAATAAACACAACTAAGAAGACTTAAGAGCCGATATATCCAAATTATATCATAGGGACCCGAAAAGTATTATTAATCTTTTTTTTACAACGTGGGTTAAGACACTAAAATTAAGTCCAACTCTACTTTTAACTATTTTTCCCCAACATGAAACTCTAAATGTAATTACCACTTCTAAAGTCATGTACTGTTAAATAGCAAGATCTGTATCAAGAGAGCCCAATTTATTTTTACAACTTATACCTAAAGCTTTGCATTATTCAAGGGTTTAAATTATACTGAAATTTTAAATTACAATAGACTGCAATTTTATGTTTTACGTGTTACGTTTCACCCTAATCATTCACGTTAATTTTTTAAAAGCTATACAGATAGCGAGAGATGAATTACAGACTAAAATAATTCATGCTCACCCAAATTCCATCAGAATGTCTCCAGTATGTGGATCCCAGATATATACTCGAGTATCATAAGATGCAGTAGCCAGTAATGCTCCATCAGGAGAAAAGTCACAAGCTACAACATCATGGTGATGTCCTTCTAGTTTCCGTATCATGGTATATTTATCCATATTCCAAAGGAAAACCTGCAATAAAAAGGCAAATGTTATAGATTCTTTCAGATACACACAGGACAAAATGGCACATCTTAAACTAAAACTGCTAAATTTAATTCAGATTATATTAAATTAAACATTATAAATTACAAATAATTAAAAGAATATGCTCAGTGTCATAGTCAGATTAAAATCAGTCTTTACGTTAATTAAAGTAGACATGCAAATTCTATTTCAAATGTTTCTGTTAAATGTTAATTAAAAAATAAGCCTAAACATTAAAAAGGCAGTGCAATTTAACCACAAAGTTACACTGAAATCCATTTATTCCAAAAACTAATTAACTAAAATATACAGATATAAATAGGGTTAAATACTACAAACCCCCTATTTTTTTTTTCCAGAAACTACCAAATTTTTAAAAAATATACAGACAGAAAATGTAAGGTTAACAAATTGTTACTCCATTGGCATCTCCCTTTGAGATAATCACTTGTTTACAAAAGGCTTGGGTCACCAACGTGAGCCTAGGAAGAGAAACAGATACTGCAAGCAAAGAGAATTTTCACAGCCAAATGAAATTTCTTTGGCAAACAACAAGGATGTTAAACCACATTACGAAATGAAAATGCTAATTTACGAAAATAATACAATTAACAACAACATTTCTGTGAATCAAGATTTGCTAGTCTTATTTTTCCCAAACTGACCACAATCATTACTTATTTTAAATATAAAACATTTAAATTACTGTAGTACAAGTTCACATATAGTTTTAGATTCTAAAATCAGTAATTAGACTGTGCAGAATAGCTTTAAGTTAGATTCTAATGTTTACTGCAGTCTGTTATATTAAATGTGAGCTTGGAAGTTTATAACAATCCTAGTAAGACAACCTCTCCTCCTCTTGGGAGAAAGCAATCCTTTTGGCTACATTTTTTTCTGCACAGATACAATATATTACTTCCAAAGAAAAATAAATACAAATTTTAAATTGGATCAGACTTAAGAATCTCTAGCATCTCAAAGACTTCCAAAAAATAGTACAGAGAAACCATCTGAAAGTCAATTATATTACATTAAATTGGTTTCACTTGTCAGACTCCCAATTCCATCAGACTGGAAGATCAATTTACTTGGAGGAGTCAGTGGGTTCCACTGTGGGGGAAATTATTTTAAAAAAGAAAAAAAGAAAGAAAGAAAAGCAGAAAGTGGACATCGACCAGCACCTGTGTACGTACAGTACACCTTGCAGCCGAATGCAAGGTTACTTCATCCTATGGTAAAGGTCGCCCCCAGCCCGGTAGCCAGAGATGCCACTCTTTCTGCCCAGCTAACACCATTGTGCGCTTGTGTGCGAGTGGTGCCAGCATAACCTCAATCACACCAATATTGCTGCCACCACCTGTGACAGGGAAAGCAAGAAGCATATGGAAAACACACAGCCTAAAATAGCAATGTCAACATCTAGCTTTGTTCTTCTTATGATTTTTAAAGAACTGAATTATTTTTTCTAAACTTCCAACATTTGCAACTATCATTTTAACATACTTCTTGGCTAAATAAAATGCATTTTAACCACCCCCCGCCCCCCCATTATTTCAAAGTGTATTGTGATCATCACATGTATTTGGACTTCAACCACTTGCATAAATATCCGAAGCTAGTAAGATCTCTTTAACCATACTAACTCAGAGCTGGCAGACAACTAAAAGAGTTCATCAATAAGCACAGCCCTCTTAAGAATCACTTTATGCTTAATCTGTCTATAGGTATGCTATGCCTGTCGGCGTAAGGCAGACCATATCACATTTTTTCTATAATTCACGCTAGGACATACATGAGTGCTATTTTTATTCTTATTAGGTTTTTAAGTTACTTTTTTTCAGTTAAATGTCCAGGACCAGCTGGGACTCAAAACTTTTTAAACAGCAAACTGGACCAAAAAAAAAAAAAAAAAAAATAGAACAACAGAGAAGAAAATTATTAGCAAGGGAATGTCTTAACATTTGGACTAGATCTCTTGTATAGCACATAAACTTCCTAGATCTTAGAAAAAATAAGTTTGACACACCCCTTATTTTATGAATATTATCTCTAACTAAAAGCAATCCAATTTCTCACTTCACAATCAATAACTATATTTAATTTCCCTCATGCAAATTCTTCCCCATCACGAAATAAAACATTTAAGATATTCATGACACCGAGCAAATCTTAATAGGTTACTTAGATTTCAAATGATTATGCACACATTATAATCCAATTCACAATAAATGTACAAGAACTTTGACACATACTGCTTTACTGGCTCCCACTGAACACAGCATGGAAGAGTCAGGAGAGAATGCACAGCTGTATACCCAGTTCTGATGGCCCCTCAATACTTTCATCATGTTTCCTGAACAAAAAGAAATACCTGTGTTAACCCTACAATCAATCCACTTCAAATAAGGGTCAATCGAAAATGGCAGAATTACAAACTTGTATAGCAGTGATTTACCTATAACGGGTTGGCAATATACACCAGTTGCTCATTTTTGTAACTATAGTTTTATTGGAACCAATCATGGCTGTTTGTTTATGCTGTACAGATAGCATGGTCCATAAGCCGAAAATATTTGCCATGTGGCCCTTTAAGTCTATTGACCGTTCACTTATAGAAGATAGAATTCTTTTAGTCTAATCCCTTTATTCAACAAATGAAGGAACTGAACTGGAACACCAAAAGGTTCAGACTTGATTAGCTTCAAAATGCTTTTTCAACCTTCTTCCTTTTTGATAACTATGTTCCACTCCAAAGTCCCTGCGTTTTATATCTAAAGCACACAATTGTGGCTAAGCATATTTTAACTCTTAGTTTTAGATATATGTACTTACTAAATACCTGCCACACGCCAGGCAGTGAGGATATAGCTGTGAATAAGACAAAGTCCCTACTCTCTTGGAGCTTACATTTTCCTGAGTTTATATTCTTAAAACATATGCACACAACCGAAAATATGTTGAAAAAGCAAGCATATTTGATATGCAAAAGAATGTAAAAATTTAATTAACAAACTGTTGGGATTCCTTCACCCCTCAACAGCTGAGCAATCAGAGAACTGATAAAAAGCAGAGGTCTCTCATGGTTTGGAAATATTAACATATTATTTTATGAGGCAATGGTGACTACCCATCAGCTGGAACAATTCTCCAAATCTGAAGGGTCTGCTTCCTACAACTTTCAATTTAAGCTACCTTACCCCTAAGCAAGCCTGTCAACTTCCAGCTTGAGGCTGTTAGAGAACGTGCAGATCTTATTCTGGGTCACATTTATGGTTTTGTTTGATCTATACAAGGAAAGGGACCAAAGGACTAAATAGCGAAAAGGAAACTTTGATCATACACTACTTTTAAAGTCAAATGCCCCAGGTGAACCCAATACCTCTCAGTAGTAATATCAAGAAACTAATCTTTTTCACAGTCTGGAAAAAAGACATACCATCATCTTTCAGGTCCCACACTCTCAGAGTTTTGTCTCTTGAAGCTGACACTAGAATCAAGCTTCCATCTGGAGCAAAAGTTAAATCTCTGACCACTTCAGTATGATCTACCAAGTTAAGGAGGAGTTTTCCTAAATGCAATGGAAGGGGGAAAATAACACAATATTAATAATTTTTATCAGCTTCTTTTTTATAATGTTCCTCACCACTAAAAAAAAACAATAATGAATAGAAATACTTGGGCACCTCCTCAGCTTACCAAGTGTAAAATGACTTATTAGTGCTTCTACTATTACCTTTAAAGATTCACTATTTATACTATTTTAAAATGAATTATTTCCAGGATAACAAAGCCTATATTTATTAGACAAAATTAAAAGGGAATTCCTGAAACGTACACAAACTTCTGCATCAAGTTAATTTAGTATCAAGAAAACCTACATTATCAGTTTTAAATCTTTGTACAGTATGATTTTAAAATACAAAATCAAAATTTTCCTTTTCTTTTCCTTGGCTTTAGATTACTAATGGACTGCCAAACTCGCCCAAAGATACATGTTAGCCTGCAACCTGAAGTTTCAAACACAACCTTAGTGAAAAAAATGTACTTTATTCATCTAATATTATAAGAGTACTGTTATCTGTGAAAATCTATGTGCTGATCTTAAATTTTTTTCAAGAATCCAATCAAATTTAACAACTCATTATTCCCACTAAATGTTAGTATCACTTGCTGTGTTCTAATTTACATACTGTCTTAATGCTCATTTAAAAAAATCCTTCAATTTTTTGAGTACATACATACATCAGCCAGAAACGGTTTTAGGTAGCGAGCAACACATTTACTTTTAAATCCCCCAAAAATGTAACTTCTAATCCTATTTAAACTTTAGATAAAATTTCACTAAAACCTTCCAAAGGTTAGATAATGATTGTTGAAAACCAAATTAGCTTTGAAACCCGCTATCAGTAACTGAAAACTATATAATAAAATACCTTGCTATTTGAGTCATAAACTAAATTGCTAGTTGTAAGTGATAATTAAACATTCCTTAGACAAGCGCTTCCTGCTGTAATAGTCTCTGAAGAGTGATCAAGCAGTGTGAACTCTATTACCCTAAATTAAAACCATAGCTGAAGATGCTATTCAGGCCAATTATAAAGACACATGCATAGCACCAATTCTTGCTTTTCGGTGAAGTTAAAATCCTCAAATCATATATCCTACTCACTATGAGCAATGCCCTACATCATAAAACAATCAAGTTTGCTTTTAAAACTATGACTCCATACCTGTATATGCATCCCATATTTTGATACGCCCATTGTTTAACCCCGTGGCAAGGAGTAGTTGATCTTGTCCAAATCTGAATCGATGCCATTCTATATTTACACAGCGACTCTGTTTTTCTGGAACTGAAGATCCAAAAGCAAGACTCCAGACTATATCACCACAGTCTATAATATGTTCACGAGGCTTATTTTTCTGAGCACCATCACTATTTTGTCTTGACAGTCTCAAACTGCTTGAATTAGTGATATTCTTGGTGCCATGCAAGAGACTGGTGGGGGAAAGGAGCAGATTGAGATCTAGTTATTATTACTGTAGATTCCTGTGGATATGAAATGTTAAATGTTTGTTAAAATAACCTCAATATTAAAGTGATACTAAGTAACAATCAAGTCTTATAAATGGGAAGGGGAAAAGTTGCTATTAGCTATGAGGACATGACCAAATAAATTCAGATCAAAAGGTATTCTCAGTGGCTAAAAAAGAGAGTAAGTTCAACAATAAAATAATTTATAATTTGTTTCAAAATATTCCTCAAAACCACTATATCCATTAGGACTCCTTTAATTAACCTAAAGTATAAACAAGCAAAAAACAAAAAACTCAAGAACTTAAGATATTGTGAAGCTGACACCAGAAAATTACCTTCAAAAAATCCCATAATCAGTAATTTCCCATACTTTCTAGACCTCAAGTAATATGTAATAAGGACATTAATAAATATACCCACAAAGATAGAACAGACACAAAAAGCAGGGAAAGATTAAATTTAGCATGATGCATTTTAGAAAAACTTTCAACAAATATTCCAACTCAATTGAACCCAAGTAAGTACATACAAATTAATTACATAATCTGTGCACCACTGTTATCTAATAAAATGTTGTGAAGTCCAAAAAGTGTCACATAACATAGGTCACCTGACCTGGCACAACACAATAAGACACAATCTGCCTTTTAATACACAGAAACACTTAAAGACACAAAAGTATCTGAGAAAGTGTTCTATAAAGTATAAGGCCAGACAACTCTTCCCACAAATTTTCCAATAATATATTCAGCTTTTGATAAAACCCATTTACAACACTCTAGAAAGGAAAAACTTAAATATCAAAATCTTTTGACATTTACTCCACACAGAGAAAACAGGAAATTCTACAAACAGACACAAAATACAAAAAAAGAAGTCTTACAAGTTCTTAAGGCACTGGGACCACGGAACAAGCTTTACTGTACGATGTCCTTGGGACCAAGCAAAGTACGAACCATCTGGAGCAAAAGCAACAGTCCAATTTTCACGACCACATTTCTTGTCAAAAGGAGCTGCTGGTGCTAAAAGTTCACCTATAGTACGTGATCTCACTAAAAGGAAAAATAAAAATACAGGATATAACATATAACCAGCAATGAATCTGAGACTGCCTCCTTATTACTTTGGGACTCACTCAACTCTATTGAGTAATTTCTAAAGAAGTAATAAGACAATTCCATACAAGTTTCATTAAGAGTACTTAAATTTAGCACTCATAATAAAAGCTGGTATATTAACAGAGTGTACAGAGAATTTTTTCTCTGTTCAACAAGCATGAACAAGTTCCTGCTGTACATGTGTGCATGCGAACTCAACTGAAATTTCCTCAATTCTGGGAAAGGATCTTCTTTATAAGTGTATCACCAATGCTGTCTTGGGTTGTTCTTGATTTTAAATTTTGCTGTTTTTCCTTTTTAGTTATAAATTATTGTCAAGTTTAGTTTCCCTCTTATCTATTTTATGGTCAGTTATCTGATTACTGCTAGCGTATTTTCATGTTTTTGGCTTAAACTTTCTAACACCTAAACTTCGATATAGTCTATGTACTGCAGTTCAGATAAGAACCACTTACACTACCATTGCTAGGGCAGATGTATATACACAAACCCTCAAAATGTACTCGTTCAGTGACACTTCCAGGCTCGATGTGTGTTCCATCAACAGCTAGTATAGCACCTGGCATATGACAGATGCTCAGTAAATAGTTACTGAACAAATATGAAAGCACGTGTATAAGCTCCCATTCTTAAATACTTCATTGCCCAATTCTTTTTGTTTTATTGGGGAACATTAGGGGAGAGTGCCTATCAGCTCCAAGTCATTGTCCTTCAATCTAGTTGTGGAGGGTGCAGCTCCAAGTCCAGTTGCCATTTTCAGTCTTTAGTTGCAGGGGGCGCAGCCCACCCACCATCCCATGGGGGAATTGAACCGGCAACCTTGGTAAGAGCTCGCGCTCCAACCAACTGAGCCATCCGGCCGCCCTCATTGCCCAATTCTTTGATACATTAATAAATAAGCTATGGTAACAGAGCTGAGACCTTTTTTTTTAATGACATTCATAAATATGAATATCTAATAAGGCTCATTCTAATTTGGTGTAACTGAGATTATCAGAAATTTTCCTTTTGATAACTCAAAATCTCCTTCCTTGTCACTCTACCCACGCAGTCCTGATTCTGACATAAGAGAATAAGCACAATCCTGCTCTCATATGACATTCATACGAGCATATTGAAGATGCCATGACATCATCAACTAAATGTTTTCACAAGCTAAAATCTGTAGTCCTTTCAGTCATTCCTTAGATTACATGGTTGCGAGTCCATCCCCCATCTTACCTTCATCACACTTTTCCGGATAAACTCGTCAGTAATGGCCCTCAAAAAAGTGGCACCCAGAACTAAACACAATACTTCAGGTGTAGCTTAATCAAAACAGCAGAACCCCCCAGCTAGCTCCACCTCACTTATATTAATGCAGCATATGATGACACTGGTATTAACACTGGCAGTAACATGACTTTCTTCATACAAAGTTTACAAACCAGTGACCCTCATATGCCTGCATAATGAGTTTTTAAATATACAAATCATTTTTGAAAAGGCTTGCTGATCCGTGTTTCCTTACACTCCTCTAAGCCCACAGTCTTATATGGTCATTTCACTAGGGGTCTACGTGTCAGGCCCCTGAACTTGCAACCCCTGCTTCAATCTATTTTTTTTTTTTTAAACTTGGGTTCCTGTTTAACTACATCTATCTTTTAAATCCACGAATTTTAGGAGGAAAAAAAAAATCAAAGCTCTTAAATAAGGGAAGCAACTTTTAAAATTCAACTGAAAAATGCAAGCTGATTTAAATAATAAAGACCACAAAATTATAAGCTAATTTATTCTCAAATATAAATTTGAGAAATGGGGCCACTATAAAAAAAACTCCAAATAAATACTGTTAGAAGTATTGTATTAATAACTACCTTGTGTTTCTTTGCTTGTTAACAGGAATATCAAATGATCTCACTTTAATCAAATGGATTTAAGCTCATTTAAATACTTACTGGTACAATATTATAAACTAGCACAAGGTTTATAATGACATGCTTTGAAAAAATATTTTTTTGCAAGTTAAATCTTTATCACATTACCTGCAACTGTTTAATGTTAGTATTTTAAGAAATGTTAAGACTTAAAGACCTTGTATAAGTGAAAGGCTGCCTGCCACAGAAACTCGGCCATAGATACAACACTCCATTATTAATGTCTGTACAGTAGTAACACATCATCTGAGCCACTGCTGAACCAAGCAAACCAGATTTAGCTCCTTCTTCACATTCCTCCCTGCAATTTCATAACCAGAAAGGGAGGCTCTGCGACTGTCTTGTGAAAGAGGGCAGTAGCTCAAGGCAGTAACTCCCTCACTTGAATTTCTTTAATTACTCATGAAATCTTATCTCTTCTCTTTCGGTATGTACTGGAGAAATTAAACAGCTATAATACCTAAGAAAGAAGGGAAAAAGTAAGTCCTTAGTGATGGATACAAAACCACACAGATATTATTACTGTTTAACCTTGTATCCGAATGATACTTGAAAAAAAAGGTTAGAAAAGGCCAAGGCAAGTGCCTAGTAACTACTATATCCATGAAATAACACTGAGACCTAAATATGTGAAAAAATTTTAAATTAAAAAGGCCACTTAGTGGCTGGTTATACCTTACTGCAGGTATGCTAAGAAGCTCTATCGCTTGGAAGAGAGGACTGAAGTTTTCAAAATGGTTCACAAGATGACGTAAAAACAGATAAATGAAAGGCAGATCACTCATCTGTGACACTGTGTAGTAGGGGTTAAAGAAAACCCCCACTGGACTGAGAATCAGAGCCTTTGAGTTCTGTGCTCCACTTTAGGATGTACTTACTAGTCTTAGAGTTCAAAGAAAAACTGGACATGAGTTTTGTTTTCTCTGTATGTTTAAAATAGTTCTTAAAATTAGGGTTCAAGTCCCTTCCTAACCTGCCATTCAACCTTATCCCTAAGAGACATAAACCCCAGAATTCTAAGATAGCTGTCTCTAGATAAAATTCACCCACAATACAGGACGGAGGGGTTTAGGCTACCTCAGCTTCTCCCGTTCTCTATAAATACCTCCTCCATGTATTCAGTAAAGGCACACGTTTAGTTGAAGAACAGGGAAATGCAAAGGCTCTCTACTCAGCAGCCACCTCCAATTTTCATGTAATTAACACAGTAAGTTCAGTGTTGGGGTTTCTTTTGGGGGGATGCCAAATCTACTTTATTTTTTAAAAATATACTGTATATATATATATTTACATTGTATAGCACGATGACTTGGTAAGGTCAACGTTTACTAAGTACATCTATCAATCAATGCACAGAACTCCCAACTCCAAAAGCTGTTCCAGTTATGTTACCTTAAGAGAGGATTTAAATAATATGAGGTGCTTTTTAAACTGAGTCACTGAGTAGGTGGGTCTTGGCACACAACCTTCAAAATCTATTATTGCCCTGCCTGCAGCATGGCAGAGCTAGTCACTCAACCAGTTTCTAGCCTTTTCAGAGTCTGCTCTTCTTTACTACAGCTTCTCTTCTGTCAACTCCACCCAACCACTCTGCTTCCTCCCTGCGCCTCTGTGTATGAAAGATAATTGAGTCTCCTCCCCTGAACCACTGCCTTTCTTTACACCGTAGCATTTTTTAAAATATTGCCTTTTCCAGGCTGACGGCACCTCTTTGGGAGCCTTTCTTCTTAAAGAGTGATGGGTGTACATGAGGACCCCTCCTTTCCTTGCAGCTCAGAACACACAAGTTTACTTCTCGTATCGTAAACTTAACGAGTCCCTGAGACTTGCCCACTCCCCGGTCCACTCGGCGTCCCAGCCGCCGAGCCAAGAAAAACCCCAAGATAATGGCCCCGCGTGGGCCTCCGAGGAGGAAACTCGGTTCTCAAAGGGATGAATGTCTGCCCCGGGCCACAAAGTCACTGGGGCCCTCGCTACTGGGCGCTCAGGTTCCCCTCGACCCTACGATCTGCGCACTGCCCCCCTCGCAGCCAGGCGCACGGGAGGCGCTGCACCAGTGATGATCCCATTCACCCCTCGGCGACACCAACCCGCGGGGCCGCTTCCTTCCTGTTCGCTCCAGCGTTTGGCCCGGGCTCACCCGACTCGTCTCAGTCTCGGAGACGTTTCCTCCTGAGCCTCCTGCGGGGATTCCCAGCCTCTCCGGAGCCCCTGCGCGCCCCAGCACCCCTCACCCACCGTCCCATTCCTCACCGATCTCTTTCTCGTTGACCCTCGGAGGAAAGCTGGCCATCTATGGGGCACCGTCTGATTCCGGGGGCGCGATGCGGTCGCAACGACAGAGAAGGGAGCGGCGACTGCTGAGGGGCGTGACACGGGCTCGGTCCCTCCCGGTCCCAGGGACGGCTGGGAGGGGCGGGGGCGGTCGCGGCGACCTCTGCCGACTGCCCCGGGAAAGCTCTGGAAGGCCTCGGACCTAACTACGGAGTCAAACACAGACAATAGACCCTGGTCCCTGCCTCTCGCCTACGGACCAACACGCTTCCTTCAACACTACCGACTGCAAACGAGACACTGGAGACAAAATGGCGGGCGGCGCGTATAATATTAGAGTGGTGGGGGCGGGGCATAGTGACATCACACTCTAGGCTCCGCCTCCCGACGCTCGGGACGTGACGGCCTGGGCTCGGCGCCCCACCCTCCCTCCCGGTGCGCGCTGACCTGGCAGGCGGGATCCGACCCTGAACAGCAGGAAGAGCGGGGAGGCGGGGGCGAGGCGGAGCTACAGCCGGAGCTCAGCAGAGGCCGGAACCTGAGTGGGAACCTACTGACTGTGCGTATCACTCTGTGTTGTTTTCCCGGCCGAGGCCCCTAGCGTGGTGTTTACAAGTTGCAGTGCCTTTGAAAAAGCAGACCGGGAATTGTATAATACATATTAGCCCGCAGCTTAGAGTGCATGGAATGTAAACGAGCTGAACCGAAAAGAACAAAAAAGACACTTAAGCTGTTAAGCCCAGCCGTCCTGTGCTGGGGAATCCGAGGTCGCACTGATGAAACAAAACGAGATAAGGGTGAATGAACACTGCTATGCATCACACGTCACGCAGCGATCATTCGGACGTGAGTCAGCCGGTTCTAGGAAGGACCGAGGTGACGGGGCGTGAGAAACACGGAGGCATGTGATGGCATCCCCCTCGCCCCCCCCCCGGGACCTCCCTGGGCTGCCTTTGTCTTGGCTGCCCCTGCAGCCGGGACTGCCTCCTGGATGCAGCGTGGCTGGTGGTCCGCGGTGCCCTGGCCTCTGGCTAAGGCTGACGCCACCAGGTCAGCTAAGAAGCGGCTCTTCCTGCACCCCAGGTCGAAGCCTCCAGGAGGCAGCTACTCACACAGTGGTCATGATACACGTGTCAGTGTCTGCCAGAAGCCAAGTTGGTTCCCGTGTACAGGTGGCAGGTTTGCATTTTAATGGGCCCTTTTGAATTTTCTAAAACTTGTTCCAAAGGAGGACTTCTAAGGCTGGGAATTTCAAATTTGTGGCCAATAGGATGGGAGAGGAGTTGCATCGCCAACCACCACAGAGGTCTCAAATGACAATATGTAGGGTGTCTACTTCACCTTTTTCCTTGCATGAGTGATAATTCTTACAATAGTGAAATGTTTAATAGCAGATATAAGAACTCATCCCCCATCTTTTTTTAAAAAATCACTATGTTATCTCCAGTTCACAATTTACTGACGACTTACTCTGTGCCAAGCACTGGGGCTAGTTGTTGAATATTTAGAGTAGAACAAAAGAAAACTTTTAATGAAGTCTTGTGGATCATAAATCACCATTTCTAATTTCTTTAACCAACTGCTGTTACCTCTGTGTACTTGTATTATACCATACAAATTCATGGAAAATACCAGTTCCTGAGTGTGAATTATTTTGATGGCTTTTTCAAACAGTTGTTTAATTCCTCTGTAGTTTATTCCTGCTAACCAACAGACTTCCTGATCATTTTCTCAACTGGCAAAGCATGATAGTGGAATGAAAAATAATTTTGTGATTTGTTTACTCGTCAGTGATAATATCGAATATCTATTGGGTCCATGCTAGGTACTGGGCCATATAAGTGCTTTTGGGATGAACCCATTTAATACCCACAACAGTATGAGTAGTGTATGAATCAGTCACGTTTTCTGGACACTCAGTAATTTGACAGCAGTCACAGAGCTACTAAATGGCGAAGTGCTAGATTTGCACTCAAACTTGTCTGACTGCCTTGCCCTACTTCCATGCTACCTTGTGTCTCCTAAATGAAACCTAGCTTGAAAAGCAAATATATACTTTGCATTTCATGTCTATTTTTTTTATTTTAATGTTAAATCTGAATAGACGTTGTATCCCTTGCATAACCCATAAAGTTGGAGTTCTGAGTTTCGTCCTTGGCCCACAGCTTTTTTCTGCTTCCACTCTCTCCCTAGGTTATGGCAACCTCTCTTTTGGGTTTAGCTACCAGATCTGTGTGAGGACTCTCAAGTCCAGACCGGACTTCTCTCTTGAGTTTAACATTTGCATATTCAAATACTTAACAATAAAGCTCAACCTGTTCAAACTGAGCACACCATCTTCTCTCCCAAAGCTGCTTCATCTTCTGTATTCCCTACATTAGTGACCATGTCCACCCAGTCAGTGACTCAAGCCAGAGGCTGGAGTATTCTTTGACTCCTCTCCTTCTCTCTCAACCCTACAAATCAACCAGTCCACAGCCCTGCCAGTATTTTCTCTTAAACTGTTTTGGAGCCTGACCTCTCTGTTCCAGCTCTGCTGCCACCGTCCATAGTTCAAGAACTTGTCATGTCATTTCTCTTAACGATCCTTTATAACCCTATACCCTGAGAAACCACTTGTTGTATTTCCTTCTAGTCTTTTTAAAATTTACTAGCTGTGTGTCCTTGCACAAATTATTTAGCTCCCTATGCCTCAGTCTTCTCATCTATAAAATGGGAATAGTAATAGTACCTACTTCACAGTTTTAAGGATTAAGTGAGTTAATATAAGAAAATCATTTAGAACAGGATCTGACACAGATACTAAGTGTCAGATATAAGTGTTAAATAATATATTTATATATAGTAATCCCAGCTAACTGAAAAATTGAAAGATCAAATTCTCATAAGAAATAAGGGATTGGCAAAGAGCTATAAAAACAGCATGAAATATATAAGCAAAATAATAAATAAAGGTTCTGGAAAGCACTTCATTTCCAAAACAAACCCTACCAATGAAAACCCGTTCTCCTGAGTCTCATTCTTGAGTTATTCCCGAAACATTGCTACTGTGTAATTTACTAAGGCTGATTTACTCAGAATTTTTGTCATGTAGATATTATTTCTTTTGAGAAATTTGAAACACTATCTTGAAATACATATTTTTTAAAATTTGCATCCTCCCTTATATTCCATTTTCTCACATCTCAGGAAAACGTATTAATAGTCTGACATTTTCATGTAGTTATACCTCTTAAGGGTGTGTTATTTCTGTACCATTTTTTTATACTGGCAGAGAGGTACAGAAGAATAAGCAAGGGGGAGCAATAATTATTACAGTCTTTTGTTCGAGGAAAATATAACCATGCATATGTAAATCATTACTTTTGGGAGTAGGCTACAATATAAAAATTTGTGTCTTGTCTTTTTTCTTTCATATTATAAGATAATATTATCCTATGTTGATAAAAAAAACTTTTCACCACATCATTGCAGGTAACCTTAACTTTATTCAGAGATGAACTTTTTCCTTTCCTCCACAGAATACATAATACTTAATAGCACACAAAGGTGGGCTTCTCCTGTAGTTAACTTTTCATTACTCATGGACATTGTAGGTGTATTTCCCTTGATGTCATGAATTAATTCAGTTCACTATTGTGACCTTTTTTCTTGAGAAAATCCATATTCACCAAAAGTTATAGCAATTCAGGTGAATTACTGTTGAGATATGCACCCATACAGGTCTCTAAAGCTAGAGACAAATTTCTAAATCAGGATTCCTACAGGATCTTATTTCTAAACCTATGTCCTGATGAGAGCAGAAAGTGTCTCCTTCCCTATAACTAAAGGGAAGCAATATTTATTTAAAAGAGCAACCAAACATGACTAAGATTTTTTACAAAATTAATAAATTTTGCAACAGGGGTTTGAAGCCAGTACCACCACCACCAGAAAAAAAAAAAAAGCCCTAACATCCAAAGTGCCAAATATTTTATTGTTCCCTAATGGAGTTAAATTTCAAAGATGCAAAAGATTATCATAATTTTTTTTTTTTGACTCTGTATTGACCAAGACCAAACAAACAAAAAAAGTTAATAACAGCCTGGAAAGCCCACATTGCTTAAGCAATAGGAGAGTTGCTTGTTTGTGTGTTTGTGTTTGCTTTTTGGACCTCTCTGCTATTATTGATTCTACAGCTCCCCCCAGGTTAAGTCTTAGGCAAAGCCTACAAATTCATCCAAAGTTTTTCAGGACTTGAGTGCTAAGGCAGGAGTTTCAAATCATGGAATTTATGGAGATAAGTCTGGGATTCTAGATTGAAGAGGTGGAATTTGCTGAGGATTTAGCTGGACACTCATAATTTATATATATACACATGTGCATCAGTAAACAGTAGTGGATACCTTTATAGTTGTGTAATATGCTGGAAAGATAATGGGTCCAGAGGAAAATTCTGGTGACAGCCCATTTTGGCTTGGTAGTCTTTCTTGGGATGCAATGTCTAATAGTGGTCCCCCTGCCATTTTATTTTTCACTTTTCTTTCTCATTTCACTGTCAAAATATGGGGTGTTTTGACAGTGTGGGAAATGAGCAGAATATTAGCATTGGGTTTTCCAAGATGTATAATTTGACCTTAGTTTACCACTATCCCCCCGAATGGCTCATAAGTGTGGAAAATAGTACAACTAGTCTAGATGTTTCTACATTTATGACTGAGCCAGAATGCCCTTGGCGGCACATACAAAAATTATCATATTATATCTAAAAGAGTAAGCAGGAAGCCCGTCTCCAGTGTTCTGGAGGATTCCCTATGCTTGTTGCTGAGCTAACCCAGATCCATTCCCTTCCTGTTCTTACCCCTAAACTCAGGGCACTTACACGCAGGCAGTGTCCTTTAGCTTAGTCCTTGACCTTCAGGAGAAATCTGCATAAAATGGAATATTCCACACTGTAATGGAGATTATCCTCATGTCAAACCTTTGACAGAGCTTTGCATTTTCGTTTTTCTGACTGTTTCTGCCTGTGACCATTCTATATCGAGATTACGAGAGGGAAGAACATTATCCTTTATGGAAGGATTTCTCTTACTTGTCCTCCACCTCTATTATTTTGTTTCTTGTTGGTGAAGTGCTTCCAGAGTCTTTCTCTCTCCAGTTGCCTGCCCTTCTGATGGAGGGCAATTGCATTGGCTAGAATTTTGTCTTTTTCTAGGGACCCCAGAAAGTCCTGGGGACAGCTCACAGGTTATCTCCAGTGGAGCTTCTGGCCCCTGCGAGCCAGTTTTGCCCTTGTGTAATGGATTTGAATGCAAGATCTTCCTATTGGTGCCTTTACTTGCTAGTATAGCTCATAGTTTTGGGGTTGCGTTTTTTTTTAGGCTGAGGAGTTTCTGACCTATTTCCAACACTCCTCTACATCATTTCTCGTTCTTTTATATCTTCCATATTGTTTTTTTCCTGAATTTGTTTTTTCCTTTTTATGAAATGAATACTCTTGATATAATGGAAATGTTTCCTTTTCTCTACTTAGTTGTAGGTTCCTAAGGGCCATGACCTTTCTTTATCTTGGAATCATTTTTAGGGCTTTGCACATAATTGATATTCAATGTTTGTTGAATGGAATTGAATTGGATCTCATCTAACTTCCTAACAGGGTATTTGAGGTTAGTTTAAAAAGCAAGTGTTCCTACTACTGTCTTTACAAAAATAAAGAGAAAGGAAATTAGGAAGTTTACTAGCAGGAGAGTTCAAAGATTGAAGCAATTGTGGATGGAAAACAATAAAAAACAAATTGGTGACTTTACTTATTAGTTTTACATAGAAAAATAAGTGTATTGAAGAGATCACCTCCAATATAGTTAAAAGTCTTAAAGACTAAATATTTAAACTAATTTCTGACAGTCATTTTCAGACTTGTAGCTGGAAGGGACCTTAGGGATCATACAGTGTAAAGTTATTTTACAGGTGATGGAACTCATGGATGATGTACAAATGACTTCTCACATTCACACAGTTAGTTAGTGAAAGAATGAGGATGAGACACAGTTCTGCTCATAAGCTCAGCACTTTTCTGGTAGCACTGTAGTTGTTTTAGAATTATGTAGCTATTTGTATATGTGCCATCTCCCCCAAAAGGGAAGGGTCATAATTTAATGGAAGACAGAGGTCATGTCTTTTTTTATCTTGTCCTTTATGGAAGACAAAAAGGTATAATGCCTGACAAATATGTCTGCCACATAGTATGTGCTCAATTAACTCCCTTTGACTTAGTTAAGTTCTTATCTGATGAAAATGTGATTCTTCTTGGCCTCATGTTCACGAGAAGCCACTCTTTATTTGTTCATTAAATATTTATTGATTACTATGTCCCAAATGCCATGTTAATATCAAAATGAAGATCTTTCAGCTTGGAGTCTATATTAAAATATTATGTGAGATGGTAAATATCTCAGTTACAAAGGAAAGGAAGTGAATTCTCATCTGATGTATTTCCTTTTTATAGACTCATTTGCATTTCATAGAATTTTGGTGCTAAAGGGAATGTGAGGTTACCTAAGGTCACATTATCAGTAAGTGGCACAGCAAGGACCAAAACGAACACCATCTCCCTCAAAACCCACTATTCTTTCCATTACAAAGAATTCCTTCCTTTATTTTGCAGTTTTGGAATAACATATGCCTTAGTTAAATGTATGAGTGTTAATAAAATATGGATCCATGTTTCTTCCAGATTAGATATCAAAATGCCTGAAGGGGGTTGTGGAGGGTAAATAGGGTAGGAAGACAGAGCCATTGATTCTTCTCAGCCAATAGAATAGAAACTGCCCTAATCATCTGCTTCAAATCTTCAAATTATAGGATATTCGGACCAGAAGGATCCTTGGAGACCACCTACTCAAGACCTGTTAGTTTCCAGATGAAGATGCTGAGCCTCAGAGAGATTTAAATAACTTCATCAAAGTCACACAGTAAGTTACTACCAGAAGCAGGACTAGAATCCAGGTATCCTGACTCCCCAGCCATAAGGCCAGTGTTTCCTAAACTTCAGTTATTTGCAAACTACCTTTTCAATTTGTCTGAATCCACTTATTAGTACTTAATAGTTTCATTTGTCAACATGTTTTTTAAATTTTTAAAATCTCTAATATGTAATATATTTAAAACTTCAGTTTATTTTAAAAATAATTTTTTGCCATTATCATAAATGGAAAACCAGTATTGTTTGCTATAATAAGATAAACATAAAAAATAAAACTTGGGAAGTATTTCTAAATTCTGCTTAGTTGCTCCTCTTGCTGAAGGCGTGGAGCCTGAGGTTTGCTCTCTTTTTAAAGAGAGAAATAAGCAAGTGTCAGAGACCCCAAATGAGAATTATTTATTGATGTAATCAAAGACCATTGAAAAGGGAATAACTTTCTACATATTTTATGCCATTTTATGCCGCATCTAAAATCATTTTGTGTACCACCAGCAGTTCACACCCCACATTTTGGGAAACACCGCCCTATCCAGTAATAACATTTACTGACAATGTGTTTTGCCTCTGCACATTCATCCTTGGGTAACATCGTATTTTGTAAATGTTCATTGCCCCTTATCTAATCTGTATCTTAAAAGCATAGCTTGTTGTTTCCTTATCCCACTGAGGAATGAACTGAGTTCCAGAGAGGTTTTGAGAGTTATGTCAGCAGTGATAAGTCTGACTGAGGGAAGATAGCAAATAAACTAGGAGCTTAAATGCCTGATAAGGATTTGGCCACCTTCCCCCCCTTGCTCGACGTGATCTGGGAATCCGGAAGTTGTGGAATACAGGTTTGCTCCCACTGTCGAGCAAAGGGCTAAAAAGGGTGGGAAGAAGGCTAACTTTATGCAACTCTGTCTGGACTTTGTCAGGTTAGCTCATTTAATCTTCCCAGCAAATGTACCCCATTTCACAGATAGGGAAACAGTTTCAAAGAGACCAAATAGCTTTTACAAATTCATGCACTTAAAGTAAGAGGCAGAACCAGGATTTGAACTCCTCTTCCTGATTTCTTACGCTCACGTGTCTCGTGGACACCATGAAGTTATCGATTTGAAGACCTGGGTTTTAGGGTGATTTTCCCGCCAAACTGAAAACTTAGTATGGATCAAAGATCAAAGAATCCTGAGCCATTACGTCTACCCCTTTTTGCCCCGTCATACGCTTCCTTAGTTTTCTCATCACCTCACCCTGGGGCACCGATGGATTCATGGGGTAGGCCTCTCATTCCATCTCTCTTCCCCGTGTAAGTACCTGCCTAAGTCCCATTTGGCCCTTATCTTATATTGCATCGTACTGTTAGCTATTAGACTCATGGCAAAATTTGAGAAATTGGTTTTAGAAATTGAAATTCAAAATCAATGCTATTAGGAATCCATGTAAACTAGACTAATTATATATATATATATATGTAGAAATAATCCATGCTGAGAAATAATTTAGCAATCGTTCAATTTGGCTACCGCTAAATCTCATTAGGAAAGCTTTTGGTGAGGGTAAGGGGGTGAGGGGATGCTGAGGGGAACTGCCTGGAGGGAGGGCATTAAACGGGAGACTGAAAGGGCCTAAACGTATGGGGAGGGAAGGGATCTTAACAACCAGGAATCCAGAGGGACTTGGGGAGCAGGAGCCAAGTGTGGGAGGATAAAGACAGGGATGGTGGGGAGTGGGCGGGGGGCGAGGAGATGACAAAGGAGGAAGAACAGAAACAGGCTTTTCCTGCTCCAACTCCTTCTCCTGACTGCCCTGCCTTCAGCAGCCCTTGCATATGTCTCAGGGCCTCTTCACATTGCTTGCGCTGGTCGTGCCCTCCGGATAGCAGATACTGCCTCATTGCTCCTTTTTGCTCCCTTTGGACAGCAGCTGCTCCAGCAGCCTGATGCCTTGGAGAACATCGTCCTCTCACATTTCAGCAGGTCAGTCACAGACAGTGCCTCCTGCAACTTGCATGGATGCCCCCGCCCACAGTCCTCACGGTGCTGAAGCCACAGCGCTGCCGTCGCCATGGCCCACTCTCTCATATATTTTCATGCATCGGATGGGTAGAGCATCTGGGGGAATACCTTTGGGTGGGGAAATAAGGGCTCTGTTTTTCCGTTTTATTTGTTGAAACACAGCCAACGTTAATGGATGCCTATCCTATGAGGAGCCAGCAAGCGACACAGCCTTATTTCTCAGTGGCTTGTCTGATGTAATCATTGATTTTGGACAATTCATCTAACATTCATTTCACTTCCAATACAGCCTACTACTACTACTGTTACACACACACACACACACACACACACACACTTCTAATGATTTTCTTTTTGTCAATATACATAAGAATTATGGGTAGTAAATGACATTTTAAAAGCTGGGCCCTGCCCTCATATCAACATCTTATAATATTTTAAAACCTGTAATTCTTCTGTCATTGGAGAGATTCCGATTTTATTGATATATAATTTGAAAGCACAAAGAGATGATTTCAGAGTCACAGGGCAAGGCGTCGTGGCATCCTTGAGTCAACTACAAAGACATCCATCAAAACCTTCCATTGTCTGCCAACCTCCTGACTTGTTCTCTTGGAAAAAGTGATTTCAAACCAAAAGTGATGCCAAACCAATATCTCTAAAGGGGAATCAAAGCTCAATGTAGGTGAGACGCCTTTAAGAGCATGTAGTCTCATAAAGGAGCTTTGCCTTCAGTCCAGGCAATTTCCATCCCAGAGTTCTAAAGCCACCTGCAAATGTGATCATGAAGCCAGAGGAGCAACTCTTTGATGGGAAGTCAGGAAGAACGGGTGTTAACTGAATGTGCAACTGGTTGAGGAACTGTACCCAAAGGGGTTGATGAACGGGATGAAACCATCCTCTCTATGAGCGATTTCTTGGGTGATTAAGTATCAGGAAGAACAATCATCTATCAGAAGGAACCACAGTCTGGAAAGTACATCACTGGGTCTAGAGAGGTGGCAGAGTTCCGTGGAAAAAGTCCAGAACTTGAAGTCTGGAATTTGGGTCTCTTCCTGACAATTCACTTCTGTTGCAGTCATAGAAATGCTTGGTGAATAAAAGAGAAAGTATCTGTAAAATGC
Source organism: Rhinolophus sinicus (assembly GCF_036562045.2). Classification (NCBI taxonomy): domain Eukaryota; kingdom Metazoa; phylum Chordata; class Mammalia; order Chiroptera; family Rhinolophidae; genus Rhinolophus; species Rhinolophus sinicus. Next base: position 18,702,067 of record NC_133764.1, read on the forward strand.
TTTATGTCTGCAGAAGGAGAAACTACATAGGAAAGCATAGGACAGTATTAGAATACTTTTCATTTAGCTTTCAGGCTTCACTGGGTTCATTAGAAATTCATTACCAAATGACTTGAGGAATAAACTACAAATTATGGAGGCATGGGAAGTTCTAAAATCGATATAAGTGATTTAGTAAGATAATACCTGTTTTGTTGTTTTGAAATAGGACTAGCAAAACTCTTAAATATACAATTTGATTTTCTTCTGCCAAAGTAGAGCCATTTCCCCAGAACTTATCCTTACTTGTCTTTCTTGTTGTTTTCCTCTTAACCTTATCTTTTTTTTTTCTTTTTTAAAACTTCCCATCCATTTACTTTTTTGGGGAGGGGGTGAGCATTGCTAAAGGATTAGCTACCTAACTTTTCTCACCATTGCCTTGACTTAAAGTCGTCCTGATAGTCTCAAATCATACTTCTGTATACAAACTTGGGTGGAAAATAATAAATGTCGAGCAAAAGGTCAAATTGAAGATGTAGAATTGGCAAGGAGTTGAAATCCAGATGCTTGAGTCACGAAAAGGAAATGAATGAGGCTAAAAATATAATCAAGCATGTGAGGAATCAAAGTTTTTTCTTAAGTGAAAATTACTGTTTAGGGCCATTACTATACCACTCAAAGCTCCTCAAGTCTATGAAACTTTGCTCTGCAAGGAGCTGCTTCAATATGTTATCTTGTTTCAATAATTTCTTAGATTTGGATTCTGTTAGTACACTAGATATAGATAAAAGAAGGCAGAGAGGTGGGGAGGAGAGAGAAGCCTGAGAAGATATTGCCAAGACTTTCCGTTTGTAACAAATGACTCTTAAAGAAGGAAGAGCTCATTCTCTTATCCTTACAGTTTCATATTACTCCCCAAACTTGACCTTCCTTTCAACTTGTATTGGAATCTCTCCAAAACTAAATTCTATTGTCTAACTCAAACGATAACCTTTCCTGTTTCCTTCCTTCTCGCCTCCCGTATTACAGATAGGGGGCATGGACTTGCTTGTGGTTAAAACTTTCTTGTAACCAATGTTTATTTTTATAAAAATATTTCATGCAATTAGTTGCGGGGGCAAATAATGCTTAAAAAAAAGACTTATACCAAAAGCAAAGGCTCCTAATACCCTCAGTTCCCATTCTATCATTACTCCCTGCCATTCAGAGGCTTACACTCAACAGGTTAAATTGGTCTCTTCTGACATTTACCTCCACATTTCTAAGAAGTATGTGTATATTATCTCTTTTTATTTTGTCACATAACAATTTTATGTTAGGCAATTGGGAAAAGTTTAAAGATGTGAACAAGTTATTCATCTGATCAAGTTTATTGTTCTTCAGAATTCAGATATTAAGTTTACTGTAGTTAATCTTCAAAGTACAAAATTTACATAACCAACCTATAACACACCATTCTGAATGACAAAGTTTTGGTAAGTGCAAACCCAAAAAAGATAATGCATTTACCCAACTACAAAATCAATATAATATTATCAGTCAAGATTCAACCACAGAAACAAACGCCACAAGAAACTGTGTGCGTGTGCATCTATGTGTGTGTATCATAGGTCATATATATCATATCTAATCTTACTCAATTGTGGGAACTGTTTAAGCAGTCTCTATAAAGTTGTTGTCTTCACACCTAATCCTGGAATTTGAAGACTTCAAGGAAAGCAGCCTGGAAGGGAAGATAGATGTAAAGTGGGGAAAAGCAAGTATAAGCTAGAACCCACAAGCACAGACTGAAACAATGTCAGTTCTCACTGCCTCTGACCTTGAAGGTATAGACACCATGCAGGAGAAGTTGTCCCCCTTCTTCATATATCTGGTGCAGGAGTTGGGAAAGCTGGAGGAGGGAAAGGTGGAGCAGTTGTAGATCCAGCCACTGTCCCATGCCAAAGAAGTAAGCCAACAGATAAGCCATAATGTGAGCTACAGAATGGCTGCTGCTTTACTTCCAAGCCCCAATCTGTGTAAGAATGTCTCTTGTGGTCCACCCTAGCCAGAAACATACGTGGAGGGAATTACGGGAAATATAATTTAGCCTAGCCAAGTTGATACATTACAAAGCCACCACAGCCCATCCCCATTTCAATTTGGCACCCATTTTTAAAAATTATTATTATAAATAAGTAGTTCAGGATTCAAGTGCCCATTCTGTCCCCTTACCAAGAGAACAATGGAAAAGTCATTGTAACGTTCCCGAGACTATGTGGGAAAAATTGTAAGAGTAAAATGGAACAGTGGTATTTAATCTCTGGAAACTACCTAGAAGTCCATCATCAGGGATATTTGCCCAGCTCCTTTTTCTTTACCAAATTAAGGTAACTGCTGCATAAGCTGAGGTTTCTGAAATTGTATTCCTTAGGCCCTAAGGCAATAAAACGTAGCAGTGCTAGGCTTCTACTTCAGAGCCCTTTTATTTCCAACCAGCATCTTATTTAAAACAAAACAATCAGAAAGCTTCCAAATGAATCATTTATGTAATAGTCTGCATTTATTTTCTTACCTCTTGGCATGTAAGTGAATTTTTTTTTAAGTACCTAGGCTTAAATTTATCTCTCATCATCACAGTGTAATCTAAAATTTGCTGTTTATTTAGTTTAACAAGCAAAAACAGCCCATGCTATTCAGCAGAGGGGAGGTGAAGCTAGACACATTAAATTTTGAGTTTTAAGTGCTTGATGGAGCCAAATAATGTAATATTTTTAGAGGAACAAACGGTTTCCCCTTAGCATAATTCTTTTTTGGGGGGAAAGGTTGTATAAACAATGGACTATACCTAAATTTTAATTATAAATTAAGTTTAGGTCTTCCTTTGTTTCTTCTAAGCTATTCATAAATGAAATTTATTATTCTTTCCACTGTATGACATGGCATAGAAGCAATAGAGCTATTTTTTTTTAAAGCTGCATCTGTTTCTCCCCAGCCTTCTCCATGTGATAGTCATAAAAATCTCCACTAAAGGAAAACTCTTCTGAAATAAATTATGTCTTCAAAAAAATGAACTTAGCAGAAGTTGATTATATCAAACACAAAAGCAAGTATAGCTCTAAACTGTATAAAGGAAATCAGTCTAACTTATAAAATGGTATTCTCCCAGTCCACTACTTTGTATAAAAATTGGATAGCAAAGAATTACAGTAATTGTGTCACAAAGACAGAGGTAAGATGCTTAAATCACAGGAAGTTTTAAAAATAGTTTTAAATGTTTCTTCCGGTGACAGACAGAAACTATCAAAGTCCTTTCACAGACCTCTTTTCTCTGGACCCTAAGATGTACCTCATTTTTCTTGCCTTCTGGGTTTTGGGGGGTGGGGTGGAGTTCTGGCAGGGCTCATCCGCATGGCTCAGTTTCCCAGTGAGTTCATCTTTCCATGTTATGGGAATTGCCTCCATCATTATGTGAAATCTCCTGCTTCTACAGACCCACATCTTTTCTACTTTTTACCATGAGTACTATAGGGAATTCATCCATGTTTGTTTGGGGACAGGGAGTGGGGAGAGATTCCTCAGGTTTTCTAGATTTAGCAAGATCTTCCATAAGATCCAATGTCTTCATTTATCCATATACCGTACACGTTGGAGTCGTACCTGCAAAGACTTCCGCTGAACTCATAGGTTTAATGAGCTTACCTTCCAAAGGCACTTGAATTTGCCCCTATTTGTAATATTAAATGTGGTTGATAATTAGAAGTGTTTTTATGATTTTTTTCAATTTGCAATGTTTAGAAGAGTACATATAAATAAAAAGCCAAATTTAATAGGCAAATTATTAAATAGCAGATAGCTATAATTTCACTGTGAACTAGAAAACATATTACCAATAAAATGTCTGAATATCCACCAATATTGATATCTAATCTTAAAAATATTACAGAAGCTTAGCATGTCTCTCTAAGACACCCAGGCTCTCAAAGATCAGAGCAGTTTGAAGGCGGGGTCTCAGGAGGAAAATGCCAAGATCACCTCTGGGATTAATACCCAGGGCTGGGCCAGCCCTGTGGCTCAGGCGGTTGGAACTCCGTGCTCCTAACTCCAAAGGCTGACGGTTCGATTCCCACATGGGCCAGTGGACTCTCATCCACAAGGTTGCCTGTTCAACTCCTCGAGCCCCGTAAGGGATGGTGGGCAGCACCCCCTGCAACTAGCAACAGCAACTGGACCTGGAGCTGAGCTGCGCCCTCCACAACTAAGATTGAAAGGACATCAACTTGACTTGGAAAAAAGTCTTTAAAGTACACACTGTTCCCCAATAAAGTCCTGTTCCCCTTCCCCAATACAATCCTAAAAAAAAAAAAATTACCTAGGGCTGCTAGCTGGTCCGCACTTCTTTCTTTAGGAAAAGAAGAGCCAAAATGACAGTCTCATTTAGTTGAGGGTAGGGAGTGGAAGAATAGGCAAGCACTCAGGGAAAACCTACAGACTCTTCCATGGCCATAATGTCCATTTATCCCAACTGGGAAAAATAAAAATAAAAAAAGACAAAAGAGTAGCAAACACTTTCTCCATTATGTGTCTCCAGTTGTTGCTTTGTGCTCACTAAAACCAGTTCTGTTTAAAATTCTTGTCCAGGATACGATGACTCAGCAAATTGTTTTCCTTTTAATTTGTGGGATTCAGTTGCTTTTGCATAAGCAGTGGCTTCTGCCAGCAATGTTTCACCATGATATAAGTTACAGCTTTAGATGGACTAAGCTGACTTTTCTTTTTTCAAATGCAAGATGTGCTTCTCAAGGAGAGCATGCTGTGTAGTTATGTTTAAATATTTACACTGGCACCTTTAAAAATGTGGTGCTGTCTTTAGGGGCTTTGTTGCTGGGGCTCAGAAAACCAAGGCAGAACCCCTAGGATTCCCCTGTTATGACAAACAAAAGTTTCAATGGCTACAGCAAGGAGTAGCCACAAAGGTGGGCAAATTTGGGTGTCAATTTTAAGGAAACTATTTGGTTTTAGGTAGTTGGAAGAGGAAGCCCCTTTCCCCCTTCCATTATTGCATTAGTTTCCAAGCAGCTGAGTCCCTAAGCAAGGAAACCACTGGGTAGAGATTTCTGCTGTTTCTACAGTTTTCTCAGTAGATGCTGCTAGGAGCTAGGAATGAAGCTTAATAAGAGCTTTCTTGTATGTTCTCTACTGCCCCGGCATGGCCTAAAAAGGGTGTGGATGGTCTTTCAACAACAGTCTGCATTGAGGCAAAAAGTAACCCTGGGCTCATCCCTTTACCCCCACCTGCTGCATTACAAAATTACCAAAGGACATAATTAAAGAAATGAAACAGGATGAAGCTACTAATTCTTCCCGGCAAATTTAACAGTGCAGCCTCCTCAACCAACAGCCTTTTAACCAGCAAGAGGCTATTACTTTACAAAATTGTCTGTAGACCAGTGGGAGTGGAAATATCAGATAACGACCCTCTGTCGTTATTTCTGAATGAGGAAATAATTATCTGTTTATTCATTTTGTGGCTTTAGTGAATTCTTCGTGAATTAGAGCCCAGTAGGGCTGAAAGGAATGCTTCTAAAACCTATTCTCTAGAAGGTTGCCCCAGTTCAACTGCGTTTTGTAGGACAACTTCCCTATGATCTCAATCAGAGTATCAGGAATCTTCTTAGTCCAGAAGGATCTCTTTTGGGTGTTCAATTAGCTCTTTCTCTGTGTTGTGGTTTGAGCTTTTAGCAGAATTCAAAATGGCTGATGATAAAACAGAGAAGACTCCCAGAAAGGCCAGGACAAAGGTGGGTCCCTATTGTAGAAAGCTGGCTACGCAGTTTCCAGTCCGTTATGTTCCTCCACATCTGAAACACCCTCCAGCCAGCCGTTGAGGTGTGGGAACAGCTGACGCCAAGCCATCCAGGAGTCCCTCAGCTCTTGAAGGGGCAGGAAACACATATCACACGTAAGCTGAAAAATATTTGCCAGGCACAGACACTCAAGACCCTCATTAAGGCCATAATTGCCAATGGTGGTGTCCTTTGACATAAATCTCTAACTCGGAAGAAGAACTACAGGAAAACTGTCGGAAGAGGCCTAGATTCCTGTTACCTCGTACTCAGATGGTGACTTTTCTCACATGTCAAGTATCCGGGCTGGGACGGCTGGAACAGCTAGGGGCTGGGCAGCTTCTCCATCTCTCCAAGTGTCTGGCTTGGGCTTCCTCACAACCTGGCTGTCTCAGGGGAGCTAGATTTCTTACTTGGTGCCTGACTTTCCCCAGAGTGAGCATTTCAAGGAACCTGGGTCAAAGTACAAAACTTCTTATGATCTGTCCTTGAAAGTCCCAGCACTTCATGTCTGCCAAATTCTATTATTGAAGAAGTCATACAGGCCAGATTTAAGGAGAGGGGAATTCGATAGTACCTCTGGAAAGGGGAGGGGCATGATCTCATTGCAGAAGAGCATGTAAGGTGGGAGATATTGGATAACTGTCTTTGAAAAACACAATCTGCTGGACCTCAGGACTTCGAATTTTCTAACCACTCTCTAGTATTGGTAGTTCTGTAGGAAAAAACCCTAAATTTTGCTCGTGGTAATTCTATTTGAGGAAGTTGGAAATTTATGAAGCTTTCCAAACAACCACATTTCTGCATTTGAGTTGTAACCATATTTAAGTGTTACTGTGCTGTCAGAGAAGCTATTGATTCTGAAATAGTGGGCTTCGATTGAGCTGACTCTTAAAAAAATGCTATTTGGATTTTAAATGTTACATAGACATTATAGTAACAAATCATTGGTTTTCTACTGATTATTTCTATTCTGAAGAATAAATTCAATGAATATAACAGTCAAAACTTAAAACAGAAATGAGGATGAGACAAGTACAGACAAAGCAGCACCCAGAAAATCCTCTTCTAAGACTAGGTAAAGACAACTTCACTGAGACTCACTAAGACTCAATGAGTTTAACCTCCATTGTTGAACTTGGAGGAATAAGTCCAGGAAAAACCCAAGTCATTATAGCCAGTCTCCTTCCCATTACCTTTTGGAACTCAGTCAGCAGAATGGGACTTGCATCTAGAAATAAACTTAGTCACCAGCACAGAACAAAGACCATGATGGGGTGGGTGGGGAAGAGGGAGGAAGATCCTGATATATGCACAAATAGAGAAGATTCCATCTGGAGGGCAGTCATCAAATTCGCAGAATCTGCCAGGAGACAGGCAATGCGAAACTGTAGGACCCCTGAATGGGACATAACAGGATAGACATGAAGGAGTCCCCAGACAGCAAGGACACTGGGAAAACCCAAGATTCAGGGGCAGTACTCAGATCCCCAGAGAAACTAATCTAAATGTGCAAAAGCGAAGGACATGTGGTTATTTGAAACAAAGCAGGATTAATACCAGTTCGATATCAGTTACGTTCTCGTCTGCCTAAGGGTATGACTGGTCTTGGGAGGAGAGGTAGAGAGCCACTAATTAGATATAGGGGTCCTAGAAGGCCTATTCAGGGCAGGAGCCAAGCCTTATTTGGTCAGAAACCAACGCATTGGCTCTCCAAGATGAGTGTGTACCAAAATCACCTAGTTGGGTTTTTCAAGGTCATATTCTGAGCTCCACTCCCAGAGGCTCTGGGTTAGTATCTCTGGAGTGCAGCTCAGGAATCTGTGGGTTTACAACCTTGCCAAGTAATTCTGCTGGCCCACATTTTGAGAACAACGGGAAACACAATTTTTTCCACTTGATTGCAGGCTCGAGGATGATGAGGAGAACTGAGTTAAGGTTTTAATCCCCAAATGGAGCGGTTAGAATGTGTGAGGACTTCAGAGAGCCTTCGACATAACTGGCCTTAGTGAATCATTAGTCAGAAATGATCCCATTTCACAAGTTTTGCTTTTTAAACAATTGCAGCAGAACTGTAACTGCCACATAAGAGGTTTGAAATGTAACTAGGAGCAGTTCACATCATTTAAAAATGTTAAGCATTCAAGATGTTTCCCACCCTGATTTTAAAAGCTGCACATTTGAAAATAAAAATACTTTTTTTCCTTAAAGTAAAAATAACCCTTGTGGATGGTAGAAAATTTAGATAAGCAAAAATAATATTTTTAAATCTCTGTAATCCCACCACCCAGAGATAACCACAATTAACCCCTTGGTGTATATCTTTCCTAGACAAATATGTTCATATATGGGCTTGTTTTTCTCCCCTTTGTTTTGATAAATGGGATAGCACTGTACATACCTGGATAGTGGTGGTTGTTTTCAAAGCTTTTGTTTTAGAATCAGGCTCGGAGGTCACTCTATTCCTCCTAAACCCTGTGGTCGTCCGTTTCTACTTCCCTGGGCATCTGGGCTTCCTTCTCTATTGATTGGCTGTTATTTTGCGACCCAACCTGGGTGGCCTACAAATTGCTGATAGAGGCAACAACATGCATACATTTCACAGGCATTGTGTCAAACGATAGAAGGCAGACACAGAGTAATACATGCGGTGTGATTCCATTTATGCAAAATTCTAGAAAGGGCCCAACTCATCTGTAGTGGCTGGAGACAGATGCTTGGTTGACTGGGTACGGGGTGAAGGCGTTGATGGTAAAGGCGCCTGAGGGAACCTTTGGGTGTAATTAAAATATTCTATATCTTAATTATGGTGGTAATTTCATGGGTGCATACATTTGTCAAAACTCATTGGACTTAAGATGGGTGTGCTTTATTGTATGTAAATTATGCCTCAACAGAGCTGATTTGCTCTATACTCTTTCACTCAAAATTTTGAGAGAGGGATTCTTACTGGCTCAGTTTGAGTAAGATATTCAGTCTGAGTCCCATCAGCCAAGGCTGGAGGCCACTGTAAAAGACACAGATTGGGGTAGATTCCCAGCTCACAACAAGCCTCCCTTCTCCAGAAACAGACCCGAGACTCAGTCCACCTGCCACAGCTGGCTGGTGCAGGGTGGACACGTGACACAAACCAGGTGAGTCCCGTCCCCGTCCCCCCCCCCCCAGGAATTTTCAAATGGGAACTTAGGAGAATCAGCATCTCTCTGGTGGTGGCCTTTTTGGATGTGAGTTGCCAGGTGCTGTCAGTATGCAGGTCTGCTCTCTGGGAGAACAAAGTTTGCATGCAGACAGCAGCAAGACAGAGCAAAGTGCCAGTAGAAAGTCTTTTTCTGCAGAATCCAGGGGATGTGAAATAGGAAACAATAGTTTCAACCACCAAAAGTCTAAGCACACAAAGTCAGCCATCCACTAGCTTTCCTCTTGCAGGGCTAGAGAAAAGTCCAAGGTTGGGGCTTGCTCTGAGTAGTTTATCAGAATTGCCAGAAGCTGGTGTAAGTGGGAAGGGGAGCTTCCACAGCCAGAAGAGCAAATGCAAGCATGCAATGCAAGCAGCCAGTGGGAGATCAGACTTAGGAGGCAGTTCACTTATTTGTGCTTTCAATGCATATTTATTAAGCATCTACTGTGTCCCCAAAACTGTTCTGGGTGCTGGAAATACGGCATCGTGCGAGGCGGATGAGGTCTCTGTTGTCGTCAAGCTTTCATTGTACTGGAGGGAGATAAGCAATAACCAAACAAACAAGAAAGGACACCTGGAAATTCTAGATAGTGACACAGTCAGTGAAAAAAAAACCACACAAAAACACAGTCATATGATAGTGGCAGAGAGAGAGAGGGAACAGTTCACTTTAGACAAAGAGGTCAGGAAAGGCTTAGCAATAGAGGTAGTGTTTGAGTGCCCAGGCAGCCAGACGAGCTTCCACAAAGACTCTGAGGTGGGAATGAGCTTGGGGTGTTTGAGAAAGAGAAAGTCCATGTGGATGGAGTGAAAACAGCAAGGAAAGCTAAAGCAAGAGATGTCAGAGAGATCGCAGGGACCAGACCACATGGGGCTTGTAGACCGGGGGAGAGGTTAGGTTTGTGCTAAGGATGACGGGAAGACATTGGGATATAAAGAGAAGGTTTCCATTTTTAAAAGTTCCCACAAGCTATGCTGAACACATTGTGTAGGAGGGCAAAAATGGAAGCAGGGAGATCAGATAAGAAATCACCACAGTCAAATCCTGTTGGAGACAAGGAGACAAGGAGAAATTTGGACTATGCATGACATCAGGAGCTGAAAAAAATTAAAAACAGGTGTTGGACAGAGTTTAAATGTGTAGACCATGAACAAAGCAAGGTCACATGACACAGAGGCTAGCAAGTCAGCTTAAAACAAGATGTCGACAGCCTAGGAGGCTTAGGATGCCCGAGTGATGCGGCTGCCCTCAGTGAGATCGCCCACGGGGCTCTGCTGCTGAAGTGGGGGAACCCCTCCTCCATTTTTTGTCACATTTTGATGTCACCTGGGCATTGAAACTATGTGGCTTGTGCCCTGGTATTTCAGACTTCTTCTCTTTCAGCATCTTTGGAATTTCCTCTCTCCCTAGCGCTCAGATAAACACTCACCCCCCCCACCCCGCCCCCAACATCCTGTCCTCTGGTACGGGCAAGTGTTCATGCTCCTTCTGCAGCGCTCACATAAATGGAATCTCAAGAGCCGACTCCTTGTACCACCCAACCCCCCCGGCCATCCACGTCTGCATAGCCCAGTGATGGACACAGTTAGGTTCGAGCCAAGACTGCTTTAGCAGTATTATTTTAAATCTCCCTAATTAAGCTTCCCTAACGTGAAAATATTAAAACCCTATTAGCAAAATTAATTTGGATAATCTAAACTCAAAATAAGTACGTAACCAGCAATCCCCCTAATCTGAGCGTTCTGTTGGGTTTTTGAACATTTCCCTCTGATTTTCAAAAACAGAGAGATAGACCAAATAATAAGAAATAAGACATGCTATTATAATCTCTAGGCTAGACGTTGAGTGCTAAACTGAGTGCCAAAACACCGAGATGTCGGTCCTCAGAGACACATTTTCTCTTCCCACCAAAATCCACTCTTCCTGCCCTTCCCAATTTCTGAGCCCATACGAATAGAAGGATTATAAATCAATAGTCTTAGATTATTCAGGATGAGAACATTAGGAATAATTTGCCTCCTCTTCTAGTCAAGGATCTGTTGGTTGCTAGAATCAAAGGCTCATACCAGAAAAAGCTAAACATGGGTTTGAGGAAGAGTAGAAACTGAGGCCGTCTCTTGTCTCTTTCTCTTTCTCAACCCCACCCCCTTGTATGTGTGTATCTACTCCATTCCTCTCTCACTCTCTTTTCTGGCTGGCTTCCTCTGCTTACTCATTGTCTCCATTCCCTCATACCTTAGGCATGCACTAAACCCATGAGGGCTGCCCATCTTTAACTCTTTATAACTTTGCAGAACCCTAAGCTCCACCCTCGTAACCCCCCAACATTCTAAATGCACCAAAGAGGAATCTAATAGCTCAGCTCCTATTTTCAAGCCATGTCACTAGGCATAGGTCACTGGCCAGGCCAGGAATTAGCTGCCTTTGAGCGTGAGGTCTGTCTCTGATTATTGGGGTTGTGGCCAGGGGGCTCAGGGTCACACGGTACTCAACGTGATCACTCAGGGGCAGCTGGATATTGGGAAAGGAGTGGATGGGTAGACACCCTAAAATCTTTTAGAATATCCTCCCCATTCTGGGACCCAGTGGCCCTGTCATAACTGTTAGGTTGCTGTGCTGTTACCCAAGTCTCCATGTTAGCAATAAAACCTGGGACCCAGTACTCCCGTGGGTGTCCATCCCCAGGCATCGAGCTGATCCTGAGTCACCATTCTCCCCCTCATTCTCATCTTTATTCCTTTAATAGCCTGAGCCCAGAATTATAGAAGTGCTTCCCATACTTCAGTGGGTATACCAGTCAGCTGGGGATTTTGTTGAAATGGATACTCTTATTTAGTCAGGCAGGGCCCTGCGACTTTGCATTTCTAACAAGCTTCCAGGTAGCAGCAATTCTTCTGCTCCAAGGACCTCATTTGGACTCAGTCAGTTTCCAGCTCTTTAGTTCTAACTGGGTTTTGTTCTTAAACAGTTTGGTGTTTACAAGGCTCCACTTCTGGCACAATAAGAGAGCATCAAGCTCGACATACAAATGATGTGAAAACTGGAACCTGGTGCCAAGGGACTTGAAATAAATTGTCCTTCATGTGCAAGGCAGCGGAGGAAATTTTGTTTCTTAGAATTCCAGAAGGGCTGCTCCCCAACAGAAGTTGTCAGTGCAGAGGCTTGGACCACACTCCCCAGAAAGCTCCCCTAAGGACCACCCCCAACGTTTGCCGGCCCTGGGACTAAAGCTCTGTGGAGACCCACAGACTGTATGCCTAAACCTTTAAATGTCATAAATCAGGTGAACTAACTGCTAAATAAAATGTGTTCCATCCTACTACCTTGACAAATATCCGCATATCTTCAAGATGACAATATTTTAAAAATGCATGTAAAGCTATAGTTTTATATGGCCAAGTCAGTCAACTATCAAAGATGATGCTGTTTAATTATGAACAATATTCAAAAGTATGGCAAAACAAGTATTCTTGTTTGTGCATCGGGTTGGGGAAAACACGAAGACCTCCCAGAGACTTTATTTTAGACCCATTTAGGCCAGTGATGCCGCTAATCCCAGGGTGACACACTTCTTTTTTTTTATTTAATATTTTTATTGGGGAAGGGGAACAGGACTTTATTGGTGAACAGTATGTACTTCCAGGACTTTTTTCCAAGTCAAGTTGTTGTCCTTTCAGTCTTAGTTGTGGAGGATGCAGCTCAGCTCCAGGTCCAGTTGCTGTTGCTAGTTGCAGGGGACCGGCAACCTTGTGGTTGAGAGCCCACTGGCCCATGTGGGAAGTGAACTGGCAGCCTTTGGAGTTAGGAGTATGGAGCTCCAACCACCTGAGCCACCGGGCCGGCCCAACACACTTCTTTTTTATGACCTTTTTACAGGGGTAGCTTGGAGCTTTTGTTTTCTCTCTCTCTCTCTCTCTCTCTCTCTCTCTCTCTCTCTCTCTCTCTCTCTGTCTTTCTCTTTCTCTCTTTCTTACACACACACACACCCAAACACGCACACATACACACAGCCTCCTGTACCCTGTGTTCTCCAAACTGAGTAATAACAGGCAGCAGAAATAACCAGAGCTCACAGTTCCGACTTTAGCTTAGCAAACACACATAAGAAAATAAGAGAAAGTTTGCTGTGGATAATAATGTCAGAACATGTGGGACCAGTCAAGGTTCCAAGGCATGTCAAAGGTAAGTGACAGTGTTGACAAGTACCTTCCAGGGAAATACCAAGAACACTTCTTTAGCTGAACCCCAGACCCATTCTGATGTCTGTAGCAGTGCAGAATTCTGGAATTCCTCTTGGGACTTAGTCCATATGTGTTGCCACATGTACCATTCCATCATGGACTCTGCCTGATGTGTGGTACTTGGCTTATCAAATAGAACCTCATCTTGCCTGTATCTTTCTACCAATGCCACTTCATTTGCGTTTCCTGAGGGGAAGGGTTTCCCCCCCACCTCGAATTTGGTTACCAAACAGATGGAACTTTTCCAAGTTCAAAGCAGCAACTAGGTGCAGAGCTGACCCAAGGTCAGTGTTCTGACTGTGGTGAATCCTATCTAAAAGTTACCTGCTGTTTCTTCCACTCCTTAGATTATTTTGCTTATTAGAGTCTGGCATTCCCAGGGGATCTGAGGGCTGGTGAGAACAAAAGCAGACAAGATGCCCTTAAAAACATTCCCTGTTCTTTTGACCTTTGAGGGACATGTTAGGAAATGGAAAGGCTTGCTTTGCTTCCTGAGAAAAGTACAGCAAAAGAAATTTGCAGCTCGGTATTATTTTTGGGAAGTGTTCAGATTTCTCTAAGCTGTTTTTTTTTTTTTTTCTCTCTAACAGAACAGGAGTAAAGAAATCCAAAGATTATTTTAACGAAAAGAGAAGCAACATACCCTGTCTCCCTGTGTGTTAAAGCAGTTAGATTAGATAGCATATTTAGTTGAGTCAGTTCTTTCTCTAGACATGTTCAAAACTCAAAATGTTATAAATATCTGATTTCAACCTAAAGAACTTTTCCATAAATTAGAAAAAAAAAATCTAAGAAATTCTTAGTACTTTTGGATAAGATGGTAATTCTGGATGCTAATATCTAATTCCATCCCACCTGGCACCCCCTGTTCCTGAAAGGAATAAAACACAATAAAAGAACCTCAGTGTACAACTAGAAAAGGATATCATCTACATTTCAGAAATGTCAGGAATTTCTACTGGACTCTAGCAGGTAGCCTGCATTGAAGCACTTCCTAACCCTCCTTCTCCCACAGGAAGCAGAGTCCTAGAATAATTAATGGGGAGCCCGGGTCCCACTAATTTCTCCTAACGAGGAAGAACAGAAATGAAAGGTAAAAATAGGCCCTGGGTCAATCACTCTATTTGCAATTCCCTTTACCTTTAAAAACCAGTTGTGCAGGGGGCCCCAAGTTACGTAGAGTTTGCAGCCTAAACTTCAAAACCTCAAGCTGAGGACGTACAGTGGTCCAAGGCAGATAGTAGTCTCCAGTGCCTGATAGAAACCAGCACACATTCATTCTGAAAGAGCCCATTTTAATCTTTGGCCTCAAGGAATTTCTACAGATAAATTAGAAGAAAATTGAGGAAATCAATAAACACGTAAGGAAACAAGACATCACGAATGGAAGCCTATAGCACACACATGCAGAGTCAGACTTGCAAAAATACCTGTTATTGAAATCATTAAAGCTAGAACATTCGTGAAATAAAAGGGACATTTAAGACTCTGAGTAAGCAAGCATTGTTGAAAAAGAACCAAACAGAACTCACAGAAATAAAATAGATTTACTTTATGCACATCTAAATGCCAATGGAAGAGTCTGTCCTCCAACTCCTATGAAGCATATGTAATGGCCACCAGAGACCTGTGTGTGGCAAACATTGTTAGTTGCCTACCCAACAGACCCCAGCTTTAATCGGATATCAGATGGTCATAGCTTCAGGGGAGGATGGCCTCCTCTCCAACCCCAGAGGCTGGATCCTGATTGGTTGAATTCTTAGCCAACCATGGTTGTCTGGTCCCTATGCCTGTGATTGATAGGCAAGGGTATGTGAGGCCGTTCTAGACATTAAAATGTGAGGAGAAATCTGCTAGAGGCTTTTGGGAAGGTCTCTTTTGCTCCTGAAAAGAAGTGAATGATGAGAAACAGCCCTTTTCTAATTCTAGTCATTGCGATGTGAAGCACGGAGCTACAGCAGCCATGTTAGGACCATGAGGGGAGCTGGCCTAGGAGGACAAACAAGTATCCTGAAGATGAGATGGCAAGAACTTGAGTCCTTGATGACCATTTTTGCTGGTAAATTAACCAACTCTGAAACTGCCTGACCTCCAGAATTCTTGTTATGTGAGATATACCTTTCAATATTGCTTAAGCCATTTGAGTCAAGCTTTCCGTGACTTAACATCAGGAAGTTTCTTGACTGACATACTGTGCTCTCTCACTGCAACGCACACTTGGGATAGCAGGTCAAATCCAGACAGGGGCAGCCAGGACTCAATGCACAATGAGCTGGCAGCTCACCTGGAGTTTCTATAAAAACTGTGATTGGCCTTCTACCAGTTTCCAGAGGCCAAGGGTCAAGGGGCAGTGGGATGTATTTTGGCACTTAGGGACTGAAGAAGAGTACATTCCTGTTTTACAGCAAGAGTCCCGCTTTTGACGTCATTCATTTAGTTACTCATTACAAATTTGTAGACACTAGGTAAAAATGTAAGGACAAACAGAAGTGCAGAACAGACATGGTGCGTCTTCTGGGTCCCCTCCCTCTCACTTTCACCAATCCCCGTTTTGGTGTCATACCCACCCCTTTCCACGGTTACCAGTCCCTCTCATTGACTCTTTCCCAGGAGGTGGAATTACGCATCACCTGAGAGTTGCTGTATGGGCTGGATCAGGCCTTGTAGACCTTGAGAACTAAGGAATCAAACTGAACTCTCAGATAGTGTCATTGTGCTTTGGGTGAACTCTATTCCTTACCCTGTTCTTCTGCTCAACATACCCACTCTGAACCTAAGGGTGGGCTGGAATCAGACTGCCCTACAGGAATTCATTTGAAAACCATTCATTACAAAGGCACAGAAGAAGCTCACCATGCTGTTTAAACCTCTGTGATTTTGCACATGTCATTTACTCTCCTTGTTCACCGGACAAGCTCATACTCACCCTTCAAGTCCAGCTTAAATATCATCTCCATGAAGCTTCCATAATCCTAATCTCCCTTACCATTACTGCTTCTTGACAAAAGAGAGTGCCTCTTTCTCTACACTTCCAGCATGCTTTGGACACAACTCTGTTCACGAGGTATCGAAAATCTTTGGTGAGTTCTGGTCAATATGGTGAAGTAGGTAAATGCTGTGCTTGCCTCCTCTCATGACCACCTCAAAATTACAACTAAACCACAGAACAACCATTGTTGAGAATCACCTGAAGTCTAGCTGAACAGAAGTCCTACAACTAAGGATGTGCAGAAATCATGTGGAGACTGGTAGGAGGAGTAGAGATGCAGAATGGGCTGTCCCACACCCACATGTGGTGGTTAAAAATCAGGAGGGATGTCTCGACTGTGGAGGTCCCCCCTGAAGAGCGAGGTCCCAGCCCCACACCAGGCTCCCAGCCCAGGGTTCCAGTACCAGGAAGAGAAGTCCCCACAAGGTCTGACTATGAAAACCAGCAGAGATTGTGGCTGAGTGAGACAGGAGGGCTGCTGGAGTCCCAGGCTGTCCTCTTAAAGGGCCTGCACATGGACTTACTTGCTGATGGACTCACTCACTCTGAGCTCCAGTGCTGGGGCAGCCGCTGGAAAGATGCCAGGGATTTATGGGGAGGAACTGAATTGTCTGGCTTCAGGGCAAAGGGAGGAGGGGCACCTTACTCCCAGACAGAAGTGCTGGCAGAAGCCATTGCTTCTTTGTTGAGCCCTCCCCCTACCCAGCATGCAGACGCAGGCAGGCGCCATATTTGAGTCTCCATCAACCTGGCTGATACCGTTTACCCTGCCCTGGTGATTCCCTGAGACCCTGGCTTGCTGGCCCACCCAAGCCACTTCCAGTGCCTTTTCCGTACAAAGGGAAACCAATATAATATTGTATGTCAACTGTAATTAAAAAAATAAAATATTTATAAGAAGAAAATCTTTGGTTTGTGTGTCTATTTCTCCCTCCATTACTTAGTCATCTTTGAATCTCTATACGTGACATACAGAAACCTTCATTAAATGTTTGTTAAAATGAAATGAGAAGAAATGAAATAATGAAACCCTTTATGGAGCCAGGGTGTCTGCTGCACCATGGAATTTCCCCTAGTCTCTACTCTGCTGTTGCCTGCAGATTCACTTTTCTTGGGGATGTGGACCTGAGGTAGTACAGCAGTTCTGTTTCCTTCTGTCCAAGGAAGGCACGGAAACAAATGAAGGAGAGATCTTTGCCGAGATTGAACAGGTTCTTTTAAAGTTGCTAGTTAGATCTCTTGGATTCCAGGGGTCCCTAGGGCCTGCATAATGTTCTATCAGTTTGCAAATCCATCTGTGGTCTTTGGATTCAAACACATTGTTGTTCTAAAGTGATTATGCATATGACTGAGAAAACAGTAATTTCAAAGTGATTTAAATGAGACCTCTGCTAGAATATATAAAGAACTCTTACAATCAACAATATAAAAACAAATACCCAATTAAAAATGGGGACAGGATCTGAACAGATATTTTTCCAAAGGAGATATACAAATGGCCAATAAGCATATGAAAAAATGTCCAACATCATTAGTCATCAGGGAAATGCACGTCAAAACCACAATGAGATACTACTTCACACCCACTAGGATGGCTATCGTAGAAAAGACATAATAACAAGTGTTGGGGAACATGTGGAGAAATTGGAGCCCTCATATACTGCTGGTGGGAATGTAAAATGACGCAGTCTCTTTAGAAAACAGTCTGGCATTCTTCCAAAGGTTAAACATAGAGTTGCCATATGAACTAACAATTCTACTCCTAGATATATACCCAAGAGAAAGGGAAACATAAGTCCACACGAGCAGTTGCACATGTGTTCATAGCAGCATTATTCACAATAGCCAAAAAGCGGAAACAGCTCAAATGTCCATCAAGTGACGAATGGATGAACAAAATGTGACGTAGTCACATAATGGAATATTAAATGGCACCAGCATGATTTGGAGTACCAATTCATGCATGCTACAACATGGCTGAACCTTGAAAACATTATGCTTAAGTGAAAGAAGCCAGTCACGTGACTGGTGTATGGTAGGATTTTTCCATTTATGTGAAATGTCCAGATTAGGCAAATCCATAGAGACAGGAAGTAGATTGATTAGTGGTTGCCTAGGACTGAAGGGGTGGGGGTGGGGACAGGCACTGCTAATGTACACGGTGTTTCTTTTTTGGGTGACAAACATGTACTAAAATTGATTGTGATGATGGTTGCACTACCCTCGAATATAGTAAAAATTATGGAATTGTACACTATAAGTGGGTGAATTGCGCGGCGTGTGAATTATACATCAAAAAAGAGCTGTTTTATGTGTCAAATAAATAAAACCCCCAAAGAGAGCCAGCAGCTGGCCTTCGTCCTGTTTCCATGGCAGGGATGTCTCTTCTGTTTTCTTTTTTTTTTCTTTCAACATTTGTCTTGTTGACTAGAATCCACCCAGCCAGCAAACTCGTGTTTGCTCTGCGGTGACATCCCTAGAATGCTCCAGGCCTAGCGCCTGACATTTCTCCGCAGTCTTTGCCAGCTAGGTCGGTGTCAGGGAAGGCAAACACCCTGTGGCTACTTTGGAGTGTCACAACAGGAGGCCATGAAAAGCAGCCAGAGAGCCCCTCCGCAGGCTCCCTTGGATAGGACACTGGTGTCCCAGCTTCTTGTTGAAACCTCCCATTGCTGAACCAAGTGGTGAAGCCGGATTCCAATGTGGGGGGCTGGAAATAGGAAAGTGCTTCCCCAGGAGAGGGACAGGCTCTGGGGAGTCATTACAGAGGGAAGAAAGAGGACAAACACTGCCCTGTGAAGACACTGTGCGGTTGCTTTTCATCCTGATCTCATTTAATCCTCCCAATGCCCCTGTGAGGTGTGAGGGAAGGACCCTTTTTATTGCTGTTTTACAAAGGATGGAGCTCAAGTTCAAAGAGGTTAATTAACTTGCCTAAAGTTACATGCCTGGAAGTGTGTGAGACAGATTCCACTCTTTAAAAAACAAAAAGATTCTAAAAACCTATACATCCCACAATAGTGGACTGGTTACATTAATTATTCATACAGTGGAACACTATGCAGATACTAAAAGGAACTAGGCATGCATTAAATACTGATATGGAATCATCACAAAGATGTGCTTTTAAGTGAAAAAAGCAAGGTGTATAGTATTCTATCATTTGTATAAAAGAGGAAAGCAAAAAATACCCATATTTGTAATTGCTTATTTCTGAATAAAATATCTGTGAAAGGACACATAGGAGACTAGTGACATCTTTTGTTTCTGGGGAAGGTATCCCATATCCCCAAGATTCTAGCCTCCTGGTAGTCACACCCTAGATGTGCCATATTGGGCTGACTTGTTAGTGACACCAATAGGACATTGCAGAAATGATGGTGTGTGACTTCCAAGGCTAGAGCATAAGACATTGTGCATTCTATCTTGTTTACTCTTGGATAATTAACTGACATGTCATGAGGACACTCAGGCAGCCCTATGGGGATGTTTAGGTGGAGAGAAACAGAGGCCTCCTGCCAACAGCCATGTGAGGACCCATTTTGGAGGTGGGTCCTCCAGCCTCAGACAGGCTTTCAGATGACTGTGGCCCCTGTGACATTCGACTGTAGTTTCATGAGAGACCCAGAGACAAAACCACCCAGCTAAGAAGCACCCTGACCCACTGAAAGTGGGTGAACTGATATATGTTGACCGTGTCTTTAAGCTGCTAAGTTTGGGGTTAATTTGTTATGCAGCAATAGATTACAAAGACAGATTTAGATGAGGTGCTGCTGTTAACAAATATCTAAAAATGGCTTTGGAATAGGTCAGTAGGCAGAAGCTGAAAGGACTTTGAGGGGAGTGTTTGTGAAAGTCCAAGGTGCCTTGAATAGACTATTTATACAAGCCCAGTGGCATTTGGGGAGACTGTGGACTTATAGGGAAATATGACTGGAAGCTAGGGAAAAAGGGATCCAGTTAGGGGACTGGAAGGCTGGGGGATGGGGGTGGGGGTGGGGGTGGGAAGGAGACTGTTCACTTTGAATCTCTTGAATATTTAGCACTCGTAGGAAAAGAGCAAATGATAGTACTTAAATAATAATTTAAAAAATGAGGCTTAGAGTGTGATTTCCATAATTCAAACTGACTTCCGGGGCCTCTGGTCACTGCTGTTCCCCTCCTTACCTCTAAAGCACACAGCTCACCACTCTGAATGCTCTGAATGGTCCCATTTTCAGGAGGACTAGAAAGGTCCATGTGTCCCTGAGCCCAAAAGCCATGGCCATGGTTCTCTCAGTGTATTTCAGGGTTCAGACGGAGCTTTGGGATGTTGGATTGGTCCCGCATGTGTCTTTTCTTTCTTCTTTTCCATCTCCTTTTCTTTTTGTTCTACTTTCTGGAAGATTTTCTTCATTTTATTTCTGGGACTGTTTTATTTTTTCATCATAGGTTTAAGTTTCAAGAACTTTTACTTGTTCTCCGATTATTCTTTTTTGTCAGCATCGTACTCTCATTTTATAAGTGCAAGATCTTCCCTTAACCTAGCTGAAATTTTAGTTTTAAAAATGGTTTCCCTCTTTTCTGTATTGTCTCTGTTTTCTCAGTTCTTTCTTTTTCCCACTTTTTAAAAATGTTTTTCTTTTCTCCTTTAGACTTGAGGTGTCTCTTAAGTGTCTGCTGTGCCCTGGTTCCCTGCTTCTATTTGGGAATGAGATGTTAAAAGGCTCATTGGAGACCATCTGGGGGGACAGGCCTTCTTCACTGAAGGCATCTCCTTAGCCGGATTGGGAAGGAGCTTAGTTTTTCTTGCCAAGCTCCCTACTGTCCATGTGTAAAAGGTTTTTCTCTGGGTGTTTTCAGTTTCCCAGAGGAAAATCCCAAATATACTACCTGAGATGTAACCACCTGACTATGGGCTTTCTGGGAACAGACACGAATGGGGAGAAAGAAGAGGCTGAGGGTCCAATGCTTTGTCAAGCATTCAATCCCTGTTTTTGGTCGTATGCTTCCATCACTGCCCTCTACTCTTCTTGAAGCCCTTAAATTAATTTAGTCTAAATTCGGGGGGTGTGGGAGGGTGTCTCACAAGCTGTCCATTAATTCCCCTGTTTTCACTCTCAACCAGACGTGCCCTGTATTGTACCTTGTAGCCTTGACCCCTTGGGGTCAGAGGGGAAAAACCACCTGAATTTTACCGATATCCCTTCTGCCCTGCTAGACCAGTTATCACTCCTCTGCCTTCCCAAAAAATCTTGAAATTTCTTTTCTGACTGTCTTCTCTCCTGTTCTCTTTGTCCTAAGGCTTTATTGTTGTTGTTCCTTTAGTAACATTTTAGTTGTGTCTCTGTAAGGAGATCAGATCATCTCTTGTAATCAATCTGCTCTGTTTAGCTGGAAGTAGCTCATATTTTGTTAAAACATACCCTATTTCCCTGAAAATAAGACCTAGCCAGATCGTCAGCTCTAATGCGTCTTTTGGAGCAAAAATTAATATGAGACCTGGTATCACATCATATCTTATCATATCATATATCATATCATATCATATCATATCATATCATATCATATCATATCATATCATGTACCATATCATATTATATTAAAGACCTGGTCTTATAGTAAAATAAGACCGGGTTTTATATTAATTTTTGCTCCAAAAGACGCATTAGAGCTGATGGTCTGGCGAAGTCTTATTTTCGGAGAAACACAGTAGCACAGCCTCAACCACACAGACCTGTAGGCAGGAGTCAGGCCATCGATCACCAGTTTCAACCAAAATACTACCAGTGTGGGCTCCAGCAAGTGGGTGAAAGCTAGTTGCGAACCAGCCAAAAAGCCTGCCTGGAGGAGAGATGCAGAGCCTGGGGAGTTAGGGAAACTCTGAGGTGGAGCAGTAACACCCTAAAAGGATCAACAATTGAACATTAAATTCAAATAATTTTATATGGCAACTGCAATCCAATTAGGATTATCTACCTAGTATCTAATACTGATCCGGACTACATGGATTTTTAGCTTCTTGTCTAATGAGACAAATATGTAACTGGGCATGTAAGTGTCCTTTTTTTTTTTTTTTGTGACTGGTTTATTTCACTTAGCACAATGTCCTCAAGGTTTATCCTCATTGTAGCATGTGTCAGAATTTCCTTTCTTTTTAAAAATTTTTTTTTTAATTTTTTAAATTTATTGAGGTGACAATTGTTAGTAAAATTACATAGATTTCTGGTGTACAATTCTGTGTTACATCATCTATAAATCCCATTGTGTTTTCACCACCCAGAGTCAGTTCTCCTTCCATCACCATATATTTGATCTCCCTTACCCTCATCTCCCACCCCCAGCCCCCACCCCCAAAGTGTCCTTTTTTATCATTAAGAATATTTCTTGATTGAGAAACTATCACGTAAATATGACTTATGCATAGAGAAGTAGTTTCCTTTATATTCAGCACAGGTAAATGTGAACACCCAGAAATATCATAACATACAAAGCATACTGTTGGGACATTAGTTGAACTTCAGTATCATCTGGTGATTCCAGTCTCTAGTAAAGGCCCAAAAACCCAACCCAGCGAGCTCTGTCCCCACTTGCCCACCTTCATCTCCCAAGAGAGGCGTGCCAGAGGAGAGGGAGAGCTGAGGGCGTGTGACAAGCGGAAAGGAGCCTTTTCCCGACCCACCAATTCATCAAGATTGTACCGGTTGGTTCCTTTTCTTCCTCCAAGCTGGTTCCTTCCTCCACATTAAAGGAGATTAGGTCAGCAATAGTCCAGTGGCTGCCTGGCGTTCAAAACTAGTGCTAACATATAAGTTAGCCTCTTTGCCTCCTCCTTCCCACTCAAATGATCTCTCAACCAAGGTAGGGAGAAATGAGCCTGCCCCTCCTCTTGGAACATATTTCAATTTCATGTCTCCTTGGGATTGCTCAATTTCCCTTCCTGTGTTTGCAATGTCCCCATGCATGTGACTTGCATTTGGCAACTGTTGCCTTGGGACAGCGGGGATAGTGGAGTTCCGCCTCACATACCGTGTTTCCCCAAAAATAAGACCTAGCCGAACAATCAGCTCTAATGTTTGTCAATTAATTTTTGGAGCAAAAATTAATATAAGACCCGGTCTTATTTTACTATAAGACCTTATCTTTATAATATAACATAACGTAACCTAATGTAATATAATATTGGGTCTTATATTAATTTTTACTCCAAAAGACGTATTATCTGGCTAGGTCTTATTTTCGGGGAAACATGGTACCAACTTCCTGCACCACAAAGTCAAATTGCACTTATTAGCTAGATCACCCCAACCCCCCACTCCATCCTCCCACCCCATCCCCTGTCCCTAGCTAGCTCTAGCACCCATCCCATCTTCCTTGTGCCCCAGTTCCAGTAGGTAGAGGAAAATTCTCTCTCTCTCTCCCTCTCCTTCTCCCTCTCTCTCTCCCTCTCCCCACCATCCAGCATTTGAACCACTTTAAGTTTGGAGGATTCTCCACTTTATGGTTTTATTAGGAAGAGTCACCCACTTCCCACTAGAGAAATTGAAAATGCTGGATTTTCACTTTTCCAGCTTCCCTTTGCAAGTAAAGCCTGGGCATGTGGCCCAGGCTCACCAATCAGAGGGGCCTGTGCCAGACATGGATTGATGGGGGCCTGGCGGTGGCCTGCACAAGCAGGGCCCCCAGAGATTGCCCGCTGTTGGTGGTGGAGAGGGCAGCAGATCTGAGTCCCGGCACAGCCGTGTGGGCGAAGCTAGCTGTGGCACACAGGGAAGTTCTGTTTGGAGCGATGTCCCTGACTGTAGCTTTGAGCCTAGTTCTCAGGTCTCTGATGGTTCTGTGAGCTGCACATTAAACTTTTGATGCATTTTCTGCTGAATTCAGTCATTTGATTTCTATGGTGGATAGCTAGAGAACTACGACAGTTACGCAGTGACTGAGTCCCTGACCTGTTCCTCCAAGCCTGATGTTCTCCTCAGGTCTCACTTGAAGTGTAAGGGTGAGGAGACACAGAATTCATTTCATCTCAGGAAGGTTATTAATGAACTCGTATTCTTCTTTTGCAGGCGCCCTCCCTCTTCCTCCCCCCACCCCATGTTTGTGGTTGGGGAAGGCAGTGTTGTGGAAAGTGTGCTTAAGTCAGAGTGGGAACCATGTCAAAACGAACCTGGTGACCTTAGGCAAGTCACCTCACCTGTCTGGGTTTTCTCATTTGTCAAATGGTCCAGCTGGAGATGCCCATCAGAAAATGCCTCATTTTAACATAGTCCCTATTCTCTGGTCCAGGAGCTCATCATAGTGTTTCAGTTTAATAGAATGCTTTTGTTTGTTTTTCTTGTGATAGCTTATTACTGTAGTTCCAGCAAGAAAGCTTGATAGATGGTTAATTTTATCGCCCCATGCCAGTCCTGGTTTCCAACACCGGGCTCAGATATGTCCCAGCTTTAAAAGCCCAAGAACTAGAACTCTGCAATATAAGGATTAAAATACTATGTGTATTCAAGCTCTATATAGGGACTGGGATCTAGCAAGTATGTCCTGCTTCTACTTGCGGGAGGCATCCCCTTCACTTATGGATGAGGGATGGTTTATCGAATGAGCCCGGTTTGGGGTTTGAATCCTGGCTCTGAGTGGCCTTGAGCAGGTGACTGCAGACAGGTTCCCACATACTGCTTCATGCTGTTAACTAATGGGTTGGGGCTGACTTACCTTCCTATGGTTGTGAGTTTCTCAGGAGCAGGACCTCTGGCGGGTGGGGGGTGGGGGTGGGGGAAGGTACCTGCAAGTTTGGGAAAGTTGGCTCTAGTTTTCAGAGACTATGTGCTGGCTAAAACCACCCATGGGGGCCCCAGCAGACCACAGAATCAGAATGGAAGTGCAGCCATTGAGGGAACTGCTTGAGGAGGGGATGGTCACCGGCTCACTGAGAACCTGTCTTTGGTGAGGTTGGAATGAAGGTGGACCGGTTCTACAGGCCACGTAAAAGCAAAACGTGGAAGATGGCAACAGAGTGATCAAATTTCCAGGTGTGAAGAAAACTACATCTTCTCAGCCTTTTGGCCACGAAGCATCCCAGCCAGGGCCCTGTCTTTCCCAGGAAGTCAGAAAGAACTGAAGAAAGGTGGGGAAAGGTGGGGTGCTCACCTACCCCTCAGGCCTTCTCCTACTGCTCATCCCTCTCCCCTCCCTCTATAAACTCTAACTCCCCACCTGCCCCTCTGACTTGTTGGCTCAAAGAAAATGCTGCTGGGCTTGAGGAAAGGAAGGAGAGAAAGAGGACACTGGTGCTGGTGTCTTTACCCTCAGGGCTGGTTTGGGACAATGCAGGCAGCCTGCTACCAGCAACGCTGGTGTTTGGTTTTGTGTGTGTGTGTGTGTGTGTGTGTGTGTTTCCAGGACCCATCAGCTCCAAGTCAAGTAGTTGTTTCAATCTAGTTGTGGAGGGTGCAGCTCACAGTGGCCCATGTGGGAATCGAACCGGCAACCTTGTTGTTAAGAGCACCACGCTCTAATCAACTGAGCTAACTGGCCAGCCCCCAGCAACACTGGTTTTGCAGGGCAAAGCATCATTTGTTTGAGTCAGACATGTATCTTAAATAAAACTTGGTGATTCTGGGACGCCCGACTGGCACTGACATTTGTAGCTAGAGAAGACATAGAAAAAAAATATGGCGCTAATTTATGCTGGCCCTCAAAATGTGAACCAGTTGCGTTTGTCTTTGGTCACCTTCCTGTCTCCCCTTTCTTTTCTTCAACAATCATTTATTTGAGGACCTGCCATCTGTCTGGGGCTGCGCTAGCCCTGCCCACCTCTCCCCCACCTCCAAGAAAGGCAAGCCCTCCAGTCTGGAAGAAACAGAGACAATGCAGGTGTGATGAGTTTGTAGGGGGCTGTAATTAGCTGGGGCCATCGGAGGAGGGTCCCTAACCTGGAATCAGATAGGGGCAGGGCAGGGGGTGTGGGCCTGAGCCAGTCTTGAAAAGTCAGTTCAAGTTTGTCAACCAAAAGGAAGCTCTTTCTTGTTAGAATAAACTAGGCAGAGGACAGAGATCATGGTGGGATTTCAGGGATAAAACAGGGAAGATTTGCAGACCTCTCTCCTACCCCTGGAAGATCTTACACTTGCTGGCTCCTTTTTCTGCTCTCACTCCCACCCCCAGATAGGCTAAGCTTTAGTACCTCCTGATCCAGAGAATGAGCAGAAAAGGCCGAAAGGGGAGGTATTTGCTTGGTGTTAGGGGAGAGAGGTAGGTCAATCTTCTGATAAAGAGTGGAATGGGGAAGAGGGAGGGTGGGTGGGGTCATTCCCAGCTTTTGAACTGCTCTTCTAGAACCCAGCCCTGCCATGCAATTAAATCAGTGTAAGAAGAATGAGGGCTTGGAGGTGACCTTCCCTAAATCCTGCCCTCTAGACCATCGCTGCTCGGCCCAGCAGTTACACTAATCTCAGTAGCCGTCATTTGTTCCCTCATACATCCACTCATTCATTGATGCAGAAGGTACAGCCAGAGGCAAAACAGAGACCCCCTGACCTCACGGGACTTCTGTCCTAGTTGGGGAGACAGGCAAACCAGTAAGGGATAAAGAGGAACAAGAGGGGGAGGAGGGAGAGGGGAGCTATACTAGTTCATGTGTGCAGGGGAGGCTTCCATAATGTGACAGGTGGTCAGAGACCTGAAGGGAGTGAGGGAGGGGAGACCCATGTAGATATCTGGGGGAATCGAATTCCAGGCGGAGGGAGCAGCATGTGCAAAGGTCCTGAGGCAAGATTGTAGGAGAAATTTCTACGAGGCTGCTGGTGCCGCTAGAATAGGGTGAGCAAAGTGAGAATTGTCGTGAGAAAAGAGACCCAGAAGATATTGACCAGCACCGGCTTTGCAGTCATGCGTGCCTGGGATCTACTATTTACTGTCTCCATTTAGGCAAATTGCCTAATCCCCCTAAGGGCCCAGCCTCCTTGTCTGTAAAATGAGAAGAACAGTGTTTTTGCACGTACGGTGCTCTACATACTTTCTCTAAATAAGAGGCAGCTCTTACTAGGGTTTTTTTGAATAAAATGTGTACATGTTCAATGTTCAGTATGACTACTTTCCCAGTTTTTCCAACAAAATATAGGCTAGATTTTTTTGTTTGTTTTTGTTTTCCAAATTATTTATTGTGGAAAAAAAGACGATAACTTAAAATTTACTGTCTTAAGCATTGCTGAGTGTGCAGTTTAGTGGTGTTAAGCGCGTTCACGTTATTGCGCAACCTTCACCACCATCCATCCGCACAACTCCTTTCATCTTGTAAAACTGAAACTCTGTACCTAGTAAGGGCTAACTGCACGTTCCTCTCCCACCAGCCCCTGGCCACCACCATTCTAATTTCTGTCTCTATGAATGACTGCTCTAAGGACCACATGTAAATGGAATCCCACAGTATGTCTTTCTGTGACTGGCTTATTTCACTTAGCATACTGTCCTTAAGGTTCATCCACATTGTAGCAGGGTGTCAGAATGTCCCTCATTTCTAAAGGTGAGTAATATTCCCTTGCATGTATGCACCACTTTTTGTTTACCCATTCATCAGTGGAGGGACACTTGGGTTGCTTCCATCCTTGGCTATTGTGAATAATGCTGCTGTAAACATGGGTGTGCAAATATCTCTTCAGGACCCTGGTTTCAATTCTTTCTGGCGATTCACAAGTGTAATTGCAGGGTCATATGGTAATTCCGTTTTTACTTTTTTGAGGAACCTCCATACTGTTTTCCACAATGGTGCACCATTTTACATTTCCACCAATAGTGTACAAGGGTTCCAATTTCTCCACATCCTCACCAACACTTGCTTTGTTTTGTTTTGTTTTGTTTTGTTTTGTTTTGTTTTTTGTTTTGTTTTGTAATAGCAGCCATCCTATGCGTGTGAGGTGTCTTTTTTTGGGTTTTATAAAAACATCTTAAATTACGTTGACAGCAATATGTCTCCTGTGCTGTGTTTGGCGTATGTGGGCATCATATGCCAGCAACCACAAATTACACTCACTGCTTCCCCCGTTCTGCAGGGTGGATGCTTGCCATCATTACTGCAGAGCTTCGATACAGGCACCAAAAGCAAGGCCAGGAGAGCAGAGAGCTTGGCTGGGTCTAGGCAAGTCAGTTGCCAGAGTCAGAATTAGAATCCAGTCATCTTCAGACGGAAGCAGAAAGTTTCTCTTTGAATCGACATTTCCTTCCACTTTCTTCTTTTGAGCAAACAGAAACCGTAAGCGTCTAAACCCTTTCCAGGGAGTTCTGAGCTATGGTCAGCATAAGGAAACAGCTGACTTGCATTTAATCTTTGGTTTTCAGCATGCGTCCCTGGCAGGTCCCTCAGGGACTGGCCTGCGTCCCTGGGATGATCTCCGGAGTTTGGGCAGATTGTAGCAGGTCCTGCTTTTGCCCGTCCTTGCTCGGTCCCTACTTGATCCTCATCCCTGCCAGGCCATGCATGCCTTATCTGATCCGGAGTGTTTTGTTCAATCATGCCCCACTCTGACCTTCTCAGGACCCCCTGCCCCCACCCCGGCTGCCCCCACTTGCTGCACTGCTTATACACCTTGTCCTGGAAGCCCAGCACCACCCCAGCTTCTCTCCTGCAGGACATTCAGAGGTCTCCCAGCTCTTCTTGGTCCCCAGGCTCTCGGCGCTCATAACCATCCTCCGGGGCTGGGCCGTGGGTCCATGATGGTGAAAGCAATGGCCACAGACCTTGTCCTGGAGGAGCTTGTCACAGCAGGGGAAAAACAGTAATGACAATTGTGAATTGAGTGCTGTGTTAAGTAAAAATTAAGTGCTGTAGTAGATAAAAAATAAAGGTCTGTAGGCCGAAGGTGGAGCACCGGGAAGAACAGTTTATCACTGAGCAGGGAGTTGGAGACCCAGCACAAGCCTTAGCTCTGCGGGTGAGGTTTGAGAGGGTTTAAAGGCCCACAGTCTCCGTTCCATAGACGGTCAAGGTCCTGACTTTTGATGATGTGCGTTGGGGCTAGCAGCCTCTGCTGCTCCTGTGAGGTGCCTGAGGTGGGGATGGTGGCGCCAGTCAGTAGGCCAGGTTGCCAGGTTGGGGTCTGTCAGCTACGATAGCTGAAGCACATAGTCTGATATCGTCAAGAAAAACGTTTAGAAAAAGGCATGGTGGTTTTCTCTAAAAACACTAACTCCCCACAAATAAAGTAGGACAACAATAGCTTTAACCTATCAATCATTTGGTATGTGGCAGGTGCTTTGGGAAACTCTTTATTTGTATTATCTCATTTAACCTTCACAACAATCTTATGAGACTTTATCATTATCTTCATTTTATAGATAAGGAAATTGGGGAGTTTATCTCTATGGAGGTTCAGTAACTTTACCAAGGTTCAAATGTAGGTCTGTCTAATCCAGAGCTCAAACCTTTAATCACCAGACTCTGTCTATATGCTACCTTTTCTTTAAACAGCCGGGATGGGTTTGATCTGGCCGGAAGGCTTTCTTTTATTCCCAAGCCACATTCAATCCAGTCCTCCAGTTTCTGCCTAAAAAGCAATGCTTATCATATTAGCATATTTATTAGAAGCCTTTATCTCTGTAATGGTGTATTTCCCAAATAATTTTTCTGGTGCAACCAGAAGAGAGAGAAAAATATTGGTCAAATCCCATTGTGACAAGAATTTTTCAAATTTTAACTGTGTGAAGTGAAGGATGTGTTAACTGACCTTACTGTGGTAACCATTTTGCAATATACATGTATATCGTTAAATCGTATGTCTTCAACTTACGCAATGTTATATGTCAATTATATTTCAGCAAAGCTGGAAAAAAAAAAGAAAAAGAATTTTGCTGAGGTAAATATTTTTTCAAAATAAACAGGTCATTAGGTGGGGGTTAGGAATTCTTTGTTATAAAGTTTTGATGAAATGGAATTTTCTGTAGCAGGTTTATTGTCTACATTGATTCTAAGTATAAAACCATCCCTAACCCTTGGTATCACCTTCTGTCAGGCATTTTACCTTTTGCTCACCAGGCATTAACCAGAATTAGGATCTAGAATTGGGAAATGGTTTACATTTGACGAACAGGCCCAAAGCCGATAATGCATCTCTGCTTTAATTTTTCAAGAAAAATACCTGTTTTTATGCCTGGCCCAACCTTAAAAATCAGATAACACGGAGAATAGGAAGTACTACAAAACTGTATTTACACCAGTAACTGGGATTAATGTAGACCTGAGATTTTAGTGATTTCTTCTGACCTCTGCTGGGCACACTTGAGATGGCAGGGCCCTCGGGTCCTTCAGAGCAACCAGCAAAAGTAGAATTTTAGAGTTGAAGTTTACAGAGTGTGTCACCTAAATCCCTCATTTCAGAGATAAAGAAAGTAAAGCCCAATCGGTTTATGTGAGTTATCCAAGGTCACTCAGTTACATCGTGGCATATTCAGGACTAAC
Organism: Rhinolophus sinicus; assembly: GCF_036562045.2. Taxonomy (NCBI): domain Eukaryota; kingdom Metazoa; phylum Chordata; class Mammalia; order Chiroptera; family Rhinolophidae; genus Rhinolophus; species Rhinolophus sinicus. The sequence goes on from NC_133764.1 coordinate 18,732,705, forward strand.
ACCTAGAAATGTATTATCTCCCTATCAAACACAGATCTGCAAACATCAATAAACTCCATTGGTTAGATTATCTATAGAAAACCATCATTATAAGAAACGGAAACAGCTAACATAGACAAAGTGGTTGATAGCCAAGCATAAAAATTAGGATTATTTGAGCAAGGTCATAATTACCTTCATCTCCCATGTCCTGTAATCTCATCATTATCTTTACTCACAGCTTGATGATATATGTAGAAGGACAAGGAAGACATTCAGAGAATTCATTTTCACAAAAGCTTTTTTTTTTTGTTGCAAATTCCTTTTCCTGATCATGGTTTGTTAAAATTAGTTTGCATTCTCAGAGGAAATTTCAACTGACTGTAGGAGAGAAGACATCCCGGGGTTAAAAGGATTGCTCTTTTTAAGAACTAACTTTGCTAGTGTCCCTGCAAAGGCACTTGGGACCCAAGAGAAGTGTCCAGAGGTCTCTAGTGCTTTTTCAGTTAGGAATTCCAGGTCCCTCCTTTGAGGCATATCTAGGTCAGAAAACTGAATAACCGTTGAAATAGCCTGTTAACTTATTCCACATTTTAAAAGGCCCAAATGCGTATGTTATCTAGATTTGTAGAGTATTATATTTGAAAGAACATAAGCTTTTAGAACCATATAGTTACTTACTAGCTGTGTGAGCTTAGGGAAGTTACTTAACCTCTCTGAGCCTCAATGTCCTTGGCTATAAAGCAGGAATCATAAATGATACCTTCCTAGAGAGTTGAGAATAAATGAGGCTGTGTGTGCAAATCTTTACACAGTACCTAGTTCAGCAGGCCAAGGGGATGAATAGTGTTTAGCTTCTCACAAGATAATAAAATACTAGATCTTAATGATGGAAGTTATAATAGTTTTGTTTTACCCACAAAAGTACTAATTTATGTATTTATCATGAAGTGTCAATGTTATCCCTCAAAGGCCAAATAAAATAATCAAACGTGGTCAAGACATATATTCACAAATTCTTTAAAGAGAGAGGCAAAACATTCTCACACCAGTATTTTGTTGTCACTTGCTTTTTGTGGTTTTGTTGTGCCTTCTTCACAAAAAGAAGTGCTCTTAAAACTTGGCAACTAAATTGATTGGTGTGTGTGTGTGTGTGTGTGTGTGTGTGTGTGAATATCTCACAGGCATTTGCTTAGCACATTTCTTTAAAAACAAGCGTCTCTTTGTCAATGAGAAACTGCCAAAGTGATGCCTCCCTGAATTAATGAAGTCAACCCAGGCTATCTTTTGTTTCATGAGAGAGGGGAAGTGTCATCCTTTCCCATATGATATAGAGCAGAAGTCACAATGGGGGTTCTATTGAGAAAGAACTAAGGACCGAATTCTGGGGCTTTGAAACCCTGTAGCCAGAGCAGTGCTGCATTGGTCAGTTTGCTGATTTGTCTGCTCTCATAGGAAGATTTTGTAGGTCACAGGTTTTTTTTGTGGATGAATAATATTTACAGAACACAGATCTAGTCTCAGTCACTAATTTTACATATGAGGAAACTGAGGCTCGGGGAAGTGAAATGACATATCACTAAGTTGGAAGCAGAGCCAAAAATAGTACTCAGGCATCTGTGTCAGTCAAGGGTCTTGGTTGCCAGTTATAGAAACCAATTCTGGATAACTTAAGCAAAGGCTCACAGGAGCTGTCAGAATGGATGGGAACCCGAGAGTCAGACGTGGAAATGGCAGGAACCAAGAGTGCTGTAGAGAGCCAAGAAGCTGGACAAAGTTCACAGACAGTCCAGAAATCATCTTATAACGAGAGAAGCCTGTTCAAAATATTGCTGCCTCTTCCACCTCGGCTGCAATGGATGGCACCGCTCTTCAGTCTCCTGTCACTTGCTCAAGATTCAAACTCCCAGGAGAGAGTGTCTGATTGGCTGAGCTGAAGTGACACACTCATGCTGTGGCTGAACTAGAGCCAGGACAGACCCGTCTGACCCCTTGGGCTCCCATCTGAGGACATCACCACATTTACTCACCCACAATCAGGGAAGGATAATACCCCAAAAGGAAACTTGGAATACTCGTTAGGGGGATGTATTTGGGCAGCCCCTAGGGCAACTGCAGGAAGCCTGGTGGCATATACTAGCAGATCCTGACCACATGGAAAAATTGCCCCAAACAGAAAGAGACACAGCAGGGAGAAAGGGATCCCGGTTGACAGTAAACCTGGCTCTCGTCTTCCATAGCGTAAGCCTCTTTTCTGCTGTGACATCCTTGCAGCAGTTGGGAAAACTTCTGACAGTAATCTCTGTTCACTCCATCAGCTCATCATCAACTGAACTAATTACTTTTCTAATTCTATAAATAATACTGAAGTTTATAATACTATAAACTAATTCTATATATCCATTGCTGAACAGCTCTTTCTTTTTCTTCTCTCTAAAAAAAAGGGTTTATTGAGCCATATGCTACCCAGAAAAAGGACCCGATCTTGGGGCTTGCAGTCTGAACCCCCAGCAGCCGGGCAAGATGGGGAAGACCACAAGTCCCAACAACAGCTCTTTTAGAATAGTATTTCTTAAAAAGGAGGTGTGGGTCCAAGGTCAGGATAAAGAGCAGGTCAGGTCAGGGGTATCAGTCAGGGCTCTCCAGAGAAACAGAACCAGTAGGATGTGTATATACACAGACAAAGGGATTATAAGGAATTAGCTCATGTGATTATGGAGACTAGTAAATCCCAAATCTGTAGGATAGGCCAGCAGGCCAGAGACCCAGGGAAGAGTTTCAGGGAGACCAGAATGCGGTCTGGGGAAGTCAGTCTTTGTTCTATTAAGGCCTTCAACTTGGATGAGGCCCACCCACATCATTACCACCAGGGTAATCTGCTTTAACTTAAAGTCGACTGATTTAAATGTTAATCTTATCTAAAAAAAATACCTTCACAGAATTATGTAGAATAATGTTTGACCAAATATCTGGGTATCTCGACCTAGCCAAGTTGATGCATGCAATTAACTACCACAGATGGGTTTCAGAAAAAGAGCTGGGAAAATTGAAATGATTTTACAGCTAGCTGTAGCCGGGGTTTGACCTTGGGCAGCCACTTTCCTCTGTAAGCTTCAGTTTCTTTATTTGCAAGATGAGGAGCTGGAGTTGGGTGGGCTCTAACGGTTTGGGTGTAAAATAGCAAAGTGAGTGTAAGCATCAAATTTATCCCCTCCCTGAGTCTCATTGGGAATTTCCAATAGAGTTTAAAATGGTGAGGACTTGTATCAGGTATGGAAACCAGAGGCGTGCCCTTTGTGGCTTTCCGACCCAGCGCCCATTTCCCTCTTCCTAGCAGCATCCCAGCTTTTATTCCGTTTCCCATCTTTCCTTACATAGCCCTTGTGCTTCAAGAAAAACTGACCTCATGCCCAGTACCAGGCATTGGCCTGCTTGGCCTAAGGGGATTTTATCTCCCTGTCATTGGTTGGTTCAGGAATGCAGTCAATTAACACATAGCACTTCCCTGGACAAGAGGATGGGTTCACAAGAAATTTGGTAACCAGTTGGAGCCAATAAGACGTAAAGAGAAGTTTGCTGGGAGCTTTTTCTGTTTAAGAGATACCTGTCAGAAGAGACCATCTGTCTTCCTCTGGATGTCATCAGGTGAGGCTTAGAATCATGGTGACCGTCTTGCTACCACCGTAAGATGAGTCCAATTCCACGGAAAGATGAGCCCAGGGGATCCCCAGAACCAAAGCTGGAACCCTGGTTGCATCACATCAGACCACACCCTGGTGCTGGACTTTCCCAGTTATGGGATCCAATAAGCCCTCTTTATTTTTTTAAAACCAGTTTGAGTGAGATTTCAGTTAATTGTAACTAACAGAAACCTAACAGACACACTCTAAAGGGCACCATTGAAATGCTCCTAGAATTGGTGCTAGGCAAACTCTGATAGAATCCTTTTCCTCTCCTGCTGTGGAGGGTGAGGGACAGCAGACACAACTAATCGGATGCCTGCACAGGGGCTTTCTCCCTGAGCACAGCTGCACCCAGCAGCCCATCCACCCAATGGGGCTTTCTCCCAAATGAGTGAACAGGGAGACATCATTGCATCTGTGAAAAGATGCTGCAAATCAAAGGAAGAGAACCACCCTGGACAATCAGGAGCAATTCTCCAACTTGAAGTAAATTTGTACAATATTTTATAAGATTTATGGAGTGGGTGTAATTGTTTAATCTGCTCAGCATTCCTCCCCTTTGATAATTGGCCTCATCCAATGGACACAAGTCTGGGAATGAGACCCATGCTAGACTAATAAGTTTATCCTTGAAATGTTTCCCTGAAGCCAGAGAGAGAAATTCTGTGGCTTCTTGGGTTACAGAGCTGAAAGGGTATGAATTTGGTGTTACTAGTGTGAGCCGGCAGCATGAAACTCCAGGTCCCGGTCTCTTGCTGAGGTCCCTGAAAATATCTGAGTTCCCAAGACTCTCCCTTAAGTCTGTGAGCTTCCCCAGTTTCTTTCCAATAAAGTCCCCCTTTTCCTCAAGCCACTTGCAGCTGGGGTTCTGTTTCTTGCATGTGAAAGGGCTCTGGCAAACAGAGCTTCTGCTTCCCGTTCTTATCCAGCCAAATTGAAGGGGAACATTGGCAGATACAGAGCAAGAAGTCATAGGAGGGATCCCTCGGAGATCAGGAAATATTTTAATGGAGAAGGAAACTACAAATGCCAAATGAAAAACCACATGGAGGCAGAGCTGCCCAAAATTAATGTAGTGAAGAAGACAAACTGAAGAAAATCACCTCCAACGCAGGATAAATATAAAAATACCACCAAGAACGATGGAAAGGACCTACATGAGAGAGCCAGGATAGACATTCAGCCCAGCAATCCTTTATTCAGAGCCCTTAGAGTCAGATGTGCTTCAGGATCCAACATTTGGGGGATTTTAGAGAGATGATGTGATGTACACACTAATATTACATACACCCCCCACCCCCAGCACGGTCTAGATTAGCACGCTGTAATCAAAACTATTACATTTCTGCGAAAAAACATTGAGGGAAATAAATAAAGATGATAAATAGTCTCTTGCATCATGTCAGATGGGGGTTTACTGCCAAATAAGTGTTGCCAGTTTGTGACAAAATTTTTGAGTGTCAGAGATTTTAGAATTTTGAAATTGTGACTACAGGGGCCTCTATTAGACATCCTGACGGACAGCACAGAAGAACTGATGAAATAGGCGTAATATTCGAAGAGTCAAGGAAGGAAAACGTTCAAGAGCTAAAGAGAGTAAAACTTTGAAGCTCAAAAGGTAAAATTAATTTAAACAAGACCTAAATGCAGGCTGGTCACATTTTTAATTTGAATGATAAAGGGAAAAATCAATACGAATATAGAAAATTCTAGTAAATGATTTATTGCACTGACTTAATGTCTCCATATGAAACTCTTTACCCTACACACAGTAAATATTATTTTCTTCAAACAGACATATTATAAATATACATGTTGCTCATATACTAGGTCACAAAGAGAAGCTCAATTATTTTTGAAAAATAACTTGACTAAAGTCGCCTCGCTGGACGGTAATAGAGGTGGGGAATCCAATCCAGAGCTCCACCTCTTCATTTCTCCCAATATCTTAATAGTCTCCAAGGACAATAAGTGGATAGTAATTCACTTCCAAGTACTGATCACAGAGATAAGTATTGTACTTTGGTGATAAAAATTACAACTGGCTAAATGGCTCCGTAGAACTGTAAATATTCAATAAATGTTGAATGAATGAATGCATGAACTAATGAAAACATGAAACAACAAAAAAAGGCTCACTAAGGGATTTTGTATTTCACATGGGATATACCCAAGAGCACCACTCTTTTCTAGAATATGTCTGAGACACAGGTGGACAAGGCAGCTGTTTCTTTATAAAGAAAGTGATGCAGCCAAACCATTAGGTACATTAGAGGCAGCATTAAGGCAAGGATGTACATGCGACTGAATTGCAGGAAAACTTCCCTAGGGGAACAGGGATCAACGGGAGATGAAACCTCGAGCGCCATAATGGTTTTCACTTATCCTTCCTCAAAACTTTTTAAGCTTCCTTCATGGTGACCAACCCCAGAGTAATGCACATTTAATTCAGCTTCTAATGCAGGGAAATCAATAGCATTGCACCACAGACACTTTATTACACATAATCTGAAGTTTAACACATAAATAAGTAAGCAACTACACAAACCATGGCACTTAAGGGTACAATCGGGGGGCTCATCCTTTCCCACAAATCAAAACATTTAGATTTTATTAAACATTTTGCATTAAAAATAATAAAATAAAGATTTAAAAAACAAATCAAAACAAATCTAGGCTGGAAATCACTTGGAAATTTTGCCTTTAAAATAATAATGATGATGGCTTTTATTTGAATAATACGTTATGAGTTGCTTTCACCGACCTTACCCTACTTTGATCTTCTTCCTCCAATCCTTGTGAGTTAGGTAAGACAAGTAAACCATTTAGCAGATGAGGAAACAAAGATGAAGAGAAGAGCTCAGCTGTAAAACTGGGAGTCTAGCCTCCAGTCGAGGGTACGTTTAGTTCCCAAAGGGACCTGGTTCTATTTGGAGCTGGTGGGGGTGGGGAGATGGAAGCAGTTTGACCCTGAATTGTGTCTACCATGGGAATTCAGACATGTCTGAACTTGGTAAGCTAGGTTCACCAGAAGTCTTTATGCTTTCTTTTGCTTTGTTTTATAGTATTTGGAGGCCTCAGGTGGAGAGAGTTGAGTTAACCACACCCCTTAATTCATGGTTCATTGCGATCATCATCATCATCAAGGAACTACCCTTATTTTATTCATTTATGTCTTTTCTTTCATACCCCATCCCAACTCCATTTATATAGAGTTCAAAACAGGCAAAGCTATTTTTTAGTTACCAGGGTTTGGGGTAACCAGTGGTGTTCCTGAGGTATTGGCAATGTTTTCGTTTTTTGAATCAGTGTCATGGTTTTATAGTTATTCATTTTGAAAAAAATCATTTTGTTATATTCTTATGATTGGTGTTTTCTATATATATATGTTTCACTTCAACAAAATTTTATTTTAAAAAGTACTGCTGCAATTTGTAACGGAATTGCATAAATGTATAGATTAATTTGGAGAGAACTGACATGTAAGAATTGCTAAGTCATCTTATCCATGAACATTGTGCTAAAATTTTGTTAAGAGAGATATTTGTTATGAGGGATGTAGGTCGGTAATTTTGTTGTTTTTCTTACAATGTCTGGACATTGTATCAGGTAATGCTAGTCTGCTTTTCATTTCCTGAAAGAGTTTATGAAGAATTGTATTATATCCTCCTTAAGTATAGGAGAATTCACCAACGAAGCTACCTGGGCCTGGAGCTTTCTCTGTGGGTGATTTTTAACTTCAGATTCTATTTCTTTCATAGATATAGGGCTATTCAAGTTATCTTTTTCTTCTTGAGTGAGCTTTGGTAGTTTGTGTCTTTCAAGTAATTTGTCCATGTCATCTAAGTTGTCAAATTTGTTGGCATAAAATTATTCAAAGAATTCCCTTATTATCCTCTTAATATCTATAGAATCTATAGGGATGTCATCGCTCTCATCCCTGATACAGTTAATTTTTGTCTTCTCTCTTTTGCTCATCAGTGTGGCCAGAGGTTTTTCAATTTTACTGATCTCAAAGAACAGCTTTTGGTTTCATTGAATTTTTCTGATTGTTTTTCTTTTTTCTAGTTTATCGATATTCATTCTGATCTTTATTATTTCCTTTCTCCAGATTACTTTGGGTTTATTTTGCTCTGCTTTTTTCTAGAATCTTAAGGTGGAGGCCAAGAACGTTGATATGAGATAAATAGATCAGTGGACTGGAACAGAGTCCAGAAACAGACCTGCACATATTTGTGTAATTGATTTTTTATAAAAGTGTAAGAACAACTCAGTGGAAAAAGGATAGTCTTTTCAACAAATGGTGCTAGAATAGTTAGATACCATATGCAAAAAAAAAAAAAAAAAAAAAAAAGAAGAAGAAGAAGGAGAAGAATAATTTTGGTCCGTGTCTCACAACATATATAAAAATTAGCTCAAATGTATCATAGACCTAAATGTAAAACCTAAACCACTAAAATTTCTAGAAGATAACAGAAGAGGAAATATTTGTGACCTTGCATTAGTCAAAGATTCCTTAGCTATACCAAAATCATAATCCATAGAAGGAGAAATTGATAAATTGGGCTTCAGAAAAATTAAGAACATCTGCTCTTTGAATGACCTTGTTAAGAGAATGAAAATACACACACACCAGAGACTGGGAGAAAATTTTGCGAATTATGTATTTGATAAATTTCTTGTATCTAGAATATATCCAGAACTCTCAAAACTCAGTAATAAGAAAAGAAACAATTCAATTTTTTAAAAATGAACAAATATTTGAACACATACTTCACCTAAGAAGGCATCATGTGGGTGGCCAATAAGCCTATAAAAAGATGCTCAATATCATTAGTCATCAGGGAAATGCAAATTAGACCCTCAGTGAAAAATATCACTGCAAATCTATTAGAATAGCTAAAATTAAAAACATGAATCATACCAAGTGTTGGCGAGGTGGTAGAGCAACTGAAACTCTCATGTGCTGCTGGTGGGCAAGTAAAATGGTAAAAACAGGAAAATGAAAAACAGTGTGACAGTTTCTTAAAGAGTTACACATACCCCTATCATATGATCCAACCATTCCCTTGCTAGGTATTTATTCAAAAGAAATGAAAGTATAAGTCCATACAAAGACTTATATATGAATGTTTATAGAGGCTTTGTTTATATGAACCCAAAACTGGAGATAATTCAAATGTTCATCAATAAGTGAATGGATAAAGAAATCAGAAATCCGTACAGTGGAATATTACACAGCAATAAAAAGGAATAAGCTATTGATACATGTAACAATATGGATGAATCTTAAAATTATTATGTTGAGTTAAAGAAGCCAGACCAAAAGATTACTGTATGACTCTATTTACATAAAATTCTACAAATGCAAATTCATCTATAGTGACAAAAGTTGACCTGGAGATCGTGGCAAGGGTATAGGGAGGGGTAAGAGGGAAAGATTGCAAAAGGATGCAAGGAAACTTTTAGGGGTGATGGATATGTTTATTATCTTTTTGTAGTGATGGTTTCACAGGCATACATATATTAACACTTGTGAAATTATACACTTTAAAATGTGCAGTCAATTGTATGTCCTATTATACTTTAGTAAAACTGTTTTAAAGATGGCATGTCTCTGATTATCTGGGTCTTTTTTTTTTAACATCTGTTGTTTAGTTTATAATTTTTCCTCATAAAGATTTTGTACATTTTTGTTAGGTTGATTCCAAGATACATGGTAATTTCTGTTGTTATTGTGACATATCTCTGTTCATATTTCCTCATTCTTTGTATGAGTTATGTGTGGCTACATAATAAACCACCCCAAAACTTAGCGAATAAACACAACCACTTTACTACTCATGATTCTGGGAGTCAGAGTTTCAGGTAGGACTTGGTAGGAACTGTCCCACATGATGACAATGGTTTGGAAGATTCAAGATGGCTTCATTCACATGTCTGAGGCCTTGGTGATGGCTGGAGAGGCAAAATTACATTGCCAAGAGATGGAACCAGAAATGCATGATTCCATTTTATATACTTTATAATACTAGTGAGGAGGAACATTATTAATTTTTTGAAGTGATCATTTACCTGACAATCTTAATGAACTCTCTCAGCAGTAAATTTTTCTCTTCCCTAACAATCCTTACACCTCTGATTCATTTTCTTGCCTTATAATGACGGCAAAGACCTCCAATACTATGATTAACGGGAGCTTTGACAGTGGGCGTCCTTGTCTTTTTTGCCCCTCTTGAAACAAGTGAGTCTGAAATTTCTCCATTAAATATGCTGTCTTTCTGTAGGGTTTGGTAGCTATCAAGTTAAGGCTAGTCTATTCCTAATTTTCTGATAGTTTTTAAATCATAAATAGCTATTGAAAAGCATTTACCAAATGCTTGTCCTTCATCTACTGAGATAATTGTATGTTTTCCTTTATATTGATTAATTTTCTGATGTCAGACTATTCTAAATTACCTTGATAGTCCCCACTTTTTGTCGTCTTTTGTATTTCTTTACTAATATTTTATGGAGAATTTTCTCATCTTTGCTCATAAGTAAAATGAGCCCATAATTTTTATTTCACTGTTCTATGTGATTTTAGAACCAAGTTTGTACCGGTTTCACAAAATGATTTGAGTAACTTACTTTCTGTTTTCGTTTTCTGGAATAACTTGCACAAGACGGGTGTTATACTCTTTGAGAGTCTGGTAAAACTTAACCTATGGAATTTATCAAGACCAGAGAATTTAGGGGGAGAATTTAGGGGGGTTGAAGGAAGACCTGTTTTTTTTTTTCCCCCTTTCTTCAACCCCCAACCCCCACTCATCCAAGCCGTTGTTTCTCAGTCTAGTTGTGTAGGACACAGCTCCGTGGCCCATTCTGGTATTATGAGCCTTGCGCTCCCCATGGCTGAGGCAGTTGGTTGCTGGCTGCTGGCCTCTCACAATGGCTGCCTCCATGGCAGCACACAGCAGCCCAGGGCAGCTCACCCGACCTCCGGCCTCTGGCTGCTCATGGCAGCCAATCTCTGGGGAGAGCTGCTGTTCACAATCTTAGCTGTAGAGGGTGCAGCTTACTGGCCCATGTGGGAATTGAACTGGTGACCTTGGCGTTAGGAGCACGGTGCTCCAACCACCTGAGCCACCAGGCCTGTTTGAAAGAAGACCTCTTGATTACCAAGTTACTTTTTTTCATTTTATTGGTACATTCAACTTTTTTGTTTCTTCTTATAGCAATTTTGGTATTTTATACTCTTTTAGAAATTTATCATTATCAAGATTTTAAACTGTACTGGGATATAGTTTATAGTATTTTTTGTTAATTTTTAGGTCTCTATTTTGTCTGTACACTATCTCTTTTTCATTCTGTGAAGTAATGCTTTGAGTTTCTTTGGTTTCTCTCTTTTTTCCCATCACCAGTCTTTCAAAGAATTAATTGCATTTGGTTTTATTAATATCTTATATTTTGTTCTCTATTTCATTGATTGTTATTCTGTTCCATCTTGTTTCTTTAGGCTAACTATATTGTTTTGTTTCTAAATTTTCAGTTAAACACTGAGCTCATTTTTTTAAATTAATGTATTTATATCTGTAAATTCCCCTCTAATTATAACTTTAGATACCTTTAGACAAAAAGTGGTTTCATTTTCATTTAGTTCTAAATATTTAAGAATTACCCTTATGACTTTTCTCTTTATTGGAAGAGGTTTCTAGACATGTGTTTTAGTTTACAATCATACGGGATTTTTTAAGCTAAGTTTTTGAATTGATTTTTAATTTTTTTACATTATAGTCAGAAAGTCTGCATGATTTCAGTTCTTTGGGCCTCACCAAGGTTGTTTTTGTAGTCTAGTTCAGGGTCTATTTCTGTGACTATTTTACATGTACTTTAAAAAAGAATACACAGTTTCTGATGAGTGAGCAATTCTATTTATAGTTACTAGATCAGACGTAGTATTCAAATCTTCTTTGTTTTTCCTTAATTTTGTTTGTTTGTTTGATATATACTTTCTAAATGAGGTGTTTTAATATCTAGAAATGTTAATTTATCTTTTTCTCCCCATAATTCTGCCAATTGTTAATTTTGTTTTTTGAAGCTATATTGTTGGGTACATGCTCATGTTTATGTGATATTCATGTTTATTCTGTTCCTTTTACTACTTCTCTTTGTCTCTTGGGATGCTTTCATCTATTTTGTCAGCTATTGAACTTCCTTCCCTGGTTTCCTTTCAGTCCCTGTTTACCTAGTGTATTTTTGTCATCTCTATTTCTTTCAACTTTTCAAATCCTTCTGCTTTAAATGCCTCTCTGATAGAAAATATAATGTCAGATTATTTTTAAAATCCAGTTTGAGAATCATTTTATTGGTGAATTTAACCCATTTACATAAATTCTAATCACCAGCATGTTAGAATTATTCCTACTATTTACTTTCATGTTTTCTGTTTCATACTTTCAGCTTTTTTCTTTTTTACTCTTTCCCACCTTTTATTGTATAGAACAAATGTTCTCCCACTGTTTTGAAAAGTTGTACATTTTATTTTTATTTTTCTGGTGTTTACTCCTCACACATTAATATGTATACTTATCTCTATTTATTTTAAACTTATCAATGTCTGTTTTCTCCCAAAGAGACATGTACCAAGTATGTTTCACTAGCTCTGGCTTTTTTCTTTCTGTTATTGCTATTGTCTAGAGTTTGGGTAATGGCTTATTATATTCTTTTTCTTTTTTAGTCATCATTTATTTAGATAGCAAAGAACTTGACTGACTTATTTCCATGTCATATATCTGAAAACATTTTCTGGCTTTATCTTTCTCCTTGCTGGAGAACTTCCTTCAACAATGTCTTCCAAAGCAGGTTTTTGTGTGGGAAATGTTCCAGAGTACCTGACACTGTCTTTAATTCACTCCCTCGTTTAAAAGAAACGTTAGCTGTATGCAAAATTCTAGGGTCAAAATTCCTTTCTTTCAATACTTTGAAAACATCTCTCTAGTGTCTTCTTGAGTCCCACTGAGGATTCTGACATCAGCCTAGTTCTTCTCCCATTAGAAATTATCTACTTTTTTCTCTGGAGAGCTCCATGAAAACAAGTCTTTGCTTTGTTCATGGCTTCACCTTTAATGCCTAGACCAGTGCCCAGCCCAGTCCCCAGTCAGCATTTGCTGACTGGCTGGATGAATTCTGCCTCCAGGGTCAGTGTTATTGGAAGTTGTGTGTTCACACTGATGAGCGGGGTAGGCACGTGTGGTGTGATTTGACAGGAAAGCCACATAGAAGCCCCAACTAGTCTTCCTAGTGCTTATAATGATCAATCGACAGCATGGCCCGATGGTTCAACTTCAGGTCAATGTCATGTTCAAGAAGCAGAGATACAAACCAAGAATTTATTGTTAAGGAACTCTCTTCCTCTCCCTCCTTCTTCCACATGGACTTATCATTCCAGCAACTCCTTCCCCTATGGTCCTTTTCTGCTTATTCTCTGTATCTGCATCAAGAAAGGTGTCTGGCCAAAGTGGACAGTGAGTAGGAGCTGGGGAAGTAGATGAGAGAGGCAGAAATTAGGCCGACAGTTAAAGAATCTGAGGAAGGACTTCTGTAAAATCCTTCTTGTTAATGATTTATGTTCCTGAAATTCTACCCTGGCGTTAGTTGTCTCCTGAGTATTTCCCTCTAGTTGAAATACACCTCCTTCTTAGCCTGTTCAATATCTACTTGCCTTTCAAGATTCAGCTCAGGTATTACCTCCGTGGGGCCTAAGATAACAATTAGAAACTCATCTACACATTACATTTGAGTCTCTACCTGCATGGTAATAAAATATGGTCCATTTCACCCAGGTGACAACATGTAATATTTGGAGAGGATCTCAGGGAAGGCCTGATCTGATCCCCAACCAGTGCTGGCAGTTTCTCAACCCCACGTAATACAATCCAACTCCAGACCAGTTACATCAGAATTCATGGTGGTCGGGCTCAGCCATCAGGAATGTGTAAAAGCTTCCCAGCTGATGTTTATGTGAAGCCAGGAATAGGCACCACTCCTCCAGCATCCCTCCCTGACCAGTGGTTGTCCGAGAGGCAGCCTAGCGCAGTGTAATATAGCACAAAGTACAATGACTTTGGGTTTTTAGGTTCAAACCAAAGCTCAGAGACTTTCCAGGTATGTGACCATGGACACGTTAATTGACATCTCTGTGCTTTGGTTTCCTTACCTACAAAATGGGGATTTGAAAATGCACCATCAGATCTAACCGTAGAGTTTACATGGACATCCAAACTTCCATTCAGGAAACTTAGAAATGCATAGGAAATTGCTGACACAATTTACAGTCTGTATACCACTGCATGTATTGCTTCTGCGATGAAGATTAGAATAGTTTTAAAGCCACAAAAAATGTCTTAAACTAAATAAATAAAACAAAATGGAGATAACAAAAATGCCATCCTCTTCGGGTGGTTGTGAGGGTTACACGAGAGAGAACTGGTGTTAAACACTTTGCATGATTCCTGGTACATTGCTAGTACTCAGTGTGGTAGCCAATTTCCAAGGTGCCCACAATGATTCTCACCGCCTGGCAGTATTCATGCCTATGTGTAGTCACTTCCCACGCCTGAGTGTTATAGACATGACAGGCTGTGACTTCTGAGGGGAGGTCACAGAGGACATTGCAGCCTCCTGCTTGTTCTCTTTCTTGGATCACTTGCTCTGGTAGAAGCCGGCTACCATGTTGTGAGGTCACTCAAATACTCCGTGGAGAAGCCCATGGTGGGAGGATGGGTGGGGGGAACCGAGGCCTCCTGCCAGCAGCCATGTGAATGAGCCATCTGGTAGACCATTCTCCAGCCCCATCGAAGCCTTCAGATGTTTGCAGCCTCAGCTGGGATCTTGACTACAACTCATAAGAGATCCCGAGCCAGAACCAGTCTTCTAAGCTGCTCCTGAATTCCTGACCCACACACAATCTGTGAGGCAATATATATTTATTGTGTTAGGCCGCTAAGCTTTGGAGTTATGCAGCAACAGATGACCAAAACGCTCAACAAAGCTCTCTTCATTATTATTATAAAGCACTTCCTAATTTTCAGCTGAAATCCACCTTCTCATAATCTCCACCCTCTGTTCCAGTTCCGCCTTTCTGAACCACACAGAAAAAATATAATCTCTCTTCCTCGTGGTCAAAATGTTTGGTGACAGTTTTCATGCCAACAGTTTAGTTAGTCAGACATTAGCTGAGGAACAGTCCCTGAGGCAGACACTAGGGTTGCAAAGATAAACAGTATAGTCCCCATTGGACTCTGCTCAGGCAACACCACTCCATGTGAGAGGTGCTGTGATGAAGGGACCTGACTCCCAGGTGCAAGAGGAGGGGGTCCTGTTGGAGGCGTGACTGACTCTACGTAGAGAGGTGAGGGAAGGCTTCCTGGAAGAGGTGGCAGGAGCTGAGGCCTAAGGGATGAATAGGAGTTTACCAGGCAGACAGAAGGGGAAAGCCTTCTAAGAAGTTATAGGCAGCAGGCCCCCCACCACCCACCCCTTCCACCTCAGCTCTTTCTTCTCCAGGTCCCTCATCTCTTCCCCTTGTCCAACTTGACACAGTTTGGAGTCCCTCCACTGCCTTGCTTCCACCCCCTAACTTGGTAACTCCATTCAGGACACACCCTTTCCTCTCCCACGAGGAGGCCAAACCTCTTCCAGGGTGGTCTGACTGGCATGGAGTAGAGTCAGCCGTCACATTTCTTTTTCTGGAAGCTCCACTGGGTCCAGGCCTGCCTGAGGTTTTTTTGGCACCCACATCCTTTGGCTGACTCATGCTGGGCTTACAGGCGTCTGGACAGCTAAGTCATTTGTCACACGTGCTCCTGTTAAACCACATCTCGCCCAGCTTTGTACTTCTGCTGTTGTTTTGTTTTTACAATTTTTCATGGGTGTTTTGAAGTTCAATAATTTGATCTACACAAACTGCTAATCTCAGCTCCCAGTTGGCAGGAGCTACGTGTAAACAAACTGTGCCACAAAAACCCACATTAGAACACACCCTGGACACAGAAACCCTCTTTCATTCTAAGGCCATTGTGGTGAAGAGTGATTCAGACTCACTGTAGCTCCAACCAGCCTTCAAAGATCTTACCGGATAAGTGGCTGTCTCGGGTTTGAAGCCGCCTTCTATGAAGGAAAGGCCACGAGGGGCGTGTGGGCTGTGATGCTTTGCAGGAGCTGAGCACAGATGGAAGGAAATTGGAAGGGGATGTTTGCCTGGTTCCCCACAGCTCCCACCTTCCCCTGTCAGGGAGAATTGGGCCATTGTCTAGTGGAATGCTTGGCTTGTTTATCTTCTTAGGTCTAGCTTGGTACAAGGTTTCACTCAGTTTTTCTTCATCCAAAAAAAAAAAAAAAAAATAATGACCACAGGAAAGGGCTGACCTGCCTTTGGCAAGTGTCCAGTTCGTGCTCTCCTTCTCCATTTCTCTGCCTCTTTCCCCTATCGCCGGCTTCTAACAGAAAAGAAGAGCAAGCTTCCCCTTTGTTCCCATCAAAGGCAGCATTTAGACATTTAGTCATTCATTCATTCAACTAGCACTAATTGAGCACCTACTATGTGCCAGGCATTGTTCTAGGTGCTAGAGATTCTAATGTGAAAGAGTGCCTGACATGAAGAGATCACCATTCTGGGGGAAGCTCAGCAGTATTGGAGGCAGCACAAGGGCAGATGGAAGCACATAGAAGAGGCATTGGACCCAACTTTGGGACAAATTAGAAGTTTTCCAGGAGAGGAGACGTATAGGCTGATCTTAAAGATAGAGTAAAAGTTAGCTGTGGAGAATAATAATTATTATTATAGCTTTTATTAAACATCTTCTATGTGCCAGGCCCTGTGTTAAAATCTTTACAGACATATGATTTTATTTTAATTCTAACAACAGCCACCCTAAGAGGTAGCTGCTATAATTATTTCAACTTCACAAATGAGGAAAGTGAGATTTAGAAAGGTCAATTTGCTCATGGTTTTACTGGCAAGAAATGGGAGAAGTGAGATTTGGACTTAGGTTTCTCAGACTCTGGAGTCCATTCCTTTACTGCTGTGGATGGTTGTGCATGTTGTACACTGCACAACTCCAGTGATGGCCCTCCTCTTACTGATACATTATGCACGGGAAGGATATCCAGGGAAAAGAAGCCTCCTTTACAGAAATATGAGAAGACAACTGATATTTGGGGAATCAGCTCTGCAGTGCAGCCGTGTCCGGGACAAAGGAACTCCTTGAAGATGGGCAGGTCCTTTGCATCCCCTGTGATTGCTTAGGAACTGGTTGTCAGTATCTTAGGAGAGCTTCTGGGGCTTTGTATGGGGTGTAGAGACCCAATTCTTCCTTCTCACAGAGCTGTGATGCTCTCAGCAGGATGTGCCATGAATGTGCAGATTCCTTCTGAGTTGTTGGCCTCACAAACATTCAAGTTCATAGGCTGCAGGTTGTCCAAGGTCTCCAACATGCTCAGTCTCCTGCAAATGGTCCACCAGCTTCTTAGGCTTGGGCACCAGCGATAACCTGACAAACAAATCGGTTCAATAGCCAAGCCACCTCAACTCCTTTGTAGAAGTAATTCCAGTAGCTATGAGCCGCCCGAGGAACGGGGCACATCCAGGGCAAATGCCTACTGTATGCCGGGCACGCTGAAAACCTGACTCTTGCAATGCTCACAACTTTATGGGGCAGGTATTATCATCACCTTCCACTTTGCTGATGAGGAAACAGAGGTTCAAAGATGCTGAATCTCTGAGGTTATATGTGTAATAAGCCGTCCCAATTCTCACGAAAACTCTGGTGTCACAGCCCATAGGCTTCTGTCTTAATGTCAGCCCCCCAAAAAAAGAAGGCAGGAAACACCATGGATGGTTCCCAAAGCACCTGAGGGCATTTATTTGATGGAGACTCCCTCTACTTTTTTTTCCCACAGATTTTTCTAGAACTGGGGTCATCACTCTCAAAACTCAGGGATCCCTCTCAGATGGAGAGGTTGATTTTAGACATGATTTTTAGACATGCATAATTCTGAGAAAGAGGTTCCATCACAGTGTGCTCAGAAATGGCAGGCAAGTATTTCAGAAAAGTGCCCGTGTCATTTTGAGGTGCCACTGTGAGGGCAGGTGAACCCAACATGGTGTTGCCAAGTCTGTGGTATCTTCTGACCTTGAGTATCTTTTTAAACTTGGTCATATGTGTCACAGAGAGCTGGGATAGTTGTAATGTAGGTGTCTTATTATAGCCATTTTCAACTTTTTCTGAAGCCTCAAAAGGTTTCTTTAAAAAAAGAAATGAAGAGAGTCTGGTGAGGATGTTGGAAGCAGGCTTTGGGGATGGGGCAGTGTACTTTTTCATCAAACGGGTCTGCTAGTCGGCGCCTACTTCTACTTCCAGACCCACGGGGCAGGCCTACAGCAACCAATGGGTCCCCTCTCCTTCCCCACCTCCCAAGTCATTACAGCCTCCACTGCGACTCGATACGTGCACTACCATTGTCCCCAGACACAGCTGACCCAGCAGCACTCACATCACCCCTTTCGGCTTTTACTTGATTTAAGCAGAAGGTAAACACAGGTCTGGCAGGTGAGCAGCAGAAGGCCAGGTGTGCTGACATTCCATAGACGCAGGAAGTCCCCATGCTGTGCTATGTCATGATGATAGTTTACTGTTATAAGGATGCTTTACCTCACAACAATCAAAAGGCAATTCTTTACCACTAAATTTGGACGGTTCTCTCCAACTGAGCCTGGGCAGTTTCATGAACGGGCAACTTCAATCAGGTGCAGGAAGCTATAGGCTCCCAATTAGGGATGGCCCCCCGTGTCAGTCAGAAAATGTCACCTTCTAAAACCAAAGTGTAATGGACTCATGTGTAAACTGTGCTAAATGATAACTTGTAAATGTGTTTCTGGGGTTTCTGTAATATCAGCAAGGGAGCTACTATATAACAGAAACAGTGATTCAGTCATTGTAACAGGCCTTAAATAATTCGCCCATGGTATAAAGGACAGTTGTCAATGTTTGTGACTGCCTAGCATCCAGACCTGCCTTCTGTTTGGGGGAACTTCCCACCATGTGAGTCAAAACAAGCCTCACTTCCCACTAGGGAAGTAGAAAGGTCTAGAGACTAACCTCTTAGGACAAGGGCAAATGTTCTTAGTTAGGACAATGGCAAATGACTTAGGCTGGCCAATCAGACACTCTCATCCTGGGCCTTCAATTGTGAATAAGTGAGGCCAAAATGAACGGAAAGTTAGGATTCAGGTGCATTAGAAAGATCTGGCTGAGGCATCCTGATTGGATTGTTCCTGCCAAAAGCTACTTATCTTGTGTTCTGCTCCTTAGGCCCCTGTTTCTCTTTTAATTTTGTCCGGTTCTCCAGATTCTTGTAAATTCTTGGTAGCTTTATAATCTCTTTTGTGTTTACAATAACCAGAGTTGTTTTCTGCTGCTCACAACCAAGAATCGACTATACACACATGTTTGGAATGCACAGTTCCAAGTCCATTTCCAAGTGTTGTAGGGAGACCTAAATGACTACGGTCTGAAATGCACTGCACACAGTAAATGAGAATACAGGCTCTGCATCGAGACAGGATTGAGTTCAAATGAGAATACTAGTAGGGCAGCCGAATAGCTCAGTTGGTTAGAGCACGAGCTCTCAACAACAAGGTTGGTGGTTCAATTCCCCCATGGGATGGTGGGCTGAGCCCCCTGCAACTAAAGATTGAAAATGGCGACTGGACTTGGAGCTGAGCTGCGCCCTCCACAACTAGATTGAAGGACAACGACTTGGAGCTGATGGGCCCTGGAGAAACACACTGTTCCCCAATATTCGCCAATAAAATAAAATAAAAACATGAGAATACTAATCACAAGATTGTTACGAGGATGAAATGAACTAATAGTTGTAAAAGACTCTGCACAGTACCTGATATGGAAAAGTACGTGATAAAATTTGGCTATAATGATGGTGATGATGGTGATGATTTTTTTGGAGGGAACAAGGATGACGATGATTCTTAAAGTCAAGGCATTTGTAGTCTGTAAGTCTGGCTCATAGTCACTAGTTCTTCCCAAACTTCCATGCTAGAGATGCAGGGACAAGTGACTTCATAACAAAAGGTAATCATTTACGTGGGGTCTAGAGAACCAAAGCATAAGTACGTTTGCCAGTCATTGAACCAATAAGATTCACAGATATTTATTTCAGATATTTATTGAGCTCCTATTATGTACCATGGTGTTCATTGAGCCTGGCTTCAGTGGTATTTAATGGAGGAAACAAGATGTATCTGGAAAGAAACACACACTCTTTAAGAGAGCAGGGTTAATTCTCTTGCCTAGAAGTCAATTCCTTTCAAAACCATCCTCTTTCTTTCTTTCACATGCACTTCTGAATATTAACTAGTTTACTTTCCCAAGGACTTTAAGGGCAGGAAGTAGATATCCTGTTAAGTGTGGTTATTGTGAATCATTTCCCAGATTCTGGGCTTCCATGAAAAATTACATTTCTAAACTTGTAAAGACAAAAAACAGATGCAGTGGTATTTGACCCCATGAAGAAGCAGACAGCCTCTGAGACCCACCCTGTGCAGACACATACACAACCCAGCGATGTTTTGAGCTCATTCTGTGTGCCAGGCACTGGCCTAGGCACAGGGAATGCAACAGTGAATGAAATACGATGGCCCCTGCTCTCTTGGTACTTAGTCTACAGCTCAGAAGAGAGACATTCAGCCAAAAATGACATAAATAATCATGCACTGACAAATTGTGACATGTACTCCTTAGGACAAGTGTGAAGATCAACGAGGTCATATACTAGGGGGCACTGACCAATCTAGGGGAGCCAGGAAGGTTTTCATGAGTAAGGTCCCATTTGAGCTGTGACCTTAAGGATGAGTAGTGGTTGATCTTGTGAAGAAGGGAGGAAGGAGCAGGTTAGGCAGAGAGAAGGACATAAATAAAGGCCCCATGGTGGGAAAGAACAAGGCTTAAGTACCTACCTCCTCAGGTATGTTAGAAACATATAATACCTGTAGTCTTCAATAAATATTAGCTGACTGAACAAATAATAATGTTAATAAAAACTAATCATTATTAAGCCCATATTACATTCTAGTAACTTTAGAATATATTACTCAGGTTGATTGACACTAGCTGCTTTGGCATAGAATTCCCAAATCTCTATTGCTTAACACAACAAAGATCCATTTCTCCCTTACCTCACAGTGAGTTGGGTGGCTCTCTTAGGTAATCCTTTCCAATTGGTGACTCAGGGATCCAGGCTCCTTCTATCTTGTAGCTCTACAACCCCCCAGGGCCTCCTCAAAATTCTTCCTTAGATCTTTTCTACACTACTGACCAACTAGTGAAAAGAGTGTGGAAGGCTGCGTGAGACTTTTTGGAACCAGGCTTATAAGTGGGTAAATCTTTACCAAGAAGCAGACTTAAGTGCTTGTTTGCACAGAGTACTATTCTGGATGAGGCAGTAACAGAATTAGACATGGTCACCAGATTTGGGGGTTTATGCTTCAAGAGCCAACCTTGGCCTAGAGACTCACAAATAGAGCACATTCTGTTGAAAAGGACCATTAAATCCAGACAGAGATCCTCAATTGCCTGGGGGCTGAAAGGGGGCCGGGGAAGAGATTTCAAATCTCTGACCATGATTGTGTAGTTTGGTAAGAATACTCTAAGATGATCTTTTGTTGTTGTTGTTGGGGAAGGGGAACAGGACTTGATTGGGGAACAGTGTGTACTTCCAGGACTTTTCTCCAAGTCAAGTTGTTGTCCTTTCAGTCTTAGTTGTGGAGGGCGCAGCTCAGCTCCAGGTCCAGTTGCCATTGCTAGTTGCAGGGGGCGCTGCCCACCATCCCTTGCAGGACTCGAGGAATTGAACCGGCAACCTTGTGGTTGAGAGCCCACTGGCCCATGTGGGAATTGAACCAGCAGCCTTTGGAGTTAGGAGCACGGAGCTCCAACCGCCTGAGCCACCGGGCCGGCCCCTAAGATGACCATCTTTAAAATATATTTTCAGTCATGTGGTTCCATTTGTTTTGAAATTTTAAATAAAATTGGGGTGGGGTGTGGGAGGAGATATTTATATTGTTCAAAGGGAGTTAAAAGAAGGTTGAGAAACTGCTTAAGGATAGGGAGTAACTTACAAGGGCTGGCTGGATTTCTGTGAGAAAAAAATAAAGGAACAAACACGAACCCTTCCCTTCCTTCTTCCCCCAACCTGACCACATTTCATATTTTCTAAACTTGATGGAAATTTCCTCTCCAATCTAGACTTGATCTTTGGAGAGAGAAGATTAGAGAAAGAGAAGACCAGAAATGATGAATTAGAGGGTAAGTGAGGAGGCTCTTAAATAATAGAAAATTGCTTAGAACAGAAGGGAGGAGAAGTCATCAGCAGCCAAACAGAATGTTTGCAAGCCGTGCCCAGACTTACGTTTAGGTGTTAGAAAGTGTTACTGGGAGGTTGGAGAGCCCACACAAGCACCAACAGACTCCAGAACTGAGTTTCAAAGAAGGTAGAGATAGCTTAGTGGTTTGAGAAATGTGACGTCACTCTGGACAGGGCTTGGGGATTTGGAGTGGTGAGCGTGGACAGTGAATTGCAGAGGTAGATAGGCTTCTCGAGGGCTTCTACTCACACAGACTGCAATGTGTATCTTACCTACTTTTAATCATCACTAGATTTCTATGGAACGTGTTTGTCCCATCCACCAAAGGTCACACTGCTGACAAGTGGCCATGCTGGGATCTGAATGCTCCTTCTGGCCCCAGAATCCAGGATAGAGTAGATGTACCTGCGCTGCATGAAAGCGAAATTAAATGCTGCTGTCTGTGCAGTGGAATCACACAAAGCACAATCAGTTAATTCCTTCTCTTAACAGTCTGGGCATTAAATACTTTCTTCTTGACTTTTACTGGGCTCCCACTTGGAGAGAGCGCCTTGGCGTCCTTAAGGACGATCTGCTTGTTTCCACTTGGACAGCTTGGCAAGGAAGGGCTCTAACTCCTGGAAAGTTCCTACTTACAGCCACGGTGAGCCAAGTGAAACGTTGGTTCCATTTTCCCCAGAAAGTGACAGTTCATTTAATTCCAGCAATGAACCGGCTTCCAGGGAGAAAGGACTGTGTAAAGGTCTGTGTCAATTACACGGTAATTATGAAATGCATGATATGACTAATCCAGGGGCTGAACCTATGATTAGCTGACATAATCCAAGAATATATATATTGTGACAGGCTCTTTGCCTCCTGTTAAAGAGAAGTCAGTTTGTGTCTGGGCAATACTACAGATGACTTCTTTCCTAGATTTCTTCGCTCTGTGAAAGGGAGCAAACATGTGTCAAACGGTTTCCGAATTAAACTCAGTGTCCTGGAAGTTATATGGGCTATTTTTCATAAAATGGCTTGGGAGTTCCACTGTGTTGCTTTATGTAATTGGAAGTACCATAAAAGCCTTTGACCCTTTGACCTTTGAGCCTTCCCTTTAATGATTTGCCTCTCCTTGCCTGGACTTATTATCTATGATTAGACTACAGGCCATCATAATAAGCCTGTAACTTCCTGAAGCATTCCTTATTTATTTTTAGACATTTTATAATTTCTTTTCTCTTAAGAATACTTTGTAAATTATAATTAAAACCTATTTGAGCAAGCATCTGTAAACATACCAGTTTTTAAAATCATGAAGCAAAAAATTATTACCCAAACTCTGAGGTCACTGACATTGTTTTTGGAGAGACGTCTAATAATCTCTGAACTCTCTTGCCACCTCTCAGCCCTTCAGAGAAAAATGTCTGTGGTTCCTGTGTATCAAGGGTCCTGTTTTGTATCCTGTGGCCATGCTTCCTGGGCCAAAGCTGATTGGACCAAGGATTGGCACTTGATTCAAGAGCAGCCCTGTCTTGGCTAGACAGCAGCCAATGAGATGCCCTGATATAAGAGCTTGGCAGAAAAGGAGCACCTTCTGCAGGATGGTGTCTGGTTGAGTCAGTTGGATTGCTAGATATATTGAGGTAATCAGTTAGAAGAAAGAGGAAGTGGAGGTAATCATGATACAGGTTGGAGTCCAGAGTCTCAAACAAAAGATACCTGCTTCCGAGAGGCCAGCAAGATAACCAGGTATCTGTGTAGTATCTCAAATACCAGTTGGTTTTCTTGATTTTCCATTCTCTCACTTATTTCTCCTTGTAACCATATGGGAAGCCCCCACTAACTGAGGAAACACGACAAGCACTCTATTTCTTCCCACCCGTGATAAGCTGAATAGGCCCCATCCCCCCATATGCCCATATTCTAATCCGGAGAACCTGTGGATGTTACTTTATAGGGCAAAATGGACTTTGAACATGTGATTAAATTAAAGATTTTGAGATGGAGGGACTACCCTGGATTATCCAGGTGAGCCCAATGTAATCCCAAAAGTCCTCATAAGAAGGAAGCAGGATGGTCAAGAACCAGTACCCTATTTCCCTGAAAATGCGTCTTTTGGAGCAAAAATTAATATAAGACCCAGTATTATATTTATTATATTATATCATATCATATCATATCATATCATATCATATTATACTATATTATAAAGACCTGGTCTTATATTATAGTAAAATAAGACTGGGTCTTATATTAATTTTTGCTCCAAAAGACGCATTAGAGCTGATGCTCCGGCTAGGTCTTATTTTCGGGGAAACACGGTAGTAGGAGTTGTGACCATGGAAACAAGAAGTGATGTGAGGAAGGGGCCAGGAGGCTAGGATTGTAGGTGGCCTGGAAAAGCTGAAAAAGGCAAAGAAATGGATTCTCCCCTGAAGCCTCCAGAAGGAACCAGTCCCACAGACACTTGGCTAAACCCTAGTGAAACTGATTTCAGACTTGTGGCCTTCAGAACTGTAAGATACAAGATAGTACTCTTTTCTTTTTTCTCTTTATTTTTAAATTAAAGTTTATTGCGGTGACAATGGTTAGTCGAGTTACATAGATTTCAGGTATAGAATTCTGTAATGCATCATCTATATATCCCATTGTGTGCTCACCACCCAGAGTCAGTTCTCCTTCCATCACCATATATTTGATCTCTTTTCTCCTCATCTAGTGCTCTTTTCTTGAGGAAGACAGAAAACAAGTAACTTAAGCACTTGACAGCTCTACCTTTCAGTTCAGTATTGTGGGAAGTTCCCTGATCTGCTCTGAGCAGATCATTTCATTTTGCCAGGAGGATATAAGGGGGGGAAATAGGAGATTAGGTACTAAATTAAAATGACAAAAGAGATGTTCATAGGGCTACAGTCACTTAGAGAACATGCCATAGTAGGGAGAATTTGACATCATGTTTAAAAAACAACTCGAGGGGCCGGCCCGGTGGTTCAGGCAGTTAGAGCTCCATGCTCCTAACTCCGAAGGCTGCCAGTTCGATTCCCACATGGGCCGGGAGCTCAACTACAAGGTTGCCAGTTCAATTCCTCGAGTCCCGCAAGGGATGGTGGGCGGCGCCCCCTGCAACTAAGATTAAACACAGCACCTTGAGCTGAGCTGCCTCTGAGCTCCCGGATGGCTCAGTTGGTTGGAGCGCGTCCTCTCAACCACAAGGTTGCCCGTTCGACTCCCGCAAGGGATGGTGGGCACGGCAACTGGACCTAGAGCTGAGCTGCGCCCTCCACAACTAAGACTGAAAGGACAACAACTGGACTTGGGGGAAAAAAAAAGTCCTGGAAGTACACACTATTCCCCAATAAAGTCCTGTTCCCCTTCCCCAATAAAATCTTTTAAAAAAATTAAATTAAAAAAAAACAACACACGAACAAAAACAGGTAAGAACTCTGGTAAAACTGAAACACACTTCACCCAGGCTTGTTCCCCTCACACAGTCATTTGTCATTAATTCCAAATCTGGCTGGAGCTAGATCTCAGTGCTTTTGTTCATCACTTCTTTCAAGGCATTCTCATTATTGTAACTGAGCACACTCCCGGGTGCCATCCTAGCAGTATACGTTCACGACCATGTACAACGTACTGAGCCAAGTACTTATACACATTAACTGGCTTTCCGGCACACCTTTCAACTCTCCCGTTATAATTTTTAGAGACCACTGTGCCAGGTAGGCTCATCTGTCATTCTCCATAAAGACCCAAATGGGAATTCTCTTCCGTAAAACTTCACATTGTTTAATCAATGCATTCTGCTGGTTCCTCACAAAAGGCTTTCTGCTGCCGAGGAAAATTAAGCCCTAAAAAAAAAAAAAAAAAAAAAAAAGTTTCCCTTCCCTTCGTGTGGTGTCTTTTAGGATGAATGCCTTTTTGAAGGCAAGGACAAGGTTTTTATATATGCTGCTCTTTATCCCTTAGTAGCCGGAATAGACTTAGTGAAGAAATCTTTTTGACTGTAGTAATTAGGATGATTCTGATAATTACTGTATTGATCATGTTGATAATTACTGTGTTCTTAGTAGCCACTGTAGCTACTTTTAACAGAACCGGATTAGAGCAGGGTCCTAGGTAGCTTAGAGGTTTTTCCAGCAGTGGCAGGGAAACAGGCAAGGATACCACACAGCCAGAACAATCCCAGGAGAAATGCCAAACCATAAACAGGACCGCTGTCCTGGAAACCCCACTGCCGCTGCTCGCCACTCAATCCCTATGATGCCAGGAATGGATACTGTAGCTCCCACCAAAGCTCCACCATCATGCTTGCAAAAAGAAGCACCCACCCCCATGAAGCTGCCACTTGATTTGAATCCCTTTCCCCTTTCTGGGACACACGTGTGTCTGCTTGGCTGAACCTGGGTCCTATGCAGAACCCTAGCTATAAAACAGTCTAGGCCTGGTGCATCTTTGAAAGGGTTGGAGTGGACTTTGTGTGAGTCAATCTATGGAATCTGTCGCAATGACCATATCTACTTCCGCAAATCTGTGTGACAGAATGGTGGCAATCCGGAGGGTCATAATGAGAATACCAGCTAGCACGTTTTGGAGTGCTTTTTATGCGTACGCCACCGTGCTAGATACTTTATGTGCATTATCTCATTTAATCCTCAAAGCAAACCTATGAGGTAGGTACTATTTGTGTCCTTGCCTTGGAAGTGAAGATATTGAAACACAGAGAATTAATGAATTTGCCCCAAGTTTCATGGTAACTACAGTCAGGATTCAAACTCAGGTCTGTCTGAAATGAAAGTCTGTGTTTTTAACCAGTGTGTTGATGAGACTTTTTTAAAAAAATCTTTTTAGTTCACCTGGGAAGGCCAGCTTGACTAGCTAATCTGTGTTTCCCAAGATTCTGGAAGGCTTTTGCAAACATTGGGACTCTGACACTTGTGTAACTGGAAAAAATATTAGATATTCTACATGTGAAATACCAAGGAAGAGGTACATCTGACCTGTCCTGGGTTATATTACCTTTGTGTCAGATCTAAGGTGACCAGCCAATGATAGGAGATGTACCAAATGGAAAAAGTCAGCTAAAGGAATTTATCTTTGAAGAGGATGGAAAAAGCATTACATTTCTATATTTGGTACAGTCTATCCAGTTTGCTTTATCTGAAGTGGGGTGCGGGTGGGGGTTCCTTAAAAAGACTAACCTTACCTCTCGGCCAAATGTAAATGATTTTCTTCTCTTTATTAGTTGCTGAAGCCAGAGCCAGCCAGACAAGATGGGGCATGTGCCGTTGCACAAGCATCCTGCAGCTTGGTGAGCCTCCAGGCTGAGGAGCCAGTGCAATTAGCATTCCAAGGTGCGAATCATTTCCCCACCATACGCGCCCTGCAGCATCTTCTTGTGACTACAAAGGCTGGACTGACTGCGGCTTTCTTAAGGGAAAGTGTACACCTTAAAGAGGTTCAGAAACGTTCTTAAAAGTTATAAATCCAAACATTGCATAGTGCGTAGAACCCATTGAACTATATAGGACCCGAGACAGTTTCAAAAGAGCTTGTGGTTCTGTGTCTTCCACCTCTGGTTTCTAAATTAAAAAAAGAAAAAGAAAAAAGAAAACACTGACTCAAACCAACTCCACTGTAGTCATGCTTTCATCTCATTCTAAACTTGTGGCATCCTGTTGAATTGAGACCCACAGGGAACAGGGCCCAGCAAATCCCTGGACCTCCTGCTACCTGGTATAGACACAGTACTTGTCCTGAACTGGCTTCCTTAAAGCTTTTTTTTTCCTTTTACACACAGAGCAGTATTTTCCGATATGAAGTATGGAAACCACATAAATGGACTTTAAATGGTTTATGAACAAATATAGTTTTTATTTTCATCCTTGTTAGTTTAAGTGTATACTAAGAAAAATATATAACCTCAAATGTGAGATTCATGGGTGTTATTCCTTATAACAAGGCTGAGAGTTAGAGAGAGTTAGAGAGAGAGAGAGAGAGAGAGAGAGAGAGAGAGAGGAGAATCCCTGTAAGGAACTATATTCGCTAAGTAGTTGCTAAATAAATAAATAAAATGGTACTCTAGAAGGCAAAACAAAGATTGTTCGGGTGGTCCTCGAGTGATGGAAGTATGGGAAAGTGTCACAGTGAACAGTGCTGGATTGAGGGGCCTGCTCTGTTATTGTGGAGCTGGGCGATATTGAACTAGTCCCTTCCCCTGGTGAACTTCAGACTGTAAAATAACAGGCGATAGTGTTGGAAAGTGGGGGATGTTCTTGTTCCAGGAGCCCAAGGGATCCCCAAGGTGTCTCATGCTGGCTGAGGAAGAAGGGTGAGGCCAGCTGTGCAGACTCCTGCCCTCGAAGCTTCAGCCAGAGCAGCTTTCATTGGTTTTATATCAAGCTTCTAACAGAAGTTGTTTTGAAAATAGATTTTACTGATTTTCTTAAAAAGTCTGAAAATGTCCCTCTCAGCCTGAAAAGATAATATTTTTATATTTCGCTTTTATAAACCATAACTAACCAAAAAGCTAGTGATAGTTAAATAAGCTCAACAAGAGTGAGGCTTGTTTCAGGAATTTTGGCCAAATAATAACAGAAGATATGTTTAGGTTGTGTTCTATATACCAGGCTCTGTGCAATATATATACAGAGGGTGCCAAAAAAATGTGTACACATTTTAAGAAAGGAAAAACACTGTATTAAAATTGTAATACTCAATACATACCAATAACAAAAGATGAATACCAGTCATATATATACATTTTTTTGGCACCCCCAGTATATATCCCAATGAACCTTGAAAAAAACCAAAATTGATAACAAAACAAAATCACCACCATGAGTTAGGGTTTCTAATAAATTCCATTTGATAGATGAGAACCCAGCCTCAGAGAGGTTATGCGCGTGGCTCAGGTCACCCATTTTGTTCACAGTCAGGATACAAACCCAGGCAGTATGACTCCAAACCTTGTACTGTTGTGTTTCCTCCTGGGAGGGGAGTGCCAGGTGCCCTAGTCTGAGGATCCAGTATCCTAAGGGTTGGAGATCGCCAGCAATAGAGCAGCACAGATGGTCCCACTCATCTTAATTTCACATACATCTGCACTGCACCTTCCCAGTTACCTTGTGTTCATGACCCAATTTCCCAAGACTCTACCCATTCATCTGTTATTTGGCAGTTGTGCTACAGGCATGCTGTTTTTGGCCAAACCATGAGTAATTTCTGTTTCATGGTACAGTCTTTGCTGTGGGTTCATCTGTGTGGGGACTCATTGCAGTTACTCATATTCTGAAAACATTCTGGGTTCCCAGGGCAGCTCCCTGCTTTGTATTCTGAGGACCTACTTTATGATCCATAGTCACATCCCTGCTCCTGTTCTCACTTGGTTTCCTTTTTTTCCCAGACCTGTGACTCATTGGAACACAATTTTTCTTCTCTCGTTCCAGCCGTCCCCCATTCTACTGCCTGGCCAGGGCGGTGTGGGTGGGTAGGGATGGTGGTGGTGGTGGTATCAGAGAACCCCCTTTGAGATTTCCAAAGTTTTGTTTCTACTAGTAACCATGGAGGAAACATGCTAATTATCCTTTTTATTGAATAATCCCTACTAGAATGCTTGCCTTGTTACCCAACACTGCTCCAAGTGCTTTCCAATGAATAAACTCATTGATTCCTTATAACAACCCTGTGAGGTAAGTACTATCATTATTCCTGTCGTACAGATGAGGGAACAGAGGTACAGAGAGGTGAGAGAACTTGCCAAAATGTCCCTTGACTAATAAATGACAGGTCTTACATTCAAAACCAGGATTGCCTGGCTCCAATGCCCAACAACTTCTCACTGTGTGTTGATATTTCCCAACAGAAAAGGGGTTACCAAAAAAATACCAACAAGAGAAGGTCCAAAGTTGGAAGTTATCTTAATTCTTTATGGTACTTGAGGACTTTCAAATGCCTCTTGTCACATTGCCTGCTGGTTTGTGCTGCTGGGCTGCGGATTCTCTCTTCCTTCTAGTGCCTTCCACATATCCCCCAGGGCAGGGGTGTTATGTAGACCACCATTGCAGAGGGTAGAGACTGGTACTCTGCCCATATCTTCCCAGATCTTTTGCTCATTTTGGTCATTTCTCCACAGTTTCAAGTGTGCTTTTGTTGACAATGGCCTGTACCTGTGACTCTTCCCTGGGGAGCTGCCCTGGGGCTACTGGAGCTACTCTTCCCTCAAGAGCAAAGTTCTGGAAGTGCCTAGTAGTTTTCATCCTCCTGGGTTGGCTCTTAGCAGATAGATGCCCGCTGGGTGGGAAGTACAATTTCCTGGCCTTCAGTTGAAACAGACTCAGGTGTTACTTACGTTCCAGAGTCATCTGCAGCATAGGGCTGAATGCAGACTTGCTGGTTTCTTACCTCCCCCACTCCCCCCACCCCCTTTACTAATTTCTCCTGGGAGCCTTTCCTTAATGAATCACCTACACACAATTCCTTACCTTTAGTTCTGGGAAACCCAACCTAGAAAAAGAGTTTTAAAAAAGAAATACACCTTAAAGGTTAAAAACAATAGTCACCCTGGTTTCAGTGTAATGTTATAGAGTCAGGCCTGTTCCTTCTCAGCATCTGGAAGGATTTAATGCTCAGTTTAGCATTTTATTTAAACTCTCAGTCATCTTTTTAAGAGTTAATGGTACCCAGTCTTTCTGTTGATCTTTCATTTCTTTGGAAAGTTTCTGCAATTCTGCTTCTCTCTAGGAGCTAACTGGTAAAAATTGCTTTAAACAGGGTTTAAGATTTTTGTGTTGCCCCCAATCCTCCACCACCTTTCAGGAAAGAGCATCTCAAGTTGTTCTTTCTCTTCCAACACATGCACTTATGCACATGTATGCACACACACGTGCAGACATGCATACATGAACATAAACACTTACATATGTGCATCCACAGATCATACACATGTATACATACACACATACACACACATACTTACACACATACATAGACCATAGCTAGGATACAGTCTTCTGCCTGCCTAACCTGTTCTTTGAGGAATTTCCTGATGCTTCTCTTTGCTAGAATAACTCCCCAGCACAGTACGAGGACTCTGATGGCTGTCAACAGAGTGCCAAGTGTGGTTCTGAACCAAATGACATAATCTTGAATATAATGAGAAAAAAAGAAGGCAAGTTGCAAATTTTTTTGGGGTACCTTTTAAATACAACTGGCCTGTACAATCCTCCTAAAAGTTTTTCAAAAGTCTAAAGGGACAAAATTGCCTTTAATTAAATGTTTAGTATAGTTTACATATTAATATTAAGTCACACTTATAATACAGTAGATTGTGAATACAGCTATATTTATTACTATGCTGTCTATACATTTTTAAATGCTTTGAAACCCCTTGAGTGCATATTTGTGCTATGGAGCATAGTTTTACTTTTTTCCCCCCTTTTCTTCTGCCTCGCCCCACCCCCCACTCCGGTTCAAGCTATAGTTTCTCAGTCTAGTTGTGTAGGACACAGCTCCCTGGACCATGTTGGTGTTATGAGCCTTGCGCTCCCCCTGGCTGAGGCAGTCGGTTGCCAGTTGCCGGCTGCCGGCCGCTCACTCTGGCTGCCGGCCACTCACCCTGGCTGCCCCCACGGCAGCTCACAGCAACCTGTGGCAGCACACAGCAGCCCAGGGCAGCTCACGCCAACCTCCAGCAGCTCACGGCAGCCCAGCTCCAGGAAGATCCGTTGTTCACAGTCTTTGCTGTAGAGGGCGCAGCTCACTGGCCCATGTGGGAATCGAACTGGCGACGTCGACATTAGAAGCACAGTGCTCCAACCACCTGAGCCACCAGGCCGGCCACATAATTTTACATGTTAAAAGATACAGAAATTTATAGTTGCTGTATCTGGTTTTCTGACACATTGCTGATCATATCAAAAATGAATTAGTTTCATAGTCCTGAGTGAAGTCCACTACTTCCAATTATTATACTATTTAAATGAGAAAATGTCTTACCCTATGGCATTTTGGCACAATAGTTAAATGCCAGGCTTTATGGTTAGAGAGGTTGGGTTCAAATGTTGGTTCTAGCTTACTACTATAAACCTTTCCCTCTGTAAATCTCACTCTCCTGACCTATAAAATAGAGTTAATAATAATTAACTCCCAGGGCTATTGCTGTGTTGCCTGTAAACTACTCAGCATAGTGCTTGGCAGTGCCTAGTAAATGGACAATTAAATATCCCTCTACCTTGTGTGGCTCTAGCTGCCTGGACTTAAAGCAGGTCAGAGCCCCCAAGGTGTGTGACCCAAAGTGATTGTGTTCACTTCTCATACCTTAGGGTAGGTCACTGAGTGATGATAGCTGATACTTATTGAGTGTTTCCCAGGTTGTAAGCATTGTTAAGACCCTCACAAGCATTATCTCGCTTGAATCTCAAACTCCAAAGGTCTGAGGCAAGTACAATAATGACCTATTTTACAGATAAGCATAGCCTCAGA
Organism: Rhinolophus sinicus; assembly: GCF_036562045.2. Lineage (NCBI taxonomy): Eukaryota > Metazoa > Chordata > Mammalia > Chiroptera > Rhinolophidae > Rhinolophus > Rhinolophus sinicus. Next base: position 18,765,252 of record NC_133764.1, read on the forward strand.
GAGGCTCACTTGCTTGTTCATGGCCACACAGCTAGGAAACAGCAGACCTGGCCTTCAAACCCATGTCTGGTCTGAGTTCAAACCCTTACACATTAATCCACTCTCATACTGCCCCCCAAAGTGCTGTATAAGACCTATTGAATAGTCCGGCTATTAAGTATGTCCTTTTAAAACCTAGTACATCTCAATTAAAACTGGAAGAGGATATAAAAATTGGTCCTTTTCCCCAGATATTTCAAAATTGTGAACATTTGATTACTTATTTATTGCCTATGCAACACCTAAATCTCATTCCTATTTAGTGGGAAATCTGTTTTTGGAAGGTCTGGATGCCATAGCGTCTGCCTTCAGAAGCTGAAAGAGGCTGGGCATTCCCTGTCCCGCCTCCGGGCCCAGCCAATGGGAAGCTTCCAGCTGGGAATGATGATTATGGAGGGAGTGATGATGCAAAGACACAAGACCCTTCAGAGAGCATTCACAGCAGTGACTGTGGAGTGGACTGACCAGTGGCTGTGGCTGTAAGTAATATTCCTGTGTCACTTCTTTGGCTGAGTTTCCTGCTGACTCACCTCCGCTGGTTTCTGCCTGTTTCCTGGGGCCGGTCACCCAGCTTCCCCACCCGTTCTGTGACCCACTAATATCCTTCCAGTGCAGTACACTGCGTTTCTGTTTAGGTAAATTGCAAGTGGTTTCTGATGTGTGCAACCAAGAACCTGACATGTACAAAATGATTCACACATTTGGAACTACATAGTTGGAGCCAAAAATAAACCTTTGTCTTAGACCTCTACAGATGATAAAAAAAAATGTATTCCATTCGGCGGTAAGAAAAGATGATATAGGACCATTTGTGACAACATGGATGGATCTTGAGAGTGTAATGCTAAGCGACATAAGTCAGACAGAAAAAGCAGAGAACCATATGATTTCACTGGTATGTGGTATATAAACCAAAACCAACAAAAGAACAAGACAAACAAATGAGAAACAAAAACTCATAGATACAGACAATAATTTAGTGGTTACCAGAGGGTAAAGGGGGGTGGGGGGTGGGAGATGAGGGTAAGGGAGACCATATATATGGTGATGGAAGGAGAACTGACCCTGGGTGGTGAACATACAATGGGATTTATAGATTATATAATACAGAATTGTACACGTGAAATCTATGTAATTTCACTAACAATTGTCACCCCAATGAATTAAAAAAAAAAAGTATTCCTTTTTGAGATCCAAGGCTAAGGGCATGGGGTGGCTTTGTACTTGGGTAACAACCATCTCTTGTACATCTGGACCATGAGCAGTGAGTTCCAGTTTCTCAACCAGGCCTCCAGGACCGTGACCAGAATAGCCATATGCATGCTTATTTCCCACTGCTCTCCTAGACTAGGCCTGCATGCCAGCCAACCTGGTCTCCTGGTGCCATGTTTTGCATTTTTGGACCCAAATATTCACCTGCCCTCCAGAAGTCAGCTTCTTCTAACACATAGGGATAAATGGAAAACTTGGTCTTATGAGGTCTGGCAAGTAAGTTTGCAAACTTGTTGCAATGATGTTGCTAACCTTTTTTGATATCAGAGGGATTACTCATTACGAATTTGTACCAACTGGACAAACAGTTAACCAAGTAGACTATTTGGAAGTGCTGAAAAAGCTGTGTGAAAAAGTTAGACGACCTGAACTTTTCGCCAACAATTCATGGCTCTTGCATCACGACAATGCATCAGCTCACATGGCACTGTCTGTGAGGGAGTTTTTAGCCAGTAAACAAATAACTGTATTGGAACGGCCTCCCTACTCACCTGATCTGGCCCCCAGTGACTTCTTTCTTTATCTGAAGATAAAGGAAATAATGAAAGGAAGACATTTTGATGACATTCAGGACACTAAGGGTAATATGACGACAGCTCTGATGGCCATTCCAGAAAGAGTTCCAAAATTGCTTTGAAGGGTGGACTAAGCACTAGCATCGGTGCATAGCTTCCCAAGGGGAGCACTTCGAAGCTGACCGTAGTGATATTCAGCAATGAGGTATGTCGCACTTTTTCTAGGATGAGTTCACGAACTTAATTGTCAGACTTTTGTATGTATCTTGAGTTGCCCACTTGTGAGTACTTCTTATAGTCATGAGCTTGTTTCTCACTGCTCCCAGCTCTGCGGAGGACCATGGTTTGCTCCATGGCAGTCTGCTAACTCCAACTCTGGGCCTGATTTTGTCCTCTTGACAGGAGAAGAGTCTAGTCCTCTCTTCACAGACCTCTTTGGGAAGTGCAATAGGGGGCAGGTCTCCTTCCCCTTCGCCACAGCCACCACAGACTATGCAGATAGAAACAACTTGCTTTACGGGCATGTTGGGACAATTGGAAAGGGAATTGAAATTCAGTAGAGGAAAGGTTAAAGCTCTTGGTGAATTTGATTCTCCCAGAGTCCTAAGGGGAGATAGCACAGGATTAGGCCTTCAGTGGGTGGAGGTGGAGGGTTCTCCTGAGGTCTGGCCCTAAGTGTTCCGTTCTCTTAAGCATCTTCTACTACAAGACTCACGAGGAAACCTCTTCACTGGGAACCAACCCCTTTCTCTCTGCAGACAATTCCTCAATCAGACTGGGAAACTCAGCAGGATTCTCAGCCTTTGAGACAACCACATCCTGTAGACTTGCAGAGGTGGGAGGAGATGGGGAGAGGCTGTGTGGCTCTCCAGGCCTGTGGCAGAGGATGGGTGCGGGTCATCTGTGTCAGATTATGTTTTTGTTATTCCCTTCCATGTGAGCTGCAGTAGACATGACTGTGTGAGTAACTTTGGCACTTGTTAGGTCAGCTGCAATAGTGTCTCCCAAAGTAGTCATTAATTAAAGAGGCAACTTCACTAGGTGCTTCCCCATTTCCTTGACGTCCCTAGGGTCCATTATAATGCACAGTAGGGTTTAGCCCCTTTCTCATTTTGCCTATCAGAACAATGGAGAGTTACTTTTTAAAATCACAGTTTTGTTGATATACAATTCGTGTACGGCACAATTTGCCCATTTAAAGTGTACAATGTAATGGAATTGTGCAACCATCACCACAATCGATTTTAGAATAGTTTTATCGCCTTAAAATGAAACCTCACCTCTATTAGCCACTCCTCATTTCTCCCTCGTCTTAGGCAACCACAGATCTACTTTATATCTCTCTAGATTTGCCTTTTGTAGACATTTCACATAAATGGTATTTTGTGACTGGTTTCTTTCACTTAGCATAATGTTTTCAAGTTTCATCCAGGTTGTAGCATATCAGTACCTCATTCTTTATTATGACTGAATAATAGTCCATTGTCTGAATAGACCACATTTTGTTGATCCATTCTTCAGTTTACGGATCTTTGGGTTGTTTCCACTTTTTTACTATTATGAATAATTCTGCTATAAACATTCATGTACAGATCTCCAGTTTTGTTTTGTTTTTCATTTCTCTTGCGTATATGTATACCTAGGAGTGGAATATCTGGGTCATATGATAGCTATATGTTTAATCTTTTGAAAAACTGCCCAAATGTTTTCTCAGATGGCTGCACTATTTTACATTCCCACCAGCCATGTCCAAAGGTTTCGATTTCTCCAGATCCTTGCCAGTGTTTTTATCTGTCTTTTGTATTATAGCCATCCTAATAGATATGAAGTGATACCTCATTGTGGTTTTGATTTGCGTTTCTCTGATGGCTTGAAAGGTGGTGAACATCTTTTCTAGTGCTTATTGGCCATTTGTGTATCTTCTTTGGCGAAATGTCTATTCAAATTCTTTGCCCAGTTTTTAATTGGGTTGTATTGTTGTTGTTGAGTTGTAAGAGTTCTTTATATTGTCTAGATACAAATGTCTTATCAGATGTATGATTTGAAAATGTTTTCTCCCATTCTGTGAGTTGTCTTGTCATTTTATTGATGTATCCTTTGAAACACAGACATTTAAAAAAGTTTTTGATTAAGTCCAATTTTTCTGTTTTTTTCCCTTAATTGCTTTAGTGTCATATCTAAGAAACCTTTGCCTAGACCGAGGTCATGGAGATTTACTCCTTTGTTTTATTCTAGGAGTTCTTGAGTTTTACTCTTACATGTAGATCTTTGACATATTTTAAGTTAATGTTCGTATATGGTGTAAGGTAGATGTCCAACGTTACTCATTTGCATGTGGATACCCAGTTGTCCCAGCATCATTTGTTGAAAGGACTATTCTTTCCATGTTGAATTGTCTTGGCATCTTTGTCTACAATCAATTGACTGTAAGTGTGAAGGTTTATTTTTAGACTGTCAATTCTATTCTATTTTTCCATGTGTCTGTCTTTATGCCAGTACCAGTAGTTACCTTTCAATCATGGTTGCTCTCTGTCTTACCTCAGGAAGAGCTCCTGGTTGGCTGGTCACTTGTTGACAACTTAGTCTTGGCAGGAAGATATAGTCAGAACAAGAAGGGGAGGTGTCCAAGTCTTTGTGATGTCTGTTCTTGTGCGCCTCTCACTTCTCCAAGAGCGGGATCCACAACGTGGAGGTATTGTCAGTGATGCCCTTTTTCATTTATCCACTTGTGCAGTTTGCCTGTGCCTAACGAAGTGGATCTATAGATTATACTATCTAGCTTCAAATTAAAATAAATTTGCTGAGCTTTTCTGTGAAGGCCAGAAGCTGTCAGTAGGACTCTAACTATTAAAATACACACACACACACACACACACACACACACACACACACGGGAATTCATTTGACAATGATGGAGAGAGTGACTAACTCCTTTCCTGCTATGGAAAGGGCATTTTGAAAACAGATCTTTAAATACTTCATAGTTATGTGGTTTGTTGCTAAAAACATAAGTGTGCACCTATAAAAACTCTCATAGCTGCACACTTGGAAAACTTGGAAACCAAAACTTCTAACCCATTTAAAGTTAGAAGAAAATGTTTCAATGGCTTTCGAACCCATTTGTTAGTTTAGAAAAAACAACTGATTGACCTGAGAACACGGATATGCACTGACTGCATTACAAGACCAGCTGCCCCCTTGCAGAATCAGTGAATAGGGCTGAACAATGAATTTCATTACATAGAGAGCACTGCCAACAACAACTTCATTCTTTTGTGTGTCTACACGTATGTCTTTTAGAGGGAAATTTTCAGGGATGGTAGTCCTTAAAGAAGTAGCAAAATAAACTGAACTTTGGAACTAGAACTTTGACAAGATCAATAAATCAAGATGCTGGAAAATAGTAAAACAAGTCCAATCACAATGCTCTTAGTAAAAATATTATAAACAACATTGATAATACTTTGTTTTATCATACATTACATTCCATTAGTAGTATTGCTAATACTAGACTTTTGAGTGACAACAAAAAATAACATATTAAATAAAACAAAGAATAGTTTAAAACACGTGTAGAATGTTTCAGCAAACAGACCTGTGCTGGGGCATGGGGGCTTAAACATTTTTACTGATAGGAATATGCCTTCAAAAAAATTTGGGTGCCACTGGCCTAAACTGTTATATTAAAGCAAAATGAAGCTATAAATTGCCAATAAGGAGGTAGAGTGCATAGCATTTGTCAAACTCATCTGACCGTGAAACATTAGGAGAGACGAGCATTCCAAGAAACCATCTTTGGACAAGGCTGTGTGATGGTTAAGAGCGTGAACCTGCAGTCAGACAGAGCGAGATTTAACTACCAGTCTCATCAACTTCTAGCTAGGTATTACCAAATCATTTTGAACTTCTGATTCCTCACCTGTAAAATAGGGCTAGTAATGTCCCCCTCAGATGCTCTTATGAACTTTAAAAATGACACTATATCTAAGTGCACAGCTGTGTGCTTGACATCTTGTTAGCACTTCTTGAAAGAAATCTATTATTGTCACCGATGATAGTTATTTAGAGACCGGTCTTATCTTTCATAACTGTACTTCTGCAGGGTGAGCATTTATACTTCTATTACAAGTCCCATCTAACATTTAGCTGCAAGAGACATTCATGAATGAATAAAGAAATGAATGATAGAAGCAGAATTCTCTGAAGCTAAGTATGGGAGACGAACTGTATCACCAGACTGAAGGAAAAACATTACTTTCTCAGTTGTTTATAACTCACCTTTTCATGACTAGACCAGAACACTCACATAGAAGGAGTAGCTTTTGTTACCTAGGCAGTTGATAACAATTAGCCAGCTATTAATTGTTTCCAGCTGCTCCCCTTTGATTAATCATTCAAAACAAATGTATGATGGTCCTCCTGTGGTTTGGTATTGCTGGGAGCTAGAAGCCTAGCACACCTGAGATGAATGCAAGATGTCGATGAGTGCTTTGTTTTTATTTATTTTTATTTTATTTTTAAAAAATTGTTACTGGGGGACAGTGTGTTTTTCCAGGACCCATCAGCTCCATGTCAAGTCATTGTTTTGGCGGGCACAGCTCACTGGCCCATGGGGGAATTGAACCGGTGATCTCGGTGTTATGAGTGCTGTGCTCTAACCCCTGAGACAACCGGCCGCCCTATGAGTGATTTACAGGTCAGGGGAATGAGGACGGGAGTGGCCAGGGAAAGTGCAGCCATGGAAGGATAAGGTAGGCTGCCCTCCTCCCCCAGCTTTATTGAGGTAGAATTGACACATAAAATTGTATTGTATTTTGAAAGCGTACAACATGATGATTTGAGATACGTACCCATTGTGAAATGATGATCACAGTCAAGTTCATTAACACATCCCTCACCTCACAGTTACTTTTTTTTTTTTTTTTTGGTGAGACCATTTAAGATCTACTCTTACCAAATTTCAAGTACCTAATACAGTATGATTAACTACAGTCATCATGCTGTACATTAGATTCTTAGAACTCATTCATCTTATAACCGAAAGTTTGTACCCTTTGACCAATGTCGTCCCACTTCCCTCTTCCCTCAGCCCCTGGCAACTGTAAGTACAGTATTTGTCTTTCTCTCTCTGGCTCAAGTGGGCTTTAAAGGATTGACAGGAGAACAAGTATTTTAAGCCCAGATAAAAAGAGTGAAGGCATGAGACTGTCCATCTTTCTCTTTCATTTCTCTTTGTGCCCTGCCCCCCAGGTTCCTATTACAGTGTCTTATTAGTTCTAATGCTCCTCCTCCTCCTCCTCCTGAGGACTTACGCATTTAACAATAAATAACCCTACTAAGTCCTAGGCCTCAAGTGCCGTTTTAGGGTGACGTTGCATCCCGAGAAAGAACATAGCAACCAAAGATGAAGGTAATTCCTATGGACAGTAGTCAATTTACAACCCACAGTACCACTTTGGAGAGTCACCTCTCCTTCCATTCCTCCAGGTCTCCTTCCAGCTGCTGCTGTCTTTCCATTTCTTACTCTCCACCGGTATCAGTTAGGGTTGCATTCAGCTGCATATAACGGAAACCTGTATGCACATGCGTAACAAAATGGAGGTTTCATTTTCCTTGTGCAACCAGAACTGCAGGGGTGGGCAGGTCAGGGCCGATATCTCTGCTCGAGGAAGTGTCAGGGACCCAGGCTTTCTCTAGTTTCCATCTTTTGCAAACTGGCTGCTTCACCTGTCTTCTCAGGGGGAAGAAGGAGAAGAATGAAAAGCAAATGGCCAAAGCTTCGTGCATACCAGCTGAGTTTTTTTTTCATATCAGGGATGTCATAGTTTTGTGGAAACACCACCCAGTAGAGTCCTGTCTATATCTCCTTGTGGCAGAATTGGGTCAATTGGCCATCTTCAGCAGAAAGAGAGTCTGGGAAGGTAAGGATTTTTGTTTATTTTTTGAAAGTGGGCATATTGTTCCCTCAACAAAATTGGGGGAGAAAAGAAAGAATGATGGCTGAGTGACTGGTGGTGTGTGTTGTATTTCTCTCTACCAAAAAATGCTCCCTGTACCTCTTCTAACACATGTAAACTCCCCTCTCTTTCTACTGCTATTGCTTTTTTTCTTTCAGGAGTCAAACTGGACCTTTTCTATTCCAGCTTTTCTGGTGTTCCTCTCCCCACCTGAGAAAGCACTGTGGACGCCATGCACTGTACCAAGTCCCCTTATACGTATCATTTCATTTAACTCAATGACAGCCCATGAAATGGGTATTTTTATTATTATTGCACTTATAGATGTGGAAAGTGAGGCTTAGTGTGGTGAGTTAATTTGCGAAGGTCACATAACTAGTAAGAGGTAGTGCTGTCCTTTGCACCCAGATGTCTTGGGTGGAAAATGACTCTAAGGTGGAGATTTGTAGACAGGAAGTTCTTTGTGAAGTGCCTTCAGGATTAACACCTGTGGGGGAGCAAGACCGCAGGATTGGCCAGAGGGAGAAGTTAAACTAAGACATAGTTGCAACAAAGGCTTCAGCCAATCACTGAAAGAGCTTTGGAGCTGACAAGGCCCTTCAGAGTAGACCCACCTTGAGGCAAAGGGGCCAACCCTTTAGACCCCTGCATAAGTGGGGGTCCCCTGGACTAGAAGTGGGCTCTCATGGGGCGGGGGTATGACCTTGGGTGAGGTGGTTCTCTTCAACTAATGGCAATTTCTATAGTCACATGATTAGCTGCTTACCCTCTCAGCAGGAGGGGTCAGGGTGGGGGGTGAGGGTTTCAGTCCTGAGGTGGACTCCATGGTGTCTGTGGTTGTCCAACTCTTGTACTGCTCAGATCCACTTTCTTCATATGATAAGTTCTGGTAACAGCTCCTATAAGATTCTGGTTGGTCTCTTTTCTTGGAGATTAGTAGGATGACTTATAGCTCTCACCACTGCCACTGGTCCTCAGACCACAATTGACCATATCCCTTTTCTACCCTTTCTAGATTCGCCTGGTGGTCTTAGCATCTCTGGTCGTCTTTGTGGCTTTCACCGTAGGATGCCCCAAACCCACATCCCTGAGAGGGTCTGAGCCTCTAGTAACCATGCCCTTTTCAGATGTGGCTGCTACACTTGTTTATTTACCATCACAATTGAACGAGTACCAAGAGATGGCCCGTGGATCACCAAACATATCTTCTCTGCCCCTCATTGGGTAATAGCAGCTCTACCACTTCCTGATGGTCAGAGTCAGTGATCCCTGCTGAGATGGTGACTCCTTTCCTTGTCTGCTGGTGTCTTAGTACAAGCAGCCCAAAGTGACGGGGAGGCAGCCATAACTTAATGGGACTATTGCTGTGTCCCCTGCTGGAAGCATTTCCTGGTTGGGAACCAGGGTTTCTAAGTCTGCAGAGCCCAGAGTTGGGAAGCACAAATTCCCCAAGTGGATCACTGGGGAGGATGTTAAGCAGGGTCACTCCTTACACCCTTCAGCTCCTAGATCCATGAATTCTACCTCTTGGGGACATAGCACTACATAATGGTCATTGGTTAGGGTGCATTCTTTGTCCTACAGGACGGTGCCCCATCCTCCTGGGGTACCATCTTTAACTTGATCTTCTGTTGGGATTTCAAATGGCCATTCCATCACTCTACTGGGCTAGCAGTTTTTAGATATTGTGGTGTGTGATAGAACCAATAGAAATCATGGTCATGTATGTAGCCACTGCTGCACACACCTCTTTTGCTGTAAGGAGGTTTCTTTGGTCCAGTGCTATGTTGTACAGGATCCCAGGTCAGTGGATCAAATATTCTGTAGGCCCTTAGATAGTGGTGCTGGTCTAAACAAACAAACAAACAAACAAACAAACAACCCCAAAGAAAGAAAAAAACTCTGTGGGCAGGAAAACCAAATCTGTACCCAGAATGGGTGTCTATTCTAGTCAAGACAAATTACTCTTCCTTCCATGGTAGAAGAAGTCAACCTGTCGTCAATTGGCTGGTTGGTTTGTTTGAGGGATGATGGTGCTATATCAGGGACTCAGTGTTGGTCTCTGTTGCTGGCAGGTTGGGCTCTGGGTGGCATCAGTAGTTAGATCAGCCTTGGTGAGTGGGAGCCCATGCTGTCGGGCCCACGCATTATCTCCATCCCTGCTATAGTAGCTGCTCTCTACGTGTACCCTAATCTCTGACGTTCTCTCATGCATCCTAATCTCTGGTTCAGATTTTTAAAAATGTAGAATCTTAGCTAGGTTGGTGGGGGCAGTCTTAGAAGCTTCCACTTGGCTTTCCCCACTATGACAGCTCTCACTCCGCAGGCCAAGGAGCTGACGCAGGGCTTCTGCCAGTGACTAAGTACGTCTATACTCATTATATTCAGGGAGGACTAGAGGACTCATGGTTACATCCATACCTGCTGGAAACCCAGTCATCTTTAGTCATCAATGGTTTGGGGTCTGAAAACTGGCTCCAGTCTGGAAACCAGGCAAGGGATTGTGACTTTTTACGGGGGGAGGTTCCTTCAGCTTCCTCCTCATCCATCCTTGAGTTTTAAAAGGTATGTACATCATCCCTGGGGCCTGCCCAGCTCAGTTTCTATTCACTATCTCCAAAGGGTCGTGTCCCTTTGGTTGCTGCTTGATTCTTGCCACTAATAACAATGACATTTAATGTTGCTTCTGTTGGTTAAGCCCTGCCACCTGGTCTCTAGTTCTTCAAGATATTGTCAGGCCTGTTGCTATCAGGGAAACTAGCTCTGTAACAGTATCTCCTACTACCAGCCCTGGCCTAAAGAGGGGAGCCACCACTGAGCTTCTGAGTGATATTAATGAACCTTTCACTAGCACATTCCTTGTTCCTTGTGACATTTGGCAGAGTGGAGTCAGCTGGTGGGATGTACATAGTATATCCACTCTAGCATGCCCCCTTCTCTGAGTCTTTTGCTTCCCCTCTTCCACTGTCTGCCATGACGGCTCTGGCCTTACTATTCTGCCTAGGGTGAGCCATTGCTTTCTCCAGGCTTCCATGAGCCCTCTTAACAACCTGTTAGCAGTGTATCCTGGGGGTCTTTCCAGGATGTAAATACTATAGTACAGGGACATGCTCATAGCAACAAACTCTGCTTTGTCTAGCGTTATGCTCCCCTCCACCCACCCTCCCCAGTCTATTAGCACCCTGGGACCCAATCCCATACTTGCATATGTATGTTCCCAACTTCTGCAGATATATGTGTATATGTGTGTGTGTGTGTATATATATATATATATATATATATATATATATATATATATATACCCAAAAATATATAATATTTTAAGAGATGTTATCTATGCTCAAGCAGTAGTTCGTTGTAATCAGAAATATTTGGACGCTGATGGTAACCACTTTGAGCACCTCTTGTAATTGCAGAAGTCAAACGTGACTTGCATTCATCTTTTGTTATTGGTGTATACTGAGTATTACAATTTTAATACAGTTTTTTCCTCTCTTAAAATGTGTATACATTTTTTTGGCCATATATATATATATATTATATATATATATATATATATATGCTAGGTCCTTTAGTTCCTTCAGGATATATAGTGCCTCTCCGTCTCTCCTCCGTTGGCAGGTCCAGCATTTCCTCAGCAGGGTTATTTTGTGGCTTGACCTTGGAAAGGTACAGGTAGATCCTAAGGCGGGTATGTGTTGCCTTGCAGGGTAGATACTTTGTTTTCAAGCAAGGGGTGGGGTGGGGCACTTATGCAAACCCAGAGTTCTGAGTGACATGGGGTTTTAAGGTTTTAAGTGCATCAACCCGGATGCCCCATCCAAAGTGTCAGAATCCCACTTCTTCCAACCATGGCCCTGACCTTGGCATAGCAGACTTGCCGAGCTGAGAATTTAACCTCTTTGGAGTTCTACTGCTCTTATGATTAAGTCGTGGATTTGGTCCTCAAACTTTTCTGCTCCCCCCTCCGTTTATATATGCCACTAAGGAGGCACTCTAGCTTTCATCCTTAGTCTTTAATCAGTGATTAATCACCTCAATTTTTCATTGTCTTTCTCCGAAGCATAGATTTACTCCATCAATAGCTATCCGAGCTCATAGTTCTTGAATTGCCATTTTCCCCATGTTTTAAAAATGCTTGATAGAGCATCTACCAGTGCATTCTTGCACCGGTATTATGTCCTACTCACCTACTGTGTTTCCCCGAAAATAGACCTAACCGGAAAATAAACCCTGGCATGATTTTTCAGGATGATATCCCCTGAACATAAACCCTAATGTGTCTTTTGGCGCAAAAATTAATATAAGACCTGGTCTTATTTTTGGGGAAACTTGGTATCCCATCACTGCTGCTGAAAGTTTTAACAGATGTACTGCTCCAGCATGCCAGCCAGGGCCTATCAGGGATTCACCTGCGGGGGTCTCGCTGCCACCTGGCCAGCAGGTGACTCAGCACTGGATCAGACCACACTCATGGGACTAATTGGTTTGATTCAGATTCTCTGGAAAATCAAGTCTGAGATGGAGATTTGCAAGCAGGAAAATGTATTAGGTAACAGCTTTGGGGTCAACGCTGTGCAGGAGTGAAAGGCGTAGGACTGAGCAGAAAGAGAAACTGAGCTACATGCAGTCACAGCAAAGGCCTCAGCCAATCCCTTAGGACCTGATCCCTTAAGGAAGAGCCCTTCAGGTTGGTCTGACCTTGAGGCCTGCATCTGCCAGTCATTTGTGCACACTTTCCTGGGGCTTGGTGGGACCTGGCTCGAGGCAGCTCTCTTGCTGAGGGTAATTCCTGGAAAAGGATTCGGTTGAGAGCTGTTGGCCACTGACATTCCCAGCAACTGGGGAAATGGGCACCTCAGTCCTGGGGAGTCCTATGTTCCTTCCTATGCTGGAGGAGGGGGGAGTGAGTAGAATGGAGGGAATGCTACTAGAATGAGATGAAGAAAAAATTGGCAGAGAGTGTTGCATGACCAAAAAAACAGAATGAATGAGAGAGATGCATTTTAAAATGACATCAAACACTAGTAGTTGCCCTGAAATCTCTTGTGTTAAACAGTGAAGAATGGGGGATGTTAAGATACAAATCCAATTCCATTCTACTCAGAAACATTGTATGTCTTTCCATTAGGCCAGAGGTAGTCAAACTGGTGCTCCAATGGGGGGAAATTCAGATAGCACACACATTTTGTTTGGCTACAATGTGTAAAAAAAATGCACATTGATTGCCACTGTGTAAAAATTTGAAGAGTTTAAATGTAAGTTCAGACCTCCAGCTTCTGTTGAATAGGGGAAGATCTAGCAACACTGTGTCAATATTCCTACATGGCAGTGATTGACTAGAGTTGAGTGACAGTTGTCCCTTTAAATGGGGGGATGTGCTCCTTAGTTCACCAGAATCTCTATGCATTACCTTCTTTGGCATTTTTGGTTAGAATTCCTGCTATGTACTCTGCACTGCCTAACACAGCGCATGTTACATATAATAGGAGTTTGGACGCTGGATATTGGTTCAGTGGAACTGAATGGATTTAATTGGAGAGGAAGCTGGAGTGAAGTGTAGATCTTCAGGTGTAATGAGAGGCTTCCTATCCCGGGGGCCAGTGCAGATGAGGATGAATTAATGACGTGGTGGCTGGAGTAAAGCTGGAAGAGCTGAGGGCCAAGGCCTGAAGTTTGGATGTCTTACCTTAGAGTTAGAGAGGAATGGGGAGTCAGAGAAGGAACCAGAGAAGAAAGAGAAGCACAGAGGGACCACAGCCATGGAATACCACTGGAGTCAAAGGAGCAGAGACTTTAGGCAGCTGCATCCAATCTAGCGAAGAAGATGAGGTATTCCCCTCTTCTTCCCCAGGCAAAAAGCCATGGCAACAGGAAAGTAATTAGGGACTTTCAGAGGAAGTATGAGAAAAAGAAAGGAAGATTGGGGGTCTGGAAGTTCAGCAGTGAAGTAGAGGCAATGGATGCTCTCTGGGGTGAGCTTTTCCCAGGGGTCCTTGTTACGGAAGGCATGGATGAACATTCACCTAATCGTCATCCTTTCCTTCAGCACTGTCATCATTTCTGACATCAGCTAAAAGAAATTAGCATTCATATCGCATCCTTAAACAATGGACTAAAGAACTATCTAGACCCTGTCCTCTTGTTCTAGTGGAATGAAATATTAATTGAATATGTATTTTGGGCCATCACCATCTGGCAGAAACGTCTCTTGTGGATATATCACTCTGTACACAGATTATTGGCTTTTGGGATTTTCTGTGGTACAATTAAAATTCTGGTTTTGCCCTGCCTTGTCACTCAGTGTCCTTCTATGGGGCCTAACTGGCTGTTAATTAGTGTGTGCTCAGAATGTGTAAACTCACTTTAACATTAGCCTAAGGAAAGTCTATTGAAGAAGAGAAACTTAAAAGTAACCCTTTCCAAAGTTCATGTTGGAAATAAATAGATCATCCATTGTTTGGGATGTAATCCTTTTCCTGGAAAACTGGCGTGACCAATTCCACATGGAATCATTTCAAATCTGGTATTAGTATAGGGGACGCAGTGGTTTCAGGAGAGCTGCAGTCTGTTTCTAGTCTCCTTGGAGTCACACCCGCTGGGTTTGCATCCTGACTCTGCCACCTACCAATTCTGTGATTTCTGGCAAATTAAGGAACCTCTTGTGACCTCATCTCATCAGTTAGATGAAGGTGGTACCTACTGGAAAGGTTTAAATACCTATTGAAAGATTTAAATGGGATAATGAATGTGTTGAATTCATGCATGCGAAACTCTTCAAGGCTTTTTTGAGGCTGGTGAGACTTGAATCTTTCTATTAACAACGGTGTCAAAGTTTTTATTAAGTTGTGTGTCTATCAGTTCAGCAGAGGACGACTGCACTGGGATGCTGGAGTCTGAATACTTGGACTGCCATTAGGTCTAGCATTGGGATTTAAGAGACCGTTAAAAAAAAAATCACTGACTCTCTATTGGCCTTACTTTTTCCGGTTTCTCAGCAGTCTACATAGTGGCTACGAAAGACCTGGAAAGCTGAGGTGCTGTGCCTTATTTTGTGTGTGTGAGAGTTTTCAGGCAGACGGGGGTTCAGCACAGTCTCCCCAGAGCAGCCTGAGATCTGCGTGCTGGGAGAAATGTTAGCCTCGGGGCGCCCTAACTTCCAACCCCGGGAGCAACCCAAACCCGGAGGCCGGCGTGGGGGAGGAGGAGCCTGCTGTGGCGTCGGGGATGGGAGCGGTGGTTCCCGGGTCGGGTCGGACTTTCTCCGACCCAACCCGGAGTCAGAGGCTGGGTGAGCCCCGCGGCGAGGAGGGACGCGCGCTCGGGGCCCGGAGGAGCTGGGTGACGTCACCTCCAGGACGACACGCTTTTTCATTAATGAAACGGGCCGGCGCGGGCGCATGCGCGGCAGGCCCCCTTTCCTCTCGCTTCCCCCTCCCCTTTCCCAGCCGCGCTCTCAATCTCAAGCTCGCTGGCTCTCCCTCTCTCCGGGCCGTGGAAAGGATCCCACTTCCGGTGGGGTGTCATGGCGGCGTCTCGGGCTGTGATGGCTGTGGGGAGACGGCGCTAGTGGGGAGAGCGATCCAGAGGCCCCCTCCCCTCCCCGGGTCCCCCTCCCCCGCCCCCCGCCCCCCGGCCTCCTCGCCAACGCCCCCTTCCCCTCTCCCCCTCCCGGCTCGGCGCAGAACCCCCATCCCCACCCCCGTGGGAACGATCGGAGCCTGCACTCCTCAGACCCTCTCCCCGACTCTTCCCTCACCTCAGCCCCCGCTCCTCCCCGCCCTCTTCCCGGCCCTGGGCGCCGGCCGACCCGTCCCTCCGCCGTCCCCCGGCCGCGGGGAGGACATGGCCGCGCACAGGCCGGTGGAATGGGTCCAGGCCGTGGTCAGCCGCTTCGACGAGCAGGTAACGGGCCCGTGGCGAGCGGGAGGTGGGAACGGAATGGGGGTGGGGACGGAGTGGGTGCGGGGAGGAAGGAGCAGCCGCCTCCCCCGCGGCTGCCTCAGGCTCTGGAGGAAAGGAAGGGGGATAAGTGGGGGTGGCCTAGGGGGAGGTGCGGGGAAGGAGGGGACGGCTGGTAGCTCGGACTCCCCTTCCCTCCTAAATCGGGGAGTAGGGCCTTTTCTTGACCGACCCTCCTTCCCCTTTATCCCAGTCCATCCTCTTGCTAATAGGGATGAGTGACCTGAGGCTCTCCATCTGGATTTAATCATGACCCCCCCTTACTTTTTTTTTTTTTTTTTGAACGGAGGTGGGTAACATTTAGGGGTTTCTTCTTCTCTCAGTGGATCTCCTAACTGGGGGTGAGTAACTGCAGGCACCCCAACGCCCGTCCTGTGTACCCCCAATAGGAGAACGATAACATCCCGCCCCTCCCCCAGTTTCTTCAGCTTCCTCTCTTGGAGGGGGAAGAGTAGAAGAAAGCAGGGAAAGCACAGGTTTTCTTACTTTCTGCTCCATCGTCTCAGCCTGTCTCTAGAGGTCCAAGTGCAGACACACACACACACACACACACACACACACACACACACACACACACAGCACGGTTTTCTTGATGCCCCACACGGGCGTCCCCTCACATCTGATGTGATAAGATTGGCTTTACATTGCTATTTGCAGTGGAAACCATGGTTCTTGTTCCCTCCTGCTTCTGAAATATTTTTCCCGTTTTTCCTTCCTTGATAATTGCCATTTCTCCCTTTATTTTTGCCAGCGGTCTGAGAAGGTGACTATCGCTTTCTTGAGGGAGCTTCTTGGGGAGTAAGGGAAGTGGGAGGAGAGTGGGAAAGTGGGAAACTGCATCTGAGCCACTGACAACCGAGAGCAAAGACAGCTGGGATGTGGTCCTGGAGCCGGATAATTCTGCTAGTGTTTTGTTATTGTTTGTAACTCTCACCTCTTGGTTGACAGAACTTTCATTGAGAATATTTGGGATGGAATAAAAAAAGTTTCATAGCTTGGGGAGGTGCCATTTTATTCCCATAGCTTTACACAGTAAATCCTAGGGCTAAGCAGAATGAATGCGCACGGAGCCTTTTGTCAATGGGAATTAGTTTAACTTTGTGTTGCTGTAGGTAATTGGGAATGGGTTAACGGGATGCTTTTTTTGCAGCTGCAAGTCTGCTGCGGGCTTCCTGTGATGAGGGAGCTGTTTAAGATTGACTTAATCTTTTTTGTTTACTGGATATAATTATAAAACTGGTTGTGGGTGCTGAATGGAGGGGGAAGGAGGGCTCCACTTTTATTTGATCCATAAACATTTCCTTACAGAACTCATAGTGTTTCTGACCTACCTAAAAGATATTTGGGAATAGGCAGAGGGATTGAAAAGAAATTTGAGAAGAGACTACATAGATAAAATAGAATTATGAAGCTGTCAGACTTGAAGGAGTTGTTTCATCCATCCTTCTGCTTCCAGACCAAAAAGCATGTAAACCACTGCCCTACGGATTTATCTGAGGAAGCAAAATGTTACCGCATATATTGGATATTATTGATAGAGCATTACATTTAAAACTTAATAGAAAAGACTTTCCCTGTATAATTTTTAAAAAGGCACACAGAAGAACTCCAAAACGGAACCCTGTAGACAGCATAATCTGGATGCAGGAAATTGAAGGGTTCACACCACACTTGTTCCCCAGTTTTTTATTAAAATTTCCCCCCAGTTTTTAAACTTTAACCTGTTGATTTGTAGGCTTACATGCCACATATGAAAAATATAGTTTTCTAAATTTTAAAAGAGGAGTGATTTTGATTATATGGCCAGTAATGTAAAAAAATGTTTCCTTCTTTTTGTCCCCAGTGTTAAAAGACCTTAGGCTTTGTTGTTTGCTTTGTTATGAATATTGTGGAATCAAACTCACCACCATCTGTTAAAAATTAAGGGCATAAGAGTTTTAAACAGAAGCATTCTTTATATATTCCTTATGTTGTAATTAAGGGAAAGATACATAGGACAAATTATTCCTCATATTTTTCTCTTACAAGGTTAAAGTCCATTGACTTTGAGATGCAAAAGTATAAGAGTTTTTAGTGTTTAACATAAGGTATTTATATACATTAATTTATTATAGAAGTAATAAATGTTTAATTCAAATTGGAGTTTACCTTGAGGTGGGAAAGTGAGAAAACTGAGGCACAGACAGGCTAAATGACTTTCCAAGGTCGTATAGCATACCTAATAACAAGAATCTCAATATGAAAAGTATTGAACGCTGGAAAATCAGGGATATTTTTACTGAAAAATATCTCATAGGATTAAAAAAAATCAATTAAGTATAGTTAGGAAGGAAGAGTTTACATTTTTATTGAGGGGAGAAAAAAGCCCTGTATGTAGTGAGTTATTTGTGTAAGAGTGTTAAACTGTTTCAACTATTTCTAAAAATTTTAAATTTTGCATACATTGTTCATACTTTGTTTCAATGGGTCCAGAGGGAGTCAAGCTGCTTCTTTTTATTACAGAGAAGATATATAGTATGTGGAGCCAGAGAGTATGTGCATATCAAAAGATGGCAACTTTGTTTATGGTTGAATGAATGTTTTGGTTGAACTTGTAACATTTGTGGTGATTCAAGCAGAAATGCATCACTAGCCACTGCTGATTACATATTGTACTCTGGTGGGTATTGCTCAGTAACTTGGTGCAGCAGACCCAGGAAAAGAAGTGGTAGTGTTCCATCTTGACATTTTGAGCTCAGGACATTTTTATCTACTTGTGTCCAAGTGGGTAAAATAAAATTCCTGTAACCTGCTGGGACTGCACATAAACCTGATATTTATGGGCTAAATTGAATGATTCTTAGGAATTTTAAAAATTACCACCTTGATTAGGGAGATGGCAGTTGCAAAGGTAGATGACAGAAAGCTGAATGTATCAGTGAATATCTTCTGCTTCTACTTAACCTACTTTTATGGTGCTCAACAGTAAGTTTTTAAATTGAAATTGGCAAATTTTAGGTGTGTAGCTTTCAATTGTGGTTCATTAGCCAGGTTAATTAACCAATTAGAGAGGACCTTCTTATATGCCCCACCTAGTTTCTGTAGGGCTTTATTTCTAAAAGGGAATAAAGGAAAACTGGTTATTTGAAAAAAAAATTTTTCTTCTTAAGAAATTGAACAGAAGGTATTCTCAAATGATTTGTTGCAAATATTTTCATTTAATCACTTACATTTTCCTTATCTGGTCAAATAAAAATAGTATATAAAAAGCCCTCAAAGCATAACATTTTAAAGAACATGTTAGAGAATAAACTCTGATTTTTGATTTGTAATAATAGCATACTGGCTGTTGTAAACTGAATGCTAATCAGATGTTCTTTCAATATGTGGTGTAAAATTCACAGTATAAAATGATTGGCAAGTGTCTTTGGAGTTACAAGCTACATGTTAATTGGCCAAACAGATTTGTAAAACTTTGACGCTGTTTTGGATTTAAAAAAAAAAAAAAAAAAGGTATCTCCTAGCCTTGCTCTTAAAGCCTGGTCTGCCATTTTTATAAGGCTTTATTTATAAGTAGTTGAAAAGGAATACTTTTTTTGGCAGACGGTATTATATGGTGAGTGAGAAAAAATGCTTATTCTTTATCCTGGAACTTATCTTAAAAAAAAAAAAAGAAAATTCTTCCAACTGGTCCTCTGTGCTCCCTCACTCCTCCACCTTATCTAGCATCTAATTTAGTCTTTATGTGATCTCCTTCCTCTTCACCTTCACACTTACTAAGATTTCTTTTGTCTTAAACATTTGCTTGGTCCTATAGCTTTCTCTTTATGGACTAATCTTCCTTTTATTGCCTGATACCTGCTGCCTCTAACGTTTATCCACCCATTTCTCTATAACTCCGAAAACGACTTTCTGCCTCAGCTTTCTTTCTGGATTATTGCTTTCTTGAAAGTGATTCCTTCTGGCAGAACAGTGGGTTTTGCTCAACTGTAATGTCACTGTGGTGGTCCATGCCCCTGGAAACCAGTTTCCACTAATTCCAAGACAACATTGTCTTGTATGTATGCTTGCAGATCTTTATATATTGATGTTCTCATTGACCCTTGGACAGATGTGCTTTCTCTAGCATACTATGTTGCCCATCGCTGAACTGGGTTTCCTACATGGGAGTCGGAGTTTTGCTCTGCTCTTTCCCAGCCTCTGCCCTTATGCTAGCTAGCCATTAGATCTCTATGGATCCTAGATTTCCTCCTCTGTTGTGAAATAATTGACTAGAAAATCTCTAAGGTTCTCTTTCTAGTTTAAATATTCGATGATTTTAATATTTTAACAGCATCTCCATGTGCCACAGCAGTCTCCTGGGAGCTGACCCCACTTAATTTACCAAACTGTTTCTCGTTATGCCTCATCATGCACCTATATTTCAAGCAGGTTGGCTCAGTCTCCTCTGTATGTTTCATGCTTATTCCTGCGTCTCAGCCTTTGTTTGTGCAGGCCCCTGAATGCTTTCATTCCCCCTTTGTGCTTTTCTAACGCCTGTCCATTCTTCAATGTGCAGTTCAAGCTTCATTTTTCATCCCGTGAAGATTTTTTTAGACTAAACTCATTGCAATTTCACTTCTCGGTGTGCTTGTTACCTGGGGTTCTGCAGAACCACCCTGTAAGGTTTCTCCCCTCAGGAGGGTTGGCTGAACACAGCATAGCATTGTTTTCTTTTATCTTTTTATCCAAAAGAGTGTCAACTTTCTGAAAAGCAAGAAGCCTCTGTTAGAATTCACTTGTACTCACCCCAGTGCCAGCACCCCTGTGAGCCTACACTGTCACTGATGGGATGTTTCGCATAGGATTCTTAGTGGAAACGTAGACTGGCTAAAAGAAGGGGTAATTTTGGCTTTGTTATAAATGTAAGTAACCAAATTTTAATTTAGTTTTTATGTTAGCCTAGGTCTTATAAGTTAAGTGATATTTTAACTAGGAATAGTTTTTTTTTTTTAAAGAACGCTTTAAGGAAGAACTTGTATATGTTTATATTTTCTCCCACTGAGCTTATATATGTGTGTGTATGTGTGTGTGTGTGTGTGTGTGTGTGTGTGTGTGTATGCTTTAAAATTTTTTTTTTTAATTGGGGAACAGTGTTTTTCTCCAGGGTCCATCAGATCCAAGTCACTGTCCTTCAACTTGCAACCTTATTGTTAAGAGCCTGCGCCTTACCAACTGAGCCATCCTCCCGCCCCCTCCGGCAGCTCGTTGTCCTGAATCTAGTTGTGGAGGGCGCAGCTCGCTGGCCCATGTGGGAATCGAACTGGCAACCCTGTTGTTCAGAGCTCACGCTCTAACCAACTGAGCCATCAGACCGCCCCAGAGCTAATATATTTTTTGAATCAAGTTTCAGATTTGATAGTCTGTCTTTGTGATCTTAGATTTGTTACTTTTGTGGCAAGTCTCTCCATAAGGAATTTTTTTTTGGCCATGGTCTGATAGGATAATGTGAAACACTTCGAAAAGTTTAAAATTATTCAAGTATAAGAGTTATACTTTTTTTTTTACAGTTTACTGGTTATCGTTTTTTCAATAAATAAGGGAGATTGACTAGTCTTTAGATATTCCCCCTGTATGTACCTTGGCTGGTATATATCTTACTTTAGCATTCACTGACAAATACTTAGGGTACTGAGAGCATCCTTATGTAGCATATCATGGATGTCCGTAATTGATTTGTTTTCTTGCTTTATCATCTAATTTGTGGTATGTGTTATATATGGCTCTTCAAATTTGGGAATTATAATAGAAAAAAATGTTATAAGGTGTTCTGTGAATTGGGCCAGCAATATTGTTACATTTGATTTTAAATATTACTATGCTTTTTATTTGACTTAAAAAAATTTTTTTAATTATTTATTTTTTTGGTTACAGTTGACATTCAATATTATTTTATATTAGTTTCAGGTGTACAGCGTAGTGGTTAGACATTTATATAATTTATGCAGTGATCCCCTGATTAGTCTGGTACCCATGTGGCATTCTACATAGTTGCAACACTATTGACTATATTCCCTATGCTGTACTTTACATCCCCATGACTGTTTTGTAACTACCAATTTGTACTTCTTAATTCCTTCACCTTTTTCACCCAGCCCCCGAATCCCCTCCCCTCTGACAACCATCAGTAGTTCTCTGTATCTATGAGTCCGTTTCTGTTTCTTTGTTAGTTTATTTTGTTTTTTAGATTCCACACATAAGTGAGATCATATGGTATTTGTCTTTCTCAGTCTGACTTACTTCACTTAGGATAATACCCTCTAGGTCCATCCATGTTGTCAAAAATGGTAAGATTTCATTCTTTTTTATGGCTGAGTAATATTCCATTGTATATATGTACCACATTTTCTTTATCAAATCGTCAATTGGTGGGCACTTAGGTTGCTTCCGTATCTTGGCTATTGTATTGACTTTATGACCAATAGGAAATTAGATTCTAAAATCTCCTCCTCCTCCTCTTTTTTTTTTTTTTTTTTTTTTTTATTGTGTTTAGCATGGAGAATTTTGTCCTTAAAGAAAGGTTAGTGATATATTATAATACAGTAGCTAAAATGCTTATTTTTCATCTTTGTTCTTTACTCAGCCTGCTATGGGGCATTTCTGTTTTAGCTTTCAAATCTGGTGTTATGGGGTTCTGCATAGACTATTGTTGCATTATAACATGCTTTTAAGGGTGAGCATGTATTAATTAAAAACGTGTATTTTGCACATGTGTTCTTTAGGCCTCAGTCTATTTTTCCCTGAGCGTTTGTGTGTGTGTGTGTGTGTGTGTGTGTGTGTGTATAGACAAGGGGCAGGAGGTAGAGGAAGGCTCATTTTTAAAAGGAAGTTAGATGGTTGTATAGAAGTAGAGGGGAGGTTTGTGGTTAGCTTAAACTGTTAAAAGGCTTGGAATCAATACTGAAGTAGAATATAGGCATATTAAGCTCTTTCTTTGCGGAGGCTTGACTTGTATTTATAAAAGCATTGACTATTTCACCTGACATCTTTTAGACTAACCCATTTTCTTGAAGGTGGAGAGGGAACGATGAGGCAAAGTTTGTTTTGACCTTGAAGAATAGAAAAGGTCTTTTACATTTCAGTGACTGTGAATTAAGTTTAAGTTTCCAGTAACTTGTACATATCTCTATCCTACTATGTGGTAGAGCCTTCAGTAAACAGCACTCTCAGAGGTGGTGCTGAAGACAGTTTTAACATTGAGAATATAAGTACCTGGAATTGATAGTGCCCCTATTAAAGTCTCTATAGGTGGCTGCATATATGAGCACTTTACATGTTACATGCCCGTGATAGATAGTTGTATTCTTTGGTTCTCTGAGAGTGACTTTTGAGCCAATCACTATATGTATCATCCAAAGAGCTTGTGTTGAGACAGGAAAGCCCCAAGCTACTAGGGAATCCCATCCAATTATAATGAAGAATTGGAATTATCCTTTAAAACTTTACATATTTTTACTATAAATGGTACTAATTACTTTGCAATAGCATAACTTGAGGTGCACACTTCCAGATTGCATATTTTCTTTAAACCACAGCCTGGCAGTCTTTGGTTTGGCTTAGGGTTGCCACTATAGTCTACAAGCTGTTGCCTGCCCCTATTCATATTTTATAGCTTTGAGGGTCTTATCCTATTGAATTTCAGAGAACTTCAACTTTTCTTGATGAAATCTTTCCCCTCTCCACTTCATATCCCCCAAGAAGGGTGGTGTATCTAGTGCAAGAGGCATAGGGTTAATTTAGGACAGAGCAGGACTTTTAGAAATTGACTTTAAAGAACTTTAATTTATTATTAATCATAGTTTTATACCCAGATAATGACCTGGTGGGTAATTTTGCCTCAAAACAATCTCAAGTGACCTCTTTCTGTTAAATCATTGACAGCTTTTCTTGGGTCATCTTGGGTCATAGTATTATAGGTTGGGCATGAGAAACGACTCTTAACCACCTCAGGTTTCTGATGGCAGTGTACTATATAGTAGTAAGAAAAAGAGCTTTTGATTGTACAGTGTGGCCTTGGGCAAGTCATTTAACCTCTCTGCACTTGTTTCCTATGTTATCATCTTGTTTCCTATGTTATCATCTGTAAAATGGGGATAATTCCTCTCCTACTCCCATCGTGGGCTTGTTTAATGTCTTGTGAATCTTTTACATGAAAGGAAGCTGTACAGAGTTACAAAAATGTATTACCATAATTGTCATCCTGTGTAGTATTTTTTAAAAGCCACTCTTTGTAGTTTGGTGCTTATTATTATTTTTACTCTGCATGAGAAAAAATAAAACTAGAGAGGCAAAATAACTTGTTCACAATCATATATAATTAATTGAGTTTAGAGTGTGGGTGTCTTAATTCTTAGAACAGTAACTTTTCAATAAATAGAGCTTTACAAAAAAGATCTAAGTTTCCTAAACAGATAGCACAAATATGTAAAGTGAAGAATGTATTATTGATTCTTCACTCAAAAGTGAAATGTTGCATTTTTTACCTTTTATGTTTATATAAGAGTATCTAGAAATATTTTTTGATTGGTCATGTATTAGAAATAGACATGAGTTTTAAACATTATATTCTTGATCTCATTATATCATTTTTCTTTGCACCTTATCAGAGCTTCTCTGGTTAGGAGAAGTTGTAACATTGTTCCCCTTTTATTTAGTTTTATAACATTGCGTTTTATTCACTGTAGACTTTTAGTGAAGAGAGTTGAATTGTGAAAGTGAGAGAATAAAATTTGTGATCATACCAATAGGAATGTACAATTATAAATATGAGATTATGTATTTGTTTTATTCTTTTATCTTGGCATTTCACAGTCCAGTTTTTGTAAAGTTGGTTTTCATACTCTAAGAACATTCCATTTAGGATTTGATTAAATGTGAGGCAACCTTTTAAATTTTGGTAGTATTTGAGTGCTTTGTCCTATTGGATTTCTAGGTAGTTCTGGTTTTCTTTTTTACTTGTTATGTCTACTTTTCCAGTGCCTCCCTACAAATACCCCTCCACCCCCCCAACAACTCTCAAATCATTCATTTTTGTCTTTTGGAGTCTCTTTCCAACTCTTCTATCTATACCAGTGCCTTTTACTTCTGCCCCAGCTCAGGGCTGGGAAAAAAAATGTTTTGTCTTTATGCTCTAGGCAGATCTTCCTTTTGGGTAATGGACTGAGGAGGGGGGAGAAGCTCTTGTATTTCCTGTTATGGTTCAGTTTTTGGCCTCCAATAACTGAATTTGCAGTTGGGAATGGGAGACACAGGAGATTTTGTTTCAGTTAAATGTTGGTAACAAAGATGAATGAAGACCCGAGCTCTGGTTTCTGCCCTGATATGAACTACCTTTGCGATGTTAATGTAAATCTCCTAAACTTTGAGTTGTTTCATTATCTATTAAACAGGAGAAATATGACCAGATAGCTCGAAACTTTTATAATTCTTAAAATGGATTGATTTTTGTTTCTTTTTTTAGGAAAAAATAATTCTAGTCACTAACTGATAGTCATAAATCCTTAGTTAGAAGGAATTTGAGATTATTTAAATCCACTTCTGCAACAGTCCTGGCAGATGACTGTCCAACCTCTACTGGGACATTTATTAAAAAAAAAAAAAAAAAAGTGGTAATTCATGTTTATGGTAGAAATATGAAAATGGCAAAATCTCAAAAAATAAATAAAAGTCACTTATAATACCAAGACTCTCAGATAACCACAGTTAAAATTTTGGTGTATGTAATTAAGTGTGCTGATTCTGCAATCAGACCACCTGGGTTTGAATTCTCGGGCTCAGGTTCTACCAGTGCTTACTAGACCTTGGCTCAGATACTTCTTCAAGCTTCAGTTTCTCCACTTGGAAAATAGGGTCAATAATACTAATACAAACTTCACAGAGGTGGTTGTGAGATTTAAATTAGGAAATAGATGTAAAACGTGGCACAGTTTCTGGCACATGGAAGGAGCTCAATAAATGTTAGCTACTGTTACTACTGTTATATTGTTGGAATTGAATGGCATATATTGTTTTAGAATCTGCTATTTTAGCATAACAATGAAATGTGAAGATTTGCCCATGATTACATTTTCTTTCACATTATTTAAGAGTTTTAAGGGATTAGATGTATTTTTACTTTTCCTTAATATTTAAAAAATAAAATTTGAATTTTCTGTACTGAACATATATTTTTATAATCAGAAAAAACAATCATTAACAAAGTAAATAAATGTTACTTTATGAAATGTGACTAGACTGTATCGATGTAAGAAATTATAATTTTGGGGCTGCTGGATGGCTCAGTTGGTTAGAGCGTGAGCTCTGAACAACAAGGTTGCCGGTTCAATTCCCGCATGAGATGGTGGGCTGCGCCCCCTGAAACGAAAGATTGAAAATGGCGACTGGACTTGGAGCTGAGCTGCACCCTCCACAACTAGATTGAAGGACAATGACTTGGAGCTGATGGGCCCTGGAGAAACACACTGTTCCCCAATATTCTCCAATAAAATAAAATAAAAAAAAGATAATTTCAGTTTCTAGCAGTGTAAGGTTAACATAAGAGTAGGATCTGAATGAGATGAATATAAGATGATTAAAGTACAAGAGCTTGTTAAGGTGCCTTCAGCTGTCTAGGGGAGAGAGGACCGGGACGTGCCTACAAGAGCAGTCTCTTTGACAGGTCTATTGATTTTAGAGTTTTCAAGGATGGTTGTATGGTTGTACCACACAAATTTAACCAGTCCCATTAGGTTAAATCCTTGTTTTTCTTGTCTATTATAAATAATACTATGATACATAACCTATTTTGCTCTCAGGATGACCAGGAACACTGCATCTCATTCCATTAGTAGAATTGTAATTGTTAGAAACTTTTCCCTTAAATTGAGCCTCATCCATCTTATTAGATCAGTAAACATTTAAGTGTCTACTATTTGTAGTAGATGCCGAAGGAGCATTGTGGTAAATGTTGGGGAAATAAAGACAAGACATGGTTCTTGGTCTCAAGGAACCTGAAGTCTAGTAAGGGAGAAAGACAATATGAAAGTTATGGTGAGTACAGATACATAGAGTACAATGGGAGTGAGTAAGAGGAGCACTGAATTTAGACTGGGCAGTCAGGGAGAGCTTGTCAGAGAGAGTGAAGCCTGAACTAAGTTGTGAATCTTATAGGGTCTTATATGCCAAACTGAAATGTTTAAACTCTCTTTTGAAGGCTTTGGGCAAACACAATTTCATTTAATGGTTTCTCCTTTAGTGGGAGAGGTTGAAGAATATAATAAAGGGAAATGATGGTATGAGATGTCATAGGAGGTAGAATAAGATTAGGGATCTAAATTCAGGTGGCGGAATTAGAGACTGAGGTGGTAGAGAAGGAAAGAATGGGTTTGATTTATCACAGCTGTTGGGGTAAATGAGAGCTAGAGCAGGCAGTTTAACGACACTTAGCAATGTTGGGCAGTATTACGGTCACAGCTGAATTTGGAGACCATGTCTTTGTCATGGTCACAGCCACTAGAGTTGAGATCAAGATGAGTCGAAGGCCAGATGTTGGATTGGTACTCCACCTTGCCATTGGAGTTGCCTAAGGTTAGGGTTGCCAGATTTAGCAAATAGAAATATAAGATGCCCTGTTAAACATGAATTTCAGATAGACAACGAATAAATATTTAATGCGTTTCCCAAATATTGCATGGAATATATTTATACTAAAAAAAAGATGTTTATTTGAAATTCAAATTTAATTGGGAGTCCTGTATTTTATCAGGCAACACTCACCTAACTGATACCAGGTGGTAGTGGATGTGAGGTAGAGGAGAGAAACTGAGCAAGGAGCCCAATTGTTTTCATGATGGGGGAAATGTCTAGAAAATTGATAGGTGACTGTGACAGGTTTGTTAGTGAGTAGTACATGAGTCATGAGCCTTAAGAAATAGTGGGAAGAGTTGAAAAGTAGAATATGGCCTCCTCAACGTCTTAGTTCTTTTCCTAATTCTGTCCCTTGTTCCTAATTCTGTCCTCTATAACTCCTCAGAGTAATTTTGTCCCTTTACTTAATAATATTTGAAAACAAATCTTAAGTTCTCCCTAGATTTTTTTTCCAGAAAAATATACATTCAATTATTTCTTATAGGACATATTTTCATCTCATTTCATATAGGACAGCTCACCATTCTAGTGCGCAGTAATCAGGGATGCCATTTTTCATCCTTTCTCTCAATATTTTTGTATTTGAAGGTTTATGTAAGCCTTTAAAAAAATGCCTTAAAAAATGCTGACCTTCGGGTACACTATATTTTTGGTAGTCATCTGATTACCAGTACAGTAAACCTATCAAAGAATGTTAATTAGTTAATTGCTGTGTGCATGTCTGTTTTTTTTTAACGTTTTAGTATGAAAAATTTCAAACATACAAAAAGAGAGATGATTGCAAATAAATTCCCATGTACCCATAACCAGGCTTCTGCTCAGTTTTATGTGATCCATACTCTGACCCATTCCCTGCTCAACATCTCTCCATTATTTTCGAGCAATCCCAGTCTCATCATTTCAGCATGACTTATTCTCAACTCATGTTGATTTTAAGAGCTGTGTGATATGAAAACAGTACTCAGTTATGAATCAGAAGACTTGAGTTTGAGTTCTAATTTGCTACTGAAGAATGAGTTAAGCTGGGCAA
Organism: Rhinolophus sinicus; assembly: GCF_036562045.2. NCBI lineage: Eukaryota > Metazoa > Chordata > Mammalia > Chiroptera > Rhinolophidae > Rhinolophus > Rhinolophus sinicus. The sequence continues at coordinate 18,793,670 of NC_133764.1, forward strand.
GTCAAGCTATTCTGAGTCCTAGATTCCTAATATTTTGAAGAGTGCGTATGTGGGTTGGGAAGGGACGTAATATTACCTGCCCTTTTTCACAGGGTCCTGTGTAAATCAACTATATGAGGTAATATATGTGAAAGTACTTTTGTAAATTCTAAACTTAAAGCAAAAGCATTTTACACAGGTCAGATTTCATTATTGTTAGTAGAGGTTCCTTTTATAAGTGCTTAGATCATCTGCATAATAATCAGTCTTAAAATTATCTGGTTGTTGACATCAAATTAAGTCCATAGTCCTGGAATCACCTTTTCACCTTTACCCATCCCTGTGTTTTGACAATTAGGGGAACATTTTCCATTCCCATTGTGGCAACTTTCTATTTTTCATGACTTCTCAAAGTTCACTGACAGCATTTCTCTTATCACATTTCTAAAATTTCTCCTGTACCCTTGGATTAATTCATGTAGACTTGAATTCAGATAAAGCAAGTAGGTTGAGTCTTTATGCTTTATCTAAGAGTTCTGATGGCTCTCAGCAATGCTCTTTTTCAAATTTGAAGATCATTTTGTTTTCTGCTAAAAACAATTAGGAGTAAAATTAAACGGAATAGTTTTGCTTTTTAATCTCCTTTTGGTATTATACCATGTACTCTAACTAGTGGTACTAGCCTTTAAGTATTTTAACATTTTATCTTTAAAGTCTATTTATTCTGAACTTCCAACTATTTTTATACTCTTCTATCAACTTGTCCATTTTATGTAGTAAATGTTCTTTCGTAAATGTCCTTATAAATACTGAGCTCTGGGGAAGGGGAGAGGAGGAACAATTGGTTCAAGCACATTAGTTTCTTTAGAAGTGCCAGCTTTACAAATCACTTAAGACTCTTGTTAAAAGTACAGATTTCCTGACCCTGCTGAACATCTATGAGTTGTAGAGGTATGGACAATGGGTTGAAGTTTTAAAAATCTCCTCAGGTCATTTTGATATAAAGCTGGGTTTGTGAATCACTTCTGTATGATACACAGGGAAACTTTAGTTTCTGGGTAGTATTTAGTAGGTCACAGTACAGTCATCTATACCACTGTGACAAGTAGAAAAAAACTGGATACACTTTTAAAGTCATATTTTTAAAAATATTGGAGGACTACAGTAGTAATGAGGACTAGATGAATAAAATTTTGAGATAGAAGGAAGAGCCCTTTGTTAGGTGAGAAACAGATTGCTGACATTTGCTGATTCTGGACACAGACTGAAGAGAAAGGATGAACTAGAGGTGAACTGAGTCTTGCTAAAACTGCAACGTAGCTCTGACACAGTACAATTCCTGAATGGATTGAAATGATCAGCCTCTCTCATGCCTTTTGCCTAAGAGAGTAAATGAGAATTCTCTCTGGGAAGACATATTTTGGGGTTCTCTCATTTATAATATCTAGCATACAAGGAATAATTTCTAAAAATTTGAAAAGGTGGAAAACTGTGACCCATAATCAAGAAGAAAAATAAACTATAGAAGTAGACCCACAGGTAATTGAAATTGACAGGTAAGGACTTTAATATGCTAAAGGAACAATAGGAAATAGTGGACAAAATAGATGAAAAGTTGGAGAATTTCTATGTAGAATTGGAATCCATAGAAAGGAATCAAATGGATAGTCCAGGAATAAAGAACACAATCAGGGGTGGCCGGTTAGCTCAGTTGGTTAGAGCGTCGTGCTAATAACACCAAGGTGACTGGTTCGATCCCCACATGGGCCACTGTGAGCTGCACCCTCCTTAAAAAAACAAAAACAAAAAAAGTCAGTTGCTTAATTTCATTTATATGTTAATTAGAAAACTTTGGTGCAGGACTCTAGGACCTCATTCCACCTCATGTACTAATTTTCATTATTTAAAAAAAAAAAGGAAAACAGGTCAATTGAATATATATTATTTAAGTTCCATGAGAGCAGGAACTATGTTTTTCTTGTTCATTGCTTTACTCCCAGGCCTTAGTACAGTTCCTGGCACATTAAAAAAAAACCAAAAAAACAAAAAACAAAAACAAAGCAAAAACATACCCCACAACAACAAAACCCACATTATCTGAAATTAATTGTTCATTGGATAGATTTAGTAACAGATTATACACAACAGAAGACAAGGTTAAAGAACTTGTAGACAAGTCAACAGAAAATATCTAGTTTGAAGCACAAGAAGATAAAAAAATGGAAAAAGTGTTACAGAACCTAAGACATATGTGGAACCCGAGTAAAAAGTCCATGTGTAGTTGGAGACTCAAAAGTAGAGAAGAGAGATTAGCATGGAAACAAATATTTGAAGTGATAATGTTAGGACATTTTCTAAAACTGATAAAAGACATTAACTTATAGATTTAAGTAGTTTAGCAAACCCAAAGCAGGATAAATACAAAGAAAAGTATACTTATTCATATTTTAATTGAATTGTTGAAAACTAGAGACAAAGAGAAACTCTTAAAAGCAACCAGATGGAAAGAAAATGATGCATTATTTTCAAGGAACAATAATATAAATGATGGCTGATGTTTGAACACAACTATGGAAACCGGGAAATAATGGAAAGACATTTTTACAGTGTTGAAAGAAAAAACTGCCAAGTTAGAATTCTATTCCCAGCAGAAATATTCTTCAGAAATAAGACATTTTTAGACAGAAGCTGAGAGACGTAATCACCAGCAGACATGTTCTGTAAGAATTACAAAAGGGAAATTCTTTGGGCAGAAGGGAAATGTCTCAAGTGGAAGGATAAAACTATAGGAAATAATGAAGAGCACCCAATTGGCTATGAGTAAATATACACCCACTAAGAATAATTACAGGGGTGGCCGGTTACCTCAGCTGGTTAGAGCCTGGTACTGATAACACCAAGGTTTCCGGTTCAATCCCCACATGGGCCACTGAGCTGCACCTTCCTTTAAAAAAAAAAAGAAAAAAGTAATTACACAAAAATATTGCTCTCCCCCCCACTCTTAGGAACTTTTTAAGAACTTTAGGAATTTTATTTTTTATTATTCTAAAATAATAGAGTTTCTACAGTTTTATTAACATAAATTTGCCATACAACAAAAAACTGCACACATTTAAAATGTACGGTTTGATGAATTTTGATATAATTATAATCCTGTGATCATATCACCACAGTCAAGGTAATGCACATATATCACTACACTAGTTTCCTCCAACCCCCATAATCCATTCTTAACCTCCATCCCATTCCTAGGTAACCACGGAGCTAGTTTGCTTAATGTACATACACAAATTGGTTTTTCATTCACCTGTTGATAGATATTTGTGTTGTTCCAAGTTTTCAGCTATTACAAATAAAGCTGTCCTGAAGATTCATGTATATAGCTTTGTGTGGACATATATTTTCTCTGGAGTAAATACAAAGGAATGGAATGGCTGATGGCTGGGTCATATGGTGGGTATGTGTTTGACTGTTTTTTGTTTTCTCAGAGCTTAGGTGCATTTATTCCTGTACAAATCATTACAAAACCAAGTCTGGGGTAGTTACCAGTCTCCACCCTCGACCCCAATGTGCAATGGCTTGCTGCTGGCTGCTTCCTCCTCCACTGAGCCCTCCCATTCCACAGCCTTTTCCAGGAAGCCCTTCACTCTTTGCTCTGGAAGAGCAGGGGGTAAACCTACCCCACTGAGACCCAGCAATAAAACAATAAAATGGTTGATATAGAGTGAGGGGATAGAACCCAGATGACACAGCTCGTGCCCCCCCCACCCCCCACCCCCGACCCCCGACCTTTCCCACTTCTAGCTGAGGGGAGACTCTTGGATGATTGCAGCAGCTGCAGACAAAGGGCGCGTATGAAACTCCAGTTTGGCTGGGCTCCTCCCTTTCTAAGTCCTAAAGGCTCCTCCAACAGGTGAAAAGCCTCGCTGCTGGATGGCAGAAAAGGGGGCCTGGCTCTTTAAGAATCCAACTAATGGATCTGGGTGGAGGGGCTAAGAAAACAGCTGAAGGTTTGTCCTGTTCCTGTCAGAGTCCCCCAAACCCTGGGTAGTTTGCACAGAAATAACCCACAAGTTTCAGGAGGGAAGTGAACACCAGACCCCCAGGTGTTTGACTCCCCCCAGCAAAGGTGGTGGCTGAAGGCATGGAGTCTTAGGGAGAAGAGACCCACGGTGCTCAGTGGGGGAGGTAGGAGAGGGCCTCAGACTCCACATTAGAACCTGACACAGGCAGAAGGGTGCCCGGAGAGGGGGCAAGGGCTTTGTCCAAGGCCACGCAGAGTAGAGCTAAGACCCGGATGCTGGCCTCCCAACTCAGGGACCCCTCCCCCACAACTGCACAGGTGGCCCACCCCCAGCAACCTCTCTTTCTGGCTCTGGGAAGTGAGGGGGCAACGCAAAGTTCCCAGCTCCTCTGGACAGGACCCCATTGTCCCGGCCGATAGGGAGAGATTTAGGGTCTATCCTGGGGGTCTGATCCAAGTCCTCGTCTCCCCACGGGAGCTGAGAACCTGGGTCTGTGCTTCTCAGGCCTCCTAGTCCTTGCAGAGGCCTCCTGTTTAACTTTTTAAGAAGCTGCCAATCATTGTTTTCCAGAGTGAGGGTACCATTTTACAGTAGTATATGAGAGTTCTAGTTGCTCCACATCCTTGCCATGTTCCTTTTTAAAAATTTTAATTATTGCAATTCTAGTGAGTGTGAAGTGGTATGAGTGTATCATCATGGTTTTGATTTGTGTATCCGTGATGATTAATGATATTGAGCATCTTCTCATGTGCTTATCTACTATCTGAATATTTTCTTTGGTATTTTCAAATTTTCGCTCGTTTTAAAAATTGGGTTGTGTTTTTTTTTCTTACTATCAAGTTTTGAGAGTTTATAATATATGCTGAATACAAGTCCTTTATAAGATGTGACATGCAAATATTTTCTCCCAGTTTCTGGCTTGTTTTTTGTTCTCAAAGTCTTTTGAAAGCAGATGTTCTTAATTTTGCCGAACTCCAATTTATCAATTTTTCTTTAAAAAAGGATAATGTTATTGATGGTATATCTAGGAACCCTTTGTCTAACACAGGTTCACAAAGATTTTTCTCTTGTGTTTTCTTCTAGAAATTTTTATTTAGGTTTTACAACTTAGGTCATTCTTGGTTAATTTTTGTACTTGGTGTGATTCTATGTCTATTGTTTTACCAATCCATACAGTCGTGATTATTGTAGCTTTATAGTAAAATCTGAAATCAGATATTGTAAATTCTCCAACTTTGTTCTTTCTTAAGATTGTTTTAGCTAGTGTAGATCCTTTGCATATCCATGTACTGTTTAGGATCAGTTTTTTCAATTTCTGTGAAAAGGCCTATTTTAATAGGGGTTGTGTTCAATCTATAGACCAGTTTTGGGAGGATTGCCTCTTTAACAGGTATTTTTTGAGATCAATTTCTTGCTTCTGTTAGCTAGATGAGAGATTGTAGTTCATCTCTATCACTGCTTTCTTCTCCTGCCCATTCCATGTTTCCTTTGCTCTCATTCAGGCCCTCAGCGGGTGGGGTAACCCAAAACGTTGTTAATGAAGAATACGGTCCTCAGTGGTCCTGCTTTGTGTGTGTGTATTTTCCATAACTTCTTCTATTGCACATGTATAGGAGATACTCAGAGAATCCTCAGGGTTCCAGACAGTCCTCCCTGTCCCCTTAGGTAGCAGTAGTCCAGAATCTCCTGGGTAATCCAGATGAATGACATCAGCTAGTAGAATGACCCCCTTCTTTGCATGCTGATTTAATGCAGCGGTCCTCAACTGAGAGCAGTTTTGCCTCCCAGGGGACATTTGGCAATGTCTAGAGTTATTTTTAATTTACATGACATTCGGGGTGGGCTGGTGCTGTTGGCACCTACCTAGTGGGCAGAGATCAGAGACGCTGCCAAGCATCCTACAATGCACAGGACAGCCCCCAAAGGCAAAGAACTGTCCAGCAGTGCTGAGGTTGAGAATTCTTGGTTTAATGGCACAGAGCTCAGGTGACCATGAAATGGTTTCAGCTTCCAATTCAGTGGATCCTGGAGACATCATTCTTTCCTTGGGAACCAAAGCCTCAAAACCAGCAGATATCAACATTTAGGTTCTGGAAGCAAAAATTCTGCTAATGGGGTTTTTAGGTATAGTAGTGAGAGAAACCACCTCTACACACCCCTTGATTCTGACACATGTATTCTGGTGATGGAGAGAACAACAGTGTATATTGGTTGTTCACTCAAAGCATGTACTTGAGGATTTGGTCTCCAGCTAGCCTTGGAACTGAGTCTTCAGCAGGCTATTCTATTACTCTGTAATATTAGACCAGCTGCTTCCGGGTGATAGGGTATGTGGTAAGACCATTGAATTCCAAGGTCCATAAGCCCATTCCTGCACTTCTTTTGCTGAGAAATGAGTTCCTTGTTTTATTTTGCTCGAAGGGGGACTATTGGCTCAAATACCTAATTTTACCTTATGTTCTTAAATTCTTGTCTATTTAGGGACTGAAGAGCATTTTCACCTCTAATTTCATTTGCTTATTAGTTTTCAGATTAATTTAAGATTAATGTATTATATGAAGTGTATGTTTTATAACATCAACTGTGTGTGTTTTTTCTGATTGACTATAATGAAATCATTTTGATATGGGGAGGGAATGGTTAAAAGTAGACTGCAGTGGTTTATCTCAACATGAATTCTATAGAAGCCTGGAAGCTACATTTCTATTGGCTTTATCCCCTTCATGATGATTCCGAGTTCATGTTGATCTGTATCTATCCTTTTTTATGAATGAAATTCTCTTTCATTCAGCCCGATAGTAACAAATGGCCATTAGTACATGACTAGCTCAGGCTTATGGCTTGAACTAAGTTGTAAACTAGCACAGTGGCAGGTGCTTGAGCTGTGTTACATGAAAAGCCACTTCCTTCCGTGATGAGTTTAGGGTTGTTTTAAATGTCACGTTACAACTAGCACACAGAATCTTTGCCATTCAAAAACTGTTGTCTCAGCCACAGGAAGGAGGTAAAGCCTGGATTGGAATCTTCACTGACTACGCTGAATTGACTTCTGCAGTTTTTAATTTATTAAAATTTACAATTTGTGAATTGTGCTAGAATATTTTGTTAATATGTTCTTAAAAATTTGAATCCTGGAAGTAAACATCATAAACATTGAGCTGTGCTTATTTGGACTCTATTATTTGGATGTCTGTTTTCATTTTTAACATCAACTGCATTATTTCTTCACGTAATTATGAAAAGGGATGATTCAAAAATATGACAATTTTTTTAAAGAAGTGTGTTAGGAAAATAATTTTCACAATTGAATATCGTTTAAATATTAGCTAAAATGATGAACTGGAGGCAGATTGTTTTGGTAGATAAACACTACCTTGGCGTTTAGGGGCTGACAAGTCCACTTATTTACTTTTAAATGTTTGAATAATTTAAAACTTACAGAAAAGTTGCAACGATAGTATTAAAAAAGGTCCTTATATTTGTTACCCAGATTTACTACTTGTTTATGTTTTGCTCCATTTGTTTTATGTTTTATTATTCTTTGTCTGTGTGTGTGTGTGTGTGTGTGTGTGTGTCTTTGCATGCGGAGGAGGTATGTGACAGTAAGTTGTAGGTATGTTCCTTTGCTTCTAAATACCTCAGTGTCTTAAGAATAAGGAAGGACCTCTCCTACTTAACTACAGTATAATTATTGAAGTCAGGACATTTAATGTTGATAACAATATGATTCTCTTTAACACATGGTCCATATTCAAATTTTGTCAGTAGCAATTGCCCAAATAATTCACATACTTTTAAAATGTATTTTGTTTTTTTTTTACCAGCTTCCTGTGATTTATTTTAAATAGTGATTTTTAAAGTGGTGCTTTTTTTTCCTTCTTTCTCCTTTGGGCTTCATAAGTGGAAATTAATCAATATTCAGCATTGTAAACCATATAAATTACATACCATGTTTCTCATGCTTAGGCACGTGTAACTGAAGTCGAGTTGGTGTGCTAGGCTCCAACACTTAAGCATATTTTGGGCAGTTTTTTTTTGGAACATGATTTTACTTAAGTATTGTTTTGGAAAAAGATTTTTAAATTTAGATAAATACAGTTATGTTATGTAATAGAATGCAAAATTTGTATCCCTTTCTAAGATAAAACATGAAACTTTAAAGAAGTCATTTATCTGCTAATATTTGAGAATCAGAATCAGGCCTAATTTGCTTAAAGTAGGGGAAGTATCTCCCTGAAGATTGGGCTGGAAAAGCCTAAGCATTTGGCTGTTCTGTTAAAAAATTTGATGTTTGAAGTTCTTGGATCAACAGTTTTAGGGGAAATCATCACAATTTTAAAATTAAAATAAAACATAGTAATTATGTTCATATTAGTGAGAGGAATGATATTACATGTAATATTTCTGTATCTCTGTCCAGCTTAATGGATACCTTGAGTTTAGTGTAGATCAACTTCTGTAGCTAGATTTTTTTTCTTTTTATTTTGATTAAATTAGAAAACCATAACTTGTGATTATTTGTTATCTGGAGTAGCAGCAAGTGTTTGGCTCTGTTTAGTAGTTTTAGATATTTGTATTGAATGTGAACTGAAATATTACGGAGAGATTTTTCACTGACAACCACTTTTAATGCATTGTCACATGCTAAATTGATGTACATTTTAAAGCAAGATAAGATTGTACCAACTTGAGAGACGTTGGCAAGTAGCTTCCTATTTTTCTGTTGGGTTGTACTTATTTTAGAAAGGTTTTTCTTTTCCATGATTTGTTTCTCACTCTCTCTGTGTGTATGTATATGTTTGTGTGTGTAAAGAGGGAGGGAAGGAGAAGAATATTTCCACGTTTTTCTTTTGGGGGGATTTTTTTTAAAAATTATAAATCTTTCTAATTTGCAAAAGATTGCAGTTATAATTGAAGCTTTCTTTGCATTCTTCCCTGATCCAATTTTCTCCTTCCTCGTGTTTACTGCTATTCTGAAGTTGATTTGTACTTTCTGCCCTATTTTATGCTTTTACTATATATGTCTATGTCCATAAAATAATTGCAGTTTAATATTTTTACATAAAAATTATACTGTAAATATTCTCTACACTTGCTTTTTAAACCCATTATGTTTTTAGATTTGATCCTTGTTTATACATGAACATTTAGTTGATTCAGTTTAACTACAAGTATAATATTCCATTGTATAAATGTCAGTTTGTCTATTTCTGCTATACAGGAACACTTAGTTTGTTTCCAGGTTGTTGTTTTTTCCCCCTACATTTTTTTTTTTTTTTTTTTACAAACAGTGCTTCAGGAAGCATGTGTTTTCATGTATTCTCCAGTAGTTTTTAATCTATGATTTAAAATGTGTTGTAAAACTTATACATAGAAGAATATACGAAACATGCTTGTACAGTTTATAGTTTAAAAAATAATACTGTGAACACTAGTCAATCCAAATTCCGATTAAGAAGTAAAATGTTACCAATACCTTGGAAACCCCTGTATGGTCCAAATCACATTCCCTTTCATACCATTCCCCCACCACTGTCCTGAATTGTATTAAAACTTTTTCTTTTCTTTATAGTATCTCTCCCTAAAAATGAATTGTTTTGTTTGCCTGTTTTTGATCTTTATATAATGGAATAATACTGTAAGTATTTTTCCGATTTATTTTGTAAGCATCATTTTCCCCCCAGTGTTATCCATGGCGTGGTATGTAGTTCATTCAGTTTTACTGCTGTTGAGTATTTCAGCACATAAATATGCCACAATTTATCCCTGCTATCAGTGATGAACATTTGGATTGTTTCTAGTTTTTTTGTTATTACTAACAATGCTTATGAACATTCTTATACATGTCTCTTGTGCATGTGCAGGAATTGAGAGTATACGTCCTGGAGAAGAATAAGGATGTATATGGGCTTTTTCAGTTTTACTAGGTAATGCCGAATTGTTTTGTTCTTCCAAGGGATCAACCAGTTGGCATTCCTACCAGCAATGTATAAGTGTTCCTATTGCTCTTTGTCCTTACCAAAGCTTGGTATTATCTGTCTTTTTAATTTTTATCTATCTGGTGGGTAAGAAATGGTGTATCATTTGAATCTGTATTTTCTTGACTACCAATGGGGTTCAGCTTCTTTTCAGATATTCATGAACTGTTTGTTTCTTATTCTGTGAAATAGCTATATATAGTTTTGCTTATTTTACTATTTGGATTGTGTTTGACTTTACCTGATTGATTCATAGTAATTTTTATATGGTTTATGTTTAGTTGTTGATATTTGTAGGTGTTGCAAATATCTTTTCCAGTTTATGATTGGACTTTTTGATCCTTTTCATGTATCTTTTAGTGATTGAAGTTCTTAATTTTAATGTTGCTGAATTTATCAGTCTTTTATAGAAGACTTGTGGTTTTTTATTTTTATTTTTGGTATGTGTCATTTCCTTACTTCTTTGACGTCATTAAGATAGTCCCCTATTATTTTCTAAAAGTTTTTTTGTTTTAAGTTTTCACTTTTTTTTTTTTAATTTATTGGGGTGACAATTGTTAGTAAAATTACAAAGTTTTCACTTTCATACTTTCACAGTCTCTAATACACATGGACTTCCTTTTGTGTAAGGATCCACTTTTATTTGTTTCCATGCGATAACAAGTAACAGATTGTTCCAGCCTGTTTACTGAGTAGTCCATTCTTTCCACTGTGATCTGCAATGCCTGCTCAGTTGAAAATTAAGTTTCCTTGTATGCGTGGGCTTAGATTCTGGCCTCTATATTCTGCTATCTGTCCTGGTCCCAGTAACCTTCTTGATTATTCATTCTAATTACTGTAGCCTTTAATAAATCTTAATATCAAGTACGGTAAGTCCCCAACTTTTTTCTTCAGGAAAAGTCATGGCAGTGCTTTTTAATGTTGGTTTTAGAATCAGCTTTTTGATCCTAATGAAAAATGGTGGTGGGATTTTGAATGGTATTGCACTGAGTCTTTGGATCAAGTTGGGTAGAATTGATAGATATTATAATATTGAGACTTCCTATTTAAGAATATAATACAGCTTTCTATTTTTAAAAAATTCATTTCAGTTACATTTAATAATTTTCCCATTGTATAAATAACTTGTACAACAAATGTCAGAATTTTCCCTAGAATTTTTTGTTTTATTTGACCAAATGAATGTTTATTTGTTCCTTTATTTTTTTGATTGCTTTTTTTTTCTGTTGTGTATTTCATTTGTATTTTCAAAGACACAGAAAACAGACAATAAAATTAACAAAGGTAAAAATTGTGTCTTTATGCAAGGGTTTAGATAATAAAGTCAAGAGATCATTGGGGACCACCTTGGAGTCTGATTACTACAAACATACAGTCCCATTTTTACAAAGATTCCATGTGTTCTTAAAAATAATGTGTAGACCCTAATTCTCGGGTATAAGTTTTACAAATGTCATTTTGATTAAGTTTATTAAACAGTTCAACTCTTCTAAATTCTGACTGATTTTTTATTTGTTTGATCTTATTACTGAGAGATCTATATTAAAAAATCTTTCACTGTATTAGTAGATTTGTAACTTTTTTCTTGTAGATGTGTCAATTTTGGGGTATCTGTGTTTTGTTAGGGGCATAGAGGTTTAAAATAATGTCTTCCAGGTGATTGGAATACTGTGTCCTCTATTTCTAGTGCTTTTTGCTTAAGTTTGTTCCACTTTTCTATTGTTTCATATTTGCTTTTTCCATTTTTTGGCCTTCAATCTTTCTGGCCCTTATGTTAGTCTATCTAATAAACAGCACATGTGTAACTAGTCTGAATTTTTTTCTTGTAAGTGGAGAGTTTAGCTCGTTATATTCATTGTGATCACTGATATATTTGGATTCACTTATGTTATTTTATTATGCACCTTTTATTTGTCCAACTTTTAAAATTTTTTTCTTGAATCTTAGACTTCCTTTCTGGGTTCATTTTTCTTCTGCTAGAAGCATATTCTTTAGAATTTCCTTTAATGAGGGTCTGCTGTGGTTATTGCTCTTATTTTCCATTCTTTGAAAGTGTCTTTTCTTCCTCTTATTCTTGAATGATAGTTTTGCTAGATATATAGAATTCTAGGCAGTGTTTTTCTCTCAATATGTTAAAGATAGCATTTAACTATCTTTTTGAGCTCTTTCATTGCTGTTGAGAATTTAGTTGTCAGTAGTAATTATCCGTACCTTTATAGGTGATGTTTTCTCTTGGTTGTTTTTTAGTTCTTCTCTTTGTTCTTTGTTGCTCTGCAGGTTCACCAAAATGGTTGTGGGTGTATGGATTTCTTTTTATTTATTCTGCTTTGGGTTTTTGGACCTCCTGGCGTTCAGGATTATCATTGTCTAACAATTCTAAAAAATGGTATTATTTTTTTAATAGTTGATCTTGACTTTTTTTAAGACTTTATTTTTTAGAGTAAATTTAGGTTTACAACAAAATTGAGAGGAAGATAGAGAATTCCCACACACTTCCTGCCTCCCCTGTTGTCAACATCACACACCATATACCATGTATATATATATATTTATGTATATATTATATTATATTTATTTATTTTTTGACCAAGGATGAACCTACATCAATACATCACAATCCATAATCCATCATAATTCAGCTCAAAATGCATAGTTTATGTTAGGGTTCACTCTTGCTGTTGTGCTGTACGAATGTGGTTTGGACAAATGTACAATGACACATATTCATTATTATAATAACATACAGAGTATTTTTACTGTCCTAAACATCCTCTGTGCTCTGCCTGTTCATCCCCTTGCTCCCACCCCTGGCAACCACTGATATTTTTACTGTTTCCATAGTTTTGCTTTTTCCAGAATGTGATATAGTTGGAATCATACAGTATGTAGCCTTTTCAGATTGGCTTCTCTCACTTACTGTCACGCATTTAACTTTCCTTCATGTTTTTTCATGGCTTGATAGGTAGCTTATTTCTTTTTAATGCTGATTGATATTTCATTATCTGGAGGTACCAATTTTAGCTATCCATTCACCTACTAAAGGATATCTTGGTTGTTTCTGTGTTTTGGCAATTATGAATAAAGCTGCTATAAACACTCATGTGCAGGTTTTTGTGTGGACAGATGTTTTCCATTCCCTTGAGTAAATACCAAGGAGTGTGATCGCTGGATCAAATGGTATGCCATTACCTTTTCAGATATTGCCTCTCCCCTGTTGTCTATTAATCTCATTCTGGGACTACAGTTAGATGTGTAGAGTATTGGCTGAGCCAAATCGTGGACTGTGATTAAGGTTATTTACTTGTACAACTTTCTGTGCCTCCTAAATTGGTAACTGTTTCCATTTTTTCATTTGCTTTGTTTTTGATGTACCTGTTGTTAATTCTTCATACCATTGACATGTCCTCAGTACTGTTTTTCACACAGGTCAAACCTGTTCATCTATTCATTGAAATTATTTTGCCTGAGTACTTCCTCCCATTCTCCTATTTCGAGTTGGCTGCTTGCTAGGCCAGGTGTGTAGCTGTCAGCCTGGGTTCTCCCTTCATCGTCACTTTGGAAATTCCCATTGCTTCTGTCCTGTGTTGATGTCTCTGTTTTGTGGATCCCATGAATTTGGAGGACATCTTCACATCTTGCTGAATAAAAAGGTGCAGAAGACATATTTTGAGACCTTGAGTGTCTGAGAATATCTTTATTCTGCTTCTTTATTATTTGATAATTTGGGTGGGTATTCAATTCTAGAATGAAAATAAATTTTTCTCAGCATTTTGAAAGCATTTCTTTATTGTCTTCCAGTTTATCACTGAGATTATTGCTAAATCTAATGCCATTCTGGTTCCTATGATGTTGTAAGCAAACTGTTTCTTGTTTTTTCTTTTTTAGAAGTCCTTGGGATTTCTTTTCTTTGTGCTGGCTATTCTGCAGTTCAATAATAACATACTTGCGTGCCTAATGGATCTTTTTCAGTTTGGAGACTCATGTTCTTCAGGTCTGGGAAATTCCTTATATTAAATCTTTGGTAATTTCTTCCTTGTTAATTTCTTTTTTTTCTCCTTCCTTTTTAACATATTGGAATTGATAGATCATGTAATTTTTTTAAACCTTGTTTTATTGCACTGATCATGTAATTTTAAAAACTTTTTCTATCTCATAGTGTTTTCTTCTGTTCTTTTTCCTGGAGAGGGTCTTGACTTTATCATCCAGCTCTTTAATGTTTTATTTTATCTGTCTATGCAGAGTTAACATAGCAGGCCTGAGAGTGTTACCCTTAGAAAGTTCTGCTTGCAAGGTGGGCCTTTGGCTAGTGTCTGGGACCTTGGATTTTGGAAGGGTTCCCAGCATCCCTCGATAAGAATGGCTCACTGTGCTAAAACTGTACGAATGTGATTTATGCTGAACACCTGATTTCCATCTGTGTCTGGAACTTTGGTACATGCTAGGCAGAGGGTGCCCCCAGTAAAAACCCTGAGCACTGAGTCTCTAGTGAACTTACCTGGTAGATAATATTTCACATGTGTTCTCACAACTCATTGCTGGAGGAACTTAGCAGATAATATTTCACATGTGTTCTTGCAACTCATTGCTGGAGGTACTTAGCATGTGTCCTGTCTTATTCCACTGGGAGAAGACTCCTGGAAGCTTGTGTCTTGTTTCCTCTGGACCTTGCACTTTATCCTTTTGCTGATTTTGCTTTGTATCCTTTTGCTGTAATAAATCATAGCTGTTACTATAACTATTGTCGAGTCATGTGAGTCCTAGTAAACCACTGAGCCTGGGAGTGGTCTTGGGGAATCCTGACACACTGTCATATTTAACTTTCCCAATGTCCTTTACTGTTCTTTATTCTCACTTGATCTCTCTTTTTAAAATAGCATTCGTTAAAATCTTAATGTCATTTAGGATGTTAACAATTAAAATTTTTTGTATGTGAAGTTTTCCTCTCATTCCTGCATTGTCTTTTTTTAAAAAAATAAGGATTTTTTTTAAATTGGGGAATATTGGTGAACAGTGTGTTTTTCCAGGACCCATCAGCTCCAAGTTAAGTCGTTGTCCTTCAATCTAGTTGTGGAGGGTGCAGCTCAGCTCCAAGTCCAGTTGCCATTTTCAATCTGGTTGTGGGGGGGTGCAGCCCACCATCCCATGGGGGAATTGAACCGGTAACCTTGTTGTTACTGTGTTTCCCTGAAAATAAGAGCTAGCCGGACAATCATCTCTAATGTGTCTTTTGGAGCAAAAATTAATATATGACCCGGTCTTATTTTATGATAAGACGGGTGTTATGTAATATAATATGATATAATATATATAATACCGGGTCTGTAATATAATATAATATAATATAACATAATATGATATAATATATATAATACCGGGTCTGTAATATAATATAATATAATATAATATAATACCGGGTCTTATATAAGACCTGGTATACTACAATATAATACCGGGTCTTATATAATGTAATATAATATAATATAGTACAGTATAAGATAATACCGAGTCTAATATAATATAATATAGTATAATAGATATAATATCGGGTCTTATATTAATTTTTGCTCCAAAAGTCGCATTAGAGCTGATTGTCCGGTTAGGTCTTATTTTCGGGGAAACATGGTAAGAGCTTGTGCTCTAACCAACTGAGCCATCCCCTTTTTTTTTAAAGGGGGGCTGCCCCTCCTTTTTTTAAATTAACGTTTATTGGTGTGACAATTGTTAGTAAAGTTACATAGGTTTCAGGCATACAATTCTGTAATACATCATCTATATATCACATTTTGTGTTCACCACCCAGAGTGAGTTCACGTCTTTTTTCTCAGAATTAATTTGTGTGTGTGTTTACTTGGTTCCCTTTCTTTCATTTTAACAGGCCTTTCTTATGCCTGGTGATTCTAGCATGTCTGTTGTCGCTTTCAATATTTACTCTTAAATGTGAGAGAATTGGAAACTTATATGCATGGGCTTTACTATAGATGAGTTGGTGGAAAAGTGGCTTTATTGTTGAAAGCCCTCCAAATGTAGGTCTTTTCTTTGGGCATTCAGTTTCTCCAGGGAAATACTGCCCAGTTGTTGACTTGGGAAAATACCGTACTAGTCTGGTTCCAGGATTCTGAGAGCTAGATGGAAGGAAGAGGCTGGTCGTTTATGGTATGGAGATTTTCACTCAGTTAGGAAGTAAGAGGATTATTGTAGAAATATTATTTTATGGTTCAAGTTTGTAAAATACAGATGAAGGAAATAGTTGATTGTTTTTTTCTCTGAAATCCCTAAACTATAGACTAGATGATGGACTAGGAGGGACCACCTGTTGTTCTTGGACCACAGTTTGAGGCACACTGTGTTAGGTAATAAAGAGGTTGTTGCTAAAGGAGATAGAGAATCCACGTAACCCACTACAGTCGTGCACCGTATAAGGATGTTTCAGTCAGCGACGGACCACATATACAACCGTGGTCCCCACAAGCTTATAATGGAGCGAATGTCATGTAAGAAGTGGAAGACTATGTGGTTCAGGGGGAATTTTTTTCTTCTCTGATGGGAACGATATCTGTGGGGCGTGGCAGAAGATTCCCTCACTTGCAGCACCTCAATTGTGAGTGCAGATTACATCCCAGTCAGTCAGAGGAGCCTGTCTGCCCAGTGCTACACACTCAGGGTGCTACATCCTCCTTCCCAGACCTAACTTGATGGTTTTCAGAGTACATTACTGTAAACTTCTTGTCAAGGACCTGTACAAGGGCACAGGTCCTTAGGAGCTCCCTTCACAAGTAGTAAGTGCCACGGCCACTTTAGTGAAAGCTTTTCTGTGGGGATGTGGAGCCAGTCCCTGTACTTTGGAAATATTTTCAGGTTGTAATGATGTAAAGCACAGATAAGTTTTATTTCTTCCATCCATCCAATGTCAGAGAGAACGCTTTGTGTCAGATAGGGTCAGTGGAACCCAAACCAAATTTCCATAGTCAAAATATTGATCCTTAATGGACCCATAGACACAGAGAATAAGCTGATGGTTACCAAAGGGGAGGGGATGGGGGGAAATATGTGCATTAAAATAGTAGAAAATGTGACAATAGCTAATAGATAGTTTAAAAAAATTGAGTCCTCAGTTCTATACTCTTTCCATGTTAGACACCCTCTTTTTTTTCCTCTGAATACCACAAAGTTCCTTAATCTGACCGTGTCGATGCAGCAGCCCAAACCACATTGCCACGACAATCCCCGGCGTTCCTTTATCTCTCCATCTTGGTTTCTTATTCCTACCCAGCCCCCGGCCACCTTTCACCCCCTCCTGACGGTCACCATCGTGCAGAGCTGTGCCTTCCCCAGCAGTTTCTCCTCAGTATTCCAGTCAGGCCGGTCCTGTTCATGGCGCAGCCCTGGCAGCTTTGATGTTCTTTTCCTGACCCTGTCAGAAGGAAGCAGGGGGAGGGCGTGCGGGACAGTTTATACAGTCTGCAGTCGTGTACAGTATGTCCTAGGCCTTCACGCTCACTCCCTGACTCACCCAGAGCTGTTTCCAGTCCTGTCAGCTCCGTTCGTGGTAAGTGCCCTGTACACGTATTTTTAAAATCTTTTATGCCGTATTTTTATTGTTCTTTTTCTAGGTTTAGGTATGTTTAGATACACAAATACCATTGTGTTATAGTTGCCTGCAGTATGCAGTACAGTAACAGGCCGTGTGTATAGCATACAGCCTCGGTGTGTAGGAGGCTGTACTTTCTAGGTGTGTAAAGTGCACTTTATGATGTTTGCACAACAACAGAATCACCTTATGATGCATTTCTCAGAAGAATGTAGCCCCATTATCAAGTGATGCATGACTGTAGTTCATTCTTTTATTTAGCAAGCATTTATTAATTGCCTTTTAAAATTCTTATCCCTAGGGGATAAAACAGGTTACAAGAAAGATACCTTCCCTGCCCCAATGGAACTTGGCTTCTTGCGTGAGGGATGGATGTTAAACAACTTATCATCTGGTCATTTAATTACAGTTTGTTTGTTTTTTTAATAAATTTTATTGGGGAATATTGGGGGACAGTGTGTTTCTCCAGGGCCCATCAGCTCCAAGTCATTGTCCTTCAATCTGGTTGTGGAGGGCGCAGCTCAGCTCCAAGTCCAGTTGCCATTTTCAATCTTTAGTTGCAGGGGGCGCGGCCCACCATCCCATGTGGGAATTGAACCAGCAACCTTGTTGTTGAGAGCTCGTGCTCTAACCCACTGAGCCTTCCAGCTGTGCCTCCGGAAGCTCAGTGGCAGCTCGTTGTCTTCAATCTACTTGTGGAGGGCGCAGCTCACTGGCCCATGTGGGAATTGAACCGGCAACCCTGTTCAGAGCTCACGCTCTAATGAACTGAGCCATCCGGCCGCCCTAATTACAATTGTTTTTAAGAACCCTAAAAGGGAAGTCACTGAGGCTCACAGAACACGTATGGGAAACCTGCTCTGGGGTCCTGGGATGGCATCTCTGAAAATATGAATCAGGAAGACAGTGGGAGAATGAGAGGAGCGTGGCAGAGAATGAGACTAAGAGATTAATTGGGATAATGGTAATTGTGAGGTTAAATGAAGTGTAGAATGCGGTTAGTGCCTGGCACTTGTGCTCAATAAATGCTAACTAATGATTATATTATTTACAGGAATATTATTATGTTGGATGATCAAGTAGAAGACCGCTAGGATTTAATTTAGTAAGATGCAAGTTTGGTGTCAACAGTACAATAAAACATATCCAAAGAATCACTGAAAAATAAATCCCTTATGGTGTAGAAGTTTTGGTGTTTGAAAAGTATTACAATAAAAGAGATCACGTTTAACTTCTTCACAGTTATATCTGTAGCACCTCACAGAGTGCCTGACACATAGAAAGCTCTCGGTCTTTTTAAAAAAAACACATCTGAAATGGGTACTAGAAATTCTGGGTAACTTAGAGGCTGGAAAAGATAATGTGATTTCACAAAGAAGAAATAATCTACTTTTTTTCCCCCTTACTCAGGCATTCGTTTGGTGGTGCTCCTTCCCTGGAATTATAAATGGCCTGATTAGACTTTAAATATTATTCTTCTAGTGTACCCTTCTGTATGTAGCCAGCAGGGATTGGTTGGGACAAAGTCTTATTTTTCTTCTTTTGGGATCTGTAATTGGTGCCCTCAAGCCTTCCAGCTACGTAAACTCACAATATACTAGTTATCTACTGCTGCAAAACGAATTACTTCAAAATTTAGCCACTTAAAGAACAGACATTTATTATCTCACAGTTTCTGCAGGTCAGGACTGTGAGAGTGGGTCAGCTGGGTGCCTCTGGTTCAGGGTCGTTTTCGAGGTTGCAGTCAAGCTCTTGGCTGGGGTTGCAGGTATCTGAAAGCTTGACTGGTGGGGGAGGATGCACTTCTAATGTCACTTGCCTGATTGTTGGCAGGAGGCCTTAGTACCTTGCCATGTGGACCCCTCCATAGGCCACTTGAGTATCCCCATGATATGGCTCTTGGCTCCAGAGAGGGTGAGGGAGAGGGAGAGGGACAGGGAGAGGGGGGAGAGAGAGAGAGAGAGAGAGAGAGAGAGAGAGACAGAGACAGAGACAGAGACAGAGACAGAGACAGAGACAGAGACAGAGACAGAACGAACAAAGCAATCCAAGATGAAAGCCTCTGCCTTAGATAACCTAATCTCGGAAGAGATGCCTCCTCACTTCTGCCCTATTCTAGTAGTTAGAGTGACCAACCCCTATTACAGTGAGGGAGGGTGACTCTCAGGAGGGTGGCTGTCCCACGCTCCTTTAGTGGGATCAACCTCTTCCAGCCCAGTGTATCAAATGTATTTAGAAGTATAGGCTAATTAAACTAATGCTTGAATAATATTTTTATGTTGTTTTTGTTGTTGATTGTGATTTCCCACATTACTGAGCTCATTTGTTTGGCCATTTTGCTACTCTGTTCTTTTGGTTTTTCCACTTTCCCTCCTTGTCCTTTCTTTATTTCTCAGATTTATTCACAAAATAGTAGCTCGGTGTTTTCATGAGATTATACTTTCAACTTAAAGTTGGGGGTACTACAGATAACTGGGCTAGATATTTATAGGTTGTAGATCCTGTTAGATTCTAAATCTCAGTATCTTATAATAAATATTTCTATACTTATTGTGATACCACCAGCCAGCGGTTTTAAGCCTTTAAGGAAAAGTGAATAAAGTAAATAAATATGTTATTTGTAGGCATATTTGATTTTATTTATATGTGATTGTCATTAGTTATATTTTGTATTCAAAAATAAATGATTGCTAGATTTTAGTACTTATGGATAGGGAACATGGGCCTTCTCTATCAATTAAACTAAGAACCAGGAGATTTTTGTTTGAGTTTAGGGGCAAAATTATTTTGTAGATTTTGGATATACTTTTCCTTCCTGAGTCCTGAGTGTGAGTGTCAGACGTTGGAAACCTGACTGATTGCCAAGGGCAGTACTACCCTCAACCTGTGAAGGACACTTACAAGTTTATGTGGAACTCAGCCACTTTTTCTCTATGGAAATGCTGTTGTAAATAGTACTAGGATCTCTTCCTATCACCATCCCTCTAAAGACTGTTTAACCTATATTGAATTAGAACTGACTCAGAACTTTTCAATCAATTTTTATCTTGAAGCAATCATAAACTTACAGAACAGCTACAAGTAAAGCACAAAGTATATTTTCGTGAACCCTTTGAGTATAAGTTGCTGATGTGATGCCCTAATGCCCCTGAATACTTTAGTATCTTTCCTATAAATAAGAAATGCTACCACGTTGCCCATAACATACCTATGAAAATCAGGAAATGAACATTGATATATTACTACTGCTATGTAAGTCTCAGGCCCCATTCAGGTTTTACCAGTTGTGCGAATATTGTCCTTTATATCCAGAGGATCAAGTCCAGAGTCATATGTTACTTTTAGTTGTTATGTCTCTTTTGGCCCTTTCATTCTGTAACAGTATTTCCTTGACTTTAATGACCTTGACACTTTGGAAGGCTGTATCATCTGGTTATTTTGTAGACTGTCCCGCAGTTTGGATTTGTTTAACACCTCCGCATGATGGCATGTATGTCGTACATTGTGATAGGAAGACCTCTGATGCAGTGCTGTGTTTTCCCCATTTTATCCTACCAGCTGTTACAGTTTAGATCATCCCATTACCGATGGTGCTAACTGATCACTTGTTTAAGATGTGAGCCAACCTTCTCCATTGTAAAGTTACTCTTTTTCCCTTACAAACACACACTTATTATATGAGGGGGCTTAGAGACTAAGTATCCCCTTCCTCATCAAGCTTTAAACTTATTTAAGTATTTATTTCTACTCAACGGATGATAATCTGTTTTATCATTATTTGTTTTCATATTCAGTTTATTTCAGATTTGGCGAGTGAGAACACCTTCAGTCTGGCTTCTTTGTCCTTGTGACATGTCTCCATCTTTCTTTGAGCACTTCCTTTCTTTTTGGCACAACAAAATGTTTCAGGCTTCTCTAAACTTGCCTTGTGGCAGGGCTGGAATTAGCTATTTTTTTAAGGAGCCTTGGTTCCTTTTTATGGAAAATAGTATTTAGAAACCAAGATCTGGGGGCTAGGTGCACTTGTTACTACTGCGTTGTCATTATTTCTAAGTCCTCTAAATGGACAAAGTAAGGGAATATATGTATTCATACCCATCTGTGTGCGTGTGCATATTTACATCAATTTTTAATTTTTTATCTCTACATGTTGAAAACCGTATGTTTACACCATCTCTAATTTTGGTTCAACACCAGAGGGGTCTTTGTCATTTTCTCCTCCTCTTTATTTGTAACATCTTTCTCTGACAGTAAGAAACCTGGATCTTGTTAGTCTTAATATATTTACTTCCTTGATCAGTCACCTTTTATGTAACCAGTCTCATCACTGGCATTCCCCCATCACCGCCTACTCCCCAGCACAGATGCCCTCCTCACTCTGCGTGGGCTCCAACATCCTGGTTATCCCGCAGCCCGAGTGGATGCCCTTGCTCAGGCTCACCTGCCTTACCCTGTGGGGGCATCCTCCTCGTCCCGCTCAGACCCAGCTAGGATGCCTCTCCCCCCACGCAGAAGCCCAGCACAGTTCACCACCCCTTGCTGGGCCCCGCTCTCGTCTCTTCATCCCACTCAGGCATGGCACCTAACTGTGGGCTGTCCTCCTAACGGACACCCTCTCTATCCAGTTTGGGCTCTGACACCCTAAGTGGCCTACTGTCCCATGTAACCTTTCTCCCCCTGCTTGGATTCTAATACCCTGTGTCTGGCCGCCCGCCCTGTGGGAGTCTCTCCTTACCCCATTCATGCTCTGACATCCTTTTCTGGGCTGCCTTCCACAGGTGGGCACCCTCTTCACCATCCCCATCCTCCATTTCCTCCCCGTGAATGCCTTACTCATCCTGCTCCAACTCCTACATCCCTCCTCTTCCCCAAACACACACATGTCTACCTTGCTCTGCCCTTCCTAATGGCTTTTGCATTGAATTATTGTACTGAAGGGAAGGGAGAGCAGGGGAAAGGGAAGAACCAGCATTTTTTATGGGAACAATGTAATCCAAGTTTATGTTTGACAAAAACAAATCTTCCTCTGCCTTGTTAGTAGATATATGGAGAATCTGGCAAGGGCATTTGGGAATCTGCTTTTGGAGCTTCATTAGTGGTTGGGACCACTGGTATGAATAGGTATGAATAGGTCTGGGGCTTCTATGTATAGAAAATTTTGGCTAGTCTTTAAGTTCAGAATAATAGGCAGAGAAGAAACTAAAGCAAGAACTGTTTAGGGAAGGATGAGGTTGAAATTTACTTCTTGGCAAAACTGGTTTAGCTCCATGCTAATCTCCTTGCCCCCAAATATCTTTTGAATATATATGTTAATTATTTAATATCTGTTTTATGAGCTCAGTATTAAACTTCAGAATGGTATCAGTTCCCCTAACTTTAGTCATTCATGCACTATCCATTTAGCCATGTCCTATATAATTTACTTAGCTTTAACAACTTTAAGTTGGCTTACCTTTTTCACTTAGCCTTGTCAAAGGAATAGTGTACGCTTGATGTGCTAATTGTATTTCTTAAATTGCATGTTAAAACTTAAAAAATTTTAAATCCCTTAGATGCCATATAAAGTCATGTTACATATCAGTGGTGTGGAGTCCACTTTGGGAAATGTGTTCATATATCCAGTATAAATATTTGATAACCTTTTTCTGATTTATGTTGTTAGCTGATGTGCCTTTTGGTCCTAGTATGATTTTTTTTTCTAGTTGCTTTATTCCTATAGTATGATTTTTTTTCTCTCATTTAGATGAAAACTTTTATTGAGTGAATTTTAATGTCATTCCCCACCCCCATCATGATCTGAGGGGCCTTTTAGAAACTGGTTAAAGTGTACACAGAAGCAAAAATTTTAGCCTGTGACCTTTTGAAGAATTTTCTGAGTGCAACTAGGAACAAATTTTCCATTGTTCACAGTGCTTTGCTTAATGTTATGCTTTCTCTTTCTTGCTAAATCCTCTTATTTGTTGAAATCTTGTATCTTAAGTAGCTAACAGGTTGTTAATACAGATCATAATTAAAAGGTGATTATTTTTATTCATATAGTTTAAATCCTTTTATATTTCTGTCATAATATCCAAAGATTTATGTATGGTAGCATGAAATGTTTAAAAAAGAGTTTAATTTACTTTTTTTCTCAATTGGGAAAGTAATACGTGCCAATTGAAAATAAGAGGAACTCATAAAATAAAGAAAAAAAAATCTGATTCTTACTTCTTTTGTAGATACAATTACCTTATCTTTTTAAAAAAATTTTGTTGAAGCTTTATTTTTTATTTTACTTAATTTTTAAAAATACCCACTATAGGCATAGTCATTTCTTTATTATGTGTTCTAGTAGTACTTTATTTTGGAAAAATGTAGAGAGTCACAAAAATTGTCCAATTTTATTTTGCACTTTTACCATTATTAGTGAAATGAGCATATTTTCATAGATTTACTGGTCACTCATCTTCTGTGAATTGCATCATATTTCTTCAACAGTTTTAACATTGAATAGTCTGATTAATAGATAATACAACCTTATGTATTAGTTATGTAAACCTTTTGGCTGCTGGTTGTTTGCGTATTCTTTTACTTCCTGTTCCTTGTCTTGTTTTTTTTTGTCAGTGCTGTAAGGTCTTTTTTTTTTTTTTTTCCTTTTTTTTTCTTCAGAATTTAAACATTTTTATATAGGCAAATATACCTGTGTTTTTTTCTTTATGGCTTCTGGATTTGTCTTGCTTAGGAAAATTTGCCTTGCCTCAGTGTTATGAAATTATTTTTTAGTATTTTTCCTAATAGTTTTATGGCTTTATTACTTTCACAGTAGGCTCTTAATGTCTCTCTCTGTCTCTGTCTCTTTCACACACACACACACGCACACACACACACACACATTTTAAAATTTGGTATGAGTTTTTTTTAGATGCATAGCCAGTTGTTCTGGCAATGTTTTATTGACAAATCCATTCTTTTATCACCGATTTGAAATACTACATTTATCATATTAAATTTTTATGTTATATACATACTACTAATTTGCTCTATGACTTCAATTAGTTTATGTTTATAATGTATTGGTTTTGTTATAAGAGCTTAATACTGTTTCAGTACCTGATGCAAATCTTCTCTTGTTGTTTTTCAAAAATTTCTTGGGTATTCTCACAAATTTATTCTTCCAATGAATTTCAGAATCAGCTTGCCATTTTAAATAAATCTATAACATCTCACTATTTCTCCTCTACTGTGTTAGCCTAATTTAAGGTACTATTGTCTCTTACCTAAACAATCTTCTAATACTCAGCAGCAAGAAGGCTCTTTTTAAATACAAAAATCAGATCATGTTACTTCCTTGTTTATGTCCCTTTAATATTTCCTTCCCCTCTTTTCGTTATCTATTGCTGCATAACAAGCTCCTCCAAAGTGTTGTAGCTTAAAACAACCTGTTTGTTTTGCTCACAATTTTTCGAGTCAGAAATTCATGACAAATTCAGCTGGATAGTCACCTTTGTTCCACATGGTGGGGCTAGAATGGCTGGGGCTGGGGAATCCCTTCAAATATGACTTCTTCAGTCACATGTTTGGCACCTCACTGCTTCTTGCCACTCTCTCTACGTGGCATTGCATTCTTCAGAATCTCTCCATGTGGCCTGGGCTTCTCACAGCATGGTGGTCGCAAAGTAATCACACTTTTTACATGGCAGCGGGCTTCCAGGAGGAGGGAAAGAAAAACTGTCAAATCAATTAAAGGCTTTGCCTGGAATTGGCAGTGTCCCTTCTGCCATATTTTATTGGTCAAAACAGTCACAAGACATGCCTAGATGCAAGGGAATGGAAAAATAGCCTCCACTTCTTGAAGGTCTTATTGCAGGAAAGCTTATGGGGTGAGCGATACGGTGACCATATTTGGAAAATATAATCTGTCATATCATCAAAATCAAAATAACTTTGAAGCTCTTAAAATGGCCCATAAGGCTTTCCGTGATCTGACCCACATTTTCATCCCTATATTTTCTTCTTTTGTTCCCTTTGGTTTAGCCACAATGGCCTCTTTGCTAGGCTCTGAATACGCCTCACTCATTCCAACATCAGATCCATTTTACCTGCCACGTCCGCCTAGAACGCTCTTCTTCAGACTGCGTAGGTCTTCCCATGCTCTTACTTCATTTAGGTCTCTGCTCAACTGTTACATCTCCACAGAACTGGCCTAACCACCTTATCTTACGAAGTCTTGGTCACTTACTAACCTGTAATCTTGTATTTTATGTACGTAGATGTTTGTGCTGTTTATGGGAGCCTGCGGGGGCCTGAATACACCTTTCTTCCCTCCCTGGCTTCTGAACAAGTTAAGAATAAAAGAGTAACGATGGAGACCTGAACATATATGAAATATATTTATATTGGTCAGAACAGCAGCTTTGAATTTATTTTGAGTTTGATGGTGTGGCAGATTGTATTTTCCAAATATGGTTACAGTATCTCATTCCACATGCTCTCCTGCTATAAGACGTTGCCATTCTCACATCAAGAAGTGGAGTCTGTTTTTCCATATTCTTGCATCGAGGCAGGTCTGATCAATGTGATGATGTTGGAGACCCACATGAGCCTACTAACTACATGTCAGAATTAGGCAGACTTACTCATCCATCCCAAATACTGTTTTGTTGGTCATTCCCCTCTGCACTGCTAGACCTTTGATCAACGCTTGGCATGCTGACAGAGAGGAAAATTCTTGCACTTTGTAGCAAGCCTGGTTCCAAGTAAAGAATGGTAGAACTGAGTTGTGCGTGCCCAGTTATTCTCATTTTTATCAATCTGACTAACGGGGGGATGAAAGGCAGGGAATAAAGGATGTGTCAAAGATGACTCAGACCTCAGACTTGAGAAACTGGTTGAATCGTGCTACTGTTCACTGAGATAGGACGCATGGTAGGAAGATGATGAATTAAAATTTAGAAACACTAACTTTGAAGTGTCTAAAAGATACCCATGTAGAGATACCAAAGAAGCATTTGGATAACACATTTGAAGATACAGATTTGGTAATAGTATTAGTTTTCTACTGCCTGCAACAAACTACCACGAACATAGTGGCTTAAAAATACACAAAATTATTATCTCACAGTTTTTGTGGATCAGGAATCTGGGTAGCTGAGTTCTCTGCTCAGGCTTGCACCAGCCTGAAATCAAGGTTTTGGTTGGGGGCTGTGAGCTTATCTGAGGCTTGAGGTCATCTCCCAAGCTCACTGTTGTTGGTAGAATTTAGGGTCTCACAGTTGTCAGACTGAGGCCCTCAGCTCCTAGAGGCTGTGTGCTGGGCTTTTCCCACAGTATGGTAGTTTGCTTCTTCAAGACCAACAGAAGGCATTTTTGCTACTTCAAATCACTTATGGCTCAGCTGGTTAGGACAGGCTCATTCAAGATAAGTTCTATGATTAACTCAGAGTCAACTGATTAGAGACCTTAATTGCACCTACAAAGTCCCTTTCACCATATAATAGGGTGTGTGTGGAGAGATTTAGTATAAGGAATTGGCTCACGTGATTTTGGAGGCTGGGAGGTCCCATGATCTGCCATCTGCAAGTCGGAGACTCAGGAAAGCTGGTGATGTAATTCAGTCTGAGTCCACAGGCCTGAGCACCAAGGGAGCTGAAAGTGTAGATTCCAGTCTGGGTTTGAGGGCCTGAGAGTCAGGAGTACTGACGGCAGGAGAAGATCAATATCCCAGCTCAAACAGTCAGGTGGAAGGGACTGATTCTTCCTTTCTCTGCCTTTTTGTTCTATTCAGGCCCTCAATGGATGATGCCCACTAACACTGGGGTCAGGGAGAGGAGCAAACTGCCTTACTGAGTGCAGCTACTCAAATGCTAATTTAATCAGGAAACACTCTCAGAGACACACCCGGAAATGTTTAGCCCAATGTCTGTGTACCTTGTGATTCAATCAGGTAGACACAAAATTAACCATCACAGAGGGATTTGGGGACATTCATGAACTACATTGCAGCCACTACCATCTTCTAAAATCCGCTTTGTCTGGTCTTTCAGGTTTTTTTCCTCCATAATCTTTGTAGATAACATTATGTAATTCTGTAGCTTCTGTTCTGCCCCTCCTGTAAACACCAAAAAATGCTTTCCCTTTTTTATTTAGTATTTCTTTACTATCAAATTTGTCATCTGTTACTAACTGACTAAACAAACTTGGGCATGCCACGTGGTCATTCTACTTTTAGTTGAACCATTTTAAAAAGGAGAAAGCTGGGCTTGGCTTGTTTATTCACAGAGGAACCTCACCAGTGCTCTCCATTCAATTAGTAGGATCCAATACTCAGTAAACATGTGCATGATGCTTTCAATACAAGATGCTACTGTTGAGCAGAGTAGACATGAACTCCTTGGTTTTACAACCTAACTCATTCTCAGATAAACGTAAATAAACATGGTCCCCTTAAAGGATACTTTCTTCTATGAGATTTAGCTATTTGTTGTGCTGTTTGTTACTCCCTCAACTGTAGTTGAGGGTGGTTATCTTACCTGAGTCCGTCTTACTCTGTTTATTCCAGGTTATGCAGCTTTTTTCTCATTTTTGAACAAGCTGCTGCTATTTGCCATTATTGACTAGAGGTCTGGGGCATAGATTTTCTTGGTCTGCTGTTCTCTTAATGCTTGAGTTCAAGGTCTAAGGGAAAGGATCTTGTGTGTTTTATTGCAGACGTTCTCTGAAATAATGTTTAGCTATAAAGAAAAAGCTCTATTTCTGTGACTCATTATTCTGTCTTCTATCGTGCTGGGTAAGGATTTAATTTGGTACATAGAGATTTATGACTTCCAGAAAGAAAGCTGCAAAATTTGAAATTTCCAAAGAATATTAGATTTGCTCTAAATGCTATTAGATATAGAAAATTGGAGCTTGAAATACAAATATAGGTAACAGGTTGATAAATTTTCCCCCCAAATCTCGTGATTTTTCAATGAGAAATAGAGTTTTTTTTAGTCATTTTCAAGTGTGAGCTAACAATTTTGTTTTTTTTTCAGCTTCCAATAAAAACAGGACAGCAGAACACACATACCAAAGTCAGCACTGAACACAATAAGGAATGTCTTATCAATATTTCCAAATACAAGTTTTCTTTGGTTATTAGCGGCCTCACGACTATCTTAAAGAATGTTAACAATATGGTAAGTTTTGGGTCACTGTTCTGTGGGGAAATTTATTTTGGCTTGTTTTTTATTTAAATATTTGGAGCAGTGTATTTTGCAATATAGAAAGTCATTTTCTGTAAACTCTGGGTATAAACATTCACCTTGTTTTGTGGATAAACACAGGCAACCTTTTAACTTTCATGTAAGCTTCGCTTCTTTCCCTTAGATACTTCTCAGATTTGTGACCCTGTCTCCTTCCCATTATTTTTCTGGAATTAGGATTTCATACAAATTTTGTGTCCTGTAGGAATTGATCGTAGTAATCTATTAAAATATTTTCCTTAGCTTCTTATGTGAATATTTACATATTAGATTGTCCCAGTCCTAAGCAGAGGGTAAATAAAATAGGGCCTTGTAGTTCTAAAATGTGAGATTCCTTTTATGAAAAGAGTGTTCTATTTCCTGCCTCCTGTGGCCTGTGACACATTCTATAATAGTTAGACCACCCCTTGTTGAAACAGTTTTCCTCCAATACCAGTTTCCTCAAGTTAGTCCACTGTCAGAGCGTATAATTGCTTCTTTTTTCCCCATTTTATAAAATCTGTTTGCATTCTTAGACTTCAGAGTACTCCAACTGTTCTCTCTCTGTACCTTTGAACACATTTCTCCTGTCTCTTTCAGGTGATTCCTTCCTCCCTCTCAAGTCCTATCTAAAATCTCCTTTATACTCAGTTTCAGATCAGCTGATCTGGATATTTCCTGACTAAATCCAAACTGCTCTTATTGTCTTTAGCACTTATAACCACAACTTGTGTTGTTTGTGTTGAGCTATGAAACTGACTTCTGATTGTAGATTGTGGAAATCTGTTCCATTTTTGTAGTCACATCATCTTTGGGGTGTTTTCTTTTTGAAAAACTGATTAGATAGTACCCAGACTTATACGAAACTGATAAATTGGAGGTGTGAGCAATCATTTGTGTTACAAAGAAATTTTCTCTTTATGGAAAAGAAATCAAAATTTTCTGAAAAAAGCAGGACTTTTAATAAATATATAAAGTGATTTACAGAATACATTTAAGGTTTAGTGGAACTCTTCTGTCGCCCAGTGCGTGGGGCAGAGTGATAGGATTTTACTTATATAATAAGTGGCCATGTTCCCAGTTAGATTGAAAATATTTTAATATTTGGAACCTTCTTTCAAAACAAAAACAGTATTATGATATTGGCATTTATTTAGTACTTACTGAGTAAATTGAATTGTGGAAACCATAGTCTCTTGTTGGTAAATAGTACAGTATTCAATTTAAGGATAGTGAATGCTTAAATGTCACCGTAAGTGGTATACAGTGTTTTTTGCTATAAGAATTTAAACTGATTATTTTGTGGCTTCAGTGTGGTTAAGTGCTCCATTCAAGATTCTGGTAAAGATCTGTACGTGTATGTAAATCTTACATATTTTTAAAGTATAAACCAAAGTCACTACTTTTACTGTTACAAGGCTGATAATGGCAGACTGTAATAAATGCCAGCATTTTTGTTTGCTTGATATTTATTTTGTGTGAGCATTAGGATAAAATCAGAAATAATAGAGTTAAATACATTATAATCTGGAAGATAAAATGGAAGACTATTGATTTTCTTGATCCTTAGACCCTCACTTTTCAGATGTGTGCTGATTGTGGAGAGTAATAACCAACTTTTAGTGTTCTGAATATCTTTTTCTTGTAGAGGATATTTGGAGAAGCTGCTGAAAAAAATTTATATCTCTCTCAGTTGATTATATTGGATACACTGGAAAAATGTCTTGCTGGGGTAAGTAAATCTGTTCTTCAATAAGCAGGTTTCGTGAGTTTAATTTTGAGTTGATCTGATGTACCAAAGTATAGGTGTGGACAAGAACAGTCATATGGATTTTTTTTTTTTTTTTTGGTCTAAGACATGCATATGACTTTTTTTAAAAAAAGATTTTATTGGGGAAGGGGAACAGGACTTTATTGGGAAACAGTGTGTACTTCCAGGACTTTTCTTTTTCCAAGTCAAGTTGTTGTCCTTTCAATCTTAGTTGTAGAGGGTGCCGTTCAGCTTCAAGTTATTGTCCTTTCAGTCTTAGTTGTGGAGGGCGCAGCTCAGCTCCAAGTCCAGTTGCCGTTGCTAGTTGCAGGGGGCTCAGCCCACCATCCCTTGCGGGAGTCAAACCAGCAACCTTGTGGTTGAGAGGACGCGCTCCAACCAACTGAGCCATCTGGGAGCTCAGCGGCAGCTCAGCTCAAGGTGCCATGTTCAATCTTAGTTGCAGGGGGCACTGCCCACCATCCTTTGCGGGACTTGAGGAATCGAACTGGCAACCTTGTGGTTGAGAGCCTGTGCTCCAACCAACTGAGCCATCTGGGAGGCAGCTTAGCTCAATGTGCTGTGTTCAATCTTAGTTGCAGGGGGCGGAGCCCACCATCCCTTGCGGGACTCGAGGAGTTGAGCCAGCAACCTTGTGGTTGAGAGCCCACTGACCCATGTGGGAATCGAACTGGCAGCCTTCAGAATTAGGAGCATGGAGCTCCAACCACCTGAGCCACTGGGCCGGCCCCCCTATGACTTTTTTAAACAGAGCGGATGGAGTGGCATAAATAAGTTTTCAAGAGAAAATTATTTTCTTTTTTGTAAATTAAATAGATTTAAATTTACTTATAAAGTGTTAAGCTTGAGCCACATATATCTCAGGTTTTTTAGAAAAGATTTCATGAAATAAGATTTTATGAAAAAAGGTTTAATGAATTTCTTCATATATTGTTAGGCCTGTGGCATTGCTTAGCTTTGAAAGAACGTGATGCGAAAGACCACCAGTCATCTTGTTTCACCCATATGAATCTGACTTTAGTATTTTACTTTTCATATCTACATAAAAGAAAGCTTAAAAAAATTAAAACCGGGGATGGCCAGTTAGCTCAATTGGTTAGAACACAAAGCTCATAACACCAGGGTTGCTGGTTTGATTCCCACATGGGCCACTGTGAGCTGCGCCCTCCACAACCAGATTGAAACACCTACTTGATTTGGAGCTGATGGGTCCTGGAAAAACACCCTTAAAATAAATAAAAGTTAAAAAATATTAAAACCATGACTGATGGCTGCTATCTTATGAACACTTGTTATTTGTAAATACGAACATACAAAATAGATATGTGGAGGCTCAGTTGAGTACAAAACAGTTGTTTCCTCTAAATAGTTATCTCAGTGTATTTCAACCATGACTTAATTAGAATTTTTTCAAAACTATTTCTTTTGTTTAAAGCAAAGTGTTTCTATACTTCAACAGCCTTAATTCTTCCGGGAACATGGTAGGGGTTTACGTAAATATATAAATTTAGTACCTCCGTTTTAAAAATCTGTCTATTCAGTATGTATTGGAGTTAACTTAATTCTTATATTCTCTCTTCCTTTGGCACATCATTTGTCTTTATTCAGAATTGCTTCTCTTTTCTACATATGTTACAATTGTTCTCTATAGTAAACCTAGATGGAAGGGACCTTGAAATATGTGGACTGATTGTGTGGTTGAGAAGAGAGGGAAGGTCAGAAGTGTTTGGGGGGAGTGATAGAGTAGGGAGTTGGAAAAATAATTACATTCACACAACTGTGTATCTCTTAGGGAAGAGAAGTGTTTAAGACTATAGGCCACAAAGCCTAAGCGTGTTTTAAACTCTTTTAATAACCCTTGGTCATATTCCAAAATTGTGAGACAGAGTTTTAAAGTTTTCTACTTAAATTGAGGGTGAGCGAGTTTTGTTTTAGCTTGGTGCTTTCTATTATTTGTTAAATGCTATTGTTCATTTGTAAAATGGAATAAAAGAGCAGAAGGGCTGTTAAATAGGATGGTGGAATTGTGAAAGTGGACAGTTTTTAAACTTCTCCTGAATCAGTTCTTTGTAGTTGTCTTATTGCTTTGAAGGCAAATACCAGTATGTCAGCTCCTACCATGTTTGAATGGGAGTAGGGTGGTTTATTGCCTCTTAGTTCTACAGCTTTTCTCTATTAACATTTGTAATTGAGAGGTAATGGTAGATGTATTTTGGAAAATGATCACTGATATTATTGGCCCTTGTTTAATTTGATACTCTTTGCAGATAGCTTAATTGAAACTCTAAAAAGTGGGTGTGGTATAACATATAATGCATAAAATATATTATTTTTCTCTTCTCTATCATTGACAATGTATAAGTTTTTTTCATTAAATTTATAATTAAAAAATAATACTATTCACATGAATGAACAATTGTGTTTTCTTGGATTGCCATCAATGATTTTATGGTTGTCTCTTGATTTTCATTTTTACATCAAAGTAAGTTGAAGTAGTTTAAGATGAACGGAAGTACGTGTTTATCATATCAAGTAGTTGAAATAGCTAAATGAAAGTGAACAAGTACTTACCAATATCACATTATGATTAAAATTTTGTGGAATTTAAGGAATCTTAAATACTTTTATTTCTGTATATATTACCATTATTCATAAGATTGAATACTTCTACAATTTTTTATTTATAATTGGAGTTAGTTTAAACATGTGTATTGTTTGGTTAGCCTGTAAATGAGAAATAGGCATTGTCACTCAAATTTTGTAGTTTTTTGTGATATCTGTTTATTTACAGTCCATATATTTCAGTGTATTTGAATCTGAAAGCACTTGGACTTGCAATTACAGAATCAGGCGTAGTGCACAATTATACAGAATGTTGTTCTTTGACATGATGCTTGGTATTACCAAAATTGTCCTTTATATATAGATACTAAAGCCTTTAGATGAAATATTGATGTGGAACAGTATATCTGCAGAATAGCTTATCCATTGCTTGTTTTGTTAATTGTAGAGCTTTATTGACATTAAGCTTATTAAACTTTGTGTCATTCACAGTGAGACCACGTGGCATTATGTACTTCTGATGTGATGTAATATGAACTGTACTGAGTTACCTAAAGTGTTTGACTTCAATGTAATCAGACGTAGGTTTAGGTTCTACCTTACAGAAAATACAGTAACTAGAAGAACAAGTTAAGTTACACCACTAAGGAATAATCAAATCAACAATATGGAACTTTTATAAGACAACTGGCCCATTTTCTTTAAAATACCAATGTTACAGAAAGTAAAACTGGTGTCCTATAGAGTGGTGGGGGATAGTTTTAGAATAAGGAGACTAAAGGATTAGAATAAAGAGACTAAAGGAACATAACAATCATGCTGTAATCTATGACACTTTTTGAAGCTATGAAAGACGTTTTGGGAGCAGTTGGAAAAATTTGAATGCAGATTGGGTATTAGTTGATAAAAGGGAATTGATTATTGTTCCTTGGCGTGATGATCAGTTGAAGTTGTACTGGAGAATGGCCTTATTTTTAAGAGATGTTGGAGTATGTAGGGGTAAAGTATTACCGTGTTTCCTGAAAATAAGACCTAGCCGGACCATCAGCTCTAATGCGTCTTTTGGAGCAAAAATTAATGTAAGACCAGTCTTATATTATCGTAAAATAAGACCAGGTCTTACATTAATTTTTGCTCCAAAAGACGCATTAGAGCTGATGGTCCGGCTAGGTCTTATTTTCAGGGAAACACGGTATGGTGTTTCTAACTTACTTTGAAATGGTTCAACCAAAACAAAATTATTTGTAATAAGTAACATCTATCTGTTTTGGTCAATCTCTTCAAGAAAGGTGGGTGTGATTGCCCATCCGGGAATTTATTTGGCTATTGAGACAAATGACACAATACACTCACTAATTAATATGAGTAATGTTTATTTAGAGCTCACAACAAACTGGGGATTCCCAGGAGGGGAAGGGCTTATGTGGGGATTTGATGAACAGGGAACAGGCAGGAGTGGGTGTGGGAGGCTAAAGAAGATGGATGGGGGACTGGACTTTTAGTGTGATTAAGACGTGAAAGATGGAACAATCTTTACTAGACTAGCTACAGATAGATATAGTAAACATGATGAAGTATTAACAATTATTGAATCTAGGTGATGAGTATAAATATGGGTGTTCATTATTCTATTTCAACTCTGTATATTTGAAAATTTTCATACTAGAAAATATTTACATGTAAATTGAAGAAAGTTTTAGAATTATGTGATTATTTCTATTTCAGCAACCAAAGGACACAATGAGATTAGATGAAACAATGCTGGTCAAACAGTTGCTTCCAGAAATCTGCCATTTTCTTCACACCTGTCGTGAAGGAAACCAACATGCAGCTGAACTTCGGAATTCTGCCTCTGGGGTTTTGTTTTCTCTCAGCTGCAACAACTTCAATGCGGTCTTTAGTCGCATTTCCACCAGGTTAGTGTATAAATCTACATAGGACTGTTGCAAATAATATAAATTTTAGAAGACTTTCTTTAGTCTACATGAAAATAAAAAGTTGACAGAAATGAATTTGACCTGGGCTTTTGTAGAAATTTTACACATTGATTTCTTAAATTTGTATTATGTAACATTGTGATATTGATATGTACAATTAAATGTGAGTACTGTTATAAACTTGAAAGTCTAAATTTTAGGAAAAAATGTCACCCATGACCAGGGTTTTTTTTTTTTTTTTTTTTTTTCTTTAACACTATGAATTTTTGGTTTGGCTTTTTAATATATTACTTCTTTAAATGAAATTAGCCAATCAGATAGAATAATTGACAAGAGTAGTAAGAATTCTAATGATCTCACAGCTCTGCTCCTTATCATAAGATCCTAAGTTACCAAAAAAAAACCCCCAAAAAACCAAAAAAACAACCCAAAACTAAAAAGAAACCCAGAAATATGGAAGTGAGTAATTTCAAAGTAGAAATTTCCAGAAAGTGGACTGTGTTTTAAGTGTATGAACTGTAAAAGCTCCCATTTGTTGAACATTTACAGCATATGCTGTGGTGTTTTATTCTCATAGTATCCCTGAAATGTAGGTGATACTTCCCCCATTTTACAGGTAAGCAAACTGCTGTATTTTGCCATGTGTGATGCACTCCCATGTAAAATGCGCACCCACATTTTTGGCCCAAACTTTCAGAGAAAAATATCTTTCATTTTAATTTAATTTTTTAATTCAAAGTTTTATTTGTTTACATTTAGGTACTTGTTTTTTGTCTTATAAAGGTATTTTAGCATTTAGTTTTTAACATGTTATGGTACAAGAAATTTTATGTACCAAATAATTACAAAACACAAGAACAGATACAAGGTACAAGAAATTTTATGTATCCATAACAAATTTACGATATTTATGCATCATTGAAGGCCAAGAACTCTTCGTTGTTGCAAGTTCATTTCAAGTTCAACAAAACCTATTATCGTATTCCAGGGTGTTATTTTGTATACAGATAACGTTATTGATTTCTGGAGTCACACTTTTAACTCATAAAGCATAAATAAAAGAATTAAAAACATTTATATAGATACGGAATTAGTATTACCCATGTATAATGCACATCCTTTTTTCCCCCTCACAAATTTGGGCTAAAAAGTGCGCATTATACACAGCAAAATACAGTAATACCCAAAGAAGATATCAAGATGATAGGCCAAAATGGAGGTCCCAAAATTTCTAAGTCAGACTGGCTCCAGAGTCTATTAGTTTTATTATACCGGATTTGCTGCTTCCCTGTAGGTCTATTTTAGCCACCTTTTGGTGAAATCCTTTTTTATAATGTACTGCTGTGCTTTAAAATTATATGATAAATATAATTTGAGCTTTCATTGATGATTGAAAATCATTATGTGGTCATCAGTTGTGATATGCTACGGAGAAATCGGCATAGTCAGTGCTCTATGGAATAGAATTATAACTGACAATGGCAAGTAACTCTGGAACTTGCTTTCGTGCAAATGATTTGCCTTTCTTATGAAAGTAGAGTCAAATGGGTCCTTAATTATGACCCAGTAGGAAGTATAAATCACTGAGTGTTCAGTGAATCAAAGAATAATACAGAATAGAGAAAAAGATTCCTTTTTGCTCGTTGGTATCTGCATCTTTTGACTTGTCTGTTGTGGGAACAGTGGACTTCTATAAGCAGATTCATTTATTCTCCTGCTGTTTTCCCACAGGTGTGAATGAGAATATGCATCATAATTTGAGAATTTGTGCTATAGTGTTTTGGGGGAATTGGCTAACTTCAAAATCCTGCAGTCTTTTTAATAAAAAATGGCATTTCTATAATCATGATGCCAGGCAATAATATTCTTCAACCTCTCATCAGAACTCTGGGTGCAAATAAAATTAAATTGTTACTTAACGGCATAATATGATTGGTAATGTTTGTAATGTTTATACAATATACAGTGTTTTCATGAAATCTTTTGAGTGATAACATTTCGTATTCTGAGGAATAATATACTCTTTGAAGCAGCAAGGTAACAATCACCTAGGGACTAGGAGTGCAAAAATTATAAAAAACAAAACCCCTTCTTTGTTTAGGTGACTACTAGACCAGCCTTACTGTGTGCAATAATCTTACGTTGAAGGTAGGAAAAGAATACAGTGTTTTTTAGTCTATCCAAGCATGAGTTGCTTTATAAAACACAGCAAATTGTTCCCCCTTTTAAAACTCGAGAAATTTTCTAGGCACCTAAGGTCTTATTTTGCAGCATTAGCACACGTAAAAATAGACAACTTTTGTGTATTTCCTGAATCTAGTTCACTGTTTCCAGAATAGAAGTTGTGTCTCCAGAATAAGCCAGTTTCTTTAGCTTTCTGAGGACAGACTGCTCAGAAATGGGATCTATGAAATACGTGTTTCAGACAACTGCATTTGCTCTTTCATTTAGCTTGTGCCAGAAATAGGAGCTGATCTTGTTAGAGGACCACTCACCTATAAAACCATTATAATGGTTTACTTTAGATGGAGAGATCTTATGACATTGCTCTTATAGCATTAGGTGATTTAAAATATGCAAGTGACTAGAATGGCAGTTCTTTTCTAAAGATTGATTTTATATCTCATATCTAATAGGTGAATCAATATCATGAAAATTAATTGTGTGAGACCATTCTACTTGTCTACAAATGTTTCTCTATTAGGATTAACATTAGCTTTTGATATTTCTGACCTTTGCTTTTCTTTAAGGGAATGTAGGCTACAGATCTTAAGCTAACTTTATTATTCTGCCAAAGTATACCATGTTCTGTGGCTTATGGTACTCTTTCATGGAGAGGATTAGCTGCTTTCTCCACAGAATTACTGTATAACTGCACTAGATCTAATTGTTTTTTAGTGGGAGGGCCCTGCAGAGTATCTAATTTGGCATACTACCAGAAGCAGAACACCCAGTGACTTTAAAAGTTGTATTTGATTCTTTTATTATACAAATCTGCTGGGTTTTTTTTTTAATGGTTTCTTATTCTTTTTAATAGTTTTAAATTTCTTGTATATCTCTCATCATTTAAAACATACTTATATTCTCCTTAAAACTGTTAAATGATCTCATGTATTTATGTGTGCCATCTCTTCTTCAGAGTGAATTATTTCCCCTCTGTTTTATAAACTCTGATTACAAATTCACCTCTAGTGCAGTCTGCATTTTCTTTGGGAATCTCTTGCAATTGCGTTTGCCAAGTGCCCAGCTCTGGAAATATTTTTTTGTGTGAATTTCTCATCCCCAGATTGTATGGGTGTATAACTGTGGACCTCAAACCCTTATGAGGTAATAGCCCTGGGTGACTTTCACCCCTACTGTAGGCTTAGACAGCAGACAAACTGCTTGTGCTGGTAGCTATTCCCCTCCACCTCCCTCCCCTACTCCCTCCATTCCTCCCTTTCCCCTACCTCTCTCTCCCTCCTTCTCTGCCTTCCTTCCTTCATTTCCTGCTGTCTCTCTTTTTTTAGGGAGTGCATAGCTCTTTCTAGTCATGTTTTATACAAGGCCCCAGTTCTTCTCCCTGCATCATTACGGTACAAGGCTTTGCATCCAGCCTCATGTGGACACATGCCCCAAACCCTTTAGATTAAGGAGAGAAAGAAACCTAACCATCCTCACCCTTCCTTTATTGCAAGGCCAGACCCTGTCTTCAAAACCATCCCTGGTTTTCAGTTTCCTTTTCATTTTTGGACCTGGGTGGGTGGGTGGGTAGTGTTTGTTTCACTTTATTACTTGTACTATGCATTTTAAATATCTTTCCGTTGTTCAGTTTTACATGGTCTTTCTAGATGTTTTAGTAGTCGGTTTTCCACTTCATTTCTTTTGCTCAAACTCTTGAGTTCTCTGCTTCAGAAATGATGTTTAAGCTTCACAAAATACCCCTTCCCTATGGAAATAACTGACTATAAGAGGAATTAAACTTTCCTTCCATTTTTCATAGCCACAAGAATCAGCTTTTCAAAAGTTGGCGTTGCTGATTTATTAAGTTGTATTTCCTTAGGAGTCATATTCCATATTTTTGGGCTCTGTGCAGCAGCTGTGGAATTTTTAGCATGTAAATCAGTATTGAGGACCTTCTTGTTCCCAGTGTGTACTGCTAAGCTTTTCTCACCCTGATGATATGAAGAGCTTTAGTGTAAGTGCTTAGAATAATTTTAATGTTAGCTATACATCTGTAGGATAAAGCAAGTGGAAGAATTTGAGAAGGAAGGAATAGGGTTGATTTTATTTTTAGCAACTGAAGGTTCAGTGTGATGATTCATATCAGTTTTAAACTGCACTAAAATGGTTACAATTAGAGTTAATATTATGAATAAGAGCATGTAATATTTGTGCCTGTTCACCATCTCTCTTTCTCTCTGCATTTATGAAAGTTAGTAATTCCGTTTTGCTTACATTTTTTGATATTTATTAATTGAAATGACTCTGCCTCATTAGGGAGCACAATTCAATAGATCAGCAATATCAGGTTTTGAGAAAGTAATCTTTATGGGTGTTAGTGAAAAACGGAAGAAAACTTTAACCTCTTTCACTTAGACTTAAGTGAATTTTTATTATCAGTTGTAAAAATCTTTATTTTTGTTGTGTTAAATTTTTCTACATTTGTGATAATTTCATATTTAATATAAGGGACATTTTGGGTTTAGGAATATTCTTAATCTTAAAAGCTTAAGTTCTGTGAGGGAGGGACGTTACTCAAATAATCACATAAACACATGTACAGACTATGAGAAGTGCAATGAAACAAGGCTTATTCATTTTTCTCAGTACAAAGTAAATGTATCCTGTACATGTAGATCAAATATGGTATTTATCTAATATAATCTGCAGGGCATATGTTCCAAGGCCCCCAGGAGAGGCCTGGCACCACGGATGGTGGCAAATCCTTCATGTGCTATGTT
The DNA here is from genome assembly GCF_036562045.2 of Rhinolophus sinicus. Taxonomy (NCBI): domain Eukaryota; kingdom Metazoa; phylum Chordata; class Mammalia; order Chiroptera; family Rhinolophidae; genus Rhinolophus; species Rhinolophus sinicus. The sequence goes on from NC_133764.1 coordinate 18,833,651, forward strand.
TTTTCTATACGTACACACCTTTTCACTTAAAGGAATCACTTTACGGCTTCTCTTTGGCACATCCAAATTGCCAGCATCACTACTTAGGCACTTTAGGGCCATTACTAAGTAAATAAGGGTTCCTTAAACACAAGCACTGTGATACCATGATGGCTGGTGGGATAACTGAAATGGATGCTGAGTATCAGGCAGGGGACAGGTACTATGTACAACATGGCTATGCTGGACAAACGGGTGATTTACTTCCCAGGTCGGACAGAGCAGACGGCATGGGATTTCATCATGCTACTCATGATGGACACTTAGGAATTGTTTATTTCTGGAATTTTCCAATGTAATTTTTTTGGACTGTGGTCAACCTTGGGTATCAGCAGAAAGCAAAACCACTGCTAATAGGGGACTACAGTATCATTCGTGTTTCTGAAGTCTCGTTGATGGGAATAGAAGTTAATAAAATTTATCTTTATTTTACTTATAATTTGAATTTTTTAGAAATTTTTACTATAGAAAAAAAATTAAAATATACATAGAATGGTATTTCAACTACCCTTGCATCTCTCACTCTGCTTCAGCAGCTATCAGCATGTTGTGATTTTTGAAAAAAGTTGTATCTATTTAAAGTGTACGACATGACTTGATATAAATATGCATAGTGAAGTTAACTGGATTATCATGGTTTCTTTAATCATGTTCCCTAAATTTTGTTATCTTCCTTTCGATTTTCATAAGAAATATTTTTATTTTTATACGTGTGTGTTTTATAAACTCATCATTGGGGTGAGAAGAACCTGTTCAATTCAGAATTTTGGAATATCCTAGGACTTACGTTGATAAATTATTTTTGGTTTTTACTTTTCAGGTTACAGGAATTGACTGTTTGTTCAGAAGACAATGTTGATGTTCATGATATAGAATTGTTACAATATATCAACGTGGATTGTGCAAAATTAAAACGACTCTTGAAGGGTACGTTTACATGTATGATCTATCGGAAATTAATCACTGTGTGTGAAAACCCAGTATTTTGAATGTACTAATTGTGTTGAGCTACAACATTAGAGTGGATTTTATAATGCAAATGTCCCTGTGAAATGAACAATAATACACTGATGGTTCAACCAATTTTGAACCTTTGAAAACACTACAACAGAGAAAATGAGTATCTTAAATCTTGGCAGTGGAAAATTTTGTTCAACTACAATTTTTGCTTTTAATAAAGAGAATAAAAAAAAGAGGATATAAGGGTGATGTTTAATTTTTTTAGAATTTCATCTCTGAAGGATACCCATAGGTTATTGAAGTTATCTGTTTAGCTATTGTAGTGCTTAAAGCAGCTAGTGTAGCAGGATGACAAAGTTTCACTTCAGAAGATGAAGGAACCAGAAGATTGTGATCTTATGAGAGGAGGAATTGAGTCAGGAATCTCATTTCTAACATTTCTGTTTTCAGCTCTGTTAGTGACTGACTTTGCAGCATTACAAAGTTTCTTACGCTTTCAGTGCCTAGTTTTGCTTCCTTGTAGAACATGTCAATAGTAGTCCTACATGGGAATATTTTAATGCCTAATGTGTGATTTTAAATGTTTGGAAAGTGCTTTTTATGATTAGGTTGATTGAAATAAACTATCAGAAAGAATTGAGAGGTTTTTTTTTGTGGTAAGCAGGGAAGTGTTAATATAAATCAAATATCAATGAGCATTGTTAATAAACATTGAGTACAAATACCTAACTTCATTTTACAAAAATTGTGTTTTAGTTTTATGTAATATTGGATCCCGGCTAACTTAAACATGGAACCTTATATGATTCACACTTGTTTTTATTTTACTTTGTATATTGATTAAGGAATTGTCAATAGTGTTTTTAATGTTTGACCTAAACGGAGATTTAGTTATATTAACTTTGAAAACCTCAACAGTTCTGCAGTGTAATTTTCAAAATACATTGTTTAGTTTTCTTAACATTTGCTTTAAACTCAATAAGTAGTTCACCAAAGATGTAAAAAGGCTATATCTATATGTATGAATGCTATAAAGCTGTGTTCTATCTATATTACCCTTGTTCCCCATGTTTAACTTTAGGTCATTAGCCTTATAAAACCAAACAACAATTATATCACTTTCTAGTAACTTTAATAAAGGAAACAATGGATTATTTTATCTATTACATCAAAATATGGACAAATATTCAGCAATTATTTTAGATTATAAGGAACTACCACTCAATTCATAGTTGAAATTTCAAGATTTTAATCTCTCATGAAACACTGACAAATTAAGGATGTGATTGTCCGTGAGTGGCAGAACCACGGATGATGTTTTATCTTTCCCTTAGACTATTGTTTATGTCTTGAATTTTCTACAATGACCATGTGTTTTATGCTTTTTTAAAAAGCGAGCCCTTATTAAAAACAAAAGGAAAAAAACTCACAACAACCTTTGAAGTTCAAGGCATATTTTCTTTTTATTGAGTTTTGTTTTTAGTTGACTCAGCCAGTGAGTATTTGGTTTACATTAATTGTCTTTACCTTTACATTGCTTACAAATAATACTGGAACAAAAGTCTGCATGTGAAAGGAAAGGTTTTTTTTATTAGTAGCTCTGAATTAGTAGCTCTAAATAATTAACCTAGGGTTAATTTTAAAACTTTTTTTCCCTCCAGAAACAGCATTTAAATTTAAAGCCCTAAAGAAGGTTGCACAGTTAGCAGTTATAAATAGCCTGGAAAAAGTAAGTTATAACCTCTTTGGTATTAAAGTTTTGTTAATTTTTGGCTATAAATGTTGCTGTCTTTAGTATTTCGAATCAAAAAGTCATGACTTGAGTGATTATGCCACATTAATTTTTAGGAAGAATGCATTGCAATATTCTTACAAAGGAAATTAGAAGTTTTTGATATAATTGGAGCCGTATGACACTTTATTTACTATGTTAAAAAGATATCCCTGCTTTCAGATACAAACATATGTTTTATTATTTGTAGGCATTTTGGAACTGGGTAGAAAATTATCCAGATGAATTTACAAAGCTATACCAGATTCCACAGACTGATATGGCTGGTAAGAATAAGATTTTTTTTTTTTCTCTTTTAAACTCCTACTCTTTCTAAGTTATTTTTGTTATTAGGGTGTTTTTACATCCTTTCCACTGATGTCAAATAGGAAATATTTTTCTCTTATATTTCTAATTATCCTCAACTCTTTTCCTTTTATTTGAACAAATAGATAAAAACGTTAGAAACAAAGGACTAATCTTTCATTAGAGTTGGGCATTGGGTATTTGATGCCTTTTGTTGTAGAGAAGCACTTTTTTGTGCTCTGAGGCTTTATTTTGTATTTTGAGTGATATGTATAAAGTGGTAATATCCTTACCTAGAATTCTCGAGAAACAACTGCAAGGCAGAGAACATAGACTCCTGGAGAGCTTTGGTCATTCCCTTTGGGAAGTCTCTGTTCCTTGGGTATATCACACTTTGCAGTAAGACCCTGCACATTGAGACTAAGTGTAAGTTTGGACGTTCTAAAATGTGGGTTTTTCTAGGCTGGATCAAAATAGTTCTTCTAATACATGGACAATGTAACATTGCTTGTCTGCTTATCTGCATGAATTCATTTAATTGTTTAAGTGAACTTCCAAGTTTATCTTTTAAAAATGTGGCCTTTGGATATTTGGATCATGCCAGCTTTTAATGCCAGAGATTGTCTTCTCATCTAATAATCTCATTTAATATTTATATTTCTCACATAGAGTGTGCAGAAAAGCTGTTTGACTTGGTGGATGGTTTTGCTGAAAGCACCAAACGTAAAGCAGCAGTTTGGCCCCTACAAATCATTCTTCTTATCTTGTGTCCAGAAATAATCCAGGATATATCCAAGGATGTGGTTATTGAAAACAACATGAATAAGGTGAGGAGGGCAAAATTATTTCCATATGTCCAGATGTGAAGCAGTTTATTTTACTCAAGGTTTGTATTACTTTAAACATAGCATTCTGTAAGCACAGTATTTCAGGGGACCATTTCTAATTACAGTCATTTTAGGTCTCTATGTTTGCTGACCTTAGCTGAGACATATTCACACATAAATTTATTTGGAGGGAAAATAAGTGATACCACTCATTAATTAAAGATTTAAAACAATCCCTGGTTTCATTCTTTTACCAGAGAAGACTAAATGGTACTTCTGTCAATGTTAAACATAATTCCTCTTATAATCACTGCAAAGGTTGCCCTGCTTGAATTCATCACTTTTGTGGCGTATTTGCATGTACTTAGGTGTGTATCCACTTGGTGTTGATGAAATTGTCTGGTAACTCTTTTTAGGTATTTTAGAACATTTTCCACAGCTTTTTATTAGGAAGGCAGAATACCACATGTGCCATCTAAAGTGAAATTGGCACCATAACAACTGGTAATACTAAGGGGTGCTTATAAGATTAATACCTGGGTATTAATCTTACATTTTAATTGAATTTCTGTATGCAGTTTATTTTGCTAATACATTTTTTTCCAACTTTGGGAGAAATACTCTTAGCTGACTAAACATAAAATGGGCTCCTGCATGTTTTGCCGATGGATGGAGAGGTTCAAAATCAGCTGAATGATTCAATGCTTTATAGAAATATAAGATAGGGAATTTATGCATTGATGTGTAAATAAATGAACTAGGTAATCTTTGAGAGTCTGTGATGCTGTGGTACTCCATTTGGGTCTATATCCCAACTTTTCCATTGTGAGGACACCGTCTTTCATGTTAGATTGTTTTGGAGCTCTTCAAAATAGTAATTTTCTTTTTGTTTTTGTTTATTGGGAAAATAAACGTAGGTAAAAAGCTGCTATAAATTCAGTAGTCCTCTTAAGTGAATTTGTATTTTAATAATCAACGATATCTTTGCAAATGTTTATTGGTCATTTGTGTATCTTCTGTGAATTTCTCATTTTTCATTGACTTGTTTGTCTTCTATTGAGATTTGTGTGTGGGGGGGTGTATACTTTTTACTTGGTTTCTTCTTGTAAACTTTGTTTTATGGGTTTTTGTTTTTGCTGTTAAGATATTTTAAAATTGTATGTAGTCTTGCTTTTTTGTGTCTCCTAGCTTTTTTGGTCAGACTTCTACCCAAGATTTTATTTACTTATTTTATTGAGATGCAATTCACATGCCATAAAATTTAGCCTTTTAGAGTGTACAAATCAGGGGTTTTAGAATATTCACAAGTTGTGCAACCATCACCATATCTAATTCCAGAATATTTTTATCATCACGTAAAGAAACCTCATACCCATCAGCAGTCACTCTTTATTTCCCTCTCACCGCAGCCTCTGGCAACCACGAATCTGCTTTCTGTTTCTGTGAATTTGCCCGTTCTGGACATTTCATGTAAATGGAATCATATAATATGTGACCTTTGTGTCGGAAACTTCCCAAGATTTTTGAAATACTCTTTTATATTTTTCTCTAGTACTTTTCTAGGTTAGAAAATTTAGATTTTTAAATCTTTCTGAATTTTAAAAAAGTATTATTTATTTTTTATGTATTCGTACTCTTTTCTAGTCACTTTCTTATGAGCCAGCCAGTATTAGTGGTTGACATGTATCCTTCCATTCATATCTACTTGTTCATACAAACATTCAAATCAAAATATACCTATATACGGGGTTGGGGGGCAGGATGAAAACAGTGAAGGGATTAAGGAATACAAGTTGGTAGTTCCAAAATAGTCATGAGGATGTAAAGTAAAGCACAGGGAATATAGTCAGTGATATGGTAATAACCATATATAGTGCCAGGTGGGTACTAGACTAGTCAGGGTATCACTTCTTAAATTATATAAATGTCTAACCACTATGCTGTACACCTGAAATTAATATAAAATAATATTGACTGTCAACTGTAATTGAAAAATTAAAAAGGGGGGAAGGTGAAGGGGAATAAGAAGTTAAAGTTTCCAGGTACAAAACAGTTAAATCATGGGGATTTAATGTACAGCATTAGAAATATAGTCAATAATATTGTACCTTGTGATAGCATGGTACTGTATCAGATGGTTGCTGGAGTTATCATGGCAATCACTTCTTTAGGTATATAAACGTTGAATAACTACGATGTACACCTGAAATTAGTATAATATTGTATGTTACCTATATTTTAATAAAAATCTTTAAAAAACCAAAATACACGTATGTAGGGTAGTGGTTGATTCCCCCCCCACCCCCATTTTTCCTGTTCTCTATTTCATTTATCTTTGCTCCAATCTTTATTATTTCCTTCCTTCTCCTAGCTTCGGGTTTAGTTTGTTCTTTTTCTAGTTTCTGAAGGTATACAGTTAGGTTATTGATTTGAGAGCTTCCTTCTTTTTTAGTGTGAGGGTTTCTGAGTATAAATTCTTAGCACTACTTTCACTATATCCCATACGTTTATAGTATGTTGTGTTTTCACTTTGATTTGTCTCAAGGTATTTTCTAATTTCCCTTGTGATTTTTTTTTTTCTTTAACCAATGATGTTTAATTTTCACCTATTTGTGAATTTTCCAGTTTTCCTTCTGCTGTTGGGATTTCTAGTTTCATTTCATTGTGATCAGAAAAGATATTTTGTATGATTTCAGTCTTTTACATTTTTTTTAAGACTTATTTTGTTGCCTAACATATGGGCTAACGTGGAGATTGTTCCGTGTGTACTTTAGAAGAATGTATATTCTGCTGTTGTTTGGTGAGTTTAGCTTTTGGTATGTTATATTTGAGAATATGTGTATGTGGAAAAGTGAGGTTTTCATTTAGGAGAAAAGCCAAGGTGAGAAATTTGTTAGTGCAAAGAGGCTGGAGATCACAAGAATGTGAAGAGAATTTAGAGCAACAGGACAGCCTTAATTATACTCTTAGTTATTAGGAGGCTGAAGGTTGAATGTAGCCTGGAGTTTTAGATAAGGAGGAACAGTTTGACATTGACCATAACCCAGACAATATATTATTTAGAAATGAAAGATAATGTAAAAAAAGAGACTACGATCAGCTGATTTCAGGGTTGAGAAGTCAACCACCTTATTTGAGAAGGACTGTTTCTTCGGTTCCTTCAATAAGTCAACAGAGAACATGAAGAACAGATTCTGGTTTTTTGGATTTGAGACACAGTGAAATGATGACATCCACTTAAATCGAGAAGTTAAAAACCATAAACACCAATTACGTATTTTTAGAGTATGGTTTTTAGAGGCTGATAATTTGCTCCTTTATCAGATAAATCTGGCATCTGAGACACTTCATATTTTTGCTGTATTTGAATTTTGTAGAAGTTGTTTCTGGACAGTCTACGAAAAGCGCTTGCTGGCCATGGAGGAAGCAGGCAGCTGACCGAAAGTGCTGCTATCGCCTGTGTCAAGCTGTGTAAGGCGAGCACTTACATCAACTGGGAGGATAACTCCGTCATATTCCTGCTGGTTCAGTCCATGGTGGTGGACCTGAAGGTAACATGCTTATCATTTCTTTACCACGAACTTGAAGGAAATTACATGAGCCTTGCGCAGTGGCAGTATCAGAGCCAATGAGGTTTATCCGAGGTGTGGTTATTGCTAATTGAAAAGTACATGAAAATAAATTTCAAGTAGAAGCGTTCAATTAGGTAGGTAGGTCATTGTCGAAGATCACTGCTAACTAACACTGAAGTTCGAGTCTTCTCTCATGATAAGTTCCTAGGACTTGCATTTGCTGTTAGTCTTTCAGGCTAAATAAAGTGGCGTAGCGTAGGAAGAAAACACATAATCAACCAGTTTTCTTAAATTAGCATAAGTATTCAGACTTGGCTTTAAAATAATGCAGAAAGTAAGACCTGAAAGGAATCACATATGATACAGTAAGAATTTTATCAGACTGATGACCTCCAGCGTTCATGTTTTGTGCTTCTTCTGGCACCTGAGTGTTCCTGGCATCTGTGCGGATGATGTCTTACTGTTATTAAATATTAATAAAAGAAACCCTGCATGACTGTTTAAAGGCTTTTGTTTCCTTTTGGGATTTTCATAGAACCTGCTTTTTAATCCAAGTAAACCATTCTCAAGAGGCAGTCAGCCTGCAGATGTGGATCTAATGATTGACTGCCTTGTTTCTTGCTTTCGTATAAGCCCTCACAACAACCAACACTTCAAGGTGAGAACGTTGATTTTTATCCAGTTCTATTTACTGGTGCTGCTCATCCTTATAAATGTGAAAAGACTAGAGAGATGAGTACGTTACACTTGTATTGGTATTTCCCAATATTGTATATCAATGTTAATTTTAAGACCTTAAAAAATTTGTTCTATTTTTTTAAAATTTCTTTTTGTTTTTCTTTTGTCCTTATTTGTGTTACTGAATATTTTTCTCATAGAAATAATCTGTTGTTTTCTTTCCCCTGTAGATCTGCCTGGCTCAGAATTCCCCTTCTACATTTCATTATGTGCTGGTAAATTCACTCCATCGAATCATCACCAATGTAAGTCCAAAAGGTATTGCTAAATTACTTTTAACTTTTTTTTCTTTCTTTAAATTTACTTTTAAGGAAGACTTTCTTGGTTTATAAAAGGTTCTGAACTTAAGATGTGCGATATAGAAAGATTTCTCACAGGTGGTTATTTCTATCTAGTAACTTATATACAATTGTATTTTTCATATTCAGTCTTGACCTGAGGGCCCTTGTTGAGGAAGGTAGAGTTAATAGGATCCTTTGGAAAGGTTAAACCTAAAACATTTTGTTTGGATCCAAAGTCCTTGAGAACAGTGCCAATGAAAATATAATTTAACATTTTCAACCCGTAGCTCATCACATATCATTTTAATATTCGTAGTTCTTTCCCAGCATTCGATATGTTCTGACTTGTCACCTTAACATTTAAATTCAAGTAGTAGCTATTTATGTTGTATCCCAGCCTGGTACATTTAAAAAATCATGAGATTAGATTTGATTGTACCTTTTAGTTTTCCTTAAACAAATGAAATATTAACACACTTAAACAGAGGTGTTCACATGTTACAAAACCATATCAGACAAAATAAGCGAATACATTTAAAGGTACTTGTGAAACCTTCAGCTCTGATGTGAGTACATTCAATAGAAAGTTGGTGAAACCTTATCAGATTTGGACCATGGATTCAAAAAATTCTGTTCTCATTATGAACAATCACATTTTGAAGGTTCTTCAGTGTTATTTACCACAGTTCCACTTTATCACTTATTCACACTTATGTAAATTGGTCAACTTTATCCTGTTTTCCTCCCTTAAAAAGGACTTTAATCATTGATGACTTAGGTATATTTGTCCTCTTTATAATCAAATTCCATTTTAAGAGAGTATGTCTGGTGAGTTAAAAATACCTCCCTACCTTAATTTGCCTTGGATATATTGAATTAAATTCTGCCCACATTTTCTTTTATCCATTCCTGCAGGGAGAAAATAACTAGTAATAAAGCTATTTCTTGACACATTTAATTTTTCTCAGTGGGGTGCTAAAAGCATGGCTCACAGGACAGTTCTTTGTTGTGCAGGACTGCCTTCTACTTGCAGGGTATTTAGCATCCCTGGGCCACATTTCATTAAATGCCATTTGTGCCACTTCTCTCCTCCCGCCCCCAGGCATTATGAACAACTTAAATTGCCAGAGGGGATGATTGTCTCCCTCACTTGAGTATCAGTGAGTTAAATTATAGGTAGAAGTAACATTAAATATGATTTGTTTCAAAAGGGAAAGTTTAATGAATCTGATTGCAGATAAGGTATGTTTGTATTAAAAACTTCTTAAATTTTACTTTACTTTTACCATTGTAACGAGCTAGATCATTGTACCCTCAAAGTTTCCTTTCAAGGTCATTAAAAAAAAAAGGATGATTTCTCCCCTCAAGTTTATGTGTAATTCAGAAATAAAATTTTATTACTTTTTTTTCTCCTTTGGCTTATAATACTACAAATATTCCATTTATTAGAGTGGATGGTTTTTTATAAATGCTTAAAACTTACATTTAATAAATCCAAGTATATACTTTTTTGATACTTTGTGGCTAGTTACTTTAATTGTAAAATATTTTTGTCTGCAATTGAATATATAGAGCACTTTCAAGCATGGACTTGGCACTGCTGTAAGTGGCTGAGCTGCTCCTTTGTGGGTTTAAAGCATGTCTGGAGTGGTACTTCATGCATGCCTCAGTGTATATGGTGAAGTGGTCGTGCATCCTTCTGTACTCTAACGAGTACTGCATGTGTGAAGGTGGAGTGTGTCTGTATCAGAAGTCACATCAATAGGAAATTTATTATAAAGAAAAATCTATTTGACCAATTTTTAAAATATTAAGCATCAGTAACCTTTCCGTGAATAACTTGAAAAGGAGCATACATTTGAGTCTATGAAGTATCTTTTAAAGTTATACCTTAGATAATGATACTTTATAATTATAGATTGATAAATTGTTTCTTGTTAGGTTTTCTTTATTTTTGGTTTGAGGCTAACAGATGTTGCATCTGAAGTATTTTCTGACTGTAAAGGACTATTTATAAAGTAAATATGTAAATTTATGGAATCTCACTGGAGACAGTTGTGGAAATATTTTATCTCAAAATCACATGAAATTTTTCTTAGACATTTGGACTCCTAATCTTAAATTCATTTATAGTGTAAGAGTTCCTTTTAAATGATTCTTGGTTCAATACACCTCATACGTTTTCTTCTTCCATGTTTCTTTAGCCAACTCACAGATTTTAAAAAAATTACCACATTCTGAAATAAAAGTTTTACTGATGTGTTTTTGAGGGTTTATTTAGAAGTGGTAATGGTATTTGCAGTTTTGTTTTGCTTTTGTGAAACATACTCACACTCAGTTTATAAGTACAGTGTTTAGATCTAAAATATTTCACTGTTTCTTCTTTAGACATCTGAAAATCTATTCACTATATTTGAATTTTATTATAACGTAAGCTTTCATCAGTTCCAAAAAGGGTACTCATAGTATTGTCTCCTTTTTTTATGATGGCTTGCTATAAGATGAATTGTAGTTATAAGATCTGTGTTAAGTACTTACTCTTTATAGGCTTCCTTTAGGCTAAGCTAGGTATGTGGTTATAGTTGGGAAATTAAATAACATACACATATATGAACTAAAGATCTTAGCCATCAGCGGGACGTGCTATAGCTGGTGTAGGACTTGGTATTCTGTTTTCTCTTATGGCAATTTATTGTAGTTTATTATGGAAACTTCACATATTGAGAATGAGATGGTCTCTTTCTATTGAGAGATTTTGGTTGAAGAAATGATTTTCAAGGCATTTGCAAGTTTATTTATCTCTTGAAAAATTGCCACATAGTTTGCTCATGTTGTAAAAGTATTGCCATTTATTTGGCAATAAACTTAGTATTTTCAAGGAAAAAGATTTCTAATTGACTAGTTTCAGAAAGGACACATTTACTACCGGCTCAAAACACTAAAATTTTTGCCAGTTACATGATAGCTAGTTTTTAGTACCTATTTTATTTGAAAGTGGATCTTTAACTTTTACTGTTAAATGACTGAATTTATAAATTTTGAAAAGTGGCAATTATGAAAATCACCAAATTTTATGTTAAAATCAAGTTGTTTTATAGGGTCCCCCTGGAGTACCATGTAATTTCAATAGCTATCAACATTACATAATAATTTCAATAGGATATTATATGGGATGCATCTCTCTTTAGATGCAGTTTCCGACAAGATACTATGGGTTCAGCAGAGTGAGGTGTACCCTTATCTCAATGTATTTTGTGATTATTCAACCTTTTTTATTTTTAGCTGATTAACACAAGCTGTATAAATTAGTTAATGTATGGAAATCAAGCTGTATTGATTGCTTGGGCAAGTCAGACCAAATTGACCAAAGTTGAAAGAATCCATTATATAACCAAACTAAAACTTGCTCATTTATTAAGAATGAGCTTAAATAAAGTAAGAGTTGAAGGAAAAGCAGAAACAAAGCATACTATTCCCCAAAAAGTATTTCTTTCCTCACAGCTTTCAAGTCCCTCCCTTCCTAAATATAGTTCAGTATTCAGTAGTCAAATTGTGTGTTGTAAATTGATTGTATAATTTACTATCCAGTAAATAGAGTTCTTAATCCAAAGTTTTGGGTAAAAGTAATATAAGCTGATGCTACCCAAAATATCTTGAGAATTATAGAGGAAAAAATTAAATGTTGAGAATTTAACTAGCTTAGTTTTGAATAAGAAAGAAACTGGGAATAGGATGTGAAGCTATTAAATCCCCCTTATCTACTATTTCATTTGTTCTTTAAGGTGTTTCCTATAGCAGAGTATTATAAATTGGAAGCCTGTATTTTAAGACATCCCATTCCTTGCATATTTTCCATATGTAGTGAAAATTCATCCAGTCATTTTTGTATTAACTGGTAGTCAAACTTTATAGTTTTAGTGATTTTCATAATTGTCGTTTTTCATAATTTAGTAATTTTAACCTAAAAATTAAAGATATACTTTCAAATAAAATAGACAGTAAAAACTGGAATGAAAGCTAAATAGGTTAATATAAAATATAACAATATTTACATAAAATAATTATCTTTAAAAAATATTTAGCAACGATCAGTTTGTCTTTGTGTGGTGATCATTAGTCTTTTCATGTATTGTGCCGTCAATGCAAATCAGTTTAAAACCATAGGTTTACTAATACCTTTATCTCATTTACTAATTTCATGTTGTAATTATCATTGTTGTTTGTAAGCATATAAGTAATCGTCTGCCACATATTCCTTCAATATTGTGTTGAACCACTAATCTCTTTTAAAGCTTTGATCATTGCATTCTTACCCAGGAAAATAAAGAAATATACATGTGCATATGTTTCTGAAATGTGTAAAACATTAAACTTAAAAAGAAAAAGATTGGCTACAGAATTAACTCCCTGAAGATGCTTTGTTTTTCAAATTCACTAACTTATTAGTCTATATATTTAATGCTCATGAAGCAGGCAATTTGTCTCATGTTCATTATTATATTTTAAAATCGATGTATGGTTCAAATTAAAGATATTATTTGGAGACTTTTGACATCATGGTGTGTGTTTGCATGGTCTTAGAAAGTTTCTCACGGAAGAATAAAAAACATAAAACTACAGTAATAACCAGAGCATATAGCTCATGCAAATTTGTACTTTTCCTTTCTTAATGGTCTCTGTTTTTGTCCAGTCTGCATTGGATTGGTGGCCTAAGATTGATGCCGTGTATTGTCACTCAGTTGAACTCCGAAATATGTTTGGTGAAACACTTCATAAAGCAGTGCAGGGCTGCGGAGCACACCCAGCAATACGAATGGCACCGGTAAGAGGAAGCATGAATTGTGAATCCCACTTTCTTCCTGTTGCATTTTCAGTGTCTTTATCCCCTTCCTGCTTTTTCGATTATTTTAGAAAATCAATTGAGTCTCTCCTTTTCTGCAAGTATTGTGGTATGTTGTATACTACAATATTGTTGCAATATTAGTCTATGATGTTTGTTCTCTACTGTTTCAGTGAGTTGAACTTATTTTTCTTAGAGAAATTTTCTCAAAAGATGCTGTTAAAATCTCAACGTCACTTTTTCTTAAGTTTATTTTTTTCTTTAACATTTCCTTATGAATCAGTGTGTTTTGTTTAGCTCCTCATCTCTTGGGGATGAGTAAGGGAAGCTGACTTCTGGGTTAGAGTGACTGTTCCTACTAATGCACAGTTTTGCCCATTGGATGCTGAATATTGCACATAGGAAATTAGAAATTAAAGTTTTCAATTTTAATTTCATGTTTCAGCAAACATGTTCTGAGTGTTTAAAAATGATAGGCACTTTGATATTGAAGTCCGACTGTGTTTAAACCTAATAAAAACAGACTTTTCAAATTAGGTATTTTAACAGGCTTACAGTACTCTTAAATGTAGAATTTTAAAACTCATATGGAGCCCATTGAAACAGACAATTAATTATAGGATTGTAGAAGTCATTTCTTGGTATTTATGTTTAGCAACTCTTGACATTGATTGGTGGTGCTTTGTCTTCTGCTTATTTTCTATTCTTATTGGCTGCTGTCGCTCACATGGTCAGATGCCAACCAGTCACTGTTTTGCATGGCAGTGGGCTTCTGTGGCTGTAAGTATGACCCATTGTAACTACCTCAGAAAAGTTCCTGGTTTCTTTGACTTTTCTGTGTATAGTTACCATAATAGTCACATCGTGTCCTTTCAAATGAAAATGTAGCGTGTTTTTCCTTACTGGTATTATCTGGTAAATCAGTCATTTCACACTTATAATTTAAACAAAGCTTCCTCTCTGGCATGCTTCTCTTTTTCCAAGTTCCCTTAGTCAGTAAAATATTTTGGTTTTATGTAGTTGTAGTTCACTCTTATCCAGTTGTCAGTAGTTGTTTCCGAGGATTATTTATCTCAGATATTCAAATAGAGAAGTTTGCTATACCATATATTTTGGGATGATTTAGTCTAAAAATTATAACCAGAAGAGCATGGCACTGATGTTTTATTACATAAAATGCAAAGTTATTTTTAGTTGACTTTCTGTAATGCCAAGTACTTAATTTTTATAAATGAAAATTTCAATTCAACTGTAAATTAATTGGAGGTAAACAGCACAAATGGCTACTTAAATATTATTTAACGAGGCATCACTTTTAAAAATTTTAGAAAATGACGTGGAATAAATTGTTTAAAAATTATTTACTAACTTATTTATTCATTCCAGATATTTTCCGGGAAATCAGAACTTTATTTGACTTTTCATTTTAAGTTTTCTACCTCTTCTGGGAGAAAATTAATGGCCTCCAAGAATAGAAATTAATGGAAAGTTAATTCACTTCCAATTTAACTTTAATATCAGTTTACTAGCTGTCTATAATTTAATATCTGTGTATGAGAACTAAAAGAAAATGAAACTAAATTTTTTTTTTTGAACAAAGACAAAATTTGATTGGCAGTCTAAAAATGTTCCCTATATTTAGGAGGGATTTTACTTCTTAGCCCTAGTTATTAGCTGATTCTAGGAACTACACACTATACTATTGATAATCATTTCATAAGAGCCATAACTAGACTTCTTTTGGCCCAAGGACACCTATCATAAGAATTTAGTTTTATTTCTAATTATTCTCTGAAAGTATCAGCATACATTTGATTTTCAAACTCATTCTTAAGCTGTTTATATTCATGTGTTTGTATGTGTATAATTTTGCATGTATGTATAGTTGTACATAATGGCTCAAGGACAGCTTTCTGGCTAATATTCTTACCAGAGAAAATAATTAGCAAATTTGATATGAAGTAATTTTTTAGAATAAAAACATGTTGAAATTTGAATGATCCTTAAGGGGAATCTTACCCCTCTTAAACCTGGTGAGTGAACAGTCAGGACAGCAAATATGGAAGTCTTGAGCTCCCACTAGCTGCCAGGCACAATGTTAGTGCCAGGGAAGCATGGCGAACTAAACAGACACAGCACTTTCCCTCACAGAGATGCCAGGCGGCTTTTGCTTGAAAACTCCGAAAGAAGAGCTCACTGCAGGTGTCAGGAAACACCATACACATGATAAATGATTTAGAGATAATACATCACATCAGGCTTTCTCAGCCTTGGCGCTGTCGACATTTTGGAATGGAGAACTCGTTTGGGGGACGGTCCTGTGTGATGTGGGATGTTCAGCAGCATCTCTAGCCTCTGCCCAGTAGATGCCAGTAGCACCTCCATCCCCACCCCGCCAGTCATGAAAACCAAAAATGTCTCCAGACCTTTCCAGATAGTCGCCGGGGACAAAACTGTCCCCAGTTGAGACCCGCTGTATGCCATATGTTCAGTGGGTTATCCTCATTTGCGCTGCCTCAGATGATTTGTGGCGCTGGTAAATCTGAGCCTTTAGCTTGCTGCAGAAGTAGCAATCAAGGATTTCAGTCTGTAAAAAGGTAAAATAATATTAGTATTTCTAGGCTTTACAACCACCCATATTTTGGAGATGGGCACATTTCTTGTTGGAAAGAGCTACTTGAATATTTTTTTTAAACCAAGATACACTCATGTCCCTATCACTTATAGCCATCACTGATCCTCTTTTTTTTTGGAGCTTCTATAGAAAACCTCTGATGCTTCCATAAGACAGCACTGCAGATATTTGAATAAAGTTATCCTGTACTCCTTAAGCATTCTTTTTATTTTTAAATCATTTTAGCATTGGAAGGGATGTGCATGCACGTGTGTATGCATGTGTGTGTGTGTGTGTGTGTGTGTGATGTTTGACCTGGTTTTACAGCTATGGAAACTGAGGCACAAATAATATTAAGTGAATTACAAATAGTCACATGGTGAGTCAGTAGTCAGTGTTCAGTCCAGCATCTATCTGGTTCTTCAGCTGTCTTTCCTCACTAGTGTGTTAGCTTGATGAAAGCAGGAGCTTTGGCTTGTCCAGCACCGGGTTCCTGGTCCCTAGACAGTATCTGGCACATAGTAGGCATGTAGTACATATTTGCTGAATGAATGAATGAATTTCTTACTTGCTTTCAAAACCCTCCACCTGGTTTTCTTCTTTTCTGGAAATAATTCAACCTAATACTGTTTTTTCCCAATTAAAATGACATTAAGATCTGATTTTAGTGTTCCAGATGTGGTGTAATAATTGCTGAAAGCTGTTAACTTGCTGTGTCTGCATACCGTGTTTCTATAAAACAGTCTAAGATTGTATTATTATCTTAGATTGGGCTTTTAATCATTTAAATTCTTTAGCCTTTTTTATCTCCATTTTATATTTTTGTAGTAGTTTTAAAAATTGGAAATATTTGTCTTAGCACTAATCATTCACTGTTTTAAAACTAAGAGAGCCTGTTAATACTATATATATGAATTTTCACAGATATGTATAATTTCTGCACATTTTGTTTCTTAAAGAAGATCCTAGCTCAGCAAATGCTTCTTACATGCCTGTAATTTACTCAGGGTCTTAAATAAGTTAACAAATGGTTTGGGTTCTTAACAGACACCTGAATACTCTGACATGAATTTTTTTCCTGGAAATGACTGCCCCTTTGGCCAAAGCTTATATACCAGCTTGGATTCCTACGAATATCTGCAGTATGGAAAGATCAATCAATAAATTAATGAATGGGTTATTCTTCTTACATTTCTGGTTAAGAAATATATTTCTTCTTTAAATTAAATTTATTGGGGTGACAATGGTTAGTAAAATTACATAGGTTTCAAGTGTACATTTCTGTAATACATCATCTATATATATCACATTGTGTGCTTACCACCCAGTTCTCCTTCCATCACCATATATTTGACCTGACCTGCTAAAGAAGAAATATATATATATATGTATATATATATATGTATATATGTATATATATATGTATATATATGTATATATATATATGTATATATATTTAGAAATGTATTTCTTCCCTAGCAAGTTGTTCCTGATTTTATATAACCCACTAATCATCATTAATTAAAAGGTATTTGAATTTTAAAAAAAATTTGAATTTTTCAAGCCTTATATCCCATATTAGGCAGCCATGCTGGAACAAAATTTATATGCTGATACCTGAGATTAGGAGATGACATAATTAAACTGTTACATAC
Source organism: Rhinolophus sinicus (assembly GCF_036562045.2). Classification (NCBI taxonomy): domain Eukaryota; kingdom Metazoa; phylum Chordata; class Mammalia; order Chiroptera; family Rhinolophidae; genus Rhinolophus; species Rhinolophus sinicus. The sequence goes on from NC_133764.1 coordinate 18,851,254, forward strand.
TTTTTAGAAAGGATTACTAAATAAGAGATGATTATTATATCTGTTAATTGTTCTCTGATCTGTGTTCCTGTGCAATGGCTACATCAGGGAAGAGCAGTTATACTTAGTTACATCTTAGTACATAAATTTATTCAATGAAAGTTTCACCTTGTTACTTCTACTTAGAATAAAAAAAACCAAGCTTAATGGGAGCAAATAGTCGAAACAATTTATTAATACATTTGCTAAGACATTTGCAGTAGGATCATAAATATAAAAACAAACAGTATTTGTAAGTTTTGCTATTTCTTTTCTGTAGTGACATTCTTGAGCATTAATGTGTACATTAGATAGCTTTTCTTCCCCTCTGAGGACCCAAAATCTTCAGTGTTCTTGATCATAATAACGAATGTATTTCTCACACTTAAACACTGAGAATAGTGGCTGTGTGTTATTAATATGCATCTGCACTTATTACCTTAAAAAGACAGCCTGTTTACTTGGATATTTTTATTACAGGTGAACAGATGCTGGATATTCTGTGTATTTGTGTATATGCTCACATAAAGGTATACATGTCAAAACCAGATATTTTTGTGTCCTTTTAAAGGAAAAGGGGAAATGTTTTGTAAGAATAGAGAGAAAAATGGTATTGGGTCCAGAATATAATTGCTGGATTTTTGGTTGAATAACGTCTATAATTATAGTACCAGCACAGGATCCATCATGATATCTCTGTAATTGAAACACACTTTCCATGATTTAATCTTTCTCAAAGTTTTTTTCTGTTTTGTTTTTTTAGGTTTATTTGAAGATTATTATTTAAAACTTTTTTTTTATTAGCCTCAGGTGTATAAAACAACATAATGATTAGGCATTTATATACCTCACAAAGTGATAAGTCTAGTACCCATCTGACACTGTACATAGTTATTAGAATGTTATTGACTATATCACCTATGCTGTAATATGTATCCCTGTGACTGTTTTTTAAAATTACTGTTGACATTCTGTATTATATTAGTTTCAGGTGTTCAGCATATTGGTTAGGCATTTATATAATTTATGAACTGATTTCCCCAATAAGTCTAGTACCCATCTGACACTATACATAGTTTTTACAATATTATTGACTATATTCCCCATACTGTACTTTATATCCCTGTGACTCTTTTGTAACTACCAATTTGTACTTCTTAGTTCTTTCACCTTTCTCACCCAGCTCCCAACCCCCTCCCATTAGTTTGTTCTCTGTATCTATGAGTCTGTTTCTGTTTTGTTTTTTAGGTTTCACATAAAAGTGAGATCATATGATACTTGTCTTTATCAATGTTCTTCAGGCAAAATACATGCATTATGTAACTTGAGAGAAATGGAATGCCACAGAAGGAAAAAGCAAAACTTACAATTAAACTATTAAATACAGATTGCCTATATAGCATATTTCATCAATTGTAAGAATTTATGTGTAATTTTAGTTTTTAACATCTCTGAAATGGAGAATACATCTTACTTGTCTGGTGTCTGAAAGTTGACTGGTTTTTTTATTACTTGTGGTACATATAATAATGATGTATCTGCGGTTGATAATGTCATAGATTGTATAAAATATTTGTGTATATGTGTGTAAGATAAATGTTTTTTAAATGCTTTGCTCAATGTATTTTGAGAGCTACATACTAAATATTTTATCCCTAATGTTCTTATTTTGGAAAATTATTTTTTACATAGGAGTCAACCTGATATTAAAACTTTTAGTGTTGTAATGTATTTTCACTTAAACTTTATTAGGTAGATTATATAAGAATAATTTAAATGTTGTAAAAATAATTTTCATTTGTTTTTTAAGTTTAATAACATTAACCTTGTACTTACCATTGAATGTTTCTACTAATACCATATATTTGGTGATATAAAATGTTTAGTTTTTTTCAAAGCATTTTTTATAATTTATTTTTAAAAGTTAGATAGCTATAGCTATTATCTTGAACAATGTCTGATTCTTATAAAGTGATGTTATTTTTGTTTGTTTGTTTTTAGAGTCTTACATTTAAAGAGAAAGTAACAAGCCTTAAATTTAAAGAAAAACCTACAGACCTGGAGACAAGAAGCTATAAGTATCTTCTCTTGTCCATGGTGAAACTAATTCATGCAGATCCAAAGCTCTTGCTTTGTGTAAGTATTTTTATGAAAACACCTTGCAGTTATTACCCTTAGTTTGGTTTAACTGAAATGCCAAGACCTTGAATGTAATTATTAGCTAAAGAACACTTACTGATTCTTTCTGATCATGCTTGAAGACATCCCTAAGAAAACTAACTTTTATGGAATGCTAATACAATCAGATCAGATTTTTTTACCTTTCTTCTTTATTTTCCGTATCATTAACTAACATACTTTGGTGAGTTCTTCTGTCCTTACCTCGTTACCTGATTATATGTTATGCAGGCATCATCCCGGGATGGGGGAGAAGGTAGTGAAGCAACTGTAAATCAGAATGCTCTCTACATTTATATGGTTGTTGTTTTTTTTCAAATCTCCAGTTGCTATTGCCAAACCATTTAGCTTTTCTATCCTCCTTTCTTCCTGTCATCAGCCTTCTATTATCACTGGCTTTGCCTGTAAATTCTGTATTGGAAGGAGAAGGAGATGAAAATGGGTGTGGTTAGTACTCAATTACTGTCATAACTCTGCCCTCCCAGCCCTAGATGGTCTTAGATTCCAGAGAGCATCACTCTGGCACACAAAATAATTTGAAACTAACAGATGTAAATGACTGGTTGTTATATGAAGTGACTAAAAGCATGGGCTCTGGAGACAGGCTAGCTATGTGATTTGGGTGACTTAACCTCTCTGTGCCTTAGTTTTCTCATGTGAAATGTAATAGTAGTTCTTACCTCAGAGAGATTAAGAAGATTGAGATTGTACATGTCATACTTTTAGGAACAATGTATACTAATTAAATAATAAGCACAAATAAACGTTAGCTATTATTACTATGACTAAAATAGTTGGCATTAATATTATTAATGCCCCAAATGTAACAGTTATATAGGTGAAGTTCATAGAATAACGTGTTTAACCTTTGTAGAGTTTCTCCAGGCTCTACAGGGCAGCATCCAGAAAAATTTTACATCTTTGTTCAGCAATAGGCTTTGTAAGTGCTAAGATACTTTCAATTTTGATGGCATATTTTTCAAATTATTATACTATAGGGGTTTATAACTTGATGTCCATAGTTTTAAGAATTCTATGAACTACCTGAATTAGAAAAAAATGTGTACATGTGAGTATTTTTTCTGGAGAGAAACAAGAGAAGAGAGAAAACTCCCAGAAGGATTAGTGATCCCAAAAGAAGGCCTGTGTTATTTCGAACTCTTTGAAAAGCTCATCCCAATTTGGGAGTCTAATAGAATCAATTGTTAGAAATTTGGCATGGAAAAATTCCGTAAAATCTATCAGTGAGACTCTATAAAAGTAATGAAATACTTTTTCCCTCATTTTTTTGTTAAATATCACAAGTTGTATTATTTCATCATGCATGTTATATATTAGCACCACTCCATTTGCGTGGCTATAATTCAGAATCAGAGAAGGCACCAGTCACTGGTGCCTTATATATGTTTATTATTTTATTGTTGAAAGAACAAAACTTGCTATTTTCCAAGTTTGAAATTTAGCAAGTAGAAAAGGGGCCTTTAAAATTGAAATTATTTTCTTTGCTGCCATCTAGTGGTTAAACTTTTCTCAGCATAACCAAAAGTAAGTTAAAATAGCGATTCATTGTAAATATTTGATTACTTAATATTTTACATATAAAAATTAATCTTAGTAAATTGGATTATAGGAATAACTATTAAATGATCATGATATTTTTAAAATAATGCGATTTTATGGTCTTTCATCTCTGCCATCTCTATCCTACTCCACATTACTCTCATTTTTTCAAGACTCCTAATTGCATCATCTCCTACCTCCCTCTAATCATTCTCTGCACTAAAGTTACGGTAATCTCTTTAAAAAGCAAATTGTATCATGCCCATGCCCATCTTATAGCCTTGTAGTTAAAATTGCTTTGGGGATAAAGACCAAACTCCAAATAGACTACAAGATCATGCAAAGTCTGACTCCCACCTACGGCTTTTGCCACATCTAGCTTTGTATTCTTCTTTGTCTTTACTCTGGTTATGATGGCCTGTTTTCACTCCATCTTACTCACCACATTCCTTCATACTTGCCCTTGTACTTGCTGCCCCTTTGCCTGCTATATGCTTCCCTCTCCTCTTCAACTGTTAATCATTGCCCTGAGGTAGCCACCCTGACCCTGCCCCATTTTCCTGTTACAGGTACTCCTAGCAGTATGTACCTTCATAGTTCTTGCCTCATTGGCAATTTAACACTTGTTGGTCTGATTATTGTATTGGTGTGTGTCTTTCCCACCAGACTGCATGCTCCAGGCGGGTAGGAAACACATCTTCTTCCTTATTTGTTGTGCTTTTGGCATCAGATTATTAATGACTAAAAGTGTCACAGAGTTATTAATGACTGAATATAAAGGTCAGAAAATAAGCTAACAGTTTTGAATCACAGATATACTAGCGTGTGGGCTTACCATAATCATTATTAGAATGGGAAAGAATCTGTAGTTAGTACCCGTCAACAGTCAGTCTATATTCCCTCCTCCCTTCAGCTCTTGTCAAATGATTTTTTTTTTTAAATGGATGTTTGCTTTTTTTCCTTGCAGAATCCGAGAAAACAGGGGCCTGAGACTCAAGGCAGTACAGCGGAATTAATTACAGGGCTTGTCCAACTGGTCCCTCAGTCACAAATGCCAGAGATAGCTCAGGAAGCAATGGAGGTAAGGGGGGAAATGATTTCTAGGTTCTTGAAGGAAAGGCTGTAACAGTGTACATTCTTGATATTTCTTTGGGGTGTGGTTTCTATGAGTGATAAATGTAATTCCTGGACCTCTGTCAGAGAAACATGTCATTTCTGGAAGTGGTATGTTTGTGTCTATACTCAGTTTTATGAACTCCATACGGAAGGAGGGGTTTACTTTATATCACATGTAGCAACAACCTTGTGCACATTCTTTTGCTTAATGAAAAACTCAAAATGTTATAATTATAGTTGACTTCTTTGAATTTTAAAATATGGATTGAATTTTAGATCAATCCATAAATGTAATTCATACACCATAAAGTTTACTATTTTAAAGTGTACAATTCAGTGGTTTTTAGTATATTCACAAGGACGTGCAACCATCATCACTATCTAATCCTGGAACATGTTAGTCACCCCCAAAAAGAAACCCTGTTCCCCTGTGACTCCAGCTGCTGGCAACCACTAATCTATTTTCTGTCTTTATAGATTAGCTCATTCTAGATATTTCATATTAGTAGAATCATACAATACATGGCCTTTTGTGTCTGGCTGTTTTCATTTAACATGATGTGTTCAAGGTTCATCCATACTATAGAATGAATCACCACTTCATTCTTTATTGCCAAATACTTCGTTGTATGGATATACCACCTTTGTTTATCCATTCATCAGTTGATGGACATTGGGATTGTTTCTACTTTTTGGCTGTTATGAATAATGCTGCTATGAAAATTTGTATAAAAGTTTTTGTGTGGACACACTTCTTAACATCTATAGCTAAGAGTGGAATTGCTGGATCATATGGTAACTGTTTAACTTTTTGAGGACCTGCCAAACTCTTTTCCAAAGTGACTGCATCCTTTTATATTCCCACCAGCAGTATATGAGAGTTCCAGTATTTCCATGTCCTTTCCAACACTTACTGGTTTTTTGTTGTTGTTGTTGTTGTTTTGATTACTTACTAATGAGTATGAATATAGTTGACTTTTTAAAAAATTATTTTTATATTGATTATTTGATAAATATGGTTTTAATTTAAATCAATTTTATTGAGGTATGTTCTGTGAGCCAGACATTTCGGTTAATGTTCTGTGAGCCAGACATTTATGTTGTTTCTAGTTTTGGGCTATTACAAATAATGATTCTAGGAACATATATGTACTAATCTATGTATAGACATATGCTTTCATTTCTCTTGGGTAAATACCTAAGAGTGCAAAAATCTTGTTATGTGGTCTTTATAAGAGATACTGCCTAAATATAAGGACACTGGAAGGTAGGCAGTACAAAGATAGAAAAATATGCCCTACAAACTAACCCAAGAAAATGAGTAGTATATAGAAAGAAAGTTTAAAGGAAGAAGAATTACTGGAAATAAAGAGTGACATCTCATCATTACAAAGGGGTCCAATCCATCCAGGAAATAAAACTCTATATGTACCTAATAACAAAGCCTCAAAATATATAAAGTAAATGAAGAGATTATAGTGGGATACTTGAGCATACTTTTCTCAATCTGATAGAATAAACAAGCAAAAAAATTAGAAAGGATAGAGGATTTGAACAACATGATTATCAAAAATGACCTGTTTGATGTATATAGAGAAACACAGTCAACAAGTACACTTTATTTTCAAGTACACACGGAACATTCAGTATATCCTGAGCATGAAGTAAGTCTCAACAAATTCTAAAAGATTGAAATCATTCAGAATTATTTTTGTGACTACAGTAGAATTAAGCTGGAATTTAATAACAAAAAATATCAGATGACTGTACTGTTTTCATTCATATGCTGTACTAATTTTATTCTTTATATCTTCGATGGCTTTAATTTCATGTTAGTTGTATATTTTAAATTAATTATTTAATTTCGGTTAATGTTCTGTGAGCCAGATTCCAATTCCAATTTCAGTGCTGTCAACTAAAATACTTTAAGATGAATAATCTACTATGAATTGCAAAGTCTATTTTGCTCTCCTCTCTCTACTTTTGAAAAATAATTTATCTTTTTTGTTCCAAAAGAATTCCTAGTAAGCAAGATAGCTTCTACTTTATCTTTTGGCCTAGAAGTAAAATAGTGTGTGTATTAATTTTGACTAGCTTTCTTTACTTGGGGAATAATTTTGTGTCCCATAGAGTTCTTTGATACTTACTGAAATTATTTTGTTTGTATCTTAAAGCAATTTTTACATGTATATGTTGCTATTCTGAATTCATCAGTCATTTAACTTAATGAATGAATGTGTGCCATTTTAAGTAAGAATGATGGGAATAAAGTGTTTTATGTATATATATATATACACATACATACATATATATGTGTGTGTGTGTATATATATATATATATATATAAAAATTCCTTAGTGATTTGGGTTCGTCAGAGTTTTCCTCTTTTGACTTACACTGTATGTTACAGGCTACAGTTAAATAGCTCGATTCATTAGCATTTATAAAATAAATACTCCGGCATTATGTTTACCAAAACTTTTTTGAGTAAATCTCTCTCTCTTTTTTTAAAATGCAGGCTCTGCTGGTTCTTCATCAGTTAGATAGCATTGATTTGTGGAATCCTGATGCTCCTGTAGAAACATTTTGGGAAATTAGGTATATGGACTTTTATTTTTTTAATTCAATTTACATTTTTATTTTATATTTTTTATCTTTAAATAGTAACTTTATAGTATTGGGTTATTGTAAACTATTTACTAATACCTTCAGAGGTTTTATGATTTTTGTATTTTATTTGACTTGAAATTATTAATTAGATTTTTTGTTATTTTAACTGTAGGAACAATGTCACAGCAATTTAGAAAATGAAATTTTTTAAATTGTTCTAAATTTTATTACTTAACCATAGGTACTGTTATTGGGTGATTTCTCTTTTCTTTTGTTTCTATGTAGTTACAACTGTTTTAAATTGATCTTTACAATTATAAGCTTAGCGTGTTAAAATTTTGCAACATTCCTAGTTCACTTTAGTTTTTTAAACTATGATCTTTCATAAATGTTCAATAATACTAGTATTTTTGATTATTGGATTAATAATAAACATCTGCTTAGAAGGCAAAAATATATACAGAATTTTATAATTCATTTCCTAGGTTGTATAAATTATTACCTTTTAATGAGCATGAAGGCAATACATTGAGGAAAATTAAGTCTCAGATTTTGTCATTATCTCATCCTAGAAGTGGGTGCGCTAAATGTCTTGGCAGCTGAGTTAAATCCTTGACTCTAGAGCAGTGCTCTTCGATAGTAATGTAATGTGAACTACAGACATAATTTAAAACTTTCTAGTTGCCACGTTAAAAAATAAAAAGCAAGTAAAATGAATTTTAATAATACATTTTTAACCCAATATATGTATCTAAAATATTGTTTCAACATGTAATCAATGTAAAAGTTATTCATGAGATATTTACCTTCTTTTTTCATAAAGTCTTCAATATTTAGTGTGTGTTTCACACTTTCAGCACATCTCAATTTGGACAAGCCACATTTCAAGAGCTGGGTAGCCACATGTGGCTGATTAGTGGCTGCTGTGTGTGAAAGTGCAGCCCAAGAGTAGGGATCAGCAAACTTTTGCTCTAAAGGGCCAGGTAGTAAATATTTTAGACATTGTGGGCCAGGTAGTCTGTCAGAACTATTCAGTTCTATGGTTGGAGCATGAAAGCAGTCACAGACAGTGTGTAAATGAGTGAGTGTGGCTGTGTTCCACTAAAACTTTATTTACAGAAGCAAGTGTGGGCAGTCGTTTGAAGACTCTGGCTCTAAAGCACTGGGTTTATGTACAGTCTGTGGTGTACACGTGGTTTATCATTTTTTCTTGGGTCCCTTGCAAGGATTAGATGCATAGATGAAAGAGTTGGGAGTTCGGGGAGTAGGGAGCTTAGAAGTACTTGAATTTTTTTACATAATCTGTAGACTTATTTTCTTTGATTATCATGCTATTAACATTTTAATAACAGGTTCTCTAAAACAAATCTTAGAAGAGAAAATAAGCTTCTCTAAGCTTGTGTCCATTATGCGAGAATGTCATTCTGATGTACTGATTATATCTGTATTAGGTTATTTAATTGACGATGCTGGTAACAATGAACTTTATGTTACTGCAGCTCACAAATGCTTTTTTACATCTGCAAGAAGTTAACTAGCCATCAAATGCTCAGTAGCACAGAAATTCTCAAATGGTTGCGGGAAATTCTGATCTGCAGGAATAAATTTCTTCTTAAAAATAAGGTAAGCAAAATGACATCTTTAAAAATGGAAGAATATTTGGAATGGTGATGGGAAAAGATCAAGGAAGTGTTTGTTAGCCAAATTAAATCTTACCTCAGCTCCTCCCTCCTACAAAGTCTTCAAGGGAAATACCGTGTTTCCCTGAAAATAAGACCTAGCTGGACAATCAGCTCTAATGTGTCTTTTGGAGCAAAAATTAATATAAGACCCAGTATTATATTATATTATATTATATTATATTATATTATATTATATTATATTATATTATATTATACCTAGTTATATTATATTATATTATACCTGGTCTTATAGTAAAATATTATATTATATAATATTATATTGTATAAGACCCGGTCTTATATTATAGTAAAATATAGTAAAAGTCTTATTTTCAGGGAAGCATGGTAAATATATATGCAGAGGACAGTGGCTGACAAATCAACATATAAAAATTTATTTTGAGGCTTTGGCATTTAGAGCTGCAATCCTGATTAAGTCTAGTTGAGTTAAGCAGGACATTATGGGACAGGCCTGGGAGGACTCAGGGCTGCTATAACCAAACTAGACTGAGGAGCACATTCTGTTTCTCCTCTCAAGTTCATACGTAAGATTTGGATCTTAGGGCTAGGCTAGTCCAGAGAATGTTATCTATAAAAAGCTGAAGGGGAGAGGTTGAGGGTCTTCAATCTAGGTTTATTTATACTCCTGCCGTACAGATTTCACCTCTTGAAAATATCAGGAGTTTTTTTCCTGAGGGTCGAGTGAAAAGTTTACTATTGAAGTGTGGTGACAAGGTTTTGAGGGATAGAGAAGAGCCTTAAATTTCTTTCAACATAAAGTTTCTATAATTAGTCAATTGAAATTCCTCTATTATTGAGTAGTTTTAGAAGTACTTGATTCAATGATTTTTTTTATCCATTTCTAGAATCATATAGCTATGAGACATTTTAAATATAACAGACTCATAAACTTTTCAGTGTATCATGCATCATGTTAAATTTTCTTTGTTTAGAAATGGGCTAATAGTAAACTGGGTTTATTCACATCTGGCTTATCTCACTGTGTTAATATAGTAAAATTTTGCATTATTCCTAAAATAAGGAAAGAGTTTAGACGTCAGAGTTTTGTGCCCTTGCCTGTGGTACAATTCTCCAGAGTACAAGCATTAGTAATCTAGTAATAAATCTGAAGTACTCTGGGCAGGAAAGTCACTCTTATAACACGTTTGGCATGTACACCAGTGTTAACTACTGGTCCAGGGGAACTTACCCTCAAAAGAGTCAACTTCCAATCAAACTGACATGGCACAGGATAAAGTCTTAGGGGAGAAAAATCTGTGTAAGTCATTTTTAATTGAGAAGTACATGTTGATGTTTTACTTGTGTCTGTGTTCGATTTAGAAATGTTAATTTACATTTCTAGAATCTGTTGTTTCTGATGATTTGAAGGATGGAAAGCTGAAAGTTTCCAAGACCTTGAAGAAACCTGTTTTGTACGACTGAGTTTCTAGTGATTGTTTCTCAAGGTGAGGGTTAGGAGGTGTGAGGACAGGTTGGCCAGGATAGTCTCAAACAGGAAGACAACTCACATCAAGTATTTATTTCCCGTGATTATTGGTGCTTCAGAAGGGCTTACTTCTTTCTTCTTTCTAGCAGGCAGATAGAAGTTCCTGTCACTTTCTCTTCGTTTATGGGGTAGGATGTGACGTTTCTTCAGGTGGAAACACCAGTCAAATGTCCATGGATCATGAAGAGTTGCTACGTACTTGTACTCCTGGAGCCTCTCTCCGGAAGGGGAAGGGAAACTCATCCGTGGTAAGCAGCTGCTTTTGTAGTTTTCCTATATAACCTTCTGTTGAGGAAAACAATAACAGTTAAGTAGTGTGGTGTTTACTGTTGTCTACTTTACTGCAGAATTTGCATTAGTTTTGTAAATGAGGATTTCTCTATTTCATATTTTGGGAATATACAATCCAGACTCAAGAATGTCTTTGGCAGGAATCTGTAGTTCTTGTCTGTGCCCTCATTTCAGTCAGTACCTGCAATGTACTTATTTTATTTCTTCCCTTCAGTAGGTGGATAGACTTTCTTATTACTTCCTCTTCCTTTGTCATTTATAATTGACTGGGAAGTGGATTACATTTTTATGTAGGTTTATGTTGCTGGTGTTTTACTTGTATCCATATCAAGCTTAATGTACATTTCTGAAATCTAGAATAGGATAATACCTATTTGATTTGAAATTGGACAGATAGTAGCATTGTGTTGGTCCAAATAATCTCATTTCTCATTCGGACAAGCTATCCAGGGGTTTGAGAATTCCTATCGTGCTTAAAGGGAAACGCTCTTGTGGTTATTGGATGCAGATCCATGTATGGTACACAGTTTGTTGCACTGTTGGGTTTTGTAAATAAAATTTCCTACGTTGAAAATACATGCCCCCCACCCCTGACTCCCAGGATAGTGCAGCAGGGTGCAGTGGAACCCCACCAATATGCCGACAAGCCCAGACCAAACTGGAAGTGGCCCTGTACATGTTTCTGTGGAGCCCTGACACTGAAGCTGTTCTGGTTGCCATGTCCTGTTTCCGCCACCTCTGTGAGGAAGCGGATATCCGGTGTGGGGTGGACGAAGTGTCGGTGCACAACTTCTTGCCCAACTATAACACATTCATGGAGTTCGCCTCTGTCAGCAATATGATGTCAACAGGTAAATGTGGATAATGTTTTTTTTTTCACTCAGTCTGCCTTGAATCACATCTGATTACTAGGAATGTAGGAATGTATTTATGATAATTATTTTGCAAGTTTATAGGACTGTTTCAAATAGCTTACCTTATATCCTTTTCTGCATAAGGTAGGGGGAAAACTAAATAGCATTTAAAATGAATTGTTAACTTCTCAATGAGTTTTTAATATGATATACATTTGTTCAAAAACTGACTGTATAAATTGCTGGCAGTTATAGATTATATAATTTACTCGCCCTGAATTGTATAGAGTGAAGTTTTAAACACATGGGTACATGTTTTGAGTATATATAAGTGAGAATAGCTATTCTATGCTGTGGACATGGTAGAGTCCAAGTGAAATACCTTTCCTGTGAGGTTGGTACAAAGAAGTGTTCAGCTTTGTCATGGGAGGCATTCATTCCGCTCCTACTCTGCCTTTTGGGTTGGACTTGCCAGCTCACCGTTGGCAGGCAGGGCTCTAAGTGCAATAAGATGATTTGCTGTTGTCTTTGCTTAGGAAGAGCAGCGCTTCAGAAAAGAGTGATGGCACTACTGAGGCGCATTGAACATCCCACTGCAGGAAACACTGAGGTATGCCCTTAGCCATAGAAGCATCCCTCCCAGGCTCCACCCTCAGCTGCAGAAGCTGCATGTCACGTGTCTGTGGCCAGGAATAGCTTCTGAAGCAAATCTAAAATATGTGCATATTTCAAATAGGATATATTATATTTACGATATGCACCAAGGTTGAGACCTGTCTGTTGCTAATTGATTTGTAGCTCTAGGTTTGACGTTGCTTTCAAGTGGTAATTGCCTTCATTTTAGGCTTGGGAAGATACGCATGCAAAATGGGAACAAGCTACAAAACTGATCCTCAACTATCCAAAAGCCAAAATGGAAGATGGCCAGGTGAGTTTATAAAGTTGATTTTTGTCTATTAATTGATTTGCTAAACTAAACATATGTACTTCACTTCAGTAATCTTTTGTAAGTTACTCTTAGTATAGTAAACATCTAGTTATCTTAAGACAGATAATTAATTGTGATTCATCCATATCTACACTACCTGATTGGTAGCCACTAGCTACCTGTGGCTACTTAAGTTTAAATTAAAATTTAACTTAAATAATTAAAATTAAATACAATTTAAATTCAGTTTCTCGGTCATACAGTAGCCACATTTCTAGAGCTCAGTAGCCACGTGTGGCAATTGGCTGCTAAACTGGGCAGCACAGATATAAAATGTTTCCATCATTTCAGAGATATTGGACAGCACTGAGCTAGAGGTGATTTGTGGTAGAGACCATTCCTTTCCCTCTTTCTTTCTCTTTCTTCATCAGAGTATTTCACAGAATTTTTGGGAAAGGGGCAACAAAGGGAGAAAAAATAATTAAAATTGAAGCAATACGTTTTACTTTTTTATTAGGTATTCTAATATAGGGATCTGGTGGGCAGACGATTGAACCCATAGGTTAAATGAAATTTTAAAACGTTTTAGTAGTCACAAAGTTATGCAACCATCACCACAATTTTTAAAAACTTTATAATCTTCAGTGATCATTCCTCTCCCACCCCCCTTTCCCCCACCCCACACACACCCAGGCCTAGGCAACCACTAATCTATTTTCTGTCTCTGTAGGTTTGCCTGCTCTGGATGTTTTACATATCATTCAATCATTCAATATGTGGTCTCTTGGGACTGGTTTCTTTCACTTGGCATAGTGTTTACAAGGTTCATGCATAGGAATCAAAGCTTTTTAAAAGAAATTTGATGTTCTGAATTGATTATATTAGTCTATGCCAAAAATTTATCAGTGGCTCTTTAAAAACGTATACTCGTGTGGTCAAATTTAAGTTTGGATTTTTTTTTCCATCTTTCACATAGTTTTTTCCCCTTTTTATTAAAGTATAACATCCATATAAAAACAAGTATAAATCTAAGCGACAATTCAGAATATTAGGGGATGAACATACCTGTCCAACTGGCACCCACATCCAGAAACAAGTCATTACCCGCATACCAGGAACCTCATTGTACTGCTCTCCAGTCATTAACAGCCCACGAGTAACCGTAATCCTCACCACTAAATACAACAGTTTAACTGTTTTTAATGTGATGTAAATGGAATAATAGCTATGTCCTCTCTTATATCTGCCTTCTTTCACTCAACATTATGTTTGTGAGATTTCCTCCACACTATTCTTTGCAGTTGTAGTTCATTCATTGTTATTGGTATAATTTCACTCAACAAATAATCTACAATTTAATTTTGCTTTCTATTCTTTCTGGCGCTGGAGAGCTATACGGACACGAGTTATTTCGCATAGTGCTACTACCGTGTTTCCCCGAAAATAAGACCTAGCTGGACCATCAGCTCTAATGTGTCTTTTGGAGCAAAAATTAATATAAGACCCAGTATTATATTATATTAGACCCATATTATATTATATCCGATATTATATTATATTATATTAAAGACTCAGTCTTACATTATATTGTATTATATAATACTGGGTCTTATATTAAAATAAGACTGGGTCTTATGTTAATTTTTGCTCCAAAAGACACATTAGAGCTGATGGTCTGGCTAGGTCTTATTTTCGGGGAAACACAGTATGAACAATCTTGAATGTGTCTTTGGTTACCCTCTGGATGCATTTCTATAAGGCACATACTTAGTAGAATTGCTGGGTCACAGGGTATGCAAATGCACATATGGGGAATGTGCATTAATATAACCACTTTGAAAAACTGGTGGTTTCACGAAGACTTTTAAAAGACAATTGACATTTTATAATTAACTGTTACAATACCTATGTGAATGATGAAATATCATCCATCCATTAAAAGCTTTCTTTTTAAAAGAATATATGCCAAATGAAGTAAGTGATCCAGTAACAGAGATCTGTTAGTGGTTTCTTACATCTTCTTGAATAGCCAATTTTTCTATTGTAATTGTTCAAATTACAATAGCCCTTTAAAGACTAACAATAGAAAAGAAAATACCTTTTCTAATTCAATTAAGTAAAAAATAAAAATTTGAGGCACTTAAATATAGTCAATAAAATTAGACATTTATATTAGACCTGGGAGAGGTAAGCTAAAAACATTAATATAATGTAATATAACATATAATACAATATATAATATAATATACGAGGTCTGACAATTAAGTTAGCAAATTCATCCTAGAAAAAGTGCTAAATATCACTACGGTCACCTTCGAAGTACTCCCTTTGGGAAGCTATGCACCAACACCAGCGCCTAGTCCACCCTTCAAAGAAATTTTGGAACTCTTTTTCTGGAATGGCCATCAGAGCTGTCGTCGTATTACCCTTGATGTCCTGAATGTCATCAAAATGTCTTCCTTTCATTATTTCCTTTATCTTTGGGTAAAGAAATCATTGGGGGCCAGATCAGGTGAGTAGGGAGGGTGTTCCAAGACAGTTATTTGTTTACTGGCTAAAAACTCCCTCACAGATAGTGCTGTGTGAGCTGGTGCATTGTCGTGATGCAAGAGCCATGAATTGTTGACGAAAAGTTCAGGTCGTCTAACTTTTCCATGCAGCCTTTTCAGCACTTCGAAATAGTAAACTTGGTTAACTGTTTGTCCAGTTGGCACAAATTCATAATGAATAATCCCTCTGATATCAAAAAAGTTTAACAACATCATTGCAACAAGTTCGTGAACTTCATTGTCAGACCTCATGTAATATGTTCAATTAATATCTGAATTCACTATGTCAGAGAGTGGAACGACATTATTAAAGCAGTATAAGACAAGGGAAACCTGAAATTGTACCAATGGAACAGAACTGAAAATCAAGACACTTGTGGTAATCATTTGAGCCCCAATAAGAAGTATATGAATATGTAGCAGAATTCACATTAAAGATAAAACACAAACCTAATTCTTTATGCACTACAGAAGTCTTAGACACAAAAGATCCACCCAGATGGAAGAACAGTGGCATTATCAAAATGTTTACATTTCAGTTTAAGTTTAACTTCACTTATTTTATTTAGTTTTCTTTATATATATACTATCACACAGTTCAAGAACATTTAACTCTATTTTGAAAACAGAGTAATCACCACTGTGTCCCCAGAATCAAGAAGAGAATAAAAATTATTCTTTTAGAGGGGATCTAATCAAAAGTGCTTAAAAGTACTGAAAAAAGCAAGACTGAGTGATAAAATATGAACCCTGTGAGGGAAAAATCTTTAAACCTAAAATGAACACCATAATTACTAGACAATGGAACCAAAGAACTCGAGCCAGCTGAACCTTAGCTGCTAGTACAGTATTCTATAATGCTTTAATTCACTTCGATGCCAAGTACAATGTCTGTTCAGTTTGAACACCTGGCCCAGATTAAGGAGATGTATAAATGGTATTGGATCCAAATTCTTGATCAGTGAAGGAAATAAGTCATGTCTTAACGACTACAGTGTTTCAACTGTGCTGCAGCCTAAATGCAGTAAATATGCTGAGCACTCAGTCGCCCTTCTGCTGTCAAAAAATTCAAATCCCTTGGCACTGTTTGATAATCTCGATATGTAAATTTGGTCCAAATATATGCTCAACCACATTATTGCTTATAAGCCAGTCTGCAAGCTCTTTTGCAACGGAGGTGTCTGTGTCTGATACTATTGATTCATTATAGCTCACATCATTGAAGATATGAAGTTGATTCATTATCTCAGTTAGTCCAGCCAACCTCATAGCCAGAGTAAGTGACATAAAGTACTTAAATGCAAGATCCCGGCTTTCTTTATCAAAGCATAGTGTTGTATCCAATGGTTCTTTCACTGTGGCCCATGTTAAGTCAGCCATGTTGCAAACCACCCTCTGTCTGAACTCTTGATCAGAGAGCTTGGATAAATACCTTATCACATAGGTCCTAAAAAGGATAACGTGCTGCATGACAGCAGGGATATGTAACTATATTGTCATATTAGACACAACTGTAATAAACGCATGTGCTATAAGAAATGGCAGTTTCAGGAGTTCTATATTCAATGCAATCCTTGAGTGAAAGGCCATTTTCCCCACAAAATAAACATATGTAATGAAGAAAATGCAATGATACTTCTACATCGTTCATATCACAGAGTGCCCCTAATATGTTGCTTTCTTGGGTTGATATACTCTCTATAGTAGGATGAGTATTATGCTTATAAGCAGCATATAAGGGAAATTGAATTTGAAAAAATTTTGCCACACATAGTAAGAGTTTTTCCTTCTTATCTGTACTCCATAAACTAAAAGGATCAGAACTCTGAAGATTCCTCCTTAGCCAGATTGCAAATCTTACAAAGCTTTTTTCTATTTATTTTTATCTTCCTATACTTCCTTCATTACACTCTCTTTCTGTACCAGTGTATTCAGTGGCTCTTCTGCTTGATTAGTCTCATCTTGCCCTGGGGAATCTATGTTAATAGTAGAGCAATGTTTACAAAGCTGGTCCCAGAGCACTTGAACTGGACAATCACTAAGTTAATAAGCACACACACTCCTTGGTTTAAAATCTCCAAATGCTTATATTCCTTAAAGCAGGATCGACATTGCTTCTGTGTCCAGGAATTGATAGAAGCAAATATTTCGAGTGTGTTCCTTTCTGAGCTACAATCCATCACCACCTTTTATATCTCTGTTTATCGCTACCCTCAATTCTGGAAAGCTCATCCTCCCTCAAGCAGTAAGCTACCTTGATGTCACTAGAAATGGCATAATGAAGACTTCGATCTTTAAATGTAAAAAAATGTTCTTTTGTTGTGAAAAAAATGTCAGATGAAAAGTACTTTGTCAAGTGTCTCCATTAGTTTAGGTTGAATTCACGCTTTCCGTAACGATTTTGTGTTTAGGCTGCTGAAAGCCTTCACAAGACCATTGTTAAGCGGCGAATGTCTCATGTGAGTGGAGGAGGATCCATAGATTTGTCTGACACGGACTCCCTACAGGAATGGATCAACATGACCGGCTTCCTGTGTGCTCTTGGGGGAGTGTGCCTGCAGCAAAGAAGCACTTCTGGCCTGGCAACCTATAGCCCGCCCATGGGCCCAGTCAGTGAACGCAAGGGTTCCATGATTTCAGTGATGTCCTCAGAGGGAAATGCAGATACACCTGTCAGCAAATTCATGGATCGGCTGCTGTCCTTAATGGTGTGTAACCATGAGAAAGTGGGACTTCAGATACGGACCAATGTTAAGGATCTGCTGGGTCTAGAATTGAGTCCTGCTCTTTACCCAATGCTCTTTAACAAATTGAAGAATACCATCAGCAAGTTTTTTGACTCCCAGGGACAGGTAAAGTGTGCTCTGTTTTATTTTCCACCCTTCTCTACGAATAGTGTGACTTGTTTGAAATAATGAAGACTTTTTCTTTTAGATTATTTAGATACTGGCGTAAACATTCACTCACAATTTTAAAACATAGGCAAAAAATTGCAGAAAAAAGAACCCTCAAATGTGGGATCAGTTTGCTTTTTAGGAACTCTCGTGTGTGGGTCTGCCTGGGGTTACGGATGTCGTGGGTACGGGTGTGAGTGGATCTATGTGCCTGTCGGTGCATTTCTACGTGTGTGTGACACTTAGATCAGGCAACTTCATCTCTGTGGTCTGTCTGCTGTGCACTGATTCCTGATATATTTTGTTCTTTGTGTAGGTTTTATTGACTGACACCAACACTCAATTTGTAGAGCAAACCATAGCTATAATGAAGAACTTACTAGATAATCATACCGAAGGCAGCTCCGAACACCTGGGGCAAGCTAGCATTGAAACAATGATGTTAAATTTGGTCAGGTAAGCATTCTACTGAAATATAGCAGAAACCCATTGGGTTTAGTAGTATTCATGGAGTAACTCACCATCCTTTTCTTGATTGCACCCAAATTAGGGTGGGACAAGAAGGTAACTAGAAGTTGTGTATGTTCTCCGATAAATAAAATAAAAATCTTGCAATTTTTTATCATCGTTTAATTATTTTACTTAGAGATTAAAGCATTAGAAAACCTTCTGTTTATCTCTGATAATTTTTTGAATGTTTCTGTGTCTAAATAGATATGTTCGTGTGCTTGGGAATATGGTCCATGCAATTCAAATAAAAACGAAGCTGTGTCAGTTAGTCGAGGTAATGATGGCAAGGAGAGATGACCTCTCATTTTGTCAAGAGATGAAATTTAGGTGAGTTGTTAAAAGAGCAAAGTAGGGTTTTCTAAATCTTATTATGTTAAATGAAGTACAGAAAAATAGGTACCTGGTTATCATGGGAAGCAGGTGGGGGTGGGGTGGAAAAGGAGCTTTTTACGTGTTTCTTTTTCTCGTCATGTCTTTTCAAATTTCCCAAAGGTTTGTGCCTATGGCAGTGCTCCCTTTTTCTAGAATTATACTACACTTGGGTTAAGAATTTGATTCTGTCTCCAAACTGAAAACATAGCTAAGAGCTTCTGCGGAGGATTGGTATCCAAGTTGCCTGTGTTGGTTCCCTTCTGTTAGATTTGTGATAGCAGTATCTCTTCTATAAAATTGTCATGCTGCCTCAGTGATTTGGCACATTGTGTGCACTATTTAAAAAGGTGCACGTGTGACTTTAAAAACATGGTTTGCTATTTTCCTTTTCTCTGCCGTTCTATAGGAATAAGATGGTAGAGTACTTGACGGACTGGGTTATGGGAACATCAAACCAAGCTGCAGATGATGATGTAAAATGTCTAACAAGGTAAAAAAAAGAGAATGACCCTGAAGTAGTAGCACGTTTATGCTAGCCATTACTACCTCATCATACCTATTCTACATGTATTTTATGTACACTGCAATTGTTTTTCTGGATGTCAAACTTTTGCATTTGAATTATATAAAGGTATTCCAATCTTTACTATTTTTCTTTTTAACTGAAATACCTTGAGTAGAAACAAATGTGTTATGTTTGGAAAGTTAATGTTGTCTATTTAGGAAAGATAATATACAGTTATGGGAAAATAAGACATAAGAAGTGTTAGATTGTATTTATTTTATGATTAGATAAATAAAAGTATTATTTGAGAAACTTGCTTGTTTTGAGTCATTCTAAATCGCAAATGCTTGAGTTTGCTCCAACGACAAATACTTATTGCCACATACCAGAAAATAATTAAACACTATGAACTACATAGTAACCATTCACATATATTTCTTTGGCCAGGCTTGGTTTTGTAGTGCATGCTTTTCATTTAAAGTAGTTATTGCCAAGATTACTTTGTAGAAAGTTATTATTGCCTTCTGCTCCACTTGAAAAGTTTTTGCATTCTGGGGTCTGCATATTAACTCAGATTATTTAGGCTGTCCTAATAACTTGTTTAATGAAATAGGTAGTTCCTAAAGTTTATTTCTGGTAGGAAGGAGTTTACTTGAGGGGAAGGTGGATTGGAAGAACCTAAAAGACTTACAGTCTTTCAATTTTTTTTTCTTCAGAGATTTGGACCAGGCAAGCATGGAAGCAGTAGTTTCACTCCTGGCTGGTCTTCCGCTGCAGCCTGAGGAAGGAGATGGTGTGGAATTAATGGAAGCCAAATCACAGTTATTTCTTAAGTAAATTTCAGTCTCCAAAAGCACAAAGCAAAAAGCAAAGTCCCACACACAACAAAACAAAGTGTAATCAAAGTGGTAAATGATTACATTTAGAAAATGGACACATTACTTTGGTATTAAGGCCATCAGCTGCTGTCTTATAAAATATAACACGCTCATGAAGCAGTATTCCCTATGACAGGAGTAGGATAGGAAAACAACTGGTTTTTAAAGAAAATAATCTGTTCATTGAATTTTTATTGGCAATATAACCCAGATCACCGATTTGGACCACTAATTTTATATGCTAAATATTAAAAGTGATGCGTTTACCAGGAAACAATGCATCTATGTGGTGTTTGTGTTGTGAAATATGCACTGGGCTTTGTCAGGATGAAGTCATGTTCACAGCACACTTCATAATGAGCCACTCTGGCCGATTACCCCAAGACTAGAGAGATGCAGGTACCCAGTACCGCTCACATGATGCACATGCGATGATTTCAGAACGTCTGAGTAGCTTTCTGGTTGGTGTGGCCTTCACTGTATAAAGGTCCGTCTTTCTGTTTCTCAGGTATTTCACATTGTTTATGAACCTTTTGAATGACTGTAGTGAAGTTGAAGATGAAAATGCGCAAACAGGTGGCAGAAAACGTGGCATGTCTCGGAGGCTGGCATCATTGAGGCATTGTACAGTCCTTGCAATGTCCAACTTACTCAATGCTAACGTGGACAGTGGCCTCATGCACTCCATAGGTGAGATACAATGAGAGTTGCATATAGAAATTTAAAGCATAGAGAATCAGCGCATAAAATTACCAGTAAAATGACTTCAACAAGGCCATGTTAGTAAATTCGCATCTGTCTGTCCATATTAGGTTTAGGTTATCACAAAGATCTCCAGACAAGAGCTACATTTATGGAAGTTCTGACAAAAATCCTCCAACAAGGCACAGAATTTGACACCCTTGCAGAAACGGTGTTGGCAGATCGGTTTGAGAGACTGGTGGAGTTGGTCACGATGATGGGTGATCAGGGGGAGCTCCCCATAGCGATGGCTCTGGCCAACGTGGTCCCTTGTTCTCAGTGGGTAAGTTCCTTGTGTAAGTGGGAAGCAAGAGTGCCTGGCACAGAGCAGATGGTTCAAAATTCACTCATTCCATGAGTGTTTATTGAATGAATTGCTAAAATGTTAGAGCTGGAAGAAACTTCAGATATTATTTGAGTGGTTTTCAGCTTGTGGGGAAGTGGTTGTAGCTTCTCACTGGTGTACTTACTTTAATTTTAAGGATCTTATTCCTCATACTTAAAGTAAAACTCAAGCTCTTTACATGTCCCACTGAAAATTCCACTTAAACACTGATTAAAAGAAAAAACCACTGATCTTGTCTGGTGCCTTCATATATTAAATGAGATAATTAGAGTTAAATCTCATATTTAGTTGTTAGTCATACTAGACTAACATACTCGAATGCCAGGCTTGTGCCTGTTTACTGTCTACAATTCATAACTCTTCTCTGTAATGTGTTTCAGTTTTTTGCTTTTCGTTTCTTTAAATTTAAGTACTTTATTTGCATTTGAAATTGTGGTGTTGTTTACTTTAAACACTGAAGACATAATATGGCTATTTGGCTTCTTAATAAAAAATTTCCTAAAACCATACCATTCTTAATAATAGATGCTAAAAATTTAGAAAGGGTTGTCCTTTTCCATGTTAAAAAGCTACTTATTTTATATTGTACCCCAAATTATTTCAGTTTAGTAAATTATAACTTATAAGGTAATCTGTTGTTGCCTGCAGATTTATTTGTGATTAAAAACTGTAGGATCTTGTTCCTCATGCTTAAGGTAAAGCTCAAACTCTGGCCTATAAGGCTCTAGTCTGGGACTAGTCTGGGCCCTGTTTCATTTCTGACATCATCTTATGCCATTTTCCTTCTTGTTCACCAAACTTAAACCACACTGGCCACCACATGTGGTAGGGTTATTTCCACCCTAGAGCACTCTTACTGCTGCTGTGGCCACCTCTGCCACCTGGAATGCTTCTGCCCTTGTCTCGGAAATGGCCGACTTCTTGTTATTCAAGTTTCGGTTCAGATGTAACTTTCTTAGCTCTTTTTTGGGGAATCAAAACCACAGCCACATTCATTCTGTCACATTACCTTGTTATATTTTCTTTGCAGCATTTATTCACAATGTGAAACTATTGTGTTGATTTGATTACTTATTCTCATTTCACCAGAATGTGAGCTCCATGAGAAAAGAGACCTTGTCCCCTGTTCTCTCTAAATCTCTTCTTCCCAGAATGTGTGGTTAAACAGTGATTTACTCTCGCATCATTTTTCTTGAGTATACCAAAAAATATTTTACTACGGGAAAGCGTGAGGGTTATCATTTAGGTACTAGATGGGAATGAGCCCCCCACCCCTGCTTTGTACATAAACCTTGCTAATCTCTTGGTTCGGCATGCACAGCCCAGGTCTTTTTCCTGATTTCCTGCAAGTCCTGTAGTCCTTCCAATTTTGTTGTTTCTCTGTCTAGTCTGTGTTCAGTATTCACTGAGTTTCCCTGACCATGTGAGAAGAGAGTAGAGCTCTTGTGGTCACCAAAGTCTTACTCTTGCTCACTGATTTTCTGAGAAAATGATTTGTGCATATCAAACTGAACTCTTTGCCATTATCTTCCCTTTCTACGCTTTCATTTCTGCCATACAATTTAAATAATGTGGAGTTTTTCTATCTCCTGGTGAATCTTAGGCCTCTCTTACCTTTCATCAGTTAATCCTTAGAATTAACAGCTACTGTAGGTATTTACGGATAGTCATCTACGTATACACATATGTACATGGATAAATCCCAGGGGAAAAATTAATCAGTCACCATTTACCTCAATTTAGCATGTGATTGGCAATTTTGGATTTGCCTTTAAGTTTCCTGCTTGAGAAAAAATGAGATTGTTCACACTAACACAATTTGTTTTGTTCTCAGGATGAACTAGCTCGAGTTCTAGTGACTCTGTTTGATTCTCGGCATTTACTCTACCAACTGCTCTGGAACATGTTTTCTAAGGAAGTAGAACTGGCAGACTCCATGCAGACTCTTTTCCGAGGCAACAGCTTAGCTAGTAAAATAATGACCTTCTGTTTCAAGGTTTGTATCCATTCATCTGTTTTT
Organism: Rhinolophus sinicus; assembly: GCF_036562045.2. Lineage (NCBI taxonomy): Eukaryota > Metazoa > Chordata > Mammalia > Chiroptera > Rhinolophidae > Rhinolophus > Rhinolophus sinicus. The sequence continues at coordinate 18,874,813 of NC_133764.1, forward strand.
GTGCAGAGGTCTGTCAAACAATGACTATGTGCAGAATGTACAGAGCAGAATATCTTCTTTAATGCAACATAGTAAGTTCCTGTTTGTGTATTTCTTTAGGTATATGGTGCTACTTACCTACAAAAACTCCTGGATCCCTTATTACGAATTGTGATCACATCCTCTGATTGGCAACATGTTAGCTTTGAAGTGGATCCTACCAGGTTTGTCATCCTCACATCTATCCCTGCTCTCCATGTTGTCACTACCGCTGCAATGGTGGAGACACTCTGCAGTGGTAGGGACGTGCCCTCACAATGTCTCCCCTTACTTCTTAAAATTAGTCTTTAATTATGAAAGATACACACAAATACATTTTTCTTAAAAAAAGACAATGACAAATTCCTTGTAGATCAGAATTAATGGAAAAGCCAACAAGTCATGATTGGCATGTGAGAGACGAGAGTACTGTTGCTGGAAGGTACTGTTTTAGAGGGATACCTGAAGCAGACTGCAGCATATCTGCTGCTATGTGGACTCATTAAGAAAAGGTTCCCACAAAGTAGGCAGGAGCTGTCAAGGTTTCTAGGTGTTTCTTCTTGCCTTGTTAAATAAATTACTTATCTTTCATACCACAAATATGCTACATCCTCCATAGCTCAGATTTAAATTACTATTGTAGCTTATTAACTGATCTCCCTACATATGCTCTCCATATTTAGACCAATCTCTTTTTAGTTCTCCACATATTCCAAGTTCATTTTCTGCCTCTGTCTTCCCAGTAACCACCAGCCCTGTGAATTGATCATGTCTAGCTATGGTTTGCTATTGTGCTTTTATCCTTGAATTATTGTACTCATTACCTAGTATGTGTATGTCTTTCCCCTCTTTGGAAAGGTCACAGGCCAATTGTTGAATCCTCTGCACCTGGCACTAAGAATGGCAATGGTAGACACGTGTAAATGTTTTTTGAACTGACCTGAGTACCTGCCCAGCGTACTCCCTCTTTCTGAAATACCCTTACTTCTCTTTGCCTATGCAAGTTCTAGCCCTCCTTCGGAATTCACGTATCCCATGGAATCTTTCTGCCTTGTATCCACAGTAATTTTTGAACTCTTACTGTATCCATATGCTGCACCACTCAGAGAGCTGCAAGGAATGATGACTTAAATATCCAAACATTTATGTAATATGTAAATTAGTATAGGAATCAAAATTACTAGTTAAGAGATTGAAAACAAGTAATTACTCAGTACTTGCTTGGTAAGGTACTGTGCTAGTTTTAAGTGGACAAAGATGAGTGCTTCCTTTCTTCAGGGAGTTTACAGTTTAGTAGGGGAGATAAAACACATAATAAGTAGTTATGTAGTGAATTTCATAGAGGATGTGTTTTGAGAATTCAGATTATGCCAATTGGGAAGCTTAAGTAAAGCTTTGTGGATTTGATAGCCATTGAGTGAAATTTAAACCCCACAAAGTAGGCAGGATTATTATTCCTGTCTTATTGATGAAAAACATTGAGGCCCAGAAAAGTGAAGTGTCTTGACCAAGGCCGTAATGATCAGTAATAATAGAGTTGAAATTTAAACCTCGTAAGTCTGCCTCTGGATTTCCGCCTTTAATCACAACACCAAGACTTTAGATTTTAGCGGTTATACTGAAGAACTAGCAACCTGATTGGATGTGGCGAGTAATGGAGTGCAGCAGGCAATGGTGACATCAGAGGTTGCCAGAATAAGGTGGCGGAGACAGTGATGTTGCCATTGGCAACATGGGGAGTACAGGATAAGACATCAGAGCAGGAGAAAAAAAGTCAGCTAATTTTGGGTAAACTGAGTTTTAGCTGCTGGTGAGAGGGAGGGATGCCTAGCAATTAGACATAGCAGACTGGACATGAAAGGCAGTTAAAAACAGAGGACACATGAATGGCCACAAAATACACGAAAGCATGTCTGACTTTACCAAAAGTCATTGAATTAAAAGTTAAAAACATGAGTTGCCCTTTATTACCTACTAGATTGGCCACCCTAAGATTTAAATCATAGGGTGGCCAGTTAGCTCAGTTGGTTAAAGCGCGGTGCTCTTAACAAGGTTGGTGGTTCGATCCCCACGTGGGCCAGTGAGCTGCACCCTCCACAACTAGATTGAAATAACTAGTTGACTTAGAGCTGATGGATCCTGGAAAAACACACTGAAAAAAAAAAACTTGAAAAAAAATCATATCCTAAATTTATGACAATATAAGGAAATAGGTTTTATACACAGTTTTCAAAATTGCCTTTTTTATAGTTGGTTTGTTCAAATCAGAATGCTGCGAAGTCCAAACATTGTATTTGGCTGAGTGTCTATTAAGGAGTATCTTTTAAGGAGTATGTTTGTTTTTCATTGATTTTACCTTTTGTTGTTGTTTGTTTGTTTGTTTGTTTGTTTATAGGTTAGAACAGTCAGAGAGCCTTGAGGATAACCAGCGGAACCTCCTTCAGATGACTGAAAAGTTCTTCCATGCTATCATCAGCTCCTCCTCGGAATTCCCCCCTCAGCTTCGAAGTGTGTGCCACTGTTTATACCAGGTATGCTTATGGTTAGAAATTACCATTATTAATCCAAAGCTGAAGAATGTTTTACCAAAGAGGAATTTAGCTGCTGTTAGTGGATAGTCGATAAACTGAGTCAATTTGGATGAGAAATACATTAAGAATTGTTGTTGGAATTGGCTTTGAAAAAAATTTAGATATTGCTGAGGAAACAGTTGGACGTATTTTAAGGAGGTACTTTAAAAATAATAAATTTTTCTTGCATTGAGAGCAAGTTTAAAACGTACCAAATTTATTGGGTATAATGAGTGGTTGAAATGAGATATACTATGGAATTTTGGGGGGTTATCTTTTGCCTAAATTACTCATAGGGTCTTTAACATAGGAGGCAGGTCTACTCCTTGCTTTTTGCATTGTGAGGTGCTTGACCTATAATTTTGATTTCTTTATTAAGGTATAATGTGTTTGTGTCAGGTTTTCCCAAGAGAGACTGTTCATTTTATGTGAAATGCTACTTATAAAATATATTGCATCATCATTCAGATAAAATTACTAGATTTGCTAACACTAGTACTGCAAATAATGCTTCTGAGTTCATATGTCCAACATCATCTCCTGCTCGCTGAGGAAATTAGGTCTTTGTTCTTTTGTGGCTTCCACTGTGTTTTTGAATTGCATATGGAGTTTTAGGAATGATTTATTCATTCCAAAGGAGATTAATGCAAATTCATTTAGCCTGTTTAAACGGTGATTCTGCAAGGAACATTAGTAGGTCTGGAATTTGGCACTCCAGGAGAAATAATTCATACATTTATAAAAACCCATGCCTTTGTGTCTCTTTCTTTGCAGAATCCTCCCCAGCCATTTGTTTTTTTAGCACAGGGCTTCAGTTGCTTAGAGACATTAGCAAGATCAGTGAAATTACCATTTTTAAAAGCTGTTTCAGGCTTTATTTATATCACACAAAATAAAGTTTAAGCTAAAAATACTAAAAGGAGACAAAGAAGGTCATTATATAATGATAAAGGGGTCAGTATATCAAGACGATATATTAATTGTAAATACCGGGGGTGCCAAAAACTTGTATACAAGTAGACACTTTGGTCAACATTGCTCAAGCAGTAGTTTGCCGTAATCAGAAGTGTCTGGATGCTGATGGTAACCACTCTTTTAATTGCAGAAGTCAAATGTGACTTGTATTCATCTTTTATTATTGGTATATATTGAATATCACAATTTTAATACAGTTTTTCTTTCTTAAAATGTGTATACCTTTTTTTTTTTGGCACCCTCTGTATTTATGTACCCAATATTGGAGCACTTAAATATATAAAGCAAAGACTAGCAGAACTAAAAGGAAAAATAAACAGTAGTACAATAATAGTTGGGTACTTTAATACCCTACTCTCAACAACGGAGTCAATGAGGAAACAGCAGACTTAAACAATACCATATACCAAATAGACCTAACTGACATAAACAGAACATTCTGTCCAACAACAGCACAATACACATTCTTCTCAAACATATATAGAATATTTTCTAGGGTAGACCATATGTTAGCTCACTAAACAAGTCTTAACAAATTCAACAAGATTGAAATCATACCAAGTGTCTCCTCTGACAACAATAGCATGAAACTAGAAATCAATAACAAGAGGAAACATGGAAAATTCACGAACCCATGGAAATTAAACAATACTGTCCTGAACAACAAATTGATCAAAGAAGAAATTAAAGGGAGGAAATAAAAGAGTTTCTTGAGATAAACGAAAATGGAAACACAGCATACCAGAACCTGTGGGACGCAGCAAAAGCGGTTCTAAGAAGGGAATGCAATAAACACCTCCATTAGAAAGCAAAAAAATGTCCCAAATAAACAACCTAACTCTATACCTTAAGGAACTAGAAAAAGAAGAACAAACTGAAATGAAAGTTAGCAGAAGAAAGGAAATAATAAAGATTAGAACAGAAATAAATGAAATAAGTAAATGAAAAACAATAGAAAAGATTAACCAAACTAATAGTTGGTTCTTTGTTAAAGATAAATAAAATTGACAAACCCTTAACTAGATTAACCAAGGAAAAAAGAGAAAGGATCCAAATCAACAACATTATAAAAGAAAAAGGAGACATTATAACTGATACCATGGAAACTCAAAGGATCATAAGCAGCTATATTGCAACAAACTGGACAATCTAGAAGAAATAGAAAAATTTTTAGAAACATACAACTTTACTTACTAAGACTGAACCAGGAAAAAATAGAAAATCTGAATAGACCAGTTACTAATGAGGAGATTGAATCACTAATCAAAAGTCTCCCAAAGAAGAAGTTCCCAGGACCAGATAGCTTCATTGGTGATTTCACCAAACATTTAAAGAAAAATTAAAACTAACCCTTCTCAGACTCTTCCAAAACATTGACAAGGAGGGAATACTCCCAAACTCATTTTATGTGGCTAGCATTTTCCTGATAACCAGAACCAGAAAAAGACACTAATAGAAAACTACAGGCCAATATCCCAGATAAATACATGCACACATTCTCAATAAAATAGTAGCAAACAGAATTCGGCAGCACATTGAAAGGATCATTCACCATGCTCAAGTGGGATTTTTTTCCTGGGATGCAAGTATGGTTCAACATAATGCAAATCAATGTGATACATCACATTAATAGAATGAAAGAAAAGAATCATATGACTATCTCAATAGGCACAGAAAAGGCATTTGACAAAATTCAACATTCATTCATGATAAGAAAACACTTAACAAATTTGGCATAGAAATAACATATCTCAACATAATATAGGTTATAAGGACAAGCCCCCAGTTAACATACTCAATGGTGAAAGGTTGAAAGCTTTCCTTCTAAGATCAGGAACAAGACAAGAGTGCCCATTCTCTTCACGCCTATTCAGCATAATACTAGAAGTTCTAGCTGGAGCAATCAGGCATGAAAAAGAAATAAGTGATATCAGAATTGGAAAGGCAGGAGTAAAATTGTCTCTGTTTGCAGATGACATGATTTTATATATAGAAAATCCTAAAGAGAGCAGCAACAACAAAAAATTGTTAGATCTAATCAGTAAATTCAGTAAAGTTTCAGGATACGAAATTAATATACAAAAGTCAGTAGTGTTTCTATACATTAACAATGAATTTTCTGAAAAAGATAGAATCTATCCCATTTACAATACATCAAAAGCAGTAAAATAGGAATAAATTTAATATAGGAAATAAAAGATCTCTACTCTAAAAACTTTAAGACATTGATGAAAAAAATCAAACAAAACAAACAAATGGAAGATATCCAGTGTTCATGAATTGGAAGAATTATTGTTAAAATGTCGATAGTACCAAAAGCCGTCTATAGATTCAGTGCAGTCCCTATCAAGATTCCAAGGGCATCTTTTACAGAAATAGAAAGAAAGTAAAACACTCCTGAAATTTATGTGGAACTGCAGAAGACACCAACTAGCCAAAGAAATCTTGAGGAAGAAGAACAAAGCAGGAGACATCACACTTTCAGATTTCAAGTTATGCAATAAAGCTGTAGTCATCAAAACAGTGTGGTATTGGCATAAAAACAGACAAATAGACCACTCAAACAGAATCAAGAGCCCCAAAATAAACCCAAGAATATATAGTCATTTAATATTTGACAGGAGAGCCAAGAATACTCAATGGAGAAAAGACAGTCTTTTCAATAAATGGTACTGGGATAACTGGATATTCACATATAAAAGAATGAAACTGAACCCATAGTTTACACCACTCGCAAAAATTAACTCAAAATGGATTAAACATTTAACTATATGACTGAAACCATGAAATTTCTGAAAGAAAAAATAGGAATAAAGCTTCTTAAAGGAGGTCTTGATAATGATTCTTTGGCTATGACACCTAAAGCACAAGAAACATAAAAAATAAACAAGTGTGATTGCATCAAACTAGAAAGCTTCTGCCCAGCAAAAGAAATCATTAACAAAGGGAAAAGACAACCTATGGAATGGGAAAAAATATTTGCAAACCATATATTAGGTAAAGGGTTAATATCCAAAACATATAAAGATCTTGTACAACTCAATAACAACAACAAAAATAATAACCCAATTAAAAAATGGGCAAAGGACCTGAATAAACATTTCTCCAAGAATATACATGAAATGCCAACAGATAGATGAAAAGATGCTCGACATCTCTAGTCTTTAGAGAAATGCAAATTAAAACCACAGAAACATAAAGCTGCAGTGAACATCGGAGCACATATATCTTTATGGATAAATGTTTTCAGAATTTTTTGGTATGTACCCAGGAGAGGGATTGCTGGGTCATGTGGTAATTCTATTCTTAATTTTTTTAGGAACCTCCACACTGCCTTTCATAACGGCTGCACCAATCTGCATTCCCACCAACAGTGTATGAGGGTTCATTTTTCTCCACAGCCTCTCCAACACTTGTTACTATTTGTCTTGTTGATAGTAAGGTGATATCTCATTGTGGTTTTTATTTGCATTTCTCTGATGATTAGTAATATTGAGCATCTTTTCATATGTCTATTGGCCATCTCTATGTCCTCTTTGGAGAAAGTCTATTCAGGTCCTATGCCCATTTTTGAATTGGATTGTTGGTTTTTTTGTTACTGTTGTATGAGTTCCTTATATATTTTGGATATTAGTCCCTTATCGGAGGCATTGTTTGCAAATATCTTCTCCAGTCGTTTGGTTGCCTCTTTATTTTGTCGATAGTTTCTTTTGCTGTGCAGAAACTTTTTAGTTTGATATAGTCCCATTCATTTATTTTAGCTTTTATTATACTTCCCTTGTCTTTGAAGTCAAATTCATAAAATCCTCTTTGAACCCAAGGTCCGTAAGTTTAGTACCTATGTTTTCTTCTATGTAGTTTATAGTTTCAGGTCTTATGTTTAGGTCTTTGATCCATTTTGAGTTAATTTTGGCTCATGGTTACAGATAGCAGTCTAGGTTCATTCTATTGTACGTAGCTTTCCAATTCTCCCAGCACCATTTATTGAAAAGGCTGTCTTTTCTCCATTGTATATTTTTGGCTCCTTTGTTGAAAATTATCTGTCTATATTCATGTGGATTTATTTCTGGGTTTTTGGTTCTATTCCATTGGGCGGTGTGTCTGTTTTTCTGCCAGTACCATACTGTTTTGATTATTGATGCCCTGTAGTACAAGCTGAAGTCAGGGTGTGTGATACCTCCAGCATTATTCTTTTTTCTTAAGATTGCTTTGACTATTTGGGGTCTTTTGTGATTCTATACAAATCTGATTTTTTTTTTTTTTGGTTCTATTTCTTTAAAAAATGCCATTGGGATTTAATGGTGATTGCATTAACTCTGTAGATTGCTTTGGGTAATATGGCCATTTAAACTATGTTGATTCTTCCAATCCATGAACACAGAATGTCTTTTCATTTCTTTGTGTCTTCTTCAATTTCTTTTAAAAATGTCTTATAGTTTTCATTGTATAGGTCTTTCACATCCTTGGTTTAGTTTTATTTGTAGGTATTTTATTCTTTTTGTTGCAATTGCAAAAGGAATTGTTTTTATTTTATTTTATTTTTTCTGAGATTTCATTGTTAATATATAGGAATGCAATGGATTTTTGTACTGTTGATTTTGTAGCTGGCAACTTTATTGTATTCGTTTATTGTTTCTAATAGCTTTTTGGTGGTCTTTAGGGTTTTCTATATATAGCATCATGTCATATGCAAAAAGTGACAATTTTAATTTTTCGTTCCCTATTCGGATGCCTTTTATTTCTTTCTCTTGCCTGATTGCTCTGGCTAGGACTTCCAGTACTATGGAAACAATCAAAGTGTCCTTTGATAGATGATTGGATAAAGAAGATGAGATACATATATATATATATATATATATATATATATATATATATATATATATACACACAATGGAATAGTATTCTGCCATAAGAAAAGATGAAATAGTCCTATTTGCGACAACATGGATGGATCTTGAGATGATTATGCTAAGCGAAATAAGTCAGACAGAAAAGTCGAGTGCCATATGATTTCACTGATATGTGGGATATAAAACTGAAAGAAACAAAGGAACAAGACAAATAAAGAATCAAAAACTCATAGACATAGACAATAGTTTAGTGGTTACCAAAGGGTAAAGGGGTGGGTGGTAGATGAGGGTAAATGGGATTAAATATATGGTGATGGAAGGAGAACTGACTCTGGGTGGTGAACACACAATGTGATATATAGATGATGTATTACAGAATTGTACACTTGAAACCTATGTAAATTTACTAGCCATTGTCACCCCAATAAACTTTAATTTAAAAAAAACACACAATAAGATACCACCTCATATCTGTAAGAATGGCTATCATTGAAGTGGCAAGAGATAACAAATGCTCGTGTGGATGTGGAGAAAAGGAAACCCTTTTGCCCTATTGTTGGGGTTGTAAATTGGTGCAACCACTGTGGAAAACAATATGGAGAATACTAAAAAAATTAAAAGTCTAACTACCATATGATCCAGCAGTTCCACTTCTGGGAATATAGCCAAGGAAACAAAACACTAAATTGAAAAGGTTATCTGCACCTCCTGTGTTTATAACAGCATTATTTGCAATAGCCAAGACATGGAAACAACCTAAGTGTCCATCAATGGATGAATGGATAAAAAAGTTATGAGATATATACGTATATATGTGTGCATATTCCATTTTATATATATATAATAATGAATATTATTCAGTTATTAAAAAAGAGGAAATCCTACCATTTGTGACAACATGGGTGGACCATGAAGACATTATGCTAAGTGAGATAAGTCAGATACAGAAAGACAAATACTGCATGGTCTCACTTATATGTGGAATTTAAAACAAACAAACAAATTGATAAAGAGATCCGACTTGTGGTCAAGAGACCAGAGGTGGACAGGAGGGGGAATTGGAGGAAGGTGGTCAAAGGTGCAAACTTCGAGTTATAAGGTAAATAAGTACTAGGGATGAAACGTACAACATGAGGATTATAGCACTGCTCTATCATATACAGGAGAGTTAACAGAGTAAATCCTAGAATTCTCATCAAAGGAGAATTTTTTTCCCTGTTGTCTTTCTTTTTATTATATTTAAATGAGAAGATAGATGTTCACTGAACCTAAATCGAACCCTCACGCTGTATGCCTTAAACTTAAACAAGGATGTATGTCAATTATTTCTCAACAGTACTGGGCAGGGGGAGATATAATGTGTTTGTGGCAGGTTTTCCTAGGACAGACTGATTTGTTTATTTTATGTAAAATGCTATTTATAATATATATTGTATCATCATTCAGATTAAATTATTAGACTTGCTAACAATAGCCTGCAAATAATGCGTCTGAGTTCATATGTCCACAGCCATCACCTAGTAGCTGAGGAAATTAGGTCTTTGTTCTTTTATGGCTTCCACTGTGTTTTTGAATTGCATATGGAGTTTCAGGAATGATTTATTCATTCCAAGGGAGATTAATGCAAATTCACTTAGCCTGTTTAAACTGTGATTCTGGAAGAAACATTAGTGGGTCTGGAGTTTGGGATGGGTTGGTATAAGGAGAAAGAATTTATATGTTTACTAAAACCCATGCCTTTGTGTCTTTGCAGAGTCATCCTCAGTCATTTGGGGTTTTTTTTTGTTTTTTTTTTTCTTTTTTTTAGCACAGGGCTTCTGTTGCTTAGAGACAGTAGCAAGATCAGTGAAATTACCATTTTAAAAAGCTGTTTCAGGCTGCTCTGTGGGAATATTCCCCCCATTCCTACTTACAAAGATGTATCTGTTGTACCTATAAAAAAATTTTCACCATATACATAGATGGTAAAGCATACTTAACATTAAAACTCTCAATTTATCATGACCTTTTCAAAATAGCTCAAGGAAGCTTAGAAGAACCCCACATAATTTTTTGAGACTATAGGATGGTTTAGTTATACCATGAAACTTAATATAGTGAATAATACCTTCTCTTAAGTTTGGGCATTATTCAGGTTTCTCTTTAAATCTAATTCAGTAATTCTTCTGTTTAAAAGACAAGAAATGATGAGCACAGATTAAAAATAGTCTGGGTCAACTTCTTGGTTGGCCTAGTCATAGCTCTTTTCAGAGAACAATTAGATTTCTAAAGTGGCTGTGGCTTTGACTTTCACTTGTTAAAAGTGAATGAGTACTGACTACATGATTACATGGTCTAGTAGGTTTTAGTAGAAATTCTTCCTGTGGTTGTCACCCAATAAAAAATAATATGTTTTTTATTTTATCAGCAAACTTGGAGTCCAGTTTGAGACCATGATTCTGATAAGGTGCAAGGAACAGGGCTTGGCACTTAGTAAGTACTTAGGAAATATTTAATGAAGGAATAAAGTCAGCTACTCCTCCCACCCAAGTAAACCAGATTCTTGCCAGCTTTCAGAGTTAGGAGGGAAATGGTGAAAATAATTCAGAAAATAGAGCCAGGTTATAATTGGTAGCTTATTAAACACTGTGTGCTGTGCTTTTAAAAGCAGTTCATAATAAAATATAATACACCTGAATTATCATAGTAAAATTTCACATAAAATTATTCCCTTGAAGAACATTATTTAAATGTTGTATTATTTTGAAGTATTGGGTAAATTTATTGTTGGAATGTAGAGTACTAAAGAGCAAAGATATACTATGTTATTTATAAATAAGATTTTATTTTTTTAATAAGTGACCGATAGGGAATTTTACATTTACTAGTTAAAAAATAAAGATAGGGAAAAAAGTTTTGATCTCAAGATATTCTTTCATTGCATCTCCTTTCAAATGTAGTTTTCTCCTTAGTTTGCTCTTTTATTTTTATTCCTCTGCCCTCTTCTGCCTTTTTTTTTCTTTTTTTTTGCCCTTTTGACTTTGGCAGTAACATAATGCCACCTTTGTACTTTTATGTTCTGCTGGGAAGGAATAGTAGTTGATTGTTTTGTTGTTGGGTTTTATTTTCCCCTAGTAAACATGGCTCCTGCTTTGAGACCTACTGGCGAAATTTTGAAAGCTAAGTGAGAATATTGCTAGCTAATAAACTTCTCTGAGCTTTAGCTTTTTTTACTTGAATTCATATTTTTGACTATTAAGGCTCTTCCAAATCATGCTTTAAACAAGTCTCTTATTTTATATGCCTCCTTGTTTAGTGAATTAGGTTAAGTTTATATTAGAAGAGCCAGCCAACTGTGAACAGGGTAGATTTGTAATTAAGGCATTTTCTTGTGTATTTATTTCTGCTTCTCCTTTTGATAGTTTTGGAATAATGAGAAAATAATTCCCAGAAAGGCTATTTTTTTAAGTTATGGTGAGAGAATTCTGAGAAAAGATAACTATTATGATTCTAAATAAGTATCATCTTTTTCCAGTAAACCTGCTCTCCAAGCAGAAATTTTAGGGCTGTAAATGATAGTTATATACCATAATTGAAAAACGTATATAATACTGCATTTTTGTGATATTTTGTGATATATGATATTTGGTTACTAGTGCTTTTGTATATATAAGTTTAAAGTTTGAACCAAAGCTCCATGAGAAAAGAACTATGTCTTCATGTTTTACTGCTGTCTCCCAATGCCTAGGATGATATCTAGTATGTAGATGCATAACTACTTGGATGGACAGATGGATGAACAAGTGTCAAATTAACTTTAAACCCAAGTTGTCATAGGTTATGGTGTTGCATACACAGAATTCCTAGAATAAAATGCCATGTATGGTGGATTAAAGAATTCTAATTTGGTTTTTAAAATATTTTTAAAATAATTGTTGTGCCTAATCTAGTTCAATCAGGAGTCTTAATTTTAAAAGAACTTCTTGGCTTATAAGGAACTCTGATAGATGAAACCAATATGTCTCTTTGGGTTTTTGTTGTTGTTTGTTGTTTTGGGGGGGATAGTTTTTTTGTTGTTGTTGTTGTTTTTTTGAGACATTGTAATATAAGTGGTCAAATATGTGAAAATTTTTAAGCAGGCTTACAATATTGTTCTATAATTTTCTCTGCGGTTTCTTCACTTTAATATTAATGCTTATTTCTAGTCGAGCTGATAACATTCTTCTCCCAAATGTTGCAGAGCTTTTAACCTCTTCTGATTACAACTTTTTCAGGAAGTGGCCTGCAATCAGAAAAATATGTGAAATTTAAGAGTAATCTTCCTTAAAGAGAGAGAGATTTGTAGTTTAGAATCTCTAAGGTGACTTTTTCTATTATATTTAGTCATTTAATGTTTATTTTTAAATTAGTAGTCTCTAAATTAAATGCAAGCTATTGAAAAAACTTTAAGTCAATTGAAGGATACACAGAGAAATATTTATATATCAAGAAAAAATCATGTAGACACATAAGTGTTTTATAGTGTGATCTACTATACTCAACATTTTAATACTGATACTATAATTAACATCTTTTCAAAAGGTAGGACTTAACTGAAATGTAAATATTAAATATCCTCAAATTCACTTGGGGAGAGCTTTTCTGTGATTTATAGCCAGAAATAGTAGATATGATTGTCTCAACATTTCTTGCTGTTTATTTAGTGCTTTGGCTTAAAACTGTATTAAAAAATGGAAATCCAGAAATAAAATTCATCCCTCAAAATTGAGTTGATTTCTAATTTTTTGTTGATTCCATTTGTGTTACATTTGATCGCATAATTTTATGGACAAGCCAACGTTGTTATTGTTGCTGTATGTAGTTGGTGCTGTGACTTGTTTGTGCTCATCTCTGTTCTGTAGGCAACTTGCCACTCCCTACTGAATAAAGCTACAGTAAAAGAAAAAAAGGAAAACAAAAAATCAGTAAGTTTGGAGAACTTTCTATTAGCTGTTTCTTTCAAAGCAAAACAAAAATCTTTTGCTGTTTGTTAAGAACATCTTCACTTCAGCCTATTTGACCTTCACTGTAAAATCATTCTACTAATTCTGGCACAAAATAGCTTTCATTTCGATTAACCCTGGAATTAAGTTACATTGAAACATTCTCTGTGTTCCTTTGGTTTGATTTATCCCAAAGGCATTTGGGGGCATTTGTTGCATTGGATATACCTAGTCTAATTTTATTATTGTTATTTTTAAAATTATAAATGAATGCAAAAGAAACTTAATTTCAAGGCCTTAGGAAATGCTGATTCTCTTCATTCTTGCTTCTTGTTTGCAGGTAATGTGAGTGGTTTCTTTTTTCTAGAGATGAAAGTTTTTCTTAATTCTTAGAAGTATATGGAGGGAAAGTGTCACTTTCTAAACTTACCTAAAAGATGCTAAATTGTAGTTTTTTACTCTATAATATTTTTATCTAGACCATCCCAGCCAGAATTTAGATATTTGTGCTTAGATTATAGAAATCCTAATGGTAAAACCACTTTTACCTTAGAAAAAAATCATTATTAAACTATTGGGACTGAGCACATACTACTTTTAAAATAAAGGAAAACTCAGTGAGTTTGTATTTGTAGAGAAACACCTCATTTTGCAAACATGATATGAATATACTTCCTACTTCTATGAACTTGCCCTAATTTAAAAGGAAGAAAATTATGGTAGCCAAGATTATTTTCTTCCGATGAGTGGAATTTGTCCAAAATATAACATGCCTTCATTTTAAATTTGCCATTATCTGTCAGTTGGATTTATCCTTATCAGGCTAAGTATTTGCTCCTGTAATCTAAATGATTTTAGAGAAAGATGTAAAAACCTTCAGGAGTCATGTAGGTAGTTTACTTAAAAAGATAATTTAGAATATAGTATACATCTTTCATCTTTGATTCCTTATCTAAGTTTACATAGAATAAATTTCTGTTTTAAATTCAGGACTGAATTAAAATTTAGAGACATGAATTTTATATCCATTCAAGATTTACTTTTTGAGTTTGTTAAATAAATTTAATCAGCTGTGAGCAAATAAATTGGATTGGATGCCCGTCTTGCTTAATAAAAACGTTTCTTTCTAATGCTTCAGCCTTCTAATTCTCAGCATACGTGGGTTTAACATAATATACACCATCACTGTTGAAATTAATTTACTGTTTCTAACACTCTTGTTTTACTAATGCCATTGTGTAGTATATCACATAAATTAAAATTAAGGCTTTCTGTGTTTCTCTAGAGCATGTTTTCTAGCCTTCCTAACATTGCTTTATTTATTAAGATTTTGTCTAAAATTGTTCCTTGAAATGTTTTTTCTACTAGTGTTATTTTCAGGGTTTTTTTTTTTTTTTTTTTTTAAGTTTCTGGGTAACACTAAGTTTTGGAATGTATTTCTCAGTACAGGTGATATGAGGTCCTCATGGAAACAAAGGGAATCTAATTGGTAATTTGAGATATTTTAGAACATGTTCCAAAATATGAAGACAGTATAGTCATTATAAATTTTAAATGTTGGTTTACGGAGTTATTGGCTTACCAGAATCTAATGATCTTTTCTTTTAAAAGCAAGCTGACTTTCTTTTGGGTATATGTATCATGGATTGGAATATGTAAAATTTGTAGAGAAGGTTCTGGCTTCTGGTATATAGCTGTGTAGTCATATTATAGATGCTTCTGTTTATTATACTCAAGTATATAATGTATAATTAGATCTCCTTTGAGAAGCTAATTGTCTGCTTCACTCAGGTAATTAAGCATGTATGGGTAGTGATCCTTTTGCTGATGGACAGTTTATGAGTGCATTATTTGTAACATGATTTTACTAAGGGGATTGAAAGGGATATTTGACTGGATAACTGATTTCAGCATATAGACTGGCCCAACTTTGACCTTTATACAGAATATCTTTTTTATCTAAATTACATTTTTACAGATTAAAAAACAAACAAACACTTGAGTATGTGTATATTATGAGGTAAAAATACAGTGGTGTAAATTAGTAGTGAAAGAAAAAGTATTTATTAATATTGATTACATTTTACCATGTTTTTATCAGTGATACTATTGTATCATTAGTGAAATACATAATGAGATGATGCATGAAACAATGTCTTCCTGAGGTAGGGATATTTTGAGCTTTGACATAAATTATTTTTGAAGATGTGGAAGATGGTGAATGTGTAGTACTTTTTCACAAGTTTTATAATATTCTCCCTTTGGGAAATAATTCACTCAGATTTTCATTAAATTCTGAGACTGAGTAGTGTTAAGTATAAATCAGGTATATAAATGTGAATCATACTTGAAAACTTTTTTGTCATAGAGAAAACCAGTAAAAAACTACTTTCAAAATGTATTTTCAAAGAGCTTTCCATGTATATATGTTATTGATTTTTATAAGACACGTTTGCAGCAAGCTACTATTTTATAAATTAACTGGTTCTTTGGTAACCAAACTGTGGCTTTTACGTTTAAACCATTTCAGTATTTTAATTGATTAAAGTGAATATATGCTAATTTTTTTAACAACCTATTTGAAGTTAAATATAAAACCATTTTTAATCCTCTTCCTCCTTGCTCATTCCTTAAAGGCTTTAAAATTTTGTAGGTTTGTTGATATGTTTCTTCTGTTTTGAGATTAAAATTTGGGAATTCTAAATTCTGTAGCAATGGTGGTCTGTGAACATTCAGAAACTGAAGAATTTTGTCTATATGCATGTATATGTTCATTTTTCTGTTCTTACTCCCCCAAAGGTTAAACACTATACTAGATTAGTAAAAGCGCTTGAATTTTATTCTTCATTCTATTTCTAAAACTGTTTTTCAGCTAAAAATAACTCTAAAACAGTATTTAGGTTTTAAAGCCATTCCACTCAGGCTGCTATATGTAGCTGCTTTCACCAGTTTCCCCTTATGTAAGTGTAAGGTTGTTCTTCATGCAGTGGCACTCTAAGTACTACCGTGTTTCCCCAAAAATAAGATCTAGTCAGACAATCAGCTCTAATGTGTCTTTTGGAGCAAAAATTTATAGTAAAATAAGACCGGGTCTTATATAATATAATGTAAGATCGGGTCTTATATTAATTTTTGCTCCAAAAGACACATTAGAGCTGACTGTCCGGCTAGGTCTTATTTTCAGGGAAACACGGTATAACACAAAGGAAGCTTCCTGAGCAATGTAGCCTAAGTGAAGCTGAGAATATATTAGTTATAATTCATCTCTGTTATCATCTCTTACAAAGATTTTCTTTGGCTTAAAAAAATTACTCTCTAAAGTCTTATTTTTACTAATTCCCTATCAGATATGATAGAAAAATGTTTTGAGATTTTAGGCAGTGAATACGAACACACGTTTAAAATGTATACCATGTGAAGAAATAGAATGAAATGAAATTATCCTTATTCTTTCCAGCGTTAATCTGGATTCAGTGAGCCATTGGAATTCATGACAAAATGTATTACTTTATCGAGGCATTGTGAAGAAAACTAGAGTTATGTGAGATTCTGCACATAAATCCCATTTTCTCATTTTCCCTAATATCTTTAGAAATGCAGGTTTATTCTTGGAATCCCAGAATATTGAGTGGAGTGCTGTGGTTTTGCCGTTACAGTTACCACTGCTTTCAGCAGTAAGCCACACTAAGCAAGAAAAGTTGTAAAAAAAAAAAAAAAAAAGAAAAGTTGTAAAGATTAAAATGTTACATAAATGTTCTTTAAAAATAAATATGCTTGTATTATCTGTAAAAAATGTAAATTTCAGAATAGTATCATTTACATATGTTAATTTAAAACAGGAGGAAGAGATAGGAGCTGAGCCAGTTTCACATAACATTTTCTCCAATCTAATCTATCACTTTACCTTCAAAATAGAATGTTTTATGAAGACAAAAAGAAAAATCCATTTTAAATATTGAATTCACATTATTTTTCAATGTGGGCAACCATTTCTTGAATCCTTAACTTTTATGTGTGTGTGTGTATGTATACACACACACACATAATTTGACAGAATTATAAATTGAGGTAAATATAGGAGTTCACTCTTCTTCTGGTATGATCCTTTTTTCCTTTAGGTCCCAAGAATTCTAGTCCTTCATGGTTTAAAGAATAGGTAGGTCCTTATAAGGCATTCTGATGAAGAAAAAAGAACTGGCAGTAACGTTACTTATAAGTAAGTTTTTTCTCTCAATAGGAATCTAAGAAAACTAAGTTTTGTTTTGTATATGGCAAACATTTTGCTCAAGAAATTCAATTGTACCTGGTACACAGCAAAACGTAAGTATTTGCTACTAGGTATTAGATGTTTAAGGGGTGTGCTGTTGAAAATTTAGCTTCATCTTCTAAGTTGACCATACTCTGATGTCTGTTAATCTTCGTGAAACATGATAATCTTTGTTTGAAAATTTGGTCTGTTTTTGTTACTCATCAAACCTGCAGTATAACAATAATAAAATTAAGATCTTTTTTCAGGTCTCTTCTATACAACTCATCTGTGAGATTTTTCTTAGGTATTTTTATTGTGCTTTAAAATGATGGTGGGCAGGAATTGAGGATAAACTTCATTTACTGATGTTTTGGGAGTAGGAAAAAAATAGAAATGTGTTGTTCATGAGGCTTGGTCTGTTCAATTTTTGTGCAAAATTTGCCCTTCAAGCTCTTTCTTCCCATTTCTTTGTTTTAATATAAACCATATATTCAATTCTCAACTCCTTGTTTTTAGGTGGTTAGTCAGCGTTTCCCTCAGAACAGCATCGGTGCCGTAGGAAGTGCCATGTTCCTCAGATTTATCAATCCTGCCATTGTCTCACCATATGAAGCAGGGATTTTAGATAAAAAGCCACCACCTAGAATCGAAAGGGGCTTGAAGTTAATGTCAAAGGTGAAGAACTATTTTGATAATCTGTTTTAAATTCTCTTTCAACTAAATTTTCTGCTTTACATAGTTACTGTACTTCATTTATTTTATAAATGCCCTGTAGTTTTCACTTAGGTGCTTTTATTTTTATTTGTTTGTATCACAAAGGAATTCATTAGATTGATAACTGATGGGTCTTATTATCATGAGAAAATATTTCAGCAAGTCTTCTGAAGATAGTTTTCTAGAAATTCTGAAATGAAGACCAAAATGTATACTGTATGATTTTTTGTTGAAAAGACATAAAAAAATTTTAATGTGTATTTTTAGATACGTAAATGTGTGTGTGTGTGTGTGTGTGTGTGTGTGTGTGTGTGTGTGTGTATAATTACATTTATATTTGGGAAAGAATAGAAACAACACCTAGTATTTGTAGGAGGAATAATGGATTTTAACTTCCAGTAGATATATTGATGAGAAAATTCATGTTTTTTAAAGAACATACAAATGTGTAGACTTCATACAATAAACAATCTGATTCTTTATAACCTGTTTTATTGTTTAGATACTTCAGAGTATTGCCAATCATGTTCTCTTCACCAAAGAAGAGCATATGCGGCCTTTTAATGATTTTGTGAAAAGCAACTTTGATGCAGCACGAAGGTAAGCAGCCTGCCAGTTAGTTCATTGCTCTGTTTGAGTCAAATATTTTCAATTTCACTTACGTCCATATACTTGGTGTACAGGAAGCTGCTGTGTAGGTCCTTCATTTCCTAGGTCAAGAACATAGTTAATCTTATTTTATTTTACTATGAAAGATAGTGATGAAGTATACCCATATTTATAATTGATAGTGATTTCCATATTTGTAAACCAGGAGGGATATGACATATTGCTAAAATAAAGGATTTGAAGTTGTTACAAAGTGGGTGAGAGGAAATGGAAAAGATTACTTTAGGAAAAACTAAAACCAAAATGATACAGATAACGCATAATAGTGTATAATCACAATTTTTTTGGTAGAGTATTTTTGATACTTCAACTTGGAATTATATCAACTAAAATGTTACTCTGTAAACCAAATAATGCCGATGCATAAGATTTTGTTCATAACTGGGCAACTGTTGAACTTCTACGATTTTAGAAAACTTGAAGTCTATTGGGTTTCCATAGCTAATTAGTTGCTTTTTGTTTATCTCTGAGTTGTTGGTTTATCTGTAAACTAGGGATTATACAATATTTTCCTGTCTGAATTGATTTAGAGGAACAAATGAGGTAATTTATGAGGACGTGCTTTATAAATGTAAGTTAATGTCCAGAATTCTGCTTTTCATGCAGTGTGAATGTAATTGATCTGACTCATAGTCTAAGCTAGATTGTACAATTCTCTCTTCCCTTTTTTCATTTTAATTTACATCAATTTCTTTCTAATTGGAGTTTAAAAGGTGTATTGTTGGACTGCAAGCCATATTGGAGAGAAAGTGAATGTCAGAATAGGATTCATATTCTAGCAGATTGACTATCATAGAGAGTTAAGAGAACAAAGGTTCTGATCCGGCTCTGACCTAACCGGTAATACAACTTTGGGGAAGTCTTTTGTCTTGTATAGGCTTCCATTTCCTTATCTACAAAATACAGGCTTCTCTCCAGAGCTTCACTGTCTAAATTTTGTTGTTGTCTGACCTCAGAGCTGACTCTGAGGCTGAAGCTAGGTATCAAAAATGGAAAACCAACTTTCTCCTTCTCTCTTCTTGTTTCATTTAAAGACAATCACATCATTTGTGAATAAGCCCTGCATATTTGGAATCTTATTTCTTTCACAAAGTTACTTGACATAAATTTAATTCAAACGTAGATGTGAGTGTATCTGGTTTTAAAAATTCTAATGATTTTCCATTTTTGAAGGTTTTTCCTTGACATAGCGTCTGATTGTCCTACAAGTGATGCAGTAAATCACAGTCTTTCCTTCATCAGTGATGGCAATGTGCTTGCTTTGCATCGTCTGCTCTGGAACAATCAAGAGAAAATTGGCCAGTATCTTTCCAGCAACAGGTAAGATTTCCCAGTCATGGGCATATTGAAAACTCCCAGTTTGAATTTATATTAATAAAATTATTGGTCATACTTTTCACTTTGCATCTTCTTAGAATAAGAATTATGGTTTGGAAGAATAAATGAAGAAATGTAGACTTTTTAAAAATATGTAGACAAAAAGTTAAGTCATATTAAATGATCGAGAAATCTACCTAGGTGCTATAGATTTTTTTTTCCTTTTTATGTTAAGCTAAGAAGTCACAAATTAACCCTTTGGCTTTTTTTTTTTTTGGGCTTGCAAACTATCAAACATAGTGTGCAACAGGCATAGAGAAGTTTAAATTTACTGAGGGTCAAATGAGTATTGGTATCTGAGTCTGAAGAGCAGCTAATTCTTAGGAATTTAATAATTAAAACATTGCCAATGTTTTAATTCTATAATAATCCCATTTGTGATACTCTAAGTACATGCAAATAAAGCTCTATATAGATTTTTATTTGCATGTACTTAGAGTATCAATACTTGGAAATTACTTATTTGAGAATTGTTTCATTACCTGGTTTTAGTTAGTCTTTTGTAGCTTGAATCACTTGCGGACCTTTCTAGTTATGTATGTTTGTAAAGGGCCCCGAATTCCTATGTATGAGGAGCTCTCTTACAAAGGTAAAATGAGTCCAGATTATTTTTTAGTGCCAATAAAAATGGTTTGCTCATTCATGGGAAAGGTAGAAGACCATGAAACTAAGGCTAACTAATAACTAATTAGATGGGCGTTTAAGAGAGACAGCATTTTAATCCTTTATGAATTGTTAATGGATTGAAGTAAACATGGGCGTGACTGAGGTGTCCTCTAACATAGAAAGGTGAAGATGCTTTACCTGTGTGACACTAAAATCAACTATGGAACTTTTATTATAAATGCAAACATTCATTTCTCTTATGTAATTCACACATATATTCTTGTAGTTTGATGCTAGAGAGTTTTTTTAATTTTGGTTTGTTTAAAAAAATACGCACATTTCAAACATACAGAAAAGTATAGACTATAATATAACAGAGATCTATGTCTACCACCTAGCTTTAACATTATTTATTTTGCTATATTTCTTTAGATATTTATAACATTTTATTTCTTGGGGGAAAAAGATATTACTTCTCTCTGTTACTGACAAAACAAGAAATTATGGCTATATGTTAAACTTAGGTATATATAACAGTTTTGTGTGTTTTAAAATTTTACAGAAATTACATATTGAATATAGTCTCTTCACACAACATTCTATTTGAGAAGTATCATTTGTTTAACTTATGTTAGTATTTCATTGAATGACTGTATCACAATTTATTTTTGCATTTCCTAGTTGATGGATACTTAGGTTTCCTATTTTTCACTATTTCAAATTATGATGTAATAAATATTCTTCATACTTGTGTCCTTGTGTATTACCTAGATGTGTGGTTGCTGTGTTCTGAAATACAGTATCAGGGACAGTATGTCCAATTCCTGAATAGTGGTTTTCAAATCGGTTCTTTTCATCCTGCGAAAAAGTGGATCAGAAGGTTATTTTTACTTACTGATTGCCTGTTTAATGGCAATGGATTCAGATCACTAGAAAAATAAATTTTATGTAAATTTTATAGTTTGGGGAGTGGTGATATTTCTAAAATGTCTCAGTGTATACTTATAACCCCTGAGGTCTTTTTGGTGCCATTCACAAATCAGTAGGAACCCCCAGCTGACAGCAAAAACAAAAGCAACAAGTGACAATCTAAAGAAATGTGTATTGCTAAATGTGAACTGCTACTTTTTTTCTAAGTCATTTGCTATATCTAGGGATCACAAAGCTGTTGGAAGACGACCTTTTGATAAGATGGCAACCCTTCTTGCATACCTGGGTCCTCCAGAGCACAAACCTGTGGCTGATACACACTGGTCCAGCCTTAACCTCACCAGTTCAAAGTTTGAGGAATTCATGACTAGGTAAAGTACCACCTTGACTGCTTTCTTTTTGGTTGAGGCACAAGGTTCACTACTAGGCCGCTTGTTAGATATGCTTGTATTTTTGATAGGGGATTATCAGGAAAGATGTAGCTAATAACCACATTGCCATATTGTGGAATTTAACTTTTCTCTTACCCTATATATTATTGAAGTATGCTTTGTTTTATAGTTGACTTTCTTATAAAAATAATAGTATCTTATTGACTAGTACTTTGTCATATTACGTTGAGGTACTTTTGCATTAATACTTATAAGGGAGAGTGGGTAACATTATTTTCATATTATAGTTCAATATAGCTCAAAGCAAATAACTAATTTGCCCAAGATTCCACATCTAATTCACAGGTCCTTTGGTTCGAAGCGCTGAACTCTTTATACCACACTAACATTTTTCAGAACGCTTGTAAAAGTTCATGGTATTTAGATTGAGGCTCAGAAAATACAGTATATTTCACCACTGCTATAAAATTTATTTCTTTGGACATTTGTTTTGAATCTGATTTAGAGGGATTTAGTGTCTGAGCTAAAAGATCCTGGTTAGATATTCGCCTTTATGACTTTCCAGTGAAGGGTAGTGTTGAATCCTTTAGTCTCTAAAATAACTTTCATAGTACTTTACCCTTAATCACTTAGTATGGACATCACAGTGACTGTGGTTAAGTGTTTTGTTCATAGTGTGTGCCAGGGGCAGAAAGAAAAAAGCAGAATCTGACATTCAGAAGTTAATTTACATTAAAGATTTGTATACTCGTATAATGTGACTTAGTACACTGTAAGTGCCTGTTATTAAACATATTACATATATAGTAGTTACCCTTATTTGTGGTTTCACTTTCCACAGTTTTAGTTACCCGTGGTCAAACACAGTCTGAAAATAGTAAATGAAAAATTCCAGAAATAAACAATTCATAATTTTTCAATTGCTCACCATTTTGAGTAGCACAGTGAAATTTCACACCGTCCTGCCCAGGACATGAACCATCCCTTTGTCCACCGGTATTCACGCTGTATGCGCTACCTCCTGGGTAGTCACTTCATAGTCGTCTCTGTTATCAGATTGACTGTTGTGGTATCGCAGTGCTTGTATTCAAGTGACCCTTATTTTGCTTAGTCCTGAACACAAAGCCATTCACATAACTTTTATTACAGTATATCATTATAGTTGTTCTATTAGTAGTAATTGTTGTTAATCTCTTACTGTGCCTAATTATAAATCAAACTTTATCATAGGCATTTATGTCTAGGAAAAAGTATATACGGGGTTTGGTACTATTCATGGTATTCGGCATCCACTGGGGGTCTTAGAATGTATCTGACACAAATAAGTGGAACTACTGCAGGTGATAGTTTTGTACACATGACTCCAATTCTTTGATATTAGTTTGAAAGGTATGAATATACAATTTCCAGCTTAATTTTTATCGTTAGCTCTATTATATTTTTCTCAATGCAATGAATGTTTATTCCTATGTAATTAAAGGAATATTTTTCCATACAAAATTTTCATATTACCTAATTGAAAATTACATAGTACAAAAATATAAAACTTTTTTATTCAACATTACTGAGGATATCCTAGCCATTTTTCCTTTTTTTCTAAGAAAACTTCTTTATTACTTCTTTTACCTAAGACCCTACCTTCCCTTAAAAAACAATCTTCTGTGCTTTTGAAGACTAATCTGTGTAAGATGCTTAGAACAGTACCTGGTATATACATAAAATGTTTAATAAATGTTAGGTATTTGCTCTCTTCTAAGTTCCCACTAATGCTCTTTGAGACCCATTTTTCTTTTAAAGAAATGAAAGTAGTTTTATAATTTTCTGAACTATAAAAATAAAAATTGTTAAATTTTTCAAAACATAGGTTTCTAAAGAAGAAAGTAAAATGTCTTCAGTTATTTCACCTCTTAAAGATATTTCAGTTAACATTTGGCAGATCGCCTCCTGGTCATTTATCTATATGCATGTGTACCTATTTCTCTTATCAAATTATGTCTAGGTTGTTTCCATTAATGTTAAACAAATGATGACCTGGTACCAGCAACATGATGGAATGAGATAATACAACTTCTCTTCTTCCCTGTGCCCCCAGACACAAGACACATAGCATTACTAGGTAAAAGAAAATATATTTTAAAAATAACATTTTAAAAATTCATAGCTAGAAGATAATTTCTGAGAAAATTAACTAGCATACAGTCAGTACAGAGAGATAAAGAAATGGAAAATATGAAAGAGGTTAACAGATACAGATGACAGAATGAGAATGTCCAACATGTCTGATAGGTGTTTCAGATATAGAGCTTAGAGAGAATAGTGAAGATGTAATATTTGAAGAGACAACAGATGAGAATTTTCTAGGGTTGGTGAATGACACAAATCTTCAGGTTAAAGACACACACTTAATGTTGAGCAGAATATATAAAAATTAAATCATGCTTTTTCAGAAATATATTTAAATACATACAGGAATTTAATATGATAAAAGGTAGTATTCAGAATCAAGGATATTAGAATGGACCTTTTTTCTTAGCAGTTGAACTTTTATTTTACTTTTTAAAATTTTTACTTTTTTCTTTCCTACAGAAGGCAGGTAATGATTATTGATCTGCAGTTGTTGTGTACTCCCTGAAAGAGGGCACGTAGGAAGCTGTAGAATGGACTCTTAATAAGTGGTGCTAGTACAACTGAGTAACCATCTGGAAAAAGATGCTCATATCATTCACAAGAATAAACTCCCATGAAGAAGAAAATATGGGCAAAGGAAGGCCTTTCTCATTCATGAAAATCAATAAACCAGAAAATAAAAGATTGATAAACTTAACTCTTAAAAAATCAAATAAATAAAAACTCAAAAACTTCTATCTAGAAAAAAATTACGGTGATTAAAAACAATCCTATAGTTAATGTGCCTGTCCGTTAGTTTTCTTAGGATAGTCCTCAGAACCACTCTTTATGGTTCAAAGAGTAACACCTTGAAATTTTTGGTACATGCTGCCAAATTGTCCTTCAAAAAGCATGTTTGTTGCTTTTTAAATATTTTGTCATTTTGCATATTTTATCACTGGTCCAATTGTAGATTTTTTGTAAATACTCAATGGACAATATAAAGCCTATGAGTTAATAACTATTCTTTTTTCTTTCAGGCATCAAGTACACGAAAAAGAAGAGTTCAAGGCTTTGAAAACGTTAAGTATTTTCTACCAAGCTGGAACTTCCAAAGCTGGGAATCCTATATTTTATTATGTTGCACGGAGGTAAGAAATACTATGTTTTAGTTTTTCTTAACAGAGTTTTTAAAAGTGATCGCCCATGTAAAGAGACAACAGATTTGGTTTTTCCGATTTGACTTTACTGGAATTGCGAACAAGTTTATTTGGGAGAATATAGTAGCTCGGTAAACAGCCATCCTGTCCCACAGTGATGCTCGGTACATTAGAGATTGCTTTTCATACCCCCTATTTCACGTTGGCTTCTCTTTGCTACATCAATTTTTTTTAATACTACCTACAATGGATTAATTAGCAAGAGTAAAAAAAATCACAAGGAATCTTTGTCTTCAGGTTTATTCTGATTCAATAATGTCCACAACATGATAATCAGGAACTTCTTTATTAAGCAGAAATGAAACTTTAAGAGTCTGTTTCTGAGAACTTGAGTAATATGCTGCATAAGACAGCATGAGGGTGATTTACCAAATAATTCATAGAAGCTGTGGGAAATTTCTATAAAGATGGCATAGGTGACAGCCTAGAAATTTGACTGTTTGTTCACGCTGTCTTCAGTTAAGGTTGGTTCCCAGAAAGCCTTTCTGGAAATGCTGTGAGCTCCTCCTTAACAATAGGTATGATGCTTGCATTGTTTTCCTGGCCGTTGTTTTTTCTTTCTTGTCTCATTCTGCCTTCCTTTTGAGAACTCATCTGCGACGTTATTTGGTCAGTTTTACTTCTTCCCATTTAGTGTGACATAAACTCAAGGTAGTTGAACCTTAGAGACAATGTGATATAATGGACCACTGGCTTTGGAGTCTCAAGGACTGTTTAGTCTTAGTTCTTGTTCACTAGCTATAGAAATTAATCTTTCTGAGTTCCTGAATTTAACATAAATTGAGGATTATGTCAGTAGACTGAATGGCCATGGATCGCATACACTTGGCAGTTGTATAGAAAATGGTTTCCTGTGCTGTGAAAGAACTTTTTAGTTTGATGTAATCCCGTATGTTTATTTTTTCTCTTACTTCCCTTGCTCGAGGGGATACATCAGTAAAAATATTACTAAGGGTCATGTCTGCAAATTTACTTCCTATATTTTCTTCTAGGAGTTTTATGGTTTCAGAGCGTACATTTAAGTCTTTAACCCATTTTGAATTTATTCTTGTACATGGTGTAGGAGGTGGTCCAGCTTCATTTTTTTGCATGTGTCTGTCCAGGTTTCCCAGCACCATTTATTGAATAGACTGCCTTTACTCTTACCCCAATTTCTTGCTTCCATTGTTATAGATTAAATGACCACATAGGCATGGGTTTATTTCTGGGCTCTCTATTCTGTTCATTGATCTATATGTCTGTTTTTATGCCAGTACCATGCTGTTTTGATTACTATAGCCTTGTAGTATGATTTGATGTTGGGTATCATGATACCTCCCACTTTGTTCTTATTTCTCAAGATTGCAGTGGCTATTCGGGACCTTTTATGGTTCCATATAAATTTTAGGATTCTATGTTCTATTTCTGTGAAAAACATCCTTGGTAGTTTGATAGGAATTGCGTTGAATATATTGCCTTAGGCAGTATGGACATTTTAACTACATTAATTCTTCCTATCCATGAGCATTGTATGTGTTTCCATTTATCTGTATCTTCTTTAATTTCTCTCCTCAGTGTCTTATAATTTTCTGAATACAGGTCTTTTACTTCTTTGGTTAAATTTAATCCTAAGTATTTTATAGTTTTTGAAGCAACTGTAAATGGGACCGTTTCCTTAATTTCTCCTTCTAATAGTTTATCATTGGTGTATGCAAATGCAACTGATTTCTGAATATTAATTTTGTATCCTGCTACTTTATTAAATTCATTTATCAGTTCTAATAGTTTTTGGTGGAATCTTTGGGGTTCTCTGTATATAGTATCATGTCATCTGCGTATAATGACAGTTTTACTTCCTCCTTACCAATTTGGATGCCTTTTATTTCAAAGAAGTCATTCTTATTTTCTCAAGAAGATAGGCCTCAGGAAAAAAAAAAAAGAAAGCAGCTCCTGCCCAGGTGTAGACAGAACTAGATGGCTATCAGTTCTGGAACTGGCCTGTGCTCTTGGACTCTCTCTTAGCCTCATGTTCAACTCTACATCATGATTCTTCTCTTTCTGTTTGACTTTAGCCTCAGCTAGTATCTCCTTCATTACTTCAGTATCGCACAGAAAGATAATGTGGTTCAGCTAAAAAATATCTGTTGGGCAGAACCTTTATTGCCAGGTGCTGGCTCGCTGGTATTTTCTGGCTGCCTGTATGTCAAGAACATGCTCCTAGTCCATCAGTCTTGTAATTCAAACTGACCACCGGTGCTATTCCTTCATTAGGGGCGTTCTTAAGTTATGTGTTTTAAGTTTTTTTAATTGGACCTCAATGGTTTAATATTACTTCTAGGTACTTTGCAAATGTCTTTTGAAACCATTTTTCCCCCACTGTCATCACTGAGACTCATATACACTCTTACCTGTACTAACGCAGCATTATCCTCCTGCTCCCTACTCCCCAGGTAACTACTTCCAGGTCATCTTAACATTGCTTCTGGAGACGGTTTCCAGTACAGATCTAATCTTGTCTCTCTCAACGTGTTAAATAACCCCATTGACTCCCCATATAAAGTTCAGGTTCCATAATCAGGCCTGCAAGGGGCTCCATAATTTTGCCTTAATTTAGTTTCTAATCTTTTCCTGCTATTCCCTCCCATATACTTATGCTCCTGACTGGTCATAAAGTACCAGAAATACAAGGACAATTGTTGCGACATTGTTTATAGTGGCAAAAAAATGAAAAACTATGTTTTAAAAGGAGAACTATTGAATAAATTATGTACATCTGTATTATGGAATAATATACAATGTGTTAAAATATATTTGCTTGTTATCAGTGACAAAAACAAAATGCAAACTTGTGTGAACCAAAAGGAATATCAGTTGGCAAATGTACCTAAGAAAATCAGGAGATGGACTGCCTTCTTGCATGATTGCATGCAGAGTTTTGAACAGTGGCATCTGGAGAACATCTCTTTTCTCGTCTCGTGACTCTCCTTTCTTTGTGTTGGTCTTATTCCTAAGCAACTGTTCCTCAGCTATGGCCTGCAATGGCTTGTGTTCTCCCAGCTTAAGAACCCCTTGGAAAAATACCTCTTTCCTAGTATTACAGCAAAAGTACTGGTCTTATTGGTCTGACTTAAGTTACGTGCCAATTCCTGAGGTAAATCACTGTGTGTGGGGGAGGGTAGTTTTATGGTTGTCTAGGCCTGAATTATGCACCCATTGCTGGAGCTCAGTGGTGAAGCCAGCCCTACTTGAGTTGCATGAACTGAAAGAGGAGGGGCAGTGTTTTCCCAAGGGAAGATTGGATTCCTGATACCAGAATGAGGAAAAGTGGATTCTGAGCAGGGAAAAGTCACAGAAGTCCTCTAATGCAGCTTTAAAAAGACCCAGAAGGATGATTCTGACACTTATCATACAAGGTGCAGAGTAATATGTGTGTGTGTGTGTGTGTGTGTGCGCGCGCGCGCGCATGCATATAATATGTATAGACAGAAATGTGTGAAAGTATATACAGTAAATTGTTCACATTGCTTATCTCACGGGAGTAGGATTGGAGGAGGTAAAGGACCAATTATAATATTTCTGTTACATATCTCTGTACAATTTGACTTGTTGCCAAGACTATGTATTATTTTTGTAAGAATAATTAAAAATGTAAAACCTAAAAGTTATAATGAAGAGTTTTCCCCTTAGGAATATTGTGATACCTGGCAACTGCTTTTTCAGTGGTAATAGTAATAATAATAACTAACATTTACTGAGTGCTTTCTCTGCATCATACAAACTGTGCATATTATATAATACTTCATTTAACTCTCACAATAACCTTCTGAGCTAGTATTAGTAACAGTGATTGACATGTATATAAACTGAAACCTAGGGAAGTTAGTCATTCTCAAACCTAGCTACCAGAATGACCTGGAGAATTCAAACAAACATCTCCAGCCCTACCTGGGCTGCCAAATTAAAATCTGAGGGCTCGAGCTTAATCTATAGATTTAACAGGCACCTCCAGTGAATCGCTTGTAGTCAGTTTGTTTGGGAATCACACTGGGTCCTGTATTTAACTCATGGTAGCACAACTAGTAAAGATTCAGAATTGAGTTTCAAACCTTAACGAATGTAATATTAATAACATGGTTGGTTATTAACACTGTTAAATTTTTGTACTAGGTTTTTGGGTTAAGTTAACCTTTTTGGACCAGCATGAAAATCTCACCAATAGTTACGATATATATTTCTGTAGGGAAGAGTTCTGAATTATAGGCATCTGATTTATAAATGACCATTTGAAATACAAGATAAAGGTTTACTTAAAGCAAGATAATCTTGGATGAAGAAGATGTGGTACAGCATGGAGGGACCTAGAGGGTATTATGCTAAGTGCAACAAGTCAGACTGAGAAAGACAAATGCTGTATGATCTCACTTATAGTTGGAATCTAAAGGAAAAAATAAATGAACAAACAAAGCAGAAACAGAGTCATAGATACAGAGACCAAATTGACGGTTGCCGGGGGGAGGGAGGTTGGGGAGCTGGGTGAAAAAGGTGAAGGGATTAAGAAGTACAAATTGGTGGTTAACAAAGTAGTCATGAGGATGTAAAGTACAGCATAGGGAATATAGTCAATAATGTTGACAATTATGTGTAGTGCCAGGTGGGTACCCCGCCATAGACTAATCAGAAAGATCTCTGCATAAATTATATAAATGTCTAACCACTATGCTGTAAACTTGAAACTAATATAAAATAATATTGAATGTCAACTGTAACTGAAAAACAGGAATTAATATTTTTTTTTAAAAGCAAGATAATCTTTTCACTGGATCAGCTGTATTATGCATTCCAAAGGTTAGCAGAATAGGCCCCTTTTTACTGTAACAACATATTGCTATTACACCTTCATGAAATATGGTGACACAGATAGGTGTATTGTTTCATAGAGCATTCTAGTTTCTACTTATCAGATTAGCACTTTTTTGTCTCATAAAAAATGAAATAATACAAAAACAACATGTCACTCCTGATCCCCCCACACACACACACAAGCATACTTTGCTTAAACATGACCAACATAATTTCTTCTCTTATACCTTTAATGTAAAAATCTGATTTTCAATTCAATTTTTGCACATATTGGTATTCTGCTTTTTTTTAAAGCATTTGTAAGGAAGGAAACCGAATTGAGGTAATAATCAGGCTTACACAACTAAAATTTGCAAACAACCAAATTAAGCTAGGATAATGATAACTTCCTAGGAAGTAAGTTGAAATAAATTTGATTTTCCTAGTGTGCTTGTTATCATTCAGCAGATGATAAAGAACTGAGATAGGAATGTAGAGAGTTCAAGTCCACGTCAGGCTGATTGCACACAAAACAGCAAAAATATTACGTAGCAAAGAAAGTGAGTGCTGCCCGTTGGATTCAGCATGGTGCCACCACTGGTCATAGTCGTCGTATTCATGGGGGTAGCTATCTTTGGGGTCCCTGCTATTATCAGAGGTGCCGGATTCGAGGTTGTTTTGGAATTCAGGTTTGTCGTAGAATTTGAGCGCATCTTGACACTTGGGGTCACGTGGAGGTCTGGAGTTGCCCTGGGATTTGGGCTTGTCTGAGACCTCATGCTCGGCGTGGCCTGCAAGACTGCTGTAGAATTTGCGGTCAGCGGTGGTGGACTTGTCCCCGAAGTGTTATCAACAAGTAGGAGGAACAGGCCGAGGAGTGACAGCCTGAACATCACTGTCCTGTTTCAAAATAATTACAGAAATTTACTCTGACACTTGTATCACAAACAAATCTCAGGACTAGCTTTTTTGAAGGGGGAGAAAAATGAAGGAACCTTTTTCCTGGGGAAATACCAACCTTTCTTTGGTTTAACAAATTTCATAATTTGTAAGATAGAAGGAAATTTAGAAGTGATCAAAACCAACCTCTTCATTTTACAGATGGGCTCAGAGAAAGAGCCTGACTTGCCTGAGGACACATATCTAAAAATGACCAGAACTAGAACTTGAACCTGAGTCTTAGTCCAGTGTTTTTAAGATGTGGACTCTGAATACATAGTACAGATGTATACTGTGTTTAATAGTAAGTTTAATAGTAACAGTTAAAAGTGTACCAGTAAGCTGTTTTTAAATTCAGGCTCATTTTCTTTTATCCTATAATCAAATAGGCACATTTGAGGTGATGCAGCTCACCCGTGTTGAGCATGGTTAACTATTCCTTTTTTAAAAAAACTTAAAGCTCAAACTTTAATTTCAGAAATCTAATATATACTAAAAGTTACATTTGGTTCTAATATGTAATTGAGCATATTTCAATTTAACATTACCTTTTGGTGTTTTTCTTTGAAGATTAAGAATTCAGGCTTTCTCCAGTGTCCTATGGGGAATTTGATTTCTTACTGTGTGCAGTTTAAATATAATTAGTGAGGAAGTCACGTGTTCTAAACTTGACCTGCCATTTGCTCTTTGGAAATAATCCTGTTGAGTGTTTCTAAACAACTGATGTAAACAGGTGGACTTTGGCAGAGAGCAAAGAATTCAAGTAAAGTCTTTCTAAAATCTACTCGCTTATTTAAAGAGCCCAGTGAAGGCTGCTTTATTTCTCTTATCAATGTATACATTAGTGAATTTCTTCACTGGATTGACTCTAACTAGAGGAATACACTATTTTGCCCTGCTATGATTATCATGAGTTGAAATCAAGTAAGTATATTAGTGATAGATGTCTATTGTTTTTTCCTAAAGCATCTCATGTATGTTTATAGGGTAGTTTCTGCTGATAGTTATTTTGAAGTATTAAAAAGAATTCAGGAATATAGCATTTCAGGAATTTAATTGCTAGTAAATAACTAAAGTGACCTATTAAAAAGGTTAAAGTTTATTAATTAAAACTAACTTAATAAGAAAAGGATTGCACATGAAAGTGATACTTTCATACCGAGTTTACAACGTTTTTCAAAAAATGTATTAAACCACCAACATTGAAGCGCATTACGTACATTCTTTAAAGGAATTTCATCTTTTGATCACTCCTTTTCCTTGATAACTGGCATACAGGGAGGTTGGGTTGTTTTGTGCTAATGTCTTCATCACATTGGCCAGCATTCTTTAAAAATTGCAGGCCTGGGAACAGCCGTGTTGACATACAAGGAAGTTGCTACATAAGTGGCAGAAGTGCAAGTCAGTACATGTTCTTCCCTTGTTTTATTTTGCTCTGAAGTTCTTCTGCTGAAAGAATAGAACCCGTGCTTTCTCAGTCTTGTTTGTTTGGTCCATATACATAGAACCACGCTTCACTGGAGAATGTGTGATCAGACCAAAGAAGTAAACATAAAAAGCCTCTTAGCAACCAGAGTAGATGTTATAAATCAGAGAACTAAGATCATGTGCAGAGACCTATTGATGCTATTCACACACCTCAATTTCAACTTACTTAAAATTTAAAACTCAACATTTTCCCAGTTCTGTTCTTCTTCCCAGTAGATATATTCTTCTCATAACCTCTTCCTCAGTTAATTGCGTCATTTTGTAGCCAAAGGGCTCTGCCACCTTGGATTTCTCATGATCTTTTTCTTAATGATGTTAAGCTGCCCAGACAGCTTGATAATAATTAAATCAAATGTAAAATCTTGAACTCTCTGGCACTCAAATGCTCCCAAACAAACAAAAATCACTAGGCCGTTCATTATTCAGACCTTGACATAGCTCCCACCTCTGGATCTTTGTGCAGCCAGCCTCCCTCACCCAAAGTGCTTCTTCCTCATTCACACTTCCGTTCCTCCTCCAAGGTCTAACCAAGGGCAGCACCTTTGGTGTGAGCTTCCCCTCACTCTGTTCTTCAGGTCAGTCACTCTAGGGCTTCATAATTCTAGAGCTCTTACCAGTCTGTTTTTCACTACAGATGTGTCCTGAATCTTTCTTCCATCATCGTCCGTCTGTCTTGTGGTCAGACACGATCTCTGACTCTTTACTGCCCCTCTACCTGCTAGCACCGTGGGCCCTTGTACAAAAGAGTACACAGTAAGCCTTGCAATTCATTGAAATCTCTTTGTTTCTTCACATCTGAGAGCATGATGTCTAAACTAAGAAGAGACACTTGGTTATTTGCAGTTTTCCCCGCATAAGCATACATTTATTTGCAGGCCTGAGTTGAAGTCCCATCTCTACTTTCTGTCTTCTGTTTTGAGATGATTTCTTCATGTGTATGATGTACATGCCTAATCCCTTACTTACAATTTTGAAATACAAAATATTCTGGAAACATGAAGTTTTGTCCAAAAAAGTTTGGCACCAACACTTATTTCTTCATTTGTATAAGGTACACGCCTAATCCCTTACCTACAATTCTGGAATCCAAACTTTCCTGAAAACATAAAGTTTTGTCAAAAGAAGTTTGGCACCAAAACTTATTTGGCGGAAAGACCTAACATCGGTGTGAGGCTTTTCATGATCTTTATTATTGTCATTTATATTTGTTCCAGTTAATGCGGATATTAATGTTTCACTGCAGAAATATTGGTGCGGTTGACTTTAGGGTGCTGTCTCAAATTCCACTGGTGTGTTACACGATACAGAATAAAGCTAGCACTTAACTTTGAGTTTCTCCTGTTCTTCTGGGCACCTCTCCATACCACTCCTAGCATTCTTACAGTTAGGTGGTGCCATGTGGCTGAGATCTGGTCGGTAAAATGTAGGTTCCGATGAGGTACGTCACTTCCAGGCCTGGAGTCCAACTTCACACCAGTCTTCTATTCTTGCTCTTTTCTGTTCATGCCTACTAGAAGCAGAGGGCTCGGTAGGGGGTCATCAGAAGATGGTAGAACTACTGGATGACATGAGCGAGAAATTAACTTGTGTTGTATTCGCCAGTGATGTTTTGGGGTCGTTGGCGACAGAAGTCAGTCTATGCTGACGAATCCAACCATGTGCTGGATGACTGCCTTCGCCTCTTCACATCCACTCTCTTCTTCTCCACCCTGCTCTGTACCTGACAGGCTGCCCGGTGGGGACGACATCATTGGGTTTCTTTCCTCACTGGCTTCAGTTGGCCCGTGGGGGATACAGGAGACTGGAGGGAAGAAAGAGAGTACGGTCAGTATGTATTCTCTAGGCTGCCCTCCTGAGGGTCACTGGGGGCTGGCTGCGTCCCTCTGTGAGGATGAAGTAGTTTTTGTGCACCACTCTCTCTGTGTCGGGTTTCTGGTAGCTGCTTCTTGCCTCCACTTCTTCAGGTCTAGTGTCTCACACTCTTGTAGTTTCCCTTAACCCTTCCCTCCCCTTTATACATAATCGCTCATATCCCAGTTTGAGGGTGCTGCGTATTTCCTGCTGGAAACTTTGCTACTACCCACCGTGTGTGCATGAAAGCATCTTCCAAACATCTGAATAGTTCTGAATTTAGAAAGACATCTTGCCCAAGGGTTTCAGGTATGGGATTATGGGTCTGTACCAAGTTTGTAGGTTTATTATGAGTATTAATTGTGATCATATTTGTATGGCATTCAGTAGAGTGCCCAACACATGGTAAGTATTTGATAAATAGTAGCCATAACTGGACTAAGGATAGCAACTCTATTGTTAATTTTCTATCTGGGAAATCTAAATTTCTCATATCTAGAGCTGGAGCTTTGGAACTCGTGCGTGCGCAGTATCTCTCTTTACATACCTTGGATTGACCTACTGGTTGTTTTATTAGGTGTTTCCAGAACTTTCTACCCACCTTCATATATTGATTCTTTCAGAACTCTTTTAAGAAAATGAAGAAAACTGACCTTATTTATAAAGTCATCTGAACGCTCATAAATTTCGTATAGCAATTTCTTGATAATTTCAAGTTGAAGTTTTAATATGTTACTCTTGAAACAGGTCCAATTTTCCCTTCTCTAAATTTTCTCTTTGGTCTTTGGGTTTTTGTGTCATGAAAAGGACACTTGAATCTTTTCTTGAGTGGCAGTTATACAAACACTGTTGGCAACGGACGCACTTTTTGCTTTTTAGAAAAACCTCTGTGAGTCCTGGGCCAGTTCTGTGCTCACTGCATTTGTGCTTCATGTCTCTCAAACTGTGAAAGTGTTGAAATTTTAGGATTCAGATTTTTAGGATCAAAATTCCTACCATACTACTAGTGCGTTTTCACCCTTATTTAAAAGTAGAACATTTAAAACACCTCAATAGTATGTAGCAGCAAGTAGCTTTTCAGTGTGGACAATTACTTTTCAATAAACCACAGTTGACCCTTGAACAACTCAGGGGTTAGAGGAACTGACACCCCGCACAGTTGGAAATCTGAGTATAACTTGACTCCCCCAAAACTTACAGTTGTCCTTCAGTTTCTGTGGGGGATTGGTTCCAGAAGCCCCTGCAGATACCAAAATTTGGGGATGCTTAAATCCCTTATATAAAATTGTGTAAAACAATGTATTCAACCCTCCACATCCGTGAAGTCCCAACTGCCAATTGCAAATACGTGGTTTTACACCTGCGATTGGTTAAATCCAAAGATGAGAAACCTGGAGGTGTGGAGGGCTGACTGTATATTTATTGAAAAAAATTCTGCATATAAGTGGACCCACGCAGTTCAAACCTGCATTGTTCAAGGGGCAGTTGTATTTGGAAGCGTCTTGAGAAAGTAGATATGCAAATATGCAAAAACAGGCCATTGTTATGTTAGACTTAAATGTGAATACTTTTCAGAATTGTACGTAAGTACTTTTCTACAGTAAAAAAAAAATGTCAGCCTCTTCATTTTAAAAATCTAATACAGAAAAGGAAAACACTTCCCCTTAGCTGCAAAATATGTGTTCTGAGGGCAAGTTTGTCTTCCTAACGGTATAATACTGTAAGTCTGTTATCTGATGTAATTCTGGCTTGACATGTATTCTTATTTTTGATTATCAATGAAAAAAAGTGATTTAATTCTAAAAGGAGACTCTCCTTGCTGTTTCCATCTTTTGGATAATGGTATCTCTATCTACTTTTGAGTTTAGATATTAGGTTGGTGCAAAAGTAATTGCGGTTTAAAAGGTTAAAAATAATTGCAAAAACCACAATTACTTCTGCACCAACCTAACAGAAGCCTTTGCATCAATCTTCACATCTGCCTGCTCTTACCCACATACATCTGATTAGTCATTATGTCTTGTTGACTCTGCTTCCAAAATTTTTTATGCTTTATCCTTATATTACAGACTCAGTTTGTAGCTCCATCAATTCTCTAAGTTGGGGTCAGCAAACTTTTTCTGCAAAGGACCAAGTAGTAAATACTTTAGGCTTTATAAGCCGCATAAAGTTCTCTTTCCTTTTTTTTTTTTTTTTTTTTTTAACCATTCTTTCAAAATATAAGAACCACTCTTAACTTGCAGGCTCTACAAAAACAGACCACAAGTAGCATGCAGGCAGGATGTCACCAGTCGGCCATAGTTTGCTGACCTCTGGTCTAGGCGATGGCAACAACTGCCTAATTGGATTTTTTGTCACCAGTATTGGCCCTCAAATGTACCATGTTACTGCCCAAATGATCTGTAAAATATTACCATGTCACTTCCAGATACAACATGTTTTGTGCTCCTGTTTCATACTTAAGGCATTTATATATACCACCTTTGGGATTTTGGCCATTTCTTCATAGCATCAATACTGTTACTTCCTCAATATTTTATTAACTTTTATTACAGGAAAATTTATATTGTACTATAAATAGAAAATTAGTGTTGATTGCTATAACTAGAAAACCAGTAAACAAAAGATAATAGTAAAAAGAAATACGAAACTATGAAATGCCTACGTCATATACCACCCCATCATATAGGTACCACACTTCAAAAAAACCACTAGCCTATAAGATAAAGCCTTTGTTCCTTAGCATCTTATACGAGTCTCTTCATAATCTTTTATCCTGTTCATATTAGTTGCAAGATTGCTGAACTAAAGCAGAAGACTGAAAGTCATTTGGGTAAGAGGCTGGATTAAGGCCTATTCCAGAAATCTGGTGATGATACACCATCATTGATGGGATTCCAAGTAAGCCTTATATGCTTTCTGGGCTGTTCTCAGGAAACTGTGTTCATGACATACTGCTGAGGTATCATCAGGGCAGTTGTCGAGAAGACTGTACTAGCTGGCAAAGCCACAGAGTCTGCCCAGAAAGCTCAGAATGCCAAATGACCATTCTGCACATTACCTCCACTGTGGTGGTTGAAAAGTCCTAAAACCATCAGTCTCAGTTGATCATTTAAGTTTAATAGTAGACGACTAGTCATCACAGTGTGTAGTAACGTTTTAGAAAGATGCTCCAGGCTCTATATTAAATGCCAGTGCCTCCCTTTTGCTTCATTGATACTGACCATCTCACCATTGCCCTACTTTGCCATGCCCTGGCATCCTGGTATGCCTCTGTGCTTTTGCATAGGCCTACCATTGGCTTTGGAGGCCCTTCCTTTAACATAGGACAAACTCCTACTTTTGATTCAAGCCCTGTCTTAGTAACCTGATTCGGACTCCTCTAGGCAAAAAAAACAAAAACAAAAAACAACAGCTTAATTGAGATATAATTCACATATTATAAAATTCACCCCTTAAAAGTGTACAATGCAGTGGTTTTTAGTATCTTCACAGTTATGCAGTCATCACTGTCTAATTTTAAACATTTCATCACCCCAAAAAGAAACCCCATGCCCATTTGCAGTCATTCCCTATTCTTCCTCCCCTAGTCTCTGGCAACCACTAATCTATGTAATGTCTCTATAGATTTGCGTCTTCTGGACGCTTCGTATAAATGGAATCATACAATATGTGCTCTTTTGTGACTGGCTTCTTGTACTTTACGTAATGTTTTCAAGGTTCTTGGATGTTATAGCATCAGTACTTTATTCCTTTTTATAGCTAAATAATATTCCACTGTATGAATAGACCACATTTCGTTTATCCATTTATCTTTTAATGGATATTATTTCCATTTTGGGGCTATTATGAATAATGCAGCTATGAACATTCAAATACAAGTTTTTGTGTAGAAATGTGTTTTTTATTTGCTTAGGTATATAAAGAGCTGAATTGCTAGGTCATATGGTAGCTTGATATTGAACCTTTGAACAATTGCCAAACTGTTTTCCAAAGCGGCTTTATCGTTTTACATCCATAGTAGTAGTGTATGAGAGTTCTAATTTCTCCACATCCCCACCCAACACTTGTTCTTGTCTGTCTTCTTAGGCAAATTTTTATAAATACCCCCTTACTAAACCATTGCAAATCTTGTTACTATTTCACAATGACCATGTTGGAATATAATTTTTTTTAATTGAGATATAATTGACATACCTGTAACATTATATTACTGCCAGGTGTACAGCATAACAATTTGATGTTTGTAGATATTGCAAAATGATCACCACAGTAAATCTAGTTAACATCCATTACCACACAGTTACAATTTGTTTTATCTTGTTTCTTAGCAACTTTCAAATATACTATACAGTATAATTAACTGTAGTCACCATGCTATATATTACATCCCAAGGACTTAGTTATTTTATAATTAGAAGTTTGTATCATTTGACCAGCATCACCCATCATTTCAAATCTCTTCCCACGCCACCCCCCACCCTCTGGCAACTACCAATCTGTTCTCTGTATCTATGAGTTCTGTTTTTTTTGTTTTTTTGTGTTGTTTGTTTGTTTTTTAGAGAGCCCACATATAAGTGAGATGATACAGTTTTTCTCTTTCTCTGTCTGACTTATTTCACTTAGCATAATGTCCTCAGGGTCCATCCATGTTGTTGTAAATAGCAGGGTTTTCTTCTTTTCTATGTCTGAATAATATTCCGTTGCAGTTGAATACCACATTTTCTTTATCCATTCATCCATCGATGGACACTTAGGTTGCTTCCATGTCTTGGCTATTTAAAATAATGCTGCAATGAACATGGGGATGCAGAGAAGATAATTTTCCTGTTCACCTATTGGACTTTTAGCTCCTAGGTCTTAGATGTCTTCATGTGGATACACAGAGAATCTAGTAGAATATGTAGCATTTCATAGAACACTTAATAAATGAACCTAACTTTTACTTATTATATATGTTAATAATTTGGTGATAGTGTTAAAATTAATCACCACTTTTAGGTATAGACAAACACAACTGTAATTTGAAGGAAGATTTGATTTAATAAGAGTGATTAGAATTAGAGTTCTGAATTGGGCCAAAAGATTTCTTCGGTGGTTTTATTTTCTGTGATACCTGGTTTATAGAAATATAGTGGCCTTGGGTGTTCATGAAAGAAGGGTTTGGTTTACTCATCGAAGATTATTTAGTAATTGATACATACTGAATAATCTGGTGGTTATGACTTCACATGTTCTATGGAAAAAGACAGTAAGTGGCTGCAGTCCATCTATATTGCTATGGAAAAACAGTTGTTTTTTTAATCAACTGTGGTTCACCTCTTCAGTATAAGTATGTAATCCTTGAAAAGAAATAATCCTGAGTTATGCTTATGGAGTGTGGTTATATAAAACAACATGGACAAATTCTAAAACAAACATCTGAGAGTAATTAAATCCAAGTGAATATCGTTCTCTCCTGAAGAGTCACCGTTAGAGGTGATATACTTACTTCAGACCTGCTGCCTTTGAGCACAGCATTTTAGGGAAATAAAGTTTTGGAAGTACTGTCACGTGAAGCATGATCTTTTTAAATGTGGTAGGAAATATTTTATGCTTGATATTTTTTGGCAAACAAGGCAAAATGTTGAGTTTAGTTATACTATGTTTTGTTTAAAATGCGTTTTCTCGTGTGACTAATGAACTGGCCCTTAGTAATATTTGAAAGGAGGGGCCCCAAAGATGTTTTCAGTAATGACATCCGCGTTGGAATAAGAGTTTAATGACTCAGACATGACAGCTTTGAAGAAAAGTACAGAAATTGAGATGTAGCATGTGTGACATTTATGTTTAAGATTAAAATCTCTTTATAGTCAACTCATAGTTAATAGATGAAGATGTACTAGTTTCAGGTGACTCTTTGATCTTCTATTAAGTTTAACATGTTTTAAAGATACTTTAGCTTTTACAGTGTCTCTAAGTTTGTATTTAATGTCCTGCAGTTTTTTTGTTTTTGTTTTTGTTTTAATTTAATGTCAGGCAAGAGACTCAATACTTCAGGTATACTGTGTTCAAGTCAGAAAGATTTTAGGTAATCATTGTAGAAAAGCTATACCATGAGGAACTATTAGAGCCTATAAATAGATGAAATCATTTTTAAACATTTAGTTGCTTTCTTTCATTATTTGTCATCGTCCTGAGGAAATAGAGCTGAGTTGGTGATGCATAAGTAATAGAACTGGTCGGTGGGTGTGGCCGTGTGCCAGTTGCCCTGATACTGCAGTGTCCCCAGTGAAGCCGTGGTTGCTGAGGCTTCACTTGGCAAACAAGGGCCTTCCTGGTGGTTATTGTGGTGTATGGCATCCTTGTTTTCCCCGGCTGATGTTTTCTCTCTCTCAATGAAAAGCCATTAAATCTCAGTTGATTTTCTGTTGAGGCAAGCATTTGACAAGCATTTGAACTCCCTCAGCCTTCCAGAGTGTTCAGTTTGTTTGTTTGAACTGTAACTATGGGCAACAACATAACAGTGAAAAACTGCATTTCCTGATATGGAGCATTTCATCAGGTTTATTCGATAGTTAGCCTTGAGATACCAAGGTGAAATAGTCAGCTATCTGCATTTTTACTGATAAATTAATTTCCCATGGGAGAAGTAAATAAGAAACCTTGTAAACTAGCTATTTGAGATATAACTAAAGAGGGCAGATACATGGGGAATTATATACCACCGTGGGTTCAGTCATTTCCGCTTCTGATCTTGTTAATTACCCAAGACTCCCTTATACAACGGACAGCAGTAATCTTTAAAATGTTTATGTAGCACCTACAAAGTGCTTTCATATACATGATTTAATCTGTTCTTTAAAATACCCATATGGAATACATGTTCTTAACTATATAGGTTTTCACCAGAGGACACATTTAATCACTTGCACAGGGTAACAGGCTGTAGGTGACAAAACCTTATCTCGTGCTCTTTCTATAAAACCTCAGTGTGCTTTAAATATACTTCGAATTGTTTTAATCAGAAAAAATTATAGTGTTGCTGTTTTTATTGTGTGTGTATGTATGTTTAATTTCTGTGCTCTGATCTCATCAATAATTTCCAACAAATTCAGAATATGAGGCCACAGTTTCTAGAAAAGATAAATGGGGATAAATGGGTGTGTGGAACTGGTTTTTAAACACATTTAAGAGTTGGGGCTGTTAAACCAAAACGGCATTTCCTAAAAGGTGAGCTTCTTACCAACCTCACTTTGTATCACAGTTTTTCAACCTGTGAAGCAAACTTATCTGCTTAACACATTATTAACACCTTGAGGTGGTGTTTTTTTCTGTTTCCCTCACTGATTTCCGTTAAGCAGTCTACTTGTACTAAATTGTTCACAGGTGTCAGAATTAACCTTTCTCTGGGATTGTTCCAAAGATAACTCCTCACTGCCCAGAACTAATTTCTCATATGACAGGTACCAGCCTAGCCAAGTCCCCTTTCATTCTTTACTTTTTTTTTTTTTAAATTTCTCTTTTCTTTGGACTAGGAAGCTGTGACTTTGACCTAATGGAATAAGACTTGGAGGTTTGGTTTTTCTGTCATAAGTAGGTCATTGTTAACTCACCAGTCACATCTTCGATCTGGACTAATTCATTCTTTTATTCATAAATTCAGATCAATATGTTCCAAAAAATTAAACTCCTAGGAGAAAGTGGTATCTAAACTGAAATCAAAAGGATGAATAAGGTTTTGCCAGGGGAAGAAGAGGGAAAGGAGTGTATCACAGAGAACATGCAGCATCTCCGAAAGCCTGGTGGCAAGAGAGCGCATGGTGAATTAGAGGAACAGGATGACAGTGCATCTGAACTAAACAATGTGAGGGAGCGTGACAACTTTAAGATGGTACTGTAAAGAGAAACAGGGCCTGATCACACAGTAAACCATAAAGAGTTTAGATTTTATTCTCAGACATGGGACATTATCGAAGTGTTTTTTGTTTGTTTGTTTTTTGTTTGTTCGTTTTGTTTTAAGGAGGAAAAAGGGTTAGATTTA
This sequence comes from Rhinolophus sinicus, assembly GCF_036562045.2. Taxonomy (NCBI): domain Eukaryota; kingdom Metazoa; phylum Chordata; class Mammalia; order Chiroptera; family Rhinolophidae; genus Rhinolophus; species Rhinolophus sinicus. The sequence continues at coordinate 18,917,569 of NC_133764.1, forward strand.
TTGGGGAAACAATCTTGACAGCAATGACCACGTAGAGCTAAAGTAAGCTAATACAATTCGGATGGGCCCCCAAGAATTCTGATAGTGCTTTTCTATCTCTGATTGTTACTTCATGAGACCCTCTTGTTTCTTGACTACCTCTTCCTATTCCAGTTCATTTTATAGCTTTTCATCTTGTTTTCCTACTCAACCTAAATCCCTTGGATAGCTGTTCTAATAGTTCTTTTCTTAGATCGCTTGCATTTTTCAAAGAGAGAACAGGAGGTAAAGCATACTAGGTATACAGTATTAGCATTTTGGTATATTTCTCTCTTTTTTGTTGTTTATACACATAGTTCTATAACGTGTATTTATATCCTATAATTTTTGCTTATCTTTCTAGTATTTGCATTTTCCACATTTCAAACTTGAAAAAAATTCTTCATAAAGATTTTTGTTGGGCGCATAATATTCTTGTCAGTGGATCATCATTTGCTAAACCAATTTCCTAGTACTAGATATTTAGCATTGTTTCCATTTTCCTTGCTGTGAGAAAGAATGCTGTGATTTACTTAGAATTTACTACATTAAAGGTTAAGATATTTTATGTTTTTGATCATTGGTGTGTTTCCCCCTCCCACTCCACCTCCTGTAGCTGGTGTATTAAATTGAGAATATGCAGAGTATGACCTGCTGAATGAGGAGGTACCAGCCTCCCACAGGAGGTCAGCAGGTGCTCCCTCAGCATCCCAGTTCCCACTTTGGGAAAGTGAAAACCTGGGGTCTTTTTGATTGAGGGCTCAGTTTCAATATACTTACACTAAGGAAGTAAGGTCACAAAATTTATTGCTTACAAATCCCAGAAACGTGGGTGGAGGGCACAGTGCACTGGGGGAAGGGCAGTCCTCCGTCCCAGGTCATGAGTGGGCAAGGGAGGAAGCCCCTGTAATATTACTTGTGAGGTGCTTGGGCAGTGGTCACTAACTTTTCGGGAACTCAACTTTTAAGTGGTTATTTTAAAAGGTGTCACAGGAAAAGGACACCTTTTAAGTGGGTACTTGTCGTGGGAATCCTACACTCAGGTCCTTCTTTAAATGTCCAGACTCTGAGTGTGTACAGGATTGTCATACTATGCAACGCCTAGGCAGCCACTCAGAATAGCTGTTTTCTCATCACAGTTGCCAACTGCTGTCCAAAAGAGTCATACTGGTATGTGAATGTGGCTATTTCAGTTTGTCTTACCCACCATTGCACCATTGGTTTTTATTCTTAAAAAATTGCTTGCTGATTTAATAATGAGAATAATATCGCATGTTATTTTTATTTATTAATTGTTATATGGTTGGCCATATTCCCATATATTTATCAATCACCATGCTTCCTATCTTTTAAACATTCTGTCTGTGTCCTCTACCCACCTAGCCATTGAGAATCTAAGTATCCTTCTTATCATGTTTATGATCTTTGATTAACAATGAAATCATGGTATTCTCTTGGAATATTTTTGTCAGGCTTGTTTTAGCATAAAGAAATGTGAGGATTTTGTATAGACAAATATGCTGATGATTTCTTTGTGATTTTTTTTTTCTTTTTCTAATTAAAAAGAAAAAATCTTCCACCCAGAGATTTATAAATATTTTTAAATCCTTCTGTTGGTTTTAAGACTTCCTTTTTTAATGTTATCATTTTTAGTTCGCTGTGTAGGCGTAGCACATGAAGTGAGTGTTAAATTGGACTGTTTTCCAATTTTCCCAGCATTGTTATTGAATCTTTCCCTTCCTGTTTGATTTGTGATTTTCTTTCCTTCTGAAGTGCACAGTGTTTGAGAACTTACTATGTGGTAAACACTGTTGTGTAGCACTAAGCACTTTATATGAATTACCTCATTTTTCCTCCAACAACCCTGTGCTCAGAGAATTCTTATGTGTACTGTGCTCTCACTGTGCTACCATTTCTATGTTGGGTTATCTTCCCTTCTGTTTTTATGCCATTACCATTCTGTCTTAATTCTTACATCTGGTATGTTTCCCTCTCAAGAAAGGCTAAGGTACCTCTATTATTTCTTCCTTTTTCTATTCTTGCCTGTTTGTTTTTCCAGATGAACTTAAGTGTTTTATGTCATGTTCCAGAAGGAATCTCATTAGAATGTTTGTCAGGATCGGCTTAATCCATAAATTATACTGGGAATCATACCAGCATCTTTACCCTGTCAGTCAAGGTGTATCTCCTATACTTAGCCTTGGTGCCTGGTGCGTTTCAGGTGCTGAATACGTATTTATTGAGTGAAAGAATAAATGAATGATGAGGCCTTTGTTTATCATCTCTACCAAGTCTTGGTTTATACCTCTCATTAATGTTTTTTAGCTTTTCCCCATTTGCTCCTACACATTTCATAGGAATGTTATTTCTTGGTGTTGTATATTTTGGTTTATTGTTTCTGTCACGAATGGTATCTTTTTCCTGTAATTTCCTAATTATTTGTTTCCAGCATATGAGAAAACTCTCATCGTTTCCATATTTATTTTGTTATTTATTTAAAGGTATTCTTCTGAAGACATTCCTGGGGAATCCTTTAGATACACAGTTATTTCACCAGTTAATAATAATTTTATTTCTTATTTTTCTGTAATTTTATCTCTTATTTCTGAGGTGTTTTTTTCTGGAATATCCCAGAACAAAAAATGATTAATGGTAATGGTTATCATTGTTTGATTCTGATTTTAATAGAAATATAACTTCTCACTTATAAGAACAGTGTTCGCAACACGTGATATCATTCCTTACCCAGTTCTTAAAATGCACTTCATAAGGAATAATCTTATCAGAGATTTTAAGTTGGCTTTTGTCTGACATTTGTCATGTCAGTTGAAGGAATTTGCTGTTGCTTCAGAGCATTGTATGGAAAATTATTGACTAGCATATATTTGTCATCTTTTAAGTTAGCCATAGAAGATATCTTCTCATTGTGCTGTGATAAGTGAATGTTTCTCTGAGTTTCTTCTGGATCCCTATTCCACTAATGTCTGAACCTGAGTTCTAGAGGGTGGAGGAGCAGGACTGAAGCAAATATACCCTTTCATTCTCTTGTTCTTAGGGTATAGCTAGAGCTTGGGGGTTTCCATATATGGGAATTTCCCCAATCACTGGGCTTGGACATACACAGGTAATAACAGTAATGCTAACAACAGCAGCAACATTCCTGCATATAGAATGTTGGGGGCCAGGACACTGTAAGAAGGCTTTATGTGAATTATGCCATTTAATCCTCAGAAGAAAACCATTAGGAATAAATGCTGCCAGCCCATTTTATAGATGCAGAAACTGTGACTTAGAGCAGTGGTGACTTGTCCAGCGTTGTGCAACTGAGAACCGGCAGGGGCAGGATATAGGCCTGGAACCTTTGAAACCAGAGCACACACTCTTCACACTACTTTATCCCTTATTGTATTTGCTTTTATGTTTGTGCTCTTATTTGGATCCTCTTTACTGGTGAGAAACAAAAGTTACTGTAAAAGAGAAGCCTTAGGGGTGTGTGTATATCTTAAGAGCTTGAGAAATAGATGCTGAGGACTGATGCATTTTGAAATGTTTCTGGAGTCCAATAATAACAGTAGTTCTTGTCTTAGTGGCAAATAATGAGTCCTCCTCCATTAATGATGCTGAGAACACCATTTCCTTAGGAGGAAGCAATTACTTCAAGGCTAGATAATACTTCTTTCTAAGGACTTAGAGTCTGTGTAGTTGACATGTGTCGTACTTGTTTACTGAGTTTTCATCTGCATTTTGCAGGCATGCCAACTAGGGATTGGCATAATGCCTAGTTACTGCCTATGCTATAATCCATAATTTCACTTTCTTGTCACTTTTCCCCATAGGATTTCTAAGACAACATTGAATTTTTCACATACCCTCAGAATGGAAGACATTACCTCTTAGAAACCTACTTTCTGTGAAGCTCAGTATATGTTTTTTAAAACAAGATGGAAACATGTGGTAGAGTAGAAAATATCTAAGCAATTAGCCTTTATCATCAATGGTGAAGATACTGGATCAGTGATTGGGAAGAAGTGGGAGCAGTTGGCCAATTTGGAAAGGGAATGCGTTTTAGAACTATTTAGGAGATTATTTCAAATAACCCCTTTTCTTCATGGTGAAATTCCCTGACATGGTGAGCCAGTTAGGGGCAGAAAAATGTTCAAGAGCCACTATACTCGTCAGCATAGGAGAGGAATTGCTTTATTGAAGCTTAACAATAATTTTCCCATAAGCCTAGCACTTAAAAAGAAAAAGGGAGAGAGGGGGCACATTAGAAGGTTGTTACTTTTTTCTCTCTGAATAGAAATGTTCCCAAACCTGGAAAGAAGTCTATCTTAATTTTTAAATTTCTTAGGAAGGAGCATAAAAATTTCTTTCTGTACTCTTTTCCCAACTCTAGGAATGCTTGAAATAGATTTTTCCTTATGTCTCACAAATTTAACACCTCATTTGTAGCTCCCTCATTTCAGTTATGCTGTCTTGCATTTTAATCTAGCCTTGTTTCAGGGCTTTCCCCCCCCACCCCACCCCGGACTCTTGGCTGTTACTTATGTTTGTCTCTAATTCTAAGGTGGCTTAATTTTACATTTGTAGGAAATTCTTGATTTTCTCATATTTGGAGTCCCACCTAGTGCCATTTGATTTGGAGTGGCATGATTTGCCCGGGCCCAGCCCTTGTTCTGTTGTCTGTTTTATTGAGTTCATCACCTGATTGTAGCACCAAATGAATTCCATCCTTTTTTCCCTCCCTCCTTTTCTTTTCCTCTCCCTCCCTTCCTTAGCCTCCCATGATTTTATCCTGAAACTAATCTTATTTTTAACTTAGTTAAGTCAGATTCTAATGTCTGAAGTGCAAAAGATAAATTTTCCTCTCTTGCACATCGAAGCCTTTTAATTTTGTAAATATTTAAATTTTCCATTAGTAAATGATTTGTTAAATATGCACTAAAACGGTTTCTTTACATGGCCTTAAGCCTGAAGTTTTTATTGTGTTTGTAATACTTGTCTTAAACGCTAAAAGCAAAACCATTAAACTTTCCTTATTAAAATGCAAAGCCTAGTGTCTTCTAGCTTTTTGAAGAGCTTTTGTCCATTATTTAATCTGTAAAGTAGCCAAGAGTTCCTCAGAAGCAGGACATCATTTAGATTTAAAACAATTATGGCTTGTGTGTAAAATAATGTAGCATAACCATTCATGGGGTTGGCAACCTCAGTTTTACTTTATTGGCAAAATCCTCGGATACCCCCAACATTTCACTTACCATAAAGACTTCACCAACGTACGCTAGCACAAAAATGATTGGGCCATTTTGATTCTACTGAGTAGATTAGGTTGGCATGACTAGAGAGCCAAACAACACAGTTGTGAGCATAGGTCTTTTATTTTTTTCCCAGGTGTTTGACAGTGTAAACATACATAAAATACATATTAAAGTTTAGACGCTTTATATCTTGTGCAATGAATTGAAGCCTTAAAAGGAAAACATTTCATTAAAAAAAAAAGAAATTCATTAGTTTTACTTAAGACAGTAAAATAGCAGCAAGTACCAAGACATTGTGCACTTCTTTTATTTAAGACAAGTTACTTCATTTACATCAGAGTCAGAAAGGTAAGACTGGCTTTCTTGAATACTTAATAGAGCTTGAATCACTGGTTAGATAGGGGCATATTTTCCCAACTGTACATCAGGGAGGAGTTCTTTCATTAGTTTCAGAAAATGCAGACCCTCAGATGCCCAGGATGACCACAGCATTGAGCATTAAGAGAAACGAAGCATTTACTTTCCAAGCACTTGCTACAGAAGGTAAGCGAGTCTTTACATTGGTGGTGGTCTCCTCCCTCCGTAAGTTAAGGGTTGTGCTTTGTTGAGGCATTTCAGAGAAATTATTTGGCACGCCACTAGTAATACCTAGGGTCATGGGTGTTGGGGATGATTTCGTGGAGCTAGTGAGGCTCGTGCTTGTAACCATTCCATCCTGGAGATGAATAGTGAGAGTTGCAGCTGCTGCTTCGTGTGACTTGATCATTTCTGTGGATGTATCTTCTGGATAGGGCACAAAAGCCTTGTCAGTGCTAGTAAAGGTGGTGTCTTTACTTAGAGTGGCACCAAACGTTTCCTTTGTTCGATACTGTTTGGGTATTTTGGTCACTTTGGACTGAGTTACCATGCTCAGAGAGTTAATGGTATCCACTGTCTGCATCCCGCTTACAGTGAACAGGCCTGAGGTAAATCCAGAAGGTGTGGGGTATATGTTATGTTCCTTCAAGGATGAGATTTGGCTAGAACAGGGAGTCCCTATCACGTGGGCTTTAGTCTGCATCACCCACGTCAATAAGTAAGTAATATTTTCTTGATGGTCACATGACCACCTGTTATTGTAAAGGGTTATCTCTTGTAACTGAAAGAGTTGGTCAAAAGCTTGATCTGGAATGAATGTAAATTTGTTGTTGTGCAGGTAAAGATGTGTGAGATTTGTCAGGTTTATTAATGTTCCTGGAAGGATTTGTGTCAAGGAATTTTTAGACAGGTCCACGATATGTAGTTTGGAGGGCATGTTGGTTGGAACTGTCCAAAGTTTGTTACTACTCAGGTTGAGAACCTCAAGACTTCTGAGTGTGTTTTTAATGAGAACCACCTTTTCCAGCATGTTCTTAGACACATCCAGATATTTAAGGTTCCACTGATAAGCAGTATCAGATTTGTCAAGCAGCTTAATGTTGTTGTTAGCAGCAGACATATCCCACAGGGACCGAGGTAACTGAGCAGGGAGGCTTTCAAGCCTGTTGTTTGAAATGTCCAGGGTCCTCAGATTGGTGTATCGGGTTAACTGGTTATGCAGGTCAGTAAAGTGGTTATAAGACAGATTTAAATGGATAATATTGTCTTGCAGTCCAGGTGGTAATGTAGTCAAGTTTCTGCCTGAACAGTCCACATGCCTGTGCTTTTCTGTGCATGTACATTGGAGAGGACAAATGCATAAGATACCAGGTGTGAGAAACAGAAGGATGAACAGGCTGGGAGACATTGTCAGTATCTGACATTCCATCCAAGCCTGCAAACAAACAGATACACCCTTCTTTTAATATGCAAATACAATTAGGCATCTGCCTGGGTCAGTTAGCATTAGGCAAAATTTTCAATAAACCTCGTTGTTGTTGAGTCCTTTTATAATTGTTCCAGTGATTAAACTAACAAAGCTCCCTTCATTTATAGTCCAAATGCTTCATCCCTCAATTGGGGCTATGTGGTAGAGAGAGACTCTCTCCCCCTACTCTCTCCTGCGTTTTCTCCTGTATTTGCTTCCTTCTTTTACATAGTCGTTCTTATTTATCCACCCAGAGCCTTAATATTATAAAAAATGGCATTCTCTGCAAATAAAGAGTCAGAATCTTAAGCTATTACTATTTTTGATAATATCCTTTTTAGTCAGATGGGGAAAATGGCTGTCGTGTCTTTTTAAATCTCTGCAGTAATGTAATATAGTCAATGTGTGTGTGTAGGGTGAGATTTTATTTAGATATTAAAACAATACTTTGAAATTCATCTTTGTCTTTTTAGGATAAATATATCCTTACAAAACATTATAAGGCACTTGAAAAATCCAAACCAACACCATACCTTCAAACCTCCTATTTTATAAAGTGGTTTTTTCCCCTTGCATATTTCAGTGCCGATTCTAACGGAAAACAGCGTGTATATCTACAAAGTGAATGAATATTGAAAAGAAATTCCTCCACTGACACTGCAGCAAATTTCTGGTGCATGCACTTGCTATTGAACATATATTCAATCCTAACATTGACTTTTGCTTAAAAAGAGAAAAAAATTCCAAAGTTGAGCTTTTACTGATGTAAATAACAGCTTACCATAGTGTCGTCTTCAGCATCGGCATCTCATTTTCTCCAGGAAACTTAAGCTTTAAAGGTCGCCTTGTTCTGGAGAGAAGGAACCGCTTCTGGCTGTGGGCTGTGCTTGCCTGCTCAGCTGCATTGTGTTGCTGTGAGCCGAAGCTCTGCAACCACCTGATCAGCACCACATAGGAGGACTGCAGAGCTGTCATTGGTGCTGACTCAAATTTATTGCAAGAGGTGCACACGCAACAAAATAGACCCCCCCCCAATTTTTTTTTTTTCAAATTTACAGAGTTAAGCATACCTACGTATCTCAAATTTGCTATAGGATGCAATGCCTCATGCGCATTTCGACTTGGCCCGGACTCGTTTCTGTATATTTTTGTCTGAGCTTAGGTTCAGACATGGTAACATTTGCTTGATGAAAAATCTGTGGTTCTTTTTTAATGCCTCTACTCTTCGTTGTTTTTACATGTTGAAAATGAATCTGACCTGCCTCATGGATGGTTTTCTAAGATGTTAATTATTTACTTTTAACAACCTGCCTTTTTATGTTCTTTTTCTAAAATGGTACAGTTGTCATGCCACTTTGTAACATTGTACAATCTGTTTGATTTTTATGTGCTCCCCTAACATGGTGATTATTATGTATAATCAGCTTTTCAAATTTATCAACTATTTCAATGTTCATCTTCCTTTTGGGGAAATACAGAAGTACTTACATGTGATTGTTTTTTTCTTTATCTTTCTAATATAAAGGATATTTGACCCAGGCTACACACAAACAAGTGAGGCTGCATTTTTAAATGAGCACCTTACGCTTTTATTTTTTATTTTTTGTTTTTTTTTTATTTTGTTCTTTAGATTCCACATATAAGTGAGATCATAGAGCATCTTACGCTTTTAATTATCAGCTCATGTGGTAAAATAAACGTTTTATTTTGTGACTTTTAGGTTAAGGATTTTTTTTTCTTCATAAAACTTTGTTTGATACGTGGGTATGTGTCATGTTTTCTCCAGAGACATCTTTGATAATCTATGAATGACCACCTATTTGATTTTATGTTTTAATAATAGCATCAATTTCAGGTAATTTCTAATGAATGTTTCACATTTTATCTCCTGAGAAAGCAATTTATACTTTTAAAACTGCATGAAATAGTGTAAAGGAAAAGTTTGGTTATGCAATTCATAAAATGAGACTATATTTATGATAGTTTCTGCTCCACTCTTTCTTTAGTGGATTGATTATATAAATAATCTGTTAAAATGCAAGTCTAATTTCTGGAATAGATAGTTTACCTTAGAAAAGAAAGCAAATAAAGTTATGGAATTTTCATTACATATTGTTACCATATAAAACCAGCATTTAGTAGCATATTACATGTAAGGGAAATATCTTTATGCCTAGTTTACTAGGCATTATTTTATCCCAAATTTTACCACAATTAGAACTTACTGTATTAAACTTTGCGTTGTTTTTCTTAGAAAACAAACTATAGGAGTCTCCTTTTGTATAATATTAATGTTCCTCGAAAAGTATCTACATTTTAGAAGTCTGCAGTGTTAGATATTTATTATTGATTGGGTACTTTCTTCCCACTTTACTCTGAGGGTTCAGCCTTGGACTCTAAATAAGATTCTTTCTATGGATTTCAGAAACCAGTTATCAATCTCAGTGCTTAAAAGTAATGTGTTTAAAATACTACAGTCAACAATATTGTTGTGAAAATAGGGAATAGATTTCTTCAATATCAGATCGAATATATGCTGTTACACTTCAAGGGATGTGACTGAGGGTCAATTCACCAAACATTTGTTTCTAAATTTTAGGAACACTCATTACATTAATGTAGAAGTAGAGTTATCCAGTTCCATTTTACTTACCGAACTTCTGTTTCAAAGAAAGAACATGTTATTTCATTAACTAATGGATTCAAGTGAATTTAAGTTTAGGCTATATGGAGACTAGATTCTGCTATATATAATAAAATTCCAATATAATAGTAGTGGCAGTGTTTCTCATTTCCAAGTTTCGGGACATACCAAATTGCTTCTTCTTCTTTAGAGATTATTATAAAATCCTCAAAAAGAAAAAGGGGGAACATTTTTTTTTAATTTATTGGGGTGACAATTGTTAGTAAAGGGGGGAACATTTTAATATGTTTGAATTGTAACAAACTGTCCTTATGATTTTAGAAATTCTCATGAAATATATATATAGTATATTACTATTAGTTCAAAAAATAACTTTGTAGGCCTACGTGTTTGTTACAACTTATTTCAGATATTATTCAGACACATTATTATTATTATTATTATTTTTAATTGGGGAATATTGAGGAGCAGTGTGTTTCTCCAGGGCCCATCAGTTCCAAGTCATTGTCCTTCAATCTGGTTGTGGAGGGTGCAGCTCAGCTCCAAGTCCAGTTGCCATTTTCAGCCTTTAGTTGCAGGGGGCACAGCCCACCATCCCATGCAGGAATTGAACCAGCAACCTTGTTGTTGAGAGCCCGCGCTCTAACTAACTAAGCCATCTGGCTGCCCCTCCAGAAGCTCAATAGCAGCTCGTTGTCTTCAATCTAGTTGTGGAGAGTGCAGCTCACTGGCCCATGTGGGAATCGAACTGGCAACCCTGTTGTTCAGAGCTCATGCTCTAACCAACTGAGCCATCTGGCCGCCCCCACATTATATTTTTTATAAATCTGTCAAGTGAGGATTTACAACTATTTAGGCAACTATTATATTGTAGACTAGGTAGTAAATTCATTTACATATTCTTTTGTGAAACATACTGTCCTAGAATATATTATCCCAACATTGTGAAAGGTATAACAAATTACCTGCCAGAGAACAACTGTCCTGTTCATCAATAGTTTAGAAACCCAATCAGTTAATCTTTACTTCTTAAGTTAATAACATTTGTTGTGCTTATTTGAGACTAAAAGTATTATATTCTCTGCCTTCGGTAATATAGTTTTCTATTCAGACTTAATTTCCTGCTGAAAACAGCTAAGAAGTACTGAATACAGTATGTTAAAAGCATGGCAGAACTGACAAGGTAGAAATGATCAGGTCAGAATCCAGGGGGGTCAGTCCCTCCTCCAACCTCCCCCATCTGTCTCAGCATGCCACTGGCTTCTTGTCACAGTTCAGTCACTGGTTCTCTAGAATGCCCCTCATCTGGATTTATCTGTTTGCTTTCTTGTGAAGATTTAATGTGTTCTTCTATCCCTCACATTTCCTATAAATGGTTCCTAACATCATTAACATAATTGCTTATTTGTATCATCCTATAATAGTTTCAAAATAATACCAGTATTGCAGCAGACAATCAGATTACAAACTACTGAATAAAGTTTGATTTCTTTGCAGCTCTATTTGTCCTTAGAATATACTTCACTAAGGTTGTATAATCAGCTCTGTGTTCTAATCCAACTTAAAACAATTGTTTTCTCTATATTTTTGTATCACCAGCTTTACATAAAAATTGGGTTCGTTTGTTTCAGTTAGTTATGTTTTTAGGGACTGTTTAAGTCAAAACTATATGACAAGGTGTATTAGAGAAATCTTGCTTCTCTACGCCTCCACCTTATTCTCTTCCTCCTATTGGTGACTGTTACAAGCTTTTGATTGTGTCTTAACCAGTATTTCTTTTTGCAAACGTACAAAAATGTGTATGTATCCCCTTCTTATACAAAAGGTTGCATACTAAATATACTGTGGTACATCTTGTTCTTTCTTTCTTAATAATATATCTGGAAGATCACTCCGTATCAGTACAGAGGGATCTGTCTCATTCATTTTATGATGCATGGTACTCCCTTTGGGAGTGTGCTATGGTTTATTCACCCAGGCCCCTATTGGTGGGCATCTGGGTTGTTTCCAGATTTTTGCTATTACAAATAATGCCACAGTGATTTCATATTTTGTCCAATGAATCTTTGAAAAAGATTTTTAGAAGTGGGATTGCTTTGTAAAAGGGTAAATGCATTTGGAATTTTTCTGGATATTACCAAATTCCTCTCTATAGACCCAACAGCAATGTGTCAGGGTGTCAGGTACTATAGATCCTCACCGTAGACTTTGTTGTTGAACTTTTGGACTTATATCAATAAAGGTAATAAGAGCTCAGTGTAATTTTAAATGCATCTCTCTTACAATGAGGAGGGTTGTATATCTTTATATATGTTTTTAAGGACTTTACATTTTTTCTTCTGTGACTGTCTTTTATATGTTTTGCACATTTTTTCTATTGTGCTTTGGGTCTTTCCCATCTTCCTCTGTATTTAGGAGTGTTTGTTTGTTTGTTTGTTTGTTTCATTTTAGAGATAGCCTTTTGATTTCATTTAAATTGCAAATTTTTTTTTTCCGGTTTGCCATTTGTCTTTTGACTTTATTATGGTGGGTTTTTATTTTTTTTGCTTTGCTTGCCACTTAAAAGTTCTATATAATTGGATTTTTCTTTTCTTTTTATTGCCTCTGGATTTTGAGTGTCAGCTAGGAAGGTTTTTCCCACTTTCAGATGATAAAGGAATTCGCTCATATTTTCTCCTCTTGTATAATTTCATGTTTTATATTTAGATCTCTGGTCTATTTGGTGTTTTTTTCTAATGTAGTGTAAAGTACAGATCCAATTTTATTTTTTTTTCCCAAATACATATCCAGTTGTCCCAATACTTTTCCCTACTGATTTGAGATTTATTTTTGGACTTTCCATTTGTTCCACTGATCTGTTGGTCTAATCATGTACCACTATTTTAATGATAGGTACCCAAGTATTTTGCTACTTTATTTTTTGATCAGACCTAGGTAGTAACAACAGTTACAAGTCTCCCTCATCTAATTCATTGTGCCCTCACCACCAACCCCAAATGGAATACATGTGTGACATATGTGCGTTGCAATGCATGTATGTAAGTAGGTGCTCTGTGGTCTTACATTAGTGAGAAGAGTGCTGAATCAGGAAGCAGACAGAATTTTTAGTACCACTTCTAAGCAAGTCACTTACTGTCTCTGGGCCTGTTTTCTCAGCAGTTAACAAATAAAAGGAGTTGAACTAGATGGTCATCAGTGTTGCTTCTGAATCTGGTTAGTGCTGATGTGGTTAGAGCACGACTGGTATGTGGTATGTAAATTCAGTCTGCTTTTAATTACCCTGTGCCTTGTCCTTTTGCCATAACCATGAAATAAATTTCTCCTCTGTATCCTGGTTCTTTCATTTTTTGGTAGGTTTTTTTCTTTTTGTTCCAACATTTTCATCTCTCCTGTATTTCTTTTATTGGCTTGCATTTCTTTCTGCTGATTAAGCAAGAATTGCCTCTGTTTGGCTGCTCAGCTTCCACTGACCTCAGTAGGAAAAAATTGCATGCAGTAAATGGGAATTATTCTTCCCCCGGCAGAGAATTTCTTTAAAAAAATTACCAAAAAAAATAACAAAACAAAACAGCTGCCGGCTGTAGTCTGTTCTTCTGTTATACAAAGAACAGAAGGAGAAAAGCTGCCTGTCGTGTTTAAAGAAATCAGACAAGACTATATAACCAGCTCATCAGTTCTTGATTTAGTTAGGAGACTTGGTATTTGCTTATATTTGCCAATACCTATTTTTCAAGACGTCAGAAAAGAAGGTAATGAAATAGAAGAGCAAAAGTGTGGAAAAAGCCTGTCAGGTAACAATCTTACAGGTAAAATGAGAAAGATTATGATGATTGAAGGTATGTTAAAGTCTTGACCAAATATAAAATATGTCTTGTTTACTCTAACTAGAATATTTAAAATTCAAAAGAATAATATGCAATTCTTAAGCTCCTGATTGCTGCTGGGTAAATTAACCTTAAAATTAGTACAAAGTTTGAAAAACCCATGAAAGACACTTTTCAATGTGGAAGATGGAAGAGAACCAATGACATATGACAATAAACATCATGCTTAGTCAGGAAATATAAGCAGCTCGGGGAAGTTTTTTTTGCAGATTAAACGTTTTCATGGTCAGTAAGGGATGGCTTAAAAGATTTACAGAGAAACATTGTATATAAAATTTCAATGTACAGAAGCCTGCTAATTTTTATTAAAGGTAGAACTTCGTTAGTTTCTTGAACACCATGCTACAAATAAATACCATATTTTGTTCTTAAAAATCCCAGAACTATGAGAGGTTCTCCAACATTAAGCTACCAGTAAAGCCACCACACTTCATTCTAAGGGACTGTTTCCCCCAGGAGTTGGGGCAGGGGTGAGGAGGAAGACGATGTGCTTGTTGGGCTCAGGGGTGCTTCTTCAGGTAGCTACACACGCACAGGCAAAGGAACACTCCCCACCTTGACTGTGACCAAGATTGGGCCCATCCTACTCTGGTAACTCAAATTTATCGCTTGTTAGAGAATGGATAAAAGATGAAATTCCGCATAAGAAAAGCAGTTGAAGAGTTTGAATATATAGTGTCAAAAAAAGTATGAGTTTAGTGAAAGTTGAGAACCATCTGTATTGTGATACAATCTGTTTTTCCTGGAAAAATCATCTAAATTTGGAATGAAGCCATAAAAGTGGGTGTTTTTTGTTTGTTTGTTTTTTTCCTCTGTAAGATTTTGTTTTCTTTGGATTCTTAAGGTGTGTTAAAAAAAAGAAACTTTTTAAAGAGGCTGGTTTCAAAATTTGTGCTCCCCCAACAAGACAGGAAAATGTCTACATTTTCTGGTGCATACTTTTTTTTTTTTTTTTTTTCAGAGTAAATGTCCCCAACCCAACCCCCAATTTGATGTTTTAATATGTTTGTTTTACTATTTCCAATGAGAACTAAAAGGAAATTTCTCAATTCTCAAACATTCATTTTAATCACTCATCCCCATGAACTTAGAATATTTATTTAGTACTTGAGGTATTAATTTAAAACTTGGAGTTTTGTTTAGAAATTAAAAATGAAAAAAAATTTAATTTCTCATTTCATCTACCTCAAACTCTGAAATGGAAAAATGAATTTTTATTTATTCAAGGTAACTTAATACACAGCTTTTCAGGGAAAAAAAATCTATTGGGTAATATTAAGTATACATAGATTATTTCCAAAATGGTTAAGTTATTGACATATACCATCCACATAGGTAAAATGTGCTATACATTAAAGTTAGGTACTATAGCCAGTAAGTAGATCACTGTTATATATTTTTTAAAAACTAAGTTCCGCGTATACACATGGGCTTTGAGCACCTTTCAGGTAGTTCCTGAATAAAAATCAAAATTGGCTACCAGCTGCCATTTAATATATTTCATCACATGAAGAAAAACAAAATAATGGAGTTCTTTAAGAAGGATGGAAAATCAGCTAAAAAGCAAGTTGTAATATTTATAACATTTCTGCAGGTGGGGGTGGCAGGGATTCATTGAGATCTTGATCAGCGTTAGGAAGAACAGAGAATTCCTGACATTGGATCTCATTGTTGGAATTTTCCAGGGCTTCCATAAAATCTCCTGGTGGCACGGGCAAATTTAGTGAGTCAGGGGGAAGTGGAAATGACTGTCTGAACTCAGAATTATGATCTTGACAGACTTGATTGAGACCGTCCAGAGATGGTGGGAGATTGATGGAATCATTTGGAAGAGGAGATACAATTGTCATTGTGGGCTGTTCAGATGAGTTACTCTCCTGTCCTTCCAAATCAAGAAGGGGAGGAGGTGGTGGAGGCAGGTCTGCATCATCTGAAGAAGAAACAGCAGTGCCGATTGTTGATCCACCAACACTCTCCTCTGATGTACCATTTACTTGATCTTTTATTTTTTCTGTTTTGGGGTTGTTGGAATCTTCAATGTTTTCACTTGATTCAAACAACTTAACTTCTAAGTCATCTGCTAAAAGTGTGCTTTTGTTTGATTTCCAGGCCATAAGTGAAATAATTGACGTACGTTTGGTGGGTATTTCATTTTCTCTAATGTTATCCAGACATATGTCAGGGGTTTCACCATCAGCAAATGGAGACCGACCTGCCCAATTTTGATCATTTAAAACTGGTTTTCTCAAGCATTTGCATAGGACAATAGTGATTATAGCTACCAACATAAAACTCAGAGTTAGACCAACTAATATGGCAGCTATTGAATCAGACTTGGTTTTATGTGGGGTTGTTTTGGGAGTTTCTAGGTTGAATCCTGGTGTCATCCTAGGTGATCTTTCGACAGCTGGTGTTGGTTGTATGGATAGATTTGGAACAGTTGGTGGTATTGGTGTTTTGGAAGAGGTGTGGACAGATGATAGTTGTTGAGAAGAAGTATAGACAAGTGGTGGCAATTGTCTGGAGGAAGTATGGGCAGATGTTGGTATTTGTCTGGCAGAGGTGAACTTAGGTAGTGCTGTTCTTTCGGAGGAAGAGTTGGCCGTTGGTATTGGTTGTCTGGTGGTGGTATAGGCAAGTGGTTGTCCAGCAGAAGTGTGTCCTGCTGGTTTTCCAGAAGAGGCATGGACAGCTAGTGTTAGTTGTCCAGTAGCAACTTTGGCAGTTGGTATTGATTGTCTAGAAGAAATGTTGTTGAATTGTGTTGGTTGACCCAAAGGATTCCCTGTTGTGTTTAGAGAATTAGCCGAGACATGTGGCATTGGTGATCTAAACAAAGTAGATTGTGGCTGCTTCTCTGTTGTAATTGCTTCTGTCTCTGAGAAAACTGTATTGTTCATGTGTCCACAAAATAAAATTAAGATGAAATACTTGGGATCCATTTCAGAATGTTTCCTCTTTACCAGTGGTTTTATAATAAAAGAAAGAAAGACAATTAGGTATCATTTAGTGTGTGGTATAAAGCAGGTAGATACTTGATTAGTATTTATTATTCCTAATTTAGACTTGATATCCTATATAGGCTACTGTAAACAAATTTTGAATATACTCTAACTTATCATGCAACATTTGGACCTCAGAGGCAGTGATTTTTCTTAATTCTTTCATAAGATCTGTACTTGGCCTTGCTACCTCTCTAGTTTCATCACGTTACAGTCCTTTATTTCAGGCATACTTCTCAAGTACATGAGTATTTCCACCTGCTCTCTGCTTTTTCTCCCTTTACAATTTGAAGTATATTTATTGATTCTGCTGCCTTGAAGGACACCAGTAACCATCTGTTATTTTATCCAAGTCTTTTCTTTCGTCTCTCTCTTTTTTGTTTTCCTCCCTCTTGACTACATTTGATGCTACTGACTATTCCGTTACTGCTTTTCCAGGACCTCTTTGTAAGAATCTTCCTTTCATGTTAATCTTGCTAGCTCCTGTTTGTATGCGGTTTTTTGCCTCCTGACTGTGGGTAGTTGATATTCAGTCCTCATCTTATCTGCTTTTCTTCGATGGGAACCTGTAAGACTTCAGCTCTCACCTTTATGCCATAACTCCCAAACCTGTACATCCAGCCCAAATCTCCTTGATTCTCTTGCATTGGTGCAAAGGGAATTGCGGTTTTTGCAATTATTTTTAACCTTTTAAACAGCAGTTCCTTTTGTACCAACCTAATAGTTCCATTTGTATGACTTCTTGGTGGACATTCGATGTATATATCCCACTGTCAGCAAATTCAACATATTTAAAACAATTCGTCTGCATCTCAAAACTAACTCCTCACCCCGTCTGTCTATTTTTAATGGTGCTACCTTTGTACACTTCTTTTGCACTGTACCAGTAATCTTTGCATTATCATTAGTGTTTAGCACTGTATGTTAGGATCTTGTATTTTTAAAGGATTCAATTCAACTCAAGGTCCTCTGCTAAAATCCTCAAGTGATCTTTGAATCTGGACGAGTCAGTCCTATCAGGTTGGTCATGCAGTCCTGCTGCTACTTTTATTCATTTGTTGGTAAACATCATCTTTGAGTCAGGACCTGTTCTAGGTTTAGGAGATTACAAAAAAAAAAAAGATTCCAGTGGTAAAAACAAACTAACAAATAATAATTTGATGAATTTTCTCATAAAGGAGTGCAGGAAATACACAGAGGAACTAATCTAGCCTGGAAGGGCTGTGGGGAATGTTTCTCAGAGAAGTAAAACTTGAACTGAGTCTTGAAAGGTCTGTAAGAATGAATTAAGCAAATAAAATATTCCAGCCAGGGGAACAACATATAGGCATGGGCAAAGAAGGCAAGTATAAGTTTGGCAGGCAGGACTTTCTGTGGGATACAGTAGATGCTAAAACTTAGAGTTCAGTTCCAGCTCTGCTTCCCCACCTAACTTCCTATCTAACCGTGAGAACGAGTCACTTCAATGGCTCCAGTTCTCAGTTGCCTGTCTCTAAAGTGAAGAGTTATACTAAAGACACTTTTCAGCTCTGCGTGCATCTGCTTGTTTTGCACATTATTAAACACAATGGTAACCGTTCAGTTCTTTGTTAACATTAGGGAAAGGAAAATCTCAGGATGTTAGATCCTGGTGTACATGATTAGAAGCTAGTTTTTCTGTGATTCACAGGCCGGTCTGAGAGAGATTTGATGTTCTGTGCAAAGTACAATAAAAGGAGAAAAGGCGCTCCCTCAACTTTTGCAAAGAAATAGCTGTTCAGCAAATTTGAGTAGTTTTCATTGCTTACTCTTCTACCACTTGGTACACAGTGATGATAAATTACCCGATTTTAGTAGGAAAAAAGACGTGGATTTTTTTTGGTACAGTTTCTTTATTTTCTCTCTAGTACTTCAAGTCTAAATTTAAAAATATTTCTCCTTTAACTCTCAAGCACACTACTGATGACTTAATCTGAAAAGCACATATGATCAGGTTGTTTCTCCCTTGCTTGAGGGTTCCCCGTTGCTGTGAGGGTAAAAATGTTGAACCGACTTTTCTTCCTTCTGGCTTGAGTTTACCAATACTGACTCATATCTCTTTCTTTTTTTGTTTTTTCAGTTACACTTGACATTCAATATTATTTTACATTAGCTTCAGGTGTACAGCATAGTGGTTAGACATTTGTGTAACTTATGCACTGGTCCCCCTGACACTATACATAGTTGTTGCAAGATTATTGACTGTATTCTCTATGCTGTGCTTTCTGACTCAGACCTCTTGACTAAAACTTCTCATTCAGTCAAATGTACCTCTTCCCCATCTTAAGTACTTTCTAAACACACACTTTTTTCCCTAAACAGATACTTTTAATTATGCTGGTTTTTAGCCACCTAGACTGTGTTCTTTTTTTTCCAACCCAGCCCTTCCCCGCCTTCTGACTGCCATTCCGAACCTGTCCTCATCTGTCAGACCTCAGCTTAAATTCCCCTTCAGAAAGCCAGTTCTTTATGACTGACCACAGCCCAAAGAGATCAGCCGTTCCCTGAGTCCCCCTAGCTCTTGTTACCTCTGTGGTTCCTTAGATAATTCTTCCTGTATGGCCTCACACTTCTATTCTCTTAAATAATTGTGTTTATTTTTTAATTGCTTTTCACATTCTCTCTTCATCCTCACTCCCTCAAGAGTATAAAGAACCTTGAAGAAGCCAGAAAGAAATAAAGAAAAATACTTACCTAAAACATACTATGTGCTGTACTATCCCAGATGTTTTACATACTTTCTTTCATGTAACCTCTAAATGATTCTGTAAGGAAAATGGAAATCTTTTCATCTTTCAAGAAATAAATCCTTGATTTAGAGACAGAGAAACACATCCAAATGCATTAAGTAACTTGCCCGAGGTTATATCACTGTTAGTGACAGACTGGATACAGAATTTGTATCCAGGATCACCTAGTTTCAAAGCATCTCTGGTCTTCCTGCTACCCTGAACTGCCTCATGTTTTTATATGTTGATTCTTTTAAGGCAAAGTGCCATATATGTTGGGAGCCCAGTAAACATTTAACCTGTTTTAGGTTTTGTGGTTCCTTTCCATGTCACCTTTTCACTGTTTATTAATACTTTAAGTTATTAAATTCTGCATTTTATCAATTTTTCAAAAGGCTTAGTAGGGAGAAAAAAAGGAAACTTTGGCATAAATATGGGTATTTGAATCATCTCTAGATGGTTGTTATCCATGCAGTTCCCACCTGCTATTCTTAAAGATTCCTACCCCACGTCCCAAGGAAAGGCCTCATCACTGGAGTTTCACTTTAGTTTTTTAAAAATGCCACCCAAAGCAACAGAAAATATAGCCCATGACTTGTCTTCACCCAAAAATGTTCCCTCTTTTGTGACTTTGCTTAAATTTTAAAAAAAGAAAAAGAAAAAAAGAAAACCACATGGTTCCTCTTTTCAATGAGCTAAAAAAAAGGCGTTTCGGAAGAAAAAACCCAAGCAGGAACTTAACTATAAGTCCAGTTTAGTTTATAAGATCAATTTTGATAGGTTCATAGCCTTTTTTGTCAGTAGGAAGGTCATAGGGCCTTCAGTATGTGAGATTTTTCACTTACTATTTAAGCTTTATGGTAGTATTAAAACCACATTTATTTTTTATCTATCCTACCCCTTTTCCCACTTCTCAATTAGTTGTGTACCCTCTTAGGGTCTACTGCATCAGAATGCTTGAATCTGTGTTAGAACTCTATAGCAATCCAGAATAGTCCAGAAAAGAGGGGGCAGGGTTTTTAAAAAGAATAAATAGAGAGTATAATAGTGAAGAAACGGACGTTTTCTAGCTCAGAGACAGTGAGGTCAGTGTTAGGACCGGTGCAGAAAGTTATTTAACATCAGCATTTTTAAAATATATAAACCGTGTGTACGTGAAGTACCAGCATTGTTTTTTGCAGGCATAGACAGTAGCAAGAACCATAAAGAGCAGGGGATTCAAGAAGAGAAAATGTCAGATAATATGAAGTGAAAAGGGAATGCGAAGAAATACAAAAACACACACACACAAAATAAGACAAAACTGATAGCAAGTAGCAAATATATGGGGAAAAGGGGAGGTCAATTAATTTGAGTGCTATTAAAAAAAAGTTAATGAAAAGCAGAAGAAAAAGTGGTGTTACGTAATTAGCAAGAATTTAGGGTAGAAGAATAAAGTGGGTAAAATCAGAAGTTGTGAGAAAAGATTGAAGTAATGAAAGAAGCAGCCACAGAATGCTGCTCTGTCCCTGACCTGTATTTGTGATGCAGGGAGCCAGAAGAGGAGCCAGCTGTCTTCCCAGTTGGAGGATTTGAACCACCCATCTTCTCAAACTCACCCATCTTTCATTTGAGACTCTCCTGTCTGCTCCACATAGCCTTAAGATTGTCTTTCTTTTTTTTGCCCCCACCCCGCTCTACCCAGAATCATCCCTGCTAATTACTCTGAAGAACCTATGCACGTTCTATGTAGCATTATTTTCTAGAAATCCCTTAGTCTGCTGCTTACACTAATTCCAAATTTGTCTACCTTTGTATGACAGTATTTTGTTCATTATTTCAGGTTGGCACTTTGAGGTTTAAATCTGTGATTTTGTCCTTTGCTTTTCCTGAAAATTTCAAAAATTATTAAAAGAAGAAGAAAAACATAAGCTGTTTTAACTAAGCATCTTAAAGGCGGTTGCAATAAAGCAGGAGTCCTCATATATTCGACATGTTCTCATTGATATAATGCATACCTACGTAAAAGGCCCAGCATTTAAAATGAATGCAGTTAAATTAAAAATGGTAAGAAATATCATTGTCTTTTAAAAGGAATCAAGGAGATTTGGAGAGCATATCCTAGACAAAAAGGCAATTGTGGGTAGCAGTACCAAAAATAATAGGTGAATTTTAGTACTTTGATATAAGTTACAATACAGATATAATAGATTAAAATTTAGTAGTAGTGTATCTCCAACTGGTGGTTATCAAACCATAAAAGGAAGAAAACAGCAATTCTGTATTGAGGAAGAGCAGAAAGGGAAATTAACCTTGAACTCTGATAGGAAGTATTTGATGACCACCTGTTATCAATAATAATATCTACCATTTACTGAGTACCCACCAAATGCTGGGCACTGTCCTATTTTACTGAGCCAGGTGGTGCTGTCTTCACCTTACGGATAAAGAAACTGAGACAACAGAGGAGCTGGGTCATTTGCCCAAGTGTCACAGCTCGAAACAGTAGCACTAATACAGAAACCATATCAATCTTATACCAGAGCCCTTTCCTACTACATATACCTTGTCACTATGTATGCCGCACTGTCTTTTACAGTAAAATTATAAAATAAAAATGCTTTGTGAAGAAAGGAGATACGAACTCTCTGGGAACAGATATATAAGTAACTTTTAGAGGTAGTCTTATATAAAGGGCTAGTAGAAAACCATTTTAGTCTTGTGATACCATAAAAACAGTTATGTGAGTTTTGAGTGGTTAGCCTATAAACTGTCATATTTGACGTGATTTTTAAAGATTGGACATTTAAAGGCATCAGATTTATATTTAACAAATTCAAACTTATTCAGAATTCATAATTTTCTCCTAAGTAGAACTATATAGAAATTAGTTGAAAAACACAAGTATTATTAAACTCTAAATTTGGGGCTGACCCTTTAAAAATATATAGACAAGTCTTGTCTAAAAAAGAGATTAAAGTCTTTATTTTCTAACTTCTGTAATAGTTACTTAGAAGAAATCCAAAGTGGAGTTCTATAAGGAAAAGTCATTAAGTATTTATGAAATATTGATATAGGATATCACCCATTATGAATTTATTATTTCATAATATTGCAAGTCTATGTAACTATTTGCAGTTTTTGTTCTGGAGAATATTTACTTTGTAATTACCCAGTTTGCTTACAGAACAGGCATCTTTTATGCATATTAGCAATTTTCTATTGTTTATTCTGTGGTTGTTTTTTCCTGTATCTATTTTACACTGTTCACTAAAGGCGCAGGTAATATATGACATAAGTATGTAGATGATATGATTACATATACATACATTTTATAACAGTTTTGGTGAACTTTAAAAATGAGTGATAATATTTTCATGTCATTATTACTTAAATATAAAATTCTACTTGTATAAAAAACAAGTCATTATAATAATGATAACTGAGTACCTCATCTAATCTCCTTTGGTTTCTTTTTAAATTAAGTGAAGGTGAAGGTGACCATTCTTACTATGGACACTAAAGGGAATTTAAAAATAAAACTAATTTAAATCTATGGATTATGTTATGTACAGGAAAATTTTATAGAAAGCAAATCAGAGTTTTTAACAGTTGGTGTTTTGGGGTTGGGTTGTAAGTTCAGTCATATCCCATGGATTCTAGTTTTATTTCTAACCCTTAACTTTACTGCCATGGCTATAGTTTGTTTCTTTTAATTACAGAACTAAGATGAACAAAACTAGCAGAAATTATATATCATACAAACCTAAGTGAAATTTTTTTGTCCAAGGCAAGCTCAACACTGAATAATGTTTAATTCCGTGCAGCACGACCTGTTATAGACATCTTTAGGCTATCAGAGTTTAAATCATAGACATTTTCGTTTTAAAAATAAATTTTATGTAAAGCAAAGATCAAACCAGATTGCCTGTGTGAAAATTTTCTTACCTCCGTTGTTAACTTCTTTTGCAGGATGCTAAATTCTTGTTCTAACTGGACATTTTGGTGATTTGGCTAAGGAAGCAAAAGGGGTGGTTCAGTTGAGATTAAATGTGGTCCTCTGGCAAACTGAAATGGTTCCTCTAGAAAAGGAGGAAGTTTATCAATAGTTGGTTCCGGAAGTGCAGTAAGCCACAAAATGACTAAGAAATGTACTCCTTTTAACAGAACTTATTTTGAAACACAAGTTGGGACTAGATACTATATGATTTGAGTGCTTTTAATGAATTTTTATAAGTAGACACTTGAGACTCTCTAGAAATGTGATTATGTAAATTAAATATTCAGACTAGAGCACTGGAGCGCAAGTCGTATGTTCTCCTTAGAACATAGGAAAAACGGCCCGTTGGGTTATTACCCATAGTGAGATTTCTTTTCGTGGGAAGTGAATGATGTGTTCTGTTCACTGGTATGACTTTAGGCAAGTAGCTGCTCTTCTGATTCACCATTTCCTCCTCTGGAGGAATATTTCGCACACTGAGTTGTGAAGATTAAATAAGATAACATAACATACAAATGTCTCACATGCAGTAGGTAGTCGTAAATGTGAGTGTTATTTCCTCATGTATAATTTAGGAAGAGCCCAGGTAAAAGTGTAATTAAATTTTTTTGACCAAATGCTTTAATGAATGATTTTTTAGTTCAAGTCCACAACTCTTTGATGACCAACAAAGTAGGTCAGCAGAAAAATAAATTGGGAATCATTCTTTAAATAAGTGAACTAAGCAAAGCTTTTTAAAAAGAGTTTGAGTCCATCTGATAAAAATTTCTTTGGGCAAGTCACCTTCTAGCCTCTTTCTTCACCTGAAGAATGAGATCATAATTCCCAATGTGTAAATTTATTATGGGATTAAATAAATGTGAAGTGCCTCGCATAACACGTGTTATAGTAGAAATAGTAGAAAACAGTAAGTAGTAAACCATGCCCTGCTTTCCCTTGGTCACTGCAGAGGAACACCGAATATTAAGACTCAGTTCTTAACTGCAAGGTTCTTATAACTTAGTACAAAAATAATCATTTTTTTTAAAGCAGAATGTAATCAAAATGCTATAAACTTTTGATTGACTATTTTAAAAGCCCTAAATTAGCCTGTGGACTGCAATACCCAGGAGTAGAAAACAAAAGTGTCTTTGTTCAAAAATAACTTTTAAAATTTGAACTCAGAACATAACGTATTATTGTCAAACGTTGTCAGGTTTGGAAAGGAACCACTTCTGTTTGTTCATGAGCTATCATTGGATGGTGTCCTTCAGAGGGTGCATGTTTAATAGCCAAGGTAGTGAATGATGAATTGTAAATAATCCTGCAGTAGAGCTTTCTACGTTGTGAGACAATGTTTGACCTGTATGTTGAATATGAAAGTAGTTGCCTAGTTAACTTATTTGTAAAAAGACACTGAATTGTTTTAATTTCCTCCAAGTATTTATATATGACACTTGATTCAAGGAGTGCTTTGTGTTATCACTATGTATTTTAATACACAATCTCAAATTTTTAATTTGTACGAAATGGGAGCTCTTCCCAGTTTCATTTCCATCTGGTCCTACTCCTCAAAAGAGAACCTGCTGTCACCATGCTTGTCATGAGTATTCTCTTGCTTTCCTTTTACTTTGTTGACATTTAGCTTTATCTGGAATAATATAGTTAAGATTTATTGTTTAGGGAATGAATTATTTTTGACAAATGGTAACAAATTGATAATAAAATGGATGCTTTATTTTGTCTTCTCATTTTAAGATGTAGCCTAGATCTTAGGAGCCATGGAACTTGTAAAAAGTGAATTTAATGCCAAGAGCAGTATCACCTAGGGAATTATGCAGAAATTACCAGTGCCTGGAGCTTACCTCATTGCAATTGAATCAGAAGGAGGGGAGGGTGGGAGTTAGGCATTGGTGAGTTTTAAAAACTCTTCAGGTGATTCAAATACCGTGTTTCCCTGAAAATAAGACCTAGCCGGACCATCAGCTCTAATGCGTCTTTTGGAGCAAAAATTAATATAAGACCCAGTCTTATTTTAATATAATATAATATAAGACTGGGTCTTATATAATACAATACAATATAATATCAGACCGGGTCTTACATTAATTTTTGCTCCAAAAGACGCATTAGAGCTGATGGTCCGGCTAGGTCTTATTTTCAGGGAAACACGGTACAGAGGCCAGAATGAGAATCACTAACCTAAAAGGGAGCACAAGATTGTGATCACACTTGGAAAAAAATATATAAAATCTTGTCTTAAATGTCTAGCTTATTGCCCAAAATAAATGCTCAATTATAAATGTGATTTTTAAAATGTGGGTTAGTGTTTAATTAGGGTGCCCTGTGTCAGTTTCAGTAGATAGTCGGAAAATCTCTCAATCCAACTTTTATAATATATTTAATTGAAAATGGAAGCCTTGACTTAAATGTAAGTCATTATTTTACTTGAACCCAATTTCTTAAACGTTTACCTGAAGTAATCCTGTTTTCCAAATTAGAACAAACACACACACACACACACACACATCTTTCCTTTGTTCACATGGTAGTGAAAAAAAAAAAACAAAATAGGATTCGTCGTTTATTAGGCCACTTGTCATCCTTGAAGTTCAATTAATCAACCTTTGGATATTTGCCATACATAATCCAATGAGCAGTATTTATAGAATAGAGGTATGTTAGACTTAAACAGTAAGATAATGCTTTACATTTATACTAGCACCTTCTGTTGTGGCGATAAATCTCATCTGTTTCAGTTGTGCTCTGTTATTGATCTTTACAGTGTGTTCTTCTCAGATAATAAAGTGAATGCAAATATATATAGTCAGTTTTATTCTAATGAGTCTTTATAAAATTAAAAGTTTTAATTAAATATTTATAGTAGAAAAACATTTTCATATGTGTGCCATATGTAAAGATGAAAACATCTAGCATAAAATTAGCTGTGTTGATACATGAGCTGGTATTGATTCTGTCACATTCAGCAAAGAAGGTACCATTAAACTATACAGTTCAACTCTATGCATTAGGAATTTGACTTCTATTAAATGTTGAAATGTGTACTTGCCTCTAAGGACACACTAAAACTCTTCAAAGTTTAATTATATTCAGACAGAGATCATCTAACTACTATTGCTGAACAGGAAATATTTATTTAACTGTCCCTTTCTACCTCTGTTAGTCCCTTCAACTTATCTTTAAAAACGTACCCAAATTCTTGGTTGTTTTATTATTTGCTTTTTAAAATACTCAGTGTCAGAACAAAAGTGCACAGTTTAAGTAATTAAGTAAGCAGGCATACTTCTCCCCCCCTCACCTGCTTGATTCTAAATTGCAAGGCCTGCTAAGTCAAATTTTAGACCATCAGACCAACATGTTGGCATTAAATATCTAACTTTGTTTCTACTCCGTAAACTTTCTCATTGCTGTTTGCATTTTTCTCCACTAAAGCATCTTGTTAGTGAGTGAGTTTTTCAGTTCCTTCTTCATCTTTTCTTTCCCTTGTAGCTGTGAGCGTTCCAGTAGATTGCATCATTAGGTTGGGCCCTGTGAGCTGTTTTGCTCTTTTCCAAGTGTCTGATTCAGCAGTCCATAGACCACTGCTTGCCAGAAAATCGCCATTGCTTCTAGGCTGACGCTTGCCCGCTTGTTTTGATCGTCTGAGAGATGAGACTTTGTTTGCCAGAATCACAGTTGATAGAAATAGAAGGGTACAGATAAGAAAAAGCACTGCAATTATAACTAAGCAAACAAGCATAGCCATTTTGTTGTTGTTTTCCTCACAAACGTCTTTTTTGAAGATTTCACTGTGACTTTTGCTTGTGTTTTCAATGTTCTGTAATGTTGGAGAAACGTTCCTAACAACAGAAGGTGTGTGACGCTCCAAGTCAGATTTAGGAGTTAAAGATTCGATGCGCGGTGGTGTTGCTATTTCAGTCATGTTTGTAGAATTACTTTTTTTATCTACTTTAGGAATTGTAGGGTTCGTGTTAATGTTTTCATGTTGGTTTCTGCCTGTCTTATTTTGAATCTCTGGATCCCAGACAGTAGTATTGTTAGCCCACAGATGGGTATAGTTTGCTTTTGTTCCAGGAGACCAAGAAAAAATTATTGTCATCAGAAAGGCAAGATGCAGGTAATGTCCCATGTGTTCCATGTCCAGGAGTATACAGGTAATCTGTTGAGATAAAAATATAATTTGTTAATTTGTGAAAGAATAATGTTTCCTGGTTTTGGTAATTGTATTTACAAGATAGACAACTGATATGTTGTTACAAGTAAGCTGCAAGCTTAGGCCTAATATTTGCTATCATGTTTGAATTCCTTCTCAACAGATTTCTTTTTCTATTAAACTATGTATAAAGAAACAATCTCAAACAAAACCAAAAACAAACAAACAAAAAACAATTTCTATTATTCTTTTAAGTGCTTAGAAGTTAGCATTACAAATAATTATTAACCATGATAAACTGGCTACCACGGCTTTATAGAGTTTTCTCCCTTTAAGCATGCTAGACTTCAGCTTTGAGTCAGATACTTCTGCTTTGACTTTTTGGATTGCTCTCCCCACCACCATTTAAGGACCTTTTTTGCAGAAATTCCCCACCTTCTAACAAATGTGTCACCAACCTTTATAGTAAAGGAGAAATGTGGCCTTGAGCATTTTATGAAAATAATATGCAAGCGGCTTTTGGGTGGCTTCAGGAAAGGGGAAGTGTGGTAGTAATGAAAAAAAAAAAGGAATTCAAGGTATTCTTTTGTCTTCTTGGATGTTTATCTTGAAGCTTAGAATAAAACTGGTACTTAGAAATATATTCCCAGTATTTGTGAAAGCAAGTTTGTGGTGGTGGTTCTCTCTTCACCTGTGTATCACTTGACTCATTGTGGCTGTCTGAAAGCAAAGGCCGAAGATGTGCCAGTTTTTCTCAACCTAAAAATCTGGTATTACGAAGAAAAAGAGGCAGAATTCTGAATAATCTCAAAAGTTCAACAAAAATTGACTTTTTATTATCATTTATGCCTAGCATTTTTCCTATGAATATTCCTATGAATTTGACATAATATTTAAAAATAAATTATACAATGAAATAGAAAGAAATATAGCATCAGGATCATGGGGATTTAGACTGAAGTGGGAAGTCAAGGCAGATGGTAAGATTCTCAACATATAAATGAAAAAGTTGAATTTCAGTTTTGGCTCTGAGTTTCCTGGGAGCCAGTACAAAAAGGGGACAGTCTGTTCCTAATTCTTGTCATCCACCTTATGATTGAAGACATCAAGGAGCTGGCATATCTGTCTAGGTAATGGTAAACCAGAAAGGATTATTACCGTGATTGAGCTGTCTCTTTTATAATAATATGCCAGTTTGTCTGAGCTACTTTCATAAGAGATTTTATTGTTAACATTCATTTGAGGGATTTCGAAGAAAAAACTAGATTATTCTCCTATTTTATAGAAGTTCTTCTCAGACTTGAATGCGTATGGGAGTCGTTTTACTTTTGAATGCATATTCTGATTCCATAGGTCTAGGGGGGACCTGAGATTCGGCATTTCTAGTCCACTCCAAGCAACACAGGTGCCACTGCTAATCACGCTTCTATGAGTTTCAAGGTTTTATAAGAAATAGTTGTTTTGTGTCATTGGATAATATTTGTATACTACTGATATACAGAAAATGAGAATAACCAGTGGCATATGTTGTTATACAAACAAAAGTAGCATATAAGAGACAATGCTAATAACTGGAAGCTAACCTCTGAAATAGTATTTCCT
Source organism: Rhinolophus sinicus (assembly GCF_036562045.2). Taxonomy (NCBI): domain Eukaryota; kingdom Metazoa; phylum Chordata; class Mammalia; order Chiroptera; family Rhinolophidae; genus Rhinolophus; species Rhinolophus sinicus. The sequence continues at coordinate 18,946,681 of NC_133764.1, forward strand.
ATTAATAGTAGGGAAGAAGAAAACCTTTATTATGTGTCCTAGAATTACGATTGCTTTTTGGATTGTGACCTTTAATAGACAGTGAAAGATATTGTGCACTGACTTCTATATAACAGTGCTAAGCTTCAATTTCTAAGTTGAATGACGAATCTTTGGCTACTTTATGATTCTTTCACAAAGAGAAATACTTTAAATTGGGTTATCAAGTAATTTCCACCCTTTTATCCTAGACTAGCCTTCTGCATAGATGCTAAAATGATTTAAAATGGGTCATTCTTGTCATTGTCACATTAGTTCACTAACAATGTAGGATGCATCATAGTATTCGTTTTAACACTGCTTACCATGGGATAGATAATAGGCCTGCTGTTAATTGTCTTCAGCCAGATGTACTGCCATCCCCAAATAAACAAGCGCTTAGCAAAATGCCTGAGAATAGAGGACTATCTCTAATCCTTAATTTATGCCATGGAGGCCAGGTTATGTTATCCAAAGTTTTCTTTATCTCTGGTCATTTTCAATAAAATTTATAATGCCTAAGCACCAGTAATAAAAAATTTCTTTTTTAAACTTTCTTTTAACAAAACTTTCCAGTTCACTGTGGAGTCTAAACGCAGATCGTTTCTAATCCTAATTTAAAACTCTATGTTGATGGTAAATCTTTCCATTTCTAACTTAAATAGAATTTCTTTTTACTTCACAGGACAGTAAAAAAACAGCAGACATTTTCCATCACTTACGCTTCTATTCTACTTTTGTTAGTAAGATTTAGGTACTCTTTGAAGCACTTCCTCAAACACTAATCTGTACAAAGTTATAAGTGAAAAGGCAGAAGAAAAGCCATATATATTACCTACCTTACAAAATGCTTGGTCAAAATCTGATTATAACCTGATTTTAATGAGCCACTTTTCTTGTCCTGAGGCACAGCTTCCAAGTAATTTAAAGCAGGAGAGACTTGGAGAATATGAACCTTAAAGTAAATCTGCAGTAAAAAAGGATATGTACAGCTAGCTTTCCACTTTTCAAACCAAACCACAGATGACACATTTCCTTTCTGCTGCAACTACAGCACTTGTCACAGGGAAAAAAAAAGAAAAAATCCAATGTGCTTAGCTGGCCACTGGCATGACAGGAGGCTTTGTAGAACAAATCCCCGCCTCCAGGGCGGGGAGGGTTTTCCATTTAATGCCTTCTGACCTTATGCTCATTATGTATGTTTGCTGTATGCTTTTGATTGATAAGTTAGTGTCATTGAAAAGAAGATGAAATGGCATTTTCCCTGCAGCATTAAAATCTCTAAAAATTTTATTTGTATCCCACAGACTGATTTGATAACATGAGTTTGGAGACCTGGAGTATTGGTCAGATAATAGAAAGAGCGATATACGTAATCCACCTCAAGTTGTGGAGCTGCAAAGATTTGAGAAAATATGTCGTAACTGTAGATGGACAGAAAGTGCTTTTGTGTGGTTTAGTGTATACACACGCACACACACTCACTCTCCCCTTGAATGTCCTATCATCACCTCATATTCATTGTATTAAAATGGACATTGTATTAAAATGGACATTTTTCTTTCAAAAAGTGGCTGCCCCTCATGATCTCTGTTTTTGTTCATGATAGTAACATTCATCGTGATCTCAGAGGCTTGGTACACAGCAAATCCTTTTAATTCAAGACCTTCCTTACAACTCTGATCAGACCTTGGATCATGTTGATCTTTCTTCATATTCTTAGATTGGTTTCTTTTTGACGGGCACCTATTTTTGCTATCACCATAGTACAGTCTTGCGCCACATGACGACATTTCGGTTCAGTGACAGATGGCATGTACAACTGTGGTCCCCCAAGAGTATACAATGGACTTGAAAAATTCTTATCGCCGAGTAGCTGTGGTAACATCATAGCACGACACATTACTCACATGTTTGTGGTGATGCTAGTGTAAACAAACCTACTGCACAACCAGTCACGTAAAAGTAGCACATACAGTTACAGTGGTAGGTTTTATGTTTGCACGATGAAATCACCTAACAACACATTTCTCAGAACGTATCCCTATGTCTTTAAGTGGCTCATGACTGTATCTCAGATCCCTGTTAGGCCACACCTAGACTACAAGATCTTTTTTACTGGCCCCAACTCCTTTATATGTCTTGTATATATCACTTCCTTTGATCATATCACCCTTTCTTTAAAAGAAAATAAAGTTGAGTAACTCTTGAATACCTATATCAGTGATGCGGAAATATTGGTGAACGTGAATATCAGATAAGAAGGTTGTGTAATGATGAAAACTGCCAGGCCCCACCGCATAGATTTATATGTACTGGTAGGTCTGGGCTAGGACCCAGAAACTGCATTTTTTAATCAAGAACCACAGCTAAAACTGGTGCTACACAGAACATCCTCTCAGGAATCCCAAGCTCCTGGAAGAAAACCTGAGCCCCCTAGTTGAACAGTTTTAGTCCCTTCACAAATTACCTATTGGGTATTTTCCCAGCTTTATCTCTTAAAACTTCTCTACATGAATCCTCCATTCCAGCTAAACTAGCTGACTGTTGCCTCAACACATCTAGTACCTATTTCTTTTCCTCTTTAGCTCTCTCTCCAAGAGGCCTGCCACCGCCTCCTCACGTTGAGTTTGAAATTCCTCCTGCCCACTTCAGCCACTATGTTCTTCTAAGTAGCTTTCACTGATTGTCCGGTTTGTGTTGATCTCTCTCTCTCTTCTGAACTTAATTATATTTTCCCCTGCAGTTCCTTTGATAGGTAATTATATACTACCTCATATCTTTTCTTTGATCTTGAAGTAGTTTTATTTCAAAATCATTTAACTTGTCGTATTTTTATCTTATTTCCTCTCAACAATATTAAAAACTCTGAGGTGAGGATAATTTGTCTTAGCGTTCGTTGTAGTAGTACCACATCAGGTATAGAACATTGGGCCAAAATTCATAGAGGTTGTCTTGGTTTGAAATTCTAGTACTGTGTTCTTCAGGGCCTTCTGACGGTCCTTACCTCGACTGCTTACATTGATTAGCATTCTTTTTAGTGTAAGCAGCATATGGCCTAACATGGCTTAATCAAGAAATAGAATTTATTGGCGCTCACAACTGAACAGTCCAGGGATAAATTTGGTCCCAGGAGAGGCTTTATCTAGAACTCAAGTACAATGGACAGGGCCGCAGTTTCTTTCTTCATTTCTCTCCTCCATCGCTTCACTTATTAGGCAGGGTTTTCCCTCATACTCAAGATACAAGCTAACAACTCCCAGGATGGCTCTGAGTTCCCTTGTTTATAAACATCAGGAAAGAAAAGGTCTCAATTTCTAACAGTTTAAGCTACAGTCTCTGAATTGGGCCCCTTTGGCCCTGGTTGTCCTGATTTGAATCATGTGATCACTACTACACCATTCTCTCTGGTCGAGGTGGGATAAATGAATTCACTAAAGCTGTTCATTTCTCTTTAGGGCTCCAGGTGAGTCATTTCCACCCAAACTGTTCACCTGGGAAATTTGGTGGGCCTGGAGGCAACCAACTAATGTCCAATGCCTTCCTCCTTGATTGGCTGTGGGGGACAAGTTTGTTGTTACTGGTGTCGCTCAAAGTTTTTGGAGATTTGTTTCTTCCATTTTACTTCAGCCTTGCTTCTCAGTGTCTAAAGAACAGCTAGTTTAAAAAATGGACCCAGACTTTGTAGAATTGTTTAGTATTATTGTTAGTTTTCTCTAGAAAACTAATCAGAAAATAAAGTATAATAATAAAATAGTAGCATCTGTATATTTAGTCAGAACTCTGTTCAACAAACTGTGTCCTTTTTTGTCATCTTCCTTAGGTTCAAAACTGGTCAAATCAACGGTGATTTGCTAATATACCACGTCTTGCTGACTTTAAAGCCATATTATGCAAAGCCATATGAAATTGTAGTGGACCTTACCCATACGGGGCCTAGCAATCGCTTTAAAACGGACTTTCTCTCCAAGTGGTTCGTCGTTTTTCCCGGATTTGCTTATGACAATGTCTCTGCAGTCTACATCTATAACTGTAACTCCTGGGTCAGGGAGTACACCAAATATCACGAGCGGCTGCTGACTGGCCTCAAAGGCAGCAAAAGGCTCATTTTCATAGACTGTCCTGGGAAACTGGCCGAGCACATAGAGCATGAACAGCAGAAACTCCCCGCCGCCACCTTGGCTTTAGAAGAGGACCTGAAGGTATTCCACAATGCTCTCAAGCTAGCTCACAAAGACACCAAGGTTTCCATTAAAGTAAGTGTCGCTGTGTTAGGTAAATGATTCACTGCCTTTCTTGACTAAACAGACTGCATGCTGACCTTCCTAGGTGTCCCCGTCGTAGTTTATGAAATGTAAAGTAAGTCCAGATGGAGGAAAACTGAGCTTTCCATCTTCATGGAGGTCCTGTGGACGATATGAGAGGTGTACACTTAATTATATTCTAGGTTGGGCTGGAGGCAGGAGAGTGTTATAGAGGGGGCAGTTTGCTCTATGTCAGTCAAATGGTAGGGATGCGTGGAAAGTGGAAATTTTCTAGAGAGAATTCTTCTGGTTATTACATGCGTTTTGCAGAGTGAGGAACATGACCTCTAGGATAAAATCAGTAATTGTCTATAGGATTCTTGACCTGTTTTAAAAACAATTAACTTTTTCCCGATGTTTTCAATCTCTTTTGAGAGCATTTATCACAATAATTATTGAACCCCTTTGAATATGTAATGCCGGTAACTCTTCCTTAAATGGCAAACATAGTATTTTGGTTGGTTGGTTAGTTGGTTGATTTGGGGGGGCCTCTTAAAATTCAACATAATGGAATTTAATTCTTTCCTCCCCTTCTCTCACCATTCAGGTTGGTTCTACTGCTGTTCAAGTAACCTCAGCAGAGCGAACAAAAGTCCTGGGGCAGTCAGTCTTTCTAAATGATATCTATTATGCTTCGGAAATTGAAGAGATCTGCCTAGTGGATGAGAACCAGTTCACCTTAACCATTGCAAACCAGGGCACCCCACTCACCTTCATGCACCAGGAGTGTGATGCCATTGTCCAGTCTATCATCCACATCCGGACGCGCTGGGAGCTGTCGCAGCCCGACTCCATCCCCCAGCACACCAAGATTCGACCAAAAGATGTCCCTGGGACACTGCTCAATATCGCGTTACTTAATTTAGGCAGTTCAGACCCTAGTTTACGGTAGGTTTTTTTTTTTTTTTTTTTTTTTTTTTATTCACTTCAACTTTATTCAGGGGTTGTTGCTTTTAAAATGAGACTACTTAATAAGCTTTTAAAGCAGCCTCTACCCTAATACTGTAAATTGGAAGGCATGCTATCGTGGTTAACCAGCGTGACCTCATGTGGACTATTCCCATGAACTGTGGAATTCAGAATAGGGTGATTCACACTAAACCAATATATGTCCTTTCTCCAGGAAACTTTCATATGAAACAGACAACATAGCGGTTTTGGGGTGTTTTTTTTTTTTTTTTTCCCCAAAAAATATCCTTTTTTTTTTTTTTTTAAGTCTACTCCTAAATTAAGTTTCCCCTCCTCTGAGTCCTCTAATTAAGTTTTCCGGTGTTCAAAAGTCTATCACTATTAAGTTTCCTTGTAGTCAAATTAGATTATCATTGTTTGACAAAGGAAGGCTTAATGTTCAATAACTCAAACAGTAACATTACTGCATACTTTCCATCTATGTGGCTTTAACAAAATTCTTGAAAGAAACCCAGGATAAATAACAATGTCATCTGAGCAGAGTATAATTGGCTCTGTTTAGGCTTAATAATCTGAACACAAATGAGGAAAGAACAGGGCCTGTGGAGTCAGTAGATTTGGTTTAAAGCCAGATCTACTATTATGTATGACTTTAAACAAGGTACTGAAGTTCTCTGAGCTCTAGTTTCCTCCTTTTTAAAATAAAGGTGATAATGCCATCCTTATATACTTAGAAATGTTTAATAAATAGTATGTGTGGTAGTATAGCGTAGCACCTAGCAAATAGTTTGTGCTTAGTAAATAGTATTTCCTCCCAATGTGCCCCGCCCCCACCCCGCCCATGTCTCTTTATCCTCCTTCCCTCTTTTCCTCCTCTCCACTTCATGTTAGGATAATTTTATGTCCCAGGTACCTTGGGATTGTCAAGGTTTTTTACTGATAGAAATTCGTAACTTCAGAAAATCTTCCCTAGGATATAATGTAGCCCAGGTTTTATTAAGTGGGCCTTCTAGCATCCCAGGTTCTCCCTTATTTAAAAGGAAAAACAACAACAGCAACAACAAGATTTCTTTACCTGGATGGCTTTCATGGGGTCTACAAACTCTCAAAAATGATACAAAATTGTGTGTGTGCTTAGCTTTTATTAGTTCAGAGGAGTCTGTGACACCTACCCCCAATTTGAGGAAGCATCAGTTCTTTATAGCTGTTGCAACATACAGAGTAAAATGTCAAAATAGTATAACTCAGAATTCCTAGGAGTTATTTAGAGGTACATAAACTTCGAAACAATAATATTAATATTCTCATTTTAGGAAAATGGAGCTGTAAGCCTGCCTTTAATTTGTAATCCAAAATTCTTCCTATAAGAACGCTAACAATCTTCTAAAAATTATTAGCTTGAATAAACCTATATTTTTCTCTGTGAAATGAAGCAAGCTGACAGCCTCTGCTTTTTGCTGAAGCATGTCATGCCAGAGAAAAAGCCTTTTGGCACACTTAAATTCAGTGGCTCTTTTCTCCCTATATGTCTGTTGCATAAATATATTAGCATGGTGAAAGTTCAGAGGTAAGGAAAACCTGGAATTTACTGAGCAGTCAAAGCATTTCTTTTGCTGGATAGGGGAGAATTTATAAACAGAATTGGATTTTTTTTGAGCTGTCTCCTCAATTGTTTAAATACATTTTCAGATTTATAAGGGGATATTTGGTTCTAATGAAACCTTGCTATATATATTAGGGTGTTTTTTTTGGGGGGGGGGTTGTTGTTGTTTTTAGGAGTTCGTGGAAGAAGAGAGGAGACATAATTATGTTAAAAAAATTTTTATCTCCAGTTTGTAGGATAACTTGTAGCACATCCAGGAAAAAAACCAGTAGATGCTAATTTAAGATTTTAACATTTTAATTTGATGAGGGGCTATTTCATTTCTCCTCTTATAATCCCCATTATAGCTGAATCTAGCAAGAGGAGAACCACAATTTGAGTTTTAGCTTCACTGAAAATATAATGCGCCTTCTTTTTTTTCTTTCTGTTGATCCACCTTAGAACCATAAACCACTCATATTTTATGTCCCGGTGAAATGTCTTTCAGGAAAGCCTCACACTCACCTGCCTTAGAAACTTCACAGTGCCTTTTCTGGTTAGGTCAAGGCTCTCCCTTTAAAAATTCCTAAATGATCAAGGGGAATTTTGGTTTTACCAGAGAATCATCACAACTCTTAATTGATCATAAAAATTTAAAACTAGTTGGTTATGCTTTGTAATAGAATCATAAGTTGTATGTTATGAAAAAAGTTGGAATTATAAAAGAAAATAAGTTTTAAAACAACTTCATTTGTGTTTTCTCCTAGGTCAGCTGCCTATAATCTTCTGTGTGCCTTAACTTGTACCTTTAATTTAAAAATCGAGGGCCAGTTACTAGAGACATCAGGTTTATGTATCCCTGCCAACAACACCCTCTTCATTGTCTCAATTAGTAAGACACTGGCAGCCAATGAGCCACACCTCACCTTAGAATTTTTGGAGGAGTGTATTTCTGGATTTAGCAAATCTAGTAAGTAATGACGATTTTCTTTAATACAAATAATTATTCTAAGAAGATTCAAAGGAAACCCTTTCACTCTTTACCTCTTCTACTTTTTCACCTGTGGTACTCTATAACTGAAGGAACTCGGAAAGAACTTTCTGGCATACCACATTGAGAAAGCCACCAAAATTCTGGCAATGAAAGCAAGGTGGCAAGGTTTTGATACCTTACGTGTCTCTGGACCACTCACAAAGTGGTTTTCTCACTATGTTTCAGTTTAATTAGCTTCAGCATTTCTATTCTTAGAGATTATCCCAAACGAGTCAAGTATCCACATTGTCTCCTTGATTGTAGGGAAATAGTTATTTTCTCTTCATGTTGACTTTGAACTGTGATTTTATTGTTCATGTGCAGTTCCTGGAGAGTGCAGGGGCACATAATACAGGGTCCAGAGTCAACTCCGGACTTGGCTTTAATAAATCTCATGAATTTAACATCCATTCTTTATATCTGTCCATCTTCATGCCCTGTAGTATTATAAATGTTGCTCTTCTCCAGTGTGTTTTCTGACATTTTGTTCTTTTTCCTCTTTCTCTCTCTCTCCATAATACATAAAACTTTTTTTCTGCATTCAAACACATTTCTTGATTTTTCTGTATTAGATAAATGAAAGCTTTGACAATTCATAAAGATCAGCTCACTATACATATATTTTTTTATAACAAAGAATGTAGGAATATAACCCTAAAAAGAAAATGTATAAGACTGATAAAACAAGAAAAGCATAAAGCTTTATTGAGAAATATTAATATAAAGAAAAGTTTGAGTGAATGGATAGGCATACTATGTTCCTGGATGAATAATAATTATTCCCAGATTATTACAAATTGAGTGTAATCCAATCAAAACTCTGTGAGATTTGAGGATTAAGACTGAGGTAGAATTTAAAACGATTATAAATTTTACTTGAAAGTATAGCTAAGAAAATATTCAAAGGAAAGAAAACAGAGACTTGGTATTACAGACATCTGAACACATTACAAGGATACAATAATTAAAACGGGTGTTTAGGAATCAGCAATCAGATCAGTTTAAGAGAAACAGATTGTTAAAGAAGTATCACAAACTAATGGGGGAAATATTAAATCATTTAAGAAATGAGGCTGAGAAACAAATTAAATTGGGTCTTCATCTTCACCACAAACCACAAAATACCAAAATAAGTTCTAGCTATATGTAAGAACTGAATATAAAAACTGGAACCTCTTCTTTAAAAAAAGAAGAGGAAGAGTAATATTTAATTGCTTTCTGGATAATAACTTATGAAGCAAAAAATAATAGATGGAGACAAAGGAAATGGTGAACAGATTTGACTACATAAAACTTCAAAACATTTCTACTTCAAAAAATAAAAGATAAATTTAAAAACTAGGAAACGTGCTTGCAGCAAATATGAAAAAAGGTTAATATCTTTAATCATGAAGATTTGTTAGAGTAATAAAAATGGATCTACAGTAACATATGCAGATCTTGCTAAAAACTTTATTTTAAGTTCACTAAATAAAATCAAAGAAATGTAAACTGAAAAAATAGTAAGATAACATTCAACTGGCAAAGATTATTTTTTTAAAAACAGAGCTGATGATCTGGAATTGTAAACGGGCAATTTTTCTAGAAAGCAGTTTGGACGTGGATATCAAGATCCTTAAGATTTTTTTGGCCTCATAATTCCACTTTTTAGAATTTGTCCTAAGGAATTAATGTTCTAATGTTTATCATAGCATTATTTTTTTATTCAGGTTTCTAAAGTGAGGTATGTCTTATCATCAGTAAAGTGCCAGATCTTAAGTGAACAGTGTGATGAATTTTTGCATGTGACTACATCACAAAACTATCTCCCAGATCAAGATACAGAACATTTCCAGCACCCAGAAGGCGCCTCTCCATCAGTACCATCCCCTTATCAAGAGTAACCCCTATTACGACCTCTATTGCCATAAATTAATTTTGCCTACTTTTGAAATTCACATAACATTATTTATAAATAGCAAAAAATTAGAACATTCTAAAAGTCAAACAATAAAGAACTGATTAAATTGTTGGATCTCCATTGATGGAATAATATGAAGCCATAAAAAATGTTTTGGTACAGAATTTCAGTTTAGGAAGATGAAACAGTTCTGGAGATAGGTGGTGGTGATGGTTAATGCCACTGAACTGTACACTTAAAATGGTAAATTGTATGTTCTGTATATTTACCACAATAAAAAATCTATAGTAACATATGCAGGGGGGGAACTCTAGGTGAAGTATATAAAGGAATGTTTGTATTATTTTTATAGCTTTTTGTTAAGTCTGAAGTTATTTCAAAATAAAAAGTTAAAAATGTTTTTGGAGAATTTTTAATTTGAGTATAATTTTTAGTGAAAAAGATATTCACAACATACTGCATATATAGCATAATCCTAATTTTTGTGGAGGAGTTGGGGTGGGTTACATATGTGCATACACACATAAATATGCAGTATCTCTGCATAGATTTGAAAGCCTGAGGAGAGTTGAGGTGATACACCAATGTGTTAATATTGGTTTCATTTTTGTGGTGAAGCTTTCCTTTGACCAAACTTTCTATAATTACTACATATTCCTTTTACAGTTAGAATAAAACAATAAATTTTTAAACTAGAAGAGACATGAGTAAAAAGGAGAAAAGTGAGGTAAAACTTTTCAAAAATTAGCCTACTAGATTTTAACAGTACTTTGTTCAAGGCTTGTTCTTTTTCTTCACCTCTATCTTCAAGAATGTAATTGCCAAGTCTCTCTTCTCCAGGCCTGATCTAGGTAATAGTCTTTACCTTTTCTCCCCAATCCTTTTATTTTAAAATAATTGAAAACAGTATTATTTAAAATAATCTTTGCTGTAATTTTTGTTGACCATCTATATGCTGCTAATAGTATATTTTTTTCCCAGGTATTGAATTGAAACACCTTTGTTTGGAATACATGACTCCGTGGCTGTCAAATCTAGTCCGTTTCTGTAAGCACAATGATGATGCTAAACGACAGAGAGTCACTGCTATTCTTGATAAGCTGATAACAATGACCATAAATGAGAAACAGATGTACCCATCTATTCAAGCAAAAATATGGGGGAGCCTTGGGCAGGTATTGAGTTTGCTTAAGTGTTTATCGTCTACTGCCTTTGTGCAGATATTTATCTGGTGCCCACTTGATGCCAAGCAGTGTGTTAGCCACTTGGGACATAGCTGCAGAAAAGACAGTCCCCTCTTTCATAAAGCATATAGACACCCACCCAATTCTTGATCTATTTCAAACTTGTAAATGTCTCAGAGCCAAAGAAAAACCAGTTATTTTAGCACTCTTCTCCATGGCATAATTATATAGAATTTAACTATTAAAATCGATGTTGTTTCTACTAAATAATGCTTTATATTGTATTCTAGTAGCCTACACACCACGGGTGTCAATAAATGTTTCTTAATGATAGTATTTAGGACGCCTGCTTTCATTTATAGTTCTAGCATAAGAGCACCAATATTAACATTACAGAATATCATGTGACATTTTATTTTTTGATCTGACAAGACTTATGCATATCACTTCTTCAAAGTAATCACTTAAGGAAGCAATACCTTTACTCAAACAATGCTGCAAATCCTCCAAATAATTTTAAATGACCTTGGAGCCAGTTTTAGAAGCCCTACAAAACATCTCAGTACTTGATGTCATTTCCTATATTTTAAAATCATTATATTTTATATTGATCATACATTACTGACTTAGCAGAGCACAGAGATGTTTTGCAAGTGGATAAAAATGATACAGAGGGAGAGATTTAAAATTTTTGAATACCAGTTTCTTAATCTCTGAAGGAATTGAATGAATATCCTCATCCTTTTCTGGACATTTTATGATAAACTGTGTTTACTGACAGGTCTCTAAATAAAACCTAGTATTTTGGAGGCCTCGGGGAAACGAGAATTTTCATTTCGGGGCTGCTCCTTGAAATATTTTTCAATTAAAAATAAGTTCCTAGAGTGGCTAAACAGTTATTTTTCCTTCTTCCACTAGATTACAGATCTCCTTGATGTTGTGCTAGACAGTTTCATCAAAACCAGTGCAACGGGTGGCTTGGGATCAATAAAAGCAGAGGTGATGGCCGATACTGCTGTGGCTCTGGCTTCTGGAAACGTGAAATTGGTTTCGAGCAAGGTAATCCCTTTTCCTGTGCCTTCGGGGCCATGGCAGTATATGTTTGTATCAGGAGGTCTTTTGTGTTTGTAACTAATCGTTTTAAAGTTACACTGAAAGTTTTCTTGTGATAAAACCTTTTGTTAGCCCCATGTTTTTTCACTTCTGCTTCTTTACAGGTTATTGGGAGGATGTGCAAAATAATTGACAAGACGTGCTTATCTCCAACTCCTACCTTAGAGCAACATCTTATGTGGGACGATATTGCTATTCTAGCACGCTACATGCTGATGCTGTCCTTCAACAACTCCCTCGATGTGGCAGCTCATCTCCCCTACCTCTTCCACGTCGTTACTTTCTTGGTGGCCACAGGGCCACTCTCCCTTAGAGCTTCCACACATGGACTGGTCATCAATATTATTCACTCTCTCTGTACTTGTTCACAGCTTCATTTTAGTGGTAAGTGCCAGGAAAGTCATTTGTGTCTCACCAGTTCCTTCCTCCATTTTACATCCCCTGATTGCTGTCAATTATCTTATTGTTTATTATGGGACCTTAACACCACGCTGCTGATGGAAGCTGCTAAGGCAAAAACAGTAAATGCCTTCCGTGCCATATCAAGCCATAGCAAAGATTGTCTGTGCATATTTGTCATGTAGACTCTTGTAGTTATCACACCAGCTAAAGACGCAGCACCAATGGACAGTGTTGCATTGCTGGCACGAATTTGTAGATAAAGTGGCGCCGAAGCAATGAGCATTAAGATCATGTATCTAGAGGGTTGGTTGAAGGAGCATGGTTATGTAATTTTGATGTGGTATTCAAATTTTCTACATTCAAAAGGAAACGTGACACTTGAGAATTGAAAAAGTAATGTCTTTAAAGTCTTTTCTTGTTCCTTTTTCTTTTTACAGAGGAGACCAAGCAAGTTTTGAGACTCAGTTTGACAGAGTTCTCATTACCTAAATTTTACTTGCTGTTTGGCATCAGCAAAGTCAAGTCAGCTGCTGTCATTGCCTTTCGCTCCAGTTACCGGGACAGGTCATTCTCTCCCGGCTCCTACGAGAGGGAGACTTTCGCTTTGACATCCCTGGAGACAGTCACAGAGGCTTTGTTGGAGATCATGGAGGTATAAAAGCCAAGATGATAAGGAACTGAGATTATTTTTTAAAGCTACTTATACTATATAGAAGAAATACTGGCTTATTTTGCTGTTTTGCACTTAGTGCTTCAATAAAAACACTTCCATAGAATATGTTTATTAGTAACATATGCATTATTTATTTAATGACATCACAGTAAACATTAGCTCAATGTTTCCTCAAGCACAGATGTACGTAAATATATTCAGAATATCCTTTTTTTAGGCATGTATGAGAGATATTCCAACATGCAAGTGGCTGGACCAGTGGACAGAACTAGCTCAAAGGTATGTCCCAAATGAAATAGAAGTTGTAAAAGTATCTGTATTGTTGAAAAGAAAGATAATACGGCATAATCAATATTTTAATTAATTGCTTATCGTATATAAACATAGAGGTTTTCATAAGCTCTTTTTATCTTTTATTTGCAGATTTGCGTTCCAGTATAATCCATCCCTGCAACCAAGAGCTCTTGTTGTTTTCGGCTGTATTAGCAAACGAGTATCTCACGGGCAGATAAAGCAGATTATCCGCATTCTTAGCAAGGTACCTCCCCTTCCCTCTTCCCTAATATTTGTGGTTCCCAAGTTGTAAAGCATATCTTGCATTTTTCTAAAGGACATGAAATTTGAATTTAATAAGATGTTTCATATGTTGCTTATTTTTAAACCTTTAAAAAATAGGTTTTGATTGTTTTCTTCATTGTAATTCTTTGAAGTGAAGAAACATTCTTCAAAAAAGGTGTCTTAAAAAGAAAAATAAGTATTGTCTCTTTTGCTAAGAAGGTACTCTTAATATTTTATCAGTTTTCGAAGACTTTATATGGTAAAACTATGGTCTTATATAAAATTATGTAATTTGTAATAACTATAATAATTCCCGATTTATAGTAGAATGTAATATAGAAATAGTAAAAAATAAAAACCCAAGTGTGCATTGAGCTAGCTACCAAGATCACCATAGCATTGTAAATAATTCTATCACTTATTAAATAAGAAATTGTTCCTGAGCAGATTCTGAGATTCAGGTTAGGCATTAATGTTTTATTTCAATGAAAGTAAAATAAAGACTTCTGTTTCCCCAAAAGGCGCTTGAGAGTTGCTTAAAAGGACCTGATACTTACAACAGTCAAGTTCTGATAGAAGCTACAGTGATAGCCCTAACTAAATTACAGCCGCTTCTTAATAAGGTAATGACCGTATAGAAAATGAGTGCATTTGTTTTGGGTACTGGTGTTAAATGTTATTTTATTTTCTTTCAAAGGGTTCAGGAAGTAAGGTGGATTGGGAAGAAGTTATAAAGAAAAAGCTATAGTTAAAGTAGAACTTCTTGCCTTGAAATTTAGTTATTTGAAATATTTACATTAGAGGAAGAATAAGGCTGGAGAGTATGTTCCCAAATGCTTGTTTTTTGTCTCAGCAGCGCTAAAGGAAAGATAGGTATATATTTTTAATTCTTTTAGCCAATAAGTATTAATTGAGCATCTGCTATGTGTCAAGTACTGTTTTAGGTGATAGAGAGATAGTACTGAACAAAGCCAATAAAGTTCCCTGCCCTCATGGAGCTTACATTCTGGGGTGAGTGTGGGAGTGGAGTGTGGATAGATAGATAATAAACCAAATAAGTAAAATAAATAGTATGTTAGTTTGTGATCATTATTGTGGAGAAATATACAGCGGGGTTAAGTATATCTGATCATCAGAAGAGTTGGGTGCTCAGTGAAGATGATATTTAAATGATGTGGCCACTGTTTTAGGATGGACTGAGCTCATCTCAACTTTGGGACCTCAAGCAAGTCATTTAACACATGGCCGTCATGCTTCCATGTTGATAGAATGAGTAAACTAAACTAGATAATGGCATGTTATTATCTTTCAGCTCTAAAGTTTTAGAATTCTATGAATTGAGTACCAAGATATGCCAGACTTGAGAGAGATTACAGAGAAATAAATATTTGTTCTTGGTATTGAGTTACATGTTCTGCAAGCATTCTAATCCTAACGTGTATAAAATGGTTCTCTCATCTTCATTTTATAAGTAAAAATGAGGCTCAAAAGGGCTAAGTAACTTGCCCAAAGTCACATACCTAATGAAAGAAAAAACCATGATTCTAATCCAAGGCTGTCCATGTATTTTCCCATATACCACACTGCTAAATAAGCATTCCCAAAAGTAAATTTTTTTAACTCAGAGCAGCAAGAGGTTCTTACCTCTGGTAAGAGTGACAAGAAAGGGTAGAGTCTGAACTAAAGATAAAGAGATAGGTAGGATTTGGTGTAGAGAAAGGACGTACAGCAGTAGGAATGTACAAGAATGTGGGGACAATGGTGGCATAGTGGGTAGACCATTCTAGTTGTTATGGAGAAACTAACGGTTCAGGAGAATAGTGAGAGGGAAGGTTATAGAGATTGGATAGAATTAATCTAACATTCAACATTCTTCAGAAAAGAGTTTGGAAATGTACCCGTATGTTTTCAAGCAGACAGGTAATATGACAAAAGCAGGACTTAGAAGGGTCATTTCCAGTGGTAGTGTGCAGAGTAGATTGGAGCAGAGAGAAACTGGAGGCAAAACTGGAATCCACATTTAGAATAAAGAAGGTTATCATCATTGGCCATAAGAGATAGTTTGGAAGAATCAACCACATTCGGTGACTGGATTTTGGAATCCAAGTGTGGGGAGAAATGAGAGATGCTTAGGTTCTCAGTGTAGCTAACAGTGTCTACCATGTTTCCCCAAAAATAAGACCTAGCTGGACAATCAGCTCTAATGCATCTTTTGGAGCAAAAAATTAATACAATAAGACCGGTCTAATATAATATAATATAATACCAGGTTTATATTAATTTTTGCTCCAAAAAAGGCATTAGAGCTGATTGTCCAGCTAGGTTTTATTTTTGGGGAAACACAGTAGTTACATACATGGGATAGATAAAGAGCTTACCCATAGATTTACCTTCCCCAGGAGAGGAAACATGCATAATTTGAGGGATAACATGCATTGTTTATACTGCAGTGTGCTTTGATGAGGCTTGTTGTGGTTCATCTTACTCACCTGTACCCCGTCTCCTTGGCCAGGACTCCCCTTTGCACAAAGCCCTCTTTTGGGTGGCGGTGGCTGTGCTGCAGCTCGACGAGGTCAACTTGTATTCAGCAGGCACCGCCCTTCTTGAACAAAACCTGCACACCTTAGACAGTCTCCGCATATTCAATGACAAGGTAAGCAAGCTTTCAACTGGGATTCCTCGAGCATGCACACTTAGGCCTCCTCCCTTTTTTATTGTCCTTTTAAAATCAGAAGATGTCCCTAACTTAATGTGAATTTCTATAATGCAACTTACTGTGAGTATAGTTCCTTAACAGTTCACAAAAATTGTTTAAACTTTACTGCATACTCTCTGTATAAAAATAGCAAAATACAGTACTCTCCCAGTGCTGTAAACAGAATAGGAATAAATAATATTGAGTAGTAATAATAGCTACCATACCAAGCCCTGTGCTAAACACTGTACAGTCATTATTTGTAATTTTTATAACCCTGAGGTAAAGGTTAGCATTCTCCACCCACTGTTCCACATATGAAAAAATAAGCTTATTTTTATTAAGAAATGGTACTTAATGAAAACTTAGGCGTAATTAGAAAATAAGGATGGGGGGTTGGAGGGTCTAAAAGAAACCTTTGAGTACTTAATTGTGCTAGTTTTTTGTTTCCCTTAATCCCACTTTAAAACACCATTAGCACCCTTCAATATTTATCAACCTTGATTGAGGTTGGATTTGGGTTCACAGAGTATAGAGGAGGGAATATAACAGTAAGAAATTATGTTCCTTTTGTCTTTGGAGAAAAATAGGAAGAGTCTAGAAGAAAAGAGGAATTTTTTTATAGATGGATATGTGTATATAACGAGAGTTGCTGGAAGTGAAATTACCAGAGTTATGGATACAAAGAAACAGAGAGGACAGGAGTATGATTTTAAGTGTGAAGATACCTGGTCTAAGCGTTATGTCTTTAGTCTACCCAGTATAGTGTAAACCTAGAATAGCTGGGGCCCTGGGAAGTGTGGGAACAATATTTTAGAGGTAGAAGTTACCTTGAAATTTATCAGTCAGACCTGCATTTTACAAAACAGAAAAGAACAAAGAAGTTAAGTAACTTGTCCATGTTGGTACATCTGATTTGGGACTGGAGCCCCTCTTTCCTAATTCCCATTGCTCTTTGCTGGCGTTATCTTGGGATAAGGATGGTCAGAGTGACAGCTAGATGTTAGCTACTTATATGTAAGAATATTTGCAAATGAGGTGTTTGTGTCTTAGGAACATCTGCCTTGGCATTTTCATTGCCAGAACGGCCCAGTAGCAGGAGCTAATACTGACACCAGTGCCCTGGGGTACTAGCAACCCGAGCTAATAAAGCTTGTTAAGAGTCACCTGGATGTAAGATGTATAAGGTCTCAGGATCTAATGTATCACATGGTGACTATAGTTGATAACACTGTTGTACAATTGAAATTTGCTAAGAGAGAGTAGAACTTAAATGTTCTGACCAAAAAGGAGGAGTGGTGAGCATATGAGATGAAAAATGTGTTCATTGACTAGGAGAACACCCTTTCACAATGTATACATGTATCCAATCACCTCGTACACTTTAAATATCTAACAATTTTATACATCAATTGTACCTCAATAAAGCTGAAAAACTGTGTATATAAATTATATAGCAGGCTGATAGGGATTTATACTTTACATAATATTTCACAACTTGCTTTTTAATTTAACAATATAGAGTATCTTCCTAAACCCACGCGCGCATACACACACACACACACACACACACACACACACACACTCACACACAGACACACATGTATCTTTCTCATGGCTACAGAGTACTTTACAGTATCCATGAGCCACAGTTTATTCAACCATTTGCCCATTAATGAACATTTGGTTTCTTTCTGTCTTTCCTTCTTTTCTATTATAAACAATGCTGCTCTAAACATCTCTCTGCATATATTTTGTATACTCATACTTTTGTTTCTTTGAGGTAGAAATCTAGACATAGCTAAGCATGACCCTAAACATCTTCAGTTGTTTGCTTTCAAAAATATTTACACAGGTATGTCAACTATACTTTAATTGAAAAGAGCTTCACATTCCAAAAATAAAAATAAAAATCTTTATGCATAAGGAAATCACTGGGGTTCTTTTGAAAAGTAGGCCAGTGCCTGGGGCTTAACTACCTCCCATGAGAAGGGACCCAGTACCTTAGACCTTTCAGCAAGCATCCTCCGTGACTTTAAAGCAGATATTCCTGGAACCACACATTAGGAAACACTGTTCAAATCTTAATTATCCTGGGCAAGTTGCGTAGCATTTTGAAGTTTCAGTTTCCTGATTTTCCCACACCGGAATGTAAAATCCACCAGGGTGAGTTATCTGCAGAACCTAGAACTATGCCTGGCACATCAAAAACCACACAATAAGTCTTTGATAAGTAAAAGAATCAGTAAATGCATAAATCTGTAAATGGGAGCTAATAACCCTACTGCATAGGATTGCTGTAAGGTTTCGATATAATAATGCATCTGACGTTATTGTATACTGCAGCCCCTCAGTAAATACGAACTGTCTTCATTCTCATGAATTTTCAGTCACCATGATACACAAAATGCCAGCTATAATTCAATGGGTGGTCTTATTCAAAGTACCAATAATTGTAATTTTTAAAAAGTCACCAGGATGTAAATTAACGGTCATTTATTTTGCATTATAAATCAAAGCTATTTCATCTTTCCTCATTTTGTTATTTATATGGTTGCCTGTCTTGCACGAAGTAATTTGTAGTACCTTAAATATTCTTCTGTGGTTTTCCGTAGTCATCTGAAAATGAGTCTCTCAACTTGAGAGGATTACTGACCTTGTCATAGCTGTTGAGCACAATCAAAAACCCAGTACGTGGTCCTTTAAGGGAAGTTCCTGTGTGAACCCATCAACCATTTCATGATTATCTTTAACAGAGTCCAGAAGAAGTATTTATGGCGATCCGGAATCCTCTGGAATGGCACTGCAAGCAAATGGATCATTTTGTTGGGCTCAATTTCAACTCGAACTTTAACTTCGCACTGGTTGGACACCTCTTAAAAGGTAGAGGCCTCGTGTCAGCATATTTTTATAAAATGGTATCAAGAAGCCAGAAGTACTTAAAGTAATTGATTACTTGAAATAACGTGGCTCATAGGTCTATTGTAAATTCAAACTACATCTGTTTTTATTGAGTTATGTTTTGTTTAAGATATATTTTAATAGAGTCTAATTTTCATATCAAATATCAGATTTCCTTAAAAAAGCAAAAGAGATGGTTTTTATAAAATTCCTAAGTCCTAAACCTTCTAATAACCGTATTATTAGGTAACACTACTTACATATCTTTTTGATTATTAAAATAAAACAGACTGCAAATATATAAATATTATTTGAGTAACTTATGTTAGAAAATATTAGTGATTTGATCACAGATTTTCTTCAACCTGTTTCTTGTTTGTTATTTATTGTTGATCAATCCGTTCTGACACCATCTTTCTGGTACCCCACCCTCCTGCCTCCATATTGCTGCATTGCTTATAGCAGGGATCTCCCGCTGTTCCCCAGGGCCAGCTCATTCACTCCCTCATCTGGCTTTACTCCCACTGCTGCCTCACTGCCTGTTAGCTTTGGTTTGTGAACATGGGACAGTCGTGGCCAGAGACGCCAGTTAACAGGAACAGCATATAGCGGCGAGTCAGGGAGGAAACAGTGAAAAGTAAGGCCTGGAATAAGGAGCTGGCATGTACCAATGATCTTAAGCAGCGCTGGGTTTGACCACAATAGACTCAAGGTAGAGCTTAGGTCTACAGTTTTGTGTCATTTAAATGATTCTTAGGCCTGAGGGAGGGATCATGGAGGTTCCCTCAGTTTTCACCAAATATGATTAATACAACTACACCCACAACTGAGTGTATAGGTTTGATTTTACCACCTTATGAAATTACTGTGAAAAATACCGGCAGCTTTAATCTTTAAGGTGAACAGGGATGGCCCAGAAGATATTACACTTGGTACAGGATACCAAGAAGGGTTGCAACTGGGCTGATAAAGTGCTTGCGTATTCTATATTTCTAAAAGAATACTAGCTATCTCCAGTGTACAAATCCCTTATTTAAAAGTGGAGTAGCACTAGTGATTAAAAGATGTCTGATGATCAAGCTTACCCTCTAATTCTTTGGGCTCTAAGAGCATATACTTTCTGTGTCATTAGGTTTTGTCCTTTAAGTTAAAAAAATTTTTTAAGCAGCAGAACCCTATTTTCAAACGATACCTTAAGGTGAACTTCAATACATAGGTTTTTGCTACTATTTAAATCTCTGTGCTGCTTTAGAGAATGGACGATCTAAAACACCATCATCTTTCCTAATTTTCCTCTCCCTGAGGCACCTTAGAGTTCCAAGGAACATTGTAATCTGGACATTTTGGTACTTAATCCTGCGTGTAATTAACTCCTCATATGTATGTTTTACCTTCCCAGCGGCTGTTTTCGAAAGATAGGGGTTAGCCCTCCATACTTCTTTTTCTTGCAGAGTCTCTAGTCACAGAAGTCAACAAATACTTAATGGAAAAGAATGAATTAACTTCTTGTTTGTTTTTATTTTTTGTAGGATACAGGCATCCTTCACCTGCCATTGTTGCAAGAACAGTCAGAATTTTGCATACGCTACTAACGCTGGTTAACAAACATAGAAACTGTGACAAATTTGAGGTGAATACACAGAGCGTGGCTTACTTAGCAGGTAAAAAACACAAAACAGACAAAATTACTCTTGCCACATCTGTATCTAAGGACCTCCACAAAGATACAAACAGCTGTGTGTCCTTGAGCTCGTTGCTTGGCAGGGTAAAGGGTTCACAGGCTAGTCCTGTGGCGGTGGTGAAAATTTTGAAAGTTTTGCCAAATTGTTTTTCCTTATGCAAGAATTTACATTAAAATATGAAATGCGTTCCCTTTGTCGTCTTTGATTCAAGACACAGTGTGACTCCCTGTCATTTGTCATAAAGTCTGAACGCCTCAGCCTACCACCCTGGGCCCTTCAGGAGCCCTCCTGATTCTGGCCTCTTTCTCTAAATTTCACAAGCCTCATTTTTTATTACTGTTAAATGGATGGGCTGTATTAAGCTAAGCTATTTGCCATCTCCTAGAAGTGCCTTTCTGCCTCTTTAATATTCATTCCCGATGCCATTTGTTTTACCTAGAATGTCTGCCCATCCCCACCATTCCATTAAGCCTTCTATATATGCTTTTACCTGATTTCTCCACCCAGCAGTACTTAGCACTTATGTATAATAACGTTCTTGAATATCGTCATCTGAGGGGAAGTGCTGGTCCCCAGTTTAGCAAACTTCAATTTGTGGCAACTTTTTTGTTTGAGTCATTTGACCTTGGGCAAATCATTTAACATCTCAGAGTAGTTTTCCTTTTCTAAGAAATGGGTCTCATAGTACCTGCTCTGCCTACTTTTTGTGTTTGTTGAGATCAGATGTACATGAAAGCACTTGACAAATATAAGGTGCTTATTTAATCCTTTATGTATTTCATGTGTATGTACAGTCTTCCCAAACAGATGATAAACTCTTTAAGATGAATAAGTCTGTCCTCAGTTTTTTATATCCTTATACCTCACACTCTTTACATGCACATTGAACAGCTATTATCCTCTTCAGGAGGCTGTGAGAAGTATGTCCTATTTTAAGTCAACTGCTGATTTGTTAAATTTTCTCATCTGCCTTCTTTTCCCTCTTAGCTTTACTCACCGTGTCTGAGGAGGTTCGAAGTCGCTGTAGCCTAAAACATAGAAAGTCTCTCCTTCTTACTGATATTTCAATGGAAAATGTTCCTATGGATACATATCCCATTCATCATGGTGACCCTAGCTATAGGTAAGTGGACTTCTCCCACAATTACATAACTGTAATCAGGTTTCAATTTTCTAAGCTAATGAAGGCACACAGAATAATCTGGAAGGGAATATAGAGATAATCTAGGAAGAGTGTGTTGTAAGTCAAAACTCATTTTATAAATGTACAGTATTTTATGTGGGTTAGTAGTAGGAAAACTATCATTCTAATCTCATTGTACTAATGTTGCCGTTAGTTTGCCTCTCTGAGGCACAAATCAGTTGAAAAATGGAAAGAGGTGATCTTATAAGTATTTAGGTTACAGGAAAGTGCCTAGGAAAAAATTAGGATGAAATATAAGCAACATTACATGCTTAATGATAGAAAACTAAGCTATAGAGATTTGTAAAAGAAGTATACATGCTAACACATTTGTTGTATTTACTTAAATCACATTAAAGTTATTAAAAAGTTTTCTGTAGTATAGATTTAGATAAGATAATGAAATTATGTCCACTGGTGTATATGGTTTTGGGGTAGTACATTTTTCTCTATAATATGGAGAAATCACATGAAAATGTCATTAGTGGGGATTTTTCTATATTTTTCAATTAAAAGAAAGTTTAAGTTTTAGGTGCAGTGTCAAACATAGGAAAGTAATCTTATATTTATAGAATTTATATCATTCCATTTATCAACATCCCAGTTTTTGACTAAAAGCCCTTAATAATTTTCCACTGAAATTTTAACAATGTGTGCAAAAGCTTTCCAAGCATACTTGGTTTTCAGTAGTCTTACTCTTCAGTCATTCCTCTGACTGTATTTCTTTGCAATATGCCCTTTTTATTTTGGGAGGGAGAAAGTGAGTTTGCCTGTGTTCCCCTGTCGAGGTATAAATTAAGGTTGATTTTATTGGTTTTTGAACTAAGGATACAGTTGCCTATTTAGACTTGATTTTCCCTGATTTAAAAATCAATGTAGTACAATTTTATTGAGCAATCGATGAGTACCTTCCATGTATGAGATACCCCAAAAAGAAAGTGGATACTCCCTGGAGATACATTAAGAGTTTGTACCCTAAAGCTGTTTAATGGAATTTTAAAATTAATTGATTGCTGTCTTCGGGAAATAGGACAGCCACTTGGGAGGGACAAACAATGGTTGTATTTTCCACCATGTTGATTAATTCTTCTTAATTGTTTAAAATCTCTCAGAACACTGAAGGAGAATCAGCCATGGTCGTCTCCCAAAGGTTCTGAAGGGTACCTTGCAGCCAGCTACCCAGCTGTGGGCCAAACCAGTCCCCGAGCCAGGAAATCCATGAGCTTGGACATGGGGCAGCCTTCTCAGGCCAACACGAAGAAATTGCTTGGTTAGTGTGTCTACGTTATGTAGAATTTTTTAGAATTGTTCTTTAAAATGATCAGATACTTTCACTCTTGGAAGATGATCGGAAGCTATTCAAAATTATCCCAATTTCCTGGTTTTGATGTAGCAAAGTTTTGGATGCCAATTATAAGGGAGTTTGATAGATCAGTTAAGCCATCTCAGTTAAGAGAGAAAAATGAGAATGAGATCTTTAAACAGTTTTTTTTCTGATTCTTAGAATAAACGCTGTGGCTGTCTTTGTTTTGTTCTGCTTTGGTCAGGCGTAGGGAAATGGGAGTAGGAAGCGTCATTAGCTCCTCACCAGGAAGGAAGAATCTTGCTGCACTCAGATTCAGGGCCTTTAACAAAATAGTTCCTAAAATTATCATCTCAGAGCAGAACACGTCAATCAATGTGGTATGAAGCTGTAATAATACTATTTGCAATCTTTTCTTTAAAAAGACAGAAAGGTAAGATTTTTTTATTACTGTAGTTTTTCAATTATTATAAGAAGGTATGATTCTTGAAGGTGAAGATTGCTCAGTTGCATCAATATTTGTCCATGAGAAGTACACTTAACATGCTGCGAGATCGTTTCCCTTTTCATTAGCTGACAGTAAATAATGAGAGAGCCCACTGAACGCACCTCACCACAGAGGCCACACAAAGCGGCTCCTAACACAACTTGCACTCAAGTTTTCATTGTTACTGAAATACACTGGGACCCATATTTCAGCCACCAACACTAAGAATGGCTCAGTGGGTTTCAGTTATCCATGCAAGTATATTTTTAAGTATCTTTAGGTATTGGGAAGGTATTTGTGTTCATAAGGAAATCAGTGAGCGGACGGTGACGTGGGAGATAAGTAACTTGCTAGTAAACCATAAGAGAAATTGAAACCGCAAGTGTTAATCACTGTTACTGGTCACATAGGGCTACTTTACCCTTTGTTTGAGTTCCTTTCTGTTCATACTTTGCCATAAGTAATCTCTAGGAGTTTCCTGGTTACTCTGTGTTTTGTAATTCTGAATTTTCATGCCAAGGAAGTGGTAAATGAAAAACTGATTTCCGAGAAACTTTCAATATTGATTTCATTCAACCCATGTGCTGGATGAAAAAGTTATGATTTCTGCTCTGAAGGGCTCATAGTTTGGTGGCTGAGACTTATAATCGGCTGGTAACAATAACAACCCCAGGCACCATTAAAGCAATACGTCTTGATGAGGGGAACCTAAGGGCCTGGGGAGATTAGGAAAAGCTGCAGAGAGGAGGTAATGTTTGAACTGGACCTTGAAGATTTAATACCTGCTCGCCAGCTATTAGGAAGGCATGCATTCAGGAGAAGGAGAACAACGTGAATGAAGAAAAGTCAGGGAAAGCAACTGGGTAGCAAATGAGGCTAGAGAAGGATTGGGCTAGATTATGGGAGACTTGTGTATGTGCCGTGGTAAGAGATTTAGCCTTGTGGGTCCAGCAGGGATCTTTAAGTAGGAACGGGGCATTACCAAATGTGGAGAAATAGGAAGAGGTTTTGCTCAAGAGGACCATTGAAGAAACTGATACAACAGTCCAAACAAAAAATGGTGCAGGCCTGTGCTAAGGCAGGGGCAATAGGAGAATGGAGAAGAGAAATCCAGTTTGGGGTAGATTTCTGAAGTAGAACGGGCAAGACTGAGTGCAAGTTCCAAATAATCCAACTTCAATACTTTTACTTTAAATAAGAGAGAAGTATTTAACATTAGTGTAATACACGATTGTAGTACATGATTAGAGAAACTCGAAGACAAGTGGGAGATGATACTATTTGCTATTTTTGAAGCATCCCCCAGTGTATCTCTTATTTGGTACTTTCAGGCATGCAAATCACTTTTTGTTTTTTGTTTTCAAAGCTTGAAGAATTAAAATCAAACTTCAAACTTGCCTACTTTTGGAAAGTCTTCATATGTTAATAACTTAACTGTTGGCACCAGTAGAGTTTCTTAAATTGAAAAAAAACTGTTCAGACATAGTTGATCTTTGCTACGGAACAGTGCATATCCCTGTATTTATGATTAAGGATTGTACTTGGTGGCGTTTGGTTTACCTCCAGTGTAGTGACTGTAATCTCAGTTTAATTTCAATAAGGTACATGCTGTCGTGCAACAGAAAGCTATGGGGCCAACATTCCTTGAGAAGATGGCGAGTAAAGGAGAGAAGCCCTGCCCCAGGGAAATGTGACAACTTTCTTTGGGTCCTTAAGTAAAAACTTAGTTTTTTCACTTAATGCTTTGTGTCCACATATTTTCTTTTTAATATATTTCTAATCACAGACACTGTGGTTAATGAACTTTCATATTCTGTAACTTTTGTTTATAGGAACAAGGAAAAGTTTTGATCACTTGATATCAGACACAAAGGCTCCTAAAAGGCAAGAAATGGAATCAGGGATCACAACACCCCCCAAAATGAGGAGAGTAGCAGAAACTGATTATGAAATGGGTGAGAAACAAAGTTAATCATTGATCTAGAGCATTGAAAATCAGGTGGGAGAGTACATTAAAGCCGTATTTGCTTTCTGGCCATGTCTTAGAATCTTCAGGGTGAAATATAGAAAAATTTGCTGTTTTTCAAGAGAGAAGCTATACAGTCCTTAAAATGACAGTTGTCCTGAAACCTGTGTAAAACGTAGTCCCATGTATGATATACAGCCTTGTAAACAATTGGCCAAAACTTTTGTGCAGGTGAAGAGTAATTCTGTGTGACGTTTATGTTGATATTTTAAACATCTACTAAAAAGCTATTGAATTTTAGAAGTAACATTAAAATACGTTAGGTGAAGTGGTATCTGTCTAGTGTGTATATTCGATTAATACAGCTGATCATGTTCATCCATATCTTACTACAGAAACTCAAAGGATTTCTTCATCACAACAGCACCCACATTTACGTAAAGTCTCAGTGTCGGAATCGAATGTTCTCTTGGATGAAGAAGTACTTACTGATCCAAAGATCCAAGCACTACTTCTTACTGTTCTGGTAAGGTGTTTTGTTTTTTAAGGGTTTTCTTTTCCCCCTCAAGTTTTTGTTCCAGTCTACTCTTAGAAAGTCCTTAAATATTAAAAATATGAAAGGAAGGTTGTCTTCTACTTCTCATCAAAACAGACAACAATTCAGCCACAAAGTAAAATGTTTTCTGTTTCCTTTTTTGCATCTGGGCAGGCTACCCTGGTAAAATACACCACAGATGAGTTTGATCAACGAATTCTTTATGAATACTTAGCAGAAGCCAGTGTTGTTTTCCCCAAAGTTTTTCCTGTTGTGTAAGTATCTCCTTTTGTGTTTAACTTTTGTGTCCGTCGTGAAGTCAAATGTTTTCTAAAAGGTTAGGAAAAGTACCATCCAGGAATGTTCACTGGTTGTAGAGACGGGAACGTGAGATAGGGTGAGAGTGATTTTAGCTTAGAGACAGTGGGTTTGATAGGGGCTAAGCTGAGTTTCAGCATAATAGACATTCAGAAAAGCAGTTTTTAATCTTGTTGATTTTCTGAAGTGGTTCATCGTGCTGAGCCACGTTCATTTCTCCACTTAGGAACAAAGCGTTAGACTGCTATATTTAAACCAGGATGCCTGTTTGGATTTCTTTTTCAGTAGAGCTTTTGTGTTTATCCACAGCTAAGTAAAAACAAAATTGACCTCTTCTTTGGGAGATAAATTTTATTCTCTCTTAAGAGCTAAGATCATATTAGCCTCAAAGTGTTCCCAAAGAAACTTGGGAAATTCTAAGCCTTCTATGTAGTATCGTTATTTCCTTATTTTTGTTCAATCTCATTTAAACAATTTCAGAATTTTATAGAGTTGGCCCTTGGTTATTTTTATTCATGGAGGGTAGCCTTGTTAGGAGTAGTTAAGTTCCCCTTAGGTTTGAATTGGATCATACATTCCACCCCCTCCAAACTAATTTTGATGTGATTCAGCATTTATTAAACACTGATTAATATGAGATTTAATTTTAACTCCCTGGCTACATATCAGCCGTCAGCAGAAAGAAATGATCCTAAAGCATGCCAGGTGGCAGACAGGCGTTACCATATATGTGTAGTTATGTGACAGTTGGTTGTTTTTACCATATTTTCCCTGATGACTAAGAACAACAACAACAACAAAAGAAAAGCAAACACACACATTCATTATAAAAAATTTGGAAAAACACCAGACACTAAAAAGCACTCGTTTCCCTTCATTTTTATTGTATGGTTCTGGGGAATGTATGTTTTCCAGTATATATTTTCATTTAATTTGTCTTTAAAATGTTCCTCTGTTGTCTTTTATTTTTCAGGCAC